>NC_092803.1:163503618-164144451 GCF_040954645.1 Diabrotica undecimpunctata
TCGATGGAATTGTAAACAAGTATTTGAATAGTTTAGAAGAATCTCTTTTACCAATTATGAAACACCGTTTAACATCAGCGAAAGATTTTGTCTTTCGAGTGGTATGCGTTTTTTATTATTATTCTGTTTAATCAATAGTTTTCATTACGTCATAAAATATTTTCTCATCATCATCATCCAGCCTCAAGAGTCCACTGCTGAACATAGGCCTCTTCCTCATGTTTCCAACCCCGTCTATCTTGCGCCGCTCTTATCCAGTTTTTATTGAGTCTTCTTAAATCGTCAGTCCATCTTGTAGGTGGTCGACCGACGCTTCTCTTGTCTTCCCTTGGCCTCCATTCCAATCCTCTTTGTCCATCGCCCATCTGTCATTCTGGCTATGTGTCCTGCCCATCTCCATTTTAGTCTGGCTAGTCAGACTAAAATATTTTCTATAATTGGAAAATTCAAAAATGTTGTTCGATGCATTGAGACTTCTAAAATTTACGCTGCGCTTTTATTTTTGTTCTCTAAAATCTAAACAACTTTTGTTCTATAAAGTTTTTTCAAACAGTCAATACTGTTTGAAAATTTATGAAGCTATTTATGGTTGAAAACAGCGAATTTTCATTAAAAAAAGTCACGTTTTTTAAAAGTATTTCATGAATAACTCCAAAAATATGCCTTTGATCGAAAAAGTATATAAAATAAAAATGAAGTTTATAAAAGAAAAATTAGATTTTTTAGACATTTTTTATAAGATATTCTAGATACAATACAAAGTGAGTATGGTCGGGGAAAGGGGGTATTTTTTGGGAATATTTGGATCAATGTATTAAACGTTAAATTGTAAGAAAAGGGTTGATTTTGCGAATAATAATATTAAAGTTTTTTATAGTCCATGAAAATACCAAAGACAAAAAGGAAAAAGTCATTTTCAAGTAAACTGAGTAAGGTCTAGCTCGTTAAAGATGGACTCTTCGAATATTTTAAAGAAAAAAAGGGAATTTTTCTCCTATAATACATTTTATCTTAGTGTTCTTCATTAGATCCAGGATATTAACTGGTTTAAAATACATTATAAAAAAAAGGTTATATTAAATTGTATCGATGATATTGAAAGTTTCTAAAAATTTTTGACGTGACAACGTCTTAAATTATGTTGAGGCTCGGAGTCACTCATGAAAAAGTGTAACGCCCGCTCACGTCTGTTACGATGAGTCACCGAACGAGAGAGAGGCCCGCCGGACCGGCGAATGCCTTGCGTCTCTCTCCCACTCAAACATGATCGGTCCGCTGCGCGCGCAGCACTAGAGAATTAGGCGCGTTGAATCGGTGCGTGCTTGTGTCTCTGTCTTTCTCGAGCGTTCTTGGCGTTGGAAAACCGAGAAAGCGTCATAATACAAGTTCACACGTGTGGTTAAAGTATCGTCAGCTGTGTCTGTAGTGAAAATGTGGAGTGCTTAGATTCGTCATTTACAACAACTACAACAATAAAGGTAAATAATTGTACACTAATATTTCATTATCGTAAACTATGATTGATTGATTAATTGTTAGATTGACACAAAAGTTGAGAAACTGAGTTTATAGGTTATGTCATACTATTGACAAATGTTGATAGTGTTAAGTAAATTATTAGTTTAAATCACTCTGCAATCAATCGTAATTCAGTCGATTGAGAAGAAACAGCGCGTTTCAACTGCAAACAACTATTGTGCAATTTAATAATATTCATATCAATAAATATTCTACCGAGAAAAAGACGTTGTCACGTAAAATCTTCGCCCGTAAAACCGACTTTACAGGCAACCGATTTTTTTTTTTTTTTTTTTCAAAATAACTTCAAAATTATAATATATACGCAAAAATATTGGAGTACAAAAATGTAGTTATTTTTTCAATAAATATTCTAGTTTTTTATAAACTTCTGAGCAGTAAAAAACAATGGAGATATCACCGATTATAATGTATGTCTTGGTGTGAACACCCTCGTTTTACGTGCTTCAAACTTTAATTTTCCAAAATTGAAGGGTAGTTTGGCTTTCAAATAAACCTAGCTTTGCAGCCCTTAAAATTACATTTTAAATGGCTATGTATACATAATATCAAAGCTTGAAAATTAACTGATTTATTAAAGAAAGACCAATGATATTTTTGTGAGATAATTTTGGAGCGTGAAAAATATACGTATTTTGAAACTCTCACATTATCTAAAGTGCGCATAATAGTTTTGTAGATGAATATCTCGAGACCAACAAATTATATTGGTATGCTTCGTACTGTTATTAGCATAGTGGGTATTTTCTGAGGTTTAAAAAAGTTGCAACCAAAGAAATAATGATTCATAAGCAAGGATTAAATTTTTATTGTTTTAAATACATAAGTTTAGAATTTTAATATAATATACAAAACTATTTTTAACGTTGTAGTCGTCTTTAGGCGTGATTTTTGCGGGTTGAAGAGTTTATCATAAGCGAGGAATAAATTTTTAGTTATCTAAATGGAAAATTAAAACATTTTAGGCTTTTTAATTATTTTTTTTGCATAAAGGGATGTTTTTAGGGGTTAAAAACTTGAAACCAACGAAACATTATTTCACAAGCGATGAATTAATTGTTATTGATTTTAATTCATAAATTAAGCATTTTGCATCGCAAAAATGATTTTTTAACGTTATTTACGGCATAAGTGAGGGTTTTGAAAATTTTTATTAGTACAAACTATTATTGAATATGTTTATTTTAGTCAATTTAATCAAATTTTAAGGCATAAAACACTTAAATACATGTTTCCCTATTTTTTTCCACTTAGGGGCGGAGTTTAAGTCAAAAGAGGAGATCAACAACAAAATAAACAACATGGTAATCTCAGATATTAATCAAGAAAACATAAGTGTGGATGATATGTGGAATTAAATCAAAAATATCTGTAATTCAGTGGTAGATAATAAACTTAAACCAGAAAACATTATAAAGACACAGCCATCGATGAGACAAAAAATATTAGAGCTAATGGAAGAAAAAAGAAAACACAGAAATAAGAATGAGGAAAGGTACAAACAAATAAACAAAATCGTTAAGAAAAAGATTAAAGAAGCAAAAGAATCATGGCTACAAGATCAATGCATAGAAATAGAATCCCTAAAACAGAAGCATGACACTTTTAACCTACATAAAAAGATCAAAAACTGAACGGAGGAAACGGATCACGAAGTCATAACTTAATACTAGACGAGCACAACAATCTGCTCTACGAAAATGAGAGAATACTTGAGAGATGGGGGCAATACATGGAAGAATTATTCAAGGAAGAGCAAGAGACAGAAGTCAGTGTTTCTGGATGTTCAGGGCCAGAAATAACGCTCAGTGAAGTAACATATGCAATACAAAGACTAAAAACCATCAAAGCACCTGGACCTGATAACATACAAGCTGAAATATTGAAACTATTTGAAATCAACCAACTCCTAACGAGTCTACTGAACAAAATTTATGAAACTGCAGAATATCCTACAGATTGGCTAGTTTCCACCTTCATCCCTCTCCCCAAAAAGGCAAATGCCACCAGATGCTCTGATTCTGAGCCATGCACTCAAAATCCTTCTTTCTGTTATTCACTCTCGCATATATAGAAAACTTGATGACCGCCGTGATCCAACGTATGAATAAAGATCTGGAAATTATGCGTACCGTGAAAATCAGAAAGATGACATACTTAGGGCATGTAATGCGCAATGAGATGTATCAACTAATTCAACTAATTTTACAAGGCAAGATAGAAGGCAAAAGATCTCAAGGGCGCAGAAGGACATCGTGGTTGAAGAACATTAGACAGTTGGCAGGAATGACCACCATACATCTATTTAGAGCAGATGTCAACATAGTTGTATGGACCAACGTGATTGCCAACATCCACAGAGGATAGGCATCAAAAGAAGAAGATGGTAGTTTTAACCCTTTAAAACAAAAATCACACTTTGCCTATATATAGCTTTCTCAAAGGAGGGTAAGACAAGATTAAATCTAAATTTTAAGCTAAATCCATGCAGTCCGACAGAATTGGGAGGTAAGGTCCTATTTTCTGCCCAAGTTACTGGACTATTATGGCAAATTTTGTTGATGTACTGTAGAATGAAGCTAGTGCGGTTGCTAGCTCCATATACTGGTTGTAATTATACTTCAGGGCTATGTTGAGTTTTCATAGCAGCGGCCACCTACTGCAGTATATTAGTCCCTATGGTCTACCATGCGGTTTTAGGGAAGGCCTCTCCCGAGCAAGGAGAACAAGAAAAATACAAATTAGGCTAAAAATCAGTTGGTTGTTACCACTCGTTGGACGAGCTGGGAATTTTAGCATTCCCTTAAAAATGTAATTCTTTATCATCGACCTAGTGTCATAATAATTATAATGTTTACTACTTTAATAATGTATTTTAAGGGTTATCTGACCTCGATATGTGACTAGTTCTAAATACTATATAGACATTTTTCACTGAGGATGGTCTGGTAGGACTGAAAACGTTCTGAAAATTTATAAATCTATTTTGTATCATTTTTAAAATGTTTAATACATTTTATACCATAATACTTAAGGAGTTTTTATTGTTTTATTAAATAATTTTTTCTAAACGGGAAACCTGAGAGTATGTCATAAAAAAGGGTCTCCTGTCTAGCTTTATCCGAGTAGGTATCTATGGTTGTTATATGATTTATATCATAGTCAAAGTATTTTGGTAGATTCAGTTTAAATATAGGAGATAGTAAGTAACCATTCTTCAGGCTTTATCGATGGGTCAGTCAAAATATCAATTATTCCCCTCGGAAAGATTTCTTATTTATCGTTATATTCACTTTCGCTTAAAAAACAATAACCACAGCTCCACCTGTACCACCAAAAATGTAATCACGTCTAACATCTCAACGGTCAGACGTGAAAACAAATCTCTCTCTGTCTCTTCTTTTTCGTTCTAGACAGCATGAATACTTTTATGGGATGGTTCGTGGTTTAATTAAAGGGTACCTGACGCATAATCATCAACAAAAATCGAAGACTGGGTTCTCATACGAGTACCATTAACCACTCTCACGAAAAAACCTCGCCTCGTTTGGCGAAAGTGTCTGTGTTCAGAAACAGAAATTAAGTATCAACTGCGGGTCAGTTGATGGCAAGAAAAAATTAGCTTACGAACATCACTTCTTCCGTAACCACAAAATGATCTCATTTCTATATTTTCTATAATTGTACTTTGTTTCATGTACTAGTTAAACAGAAAAAGGATTAGATTTCTTTTTTATTACGAGTATTATGTAGACTGGTTCATTATTGATGAGAGTTTTAATTTTAGTAGTGCACTAAGCATTAAACAACTATGTTATTTTTTTGTCAATTCTATTTATTCAGTTGTCTATTTATAGAGATTTAGAGAGACAAAATTGTATCTCAACATTAGCTGTAAAGCTTGCTAGGTGAATCATTTGCATTCTTGACCGAAAAACCAAAATATATTGATCATTTTTATAACAGGTGCTCAATGATCTATAGTCTACTGCTAATTGATTAGCAAGACATATGGGCTCTAAAGGGGTCGATTATTTGCAAAATAATTATAGTACAAAATGTATAATTTTACACTGTTGATAAGTTAACAAGTTCACGGTTTTCTTAATAATTAATGAATCTTAAACAAATTTGGTAGTGTCATTAAATTGAACAGTGTTCGCATTGGTTTATCTTGCCAAGAATATAACCGTCTGGTGAACTTTTAAAATTGATATACCCTTTACAGTTCAAAATATAGCTTCTACTCGATCATCGGTGTTTAATGTAAATATTTATGTGTGCAATCTCCAAAAATAACCCAAGATAGCTTCAGCGATAGGATTTAGACTTCCACTCTGTACATTGGCGAAAATTTGAAATCCAACATGTACTCGTAGTAGTAAAATCTCTCTACAATTAAAACAATCCAGAATATAATTGTTTGTGAAGAAAAACAGATCCACAACTGACAACTAAAGTTTCCTCTTTGAGATATATTTTAAAGAAATTTTTAAGAAATTTCAGAGTTGTGGTTCGGAGAAATATGAGGTCTTAAAATGAAGAATAAAGTATGAATAATATATATACCTCTATATTCAGTGCAACAGATCTAGTCCTCTAAGAAAGCCTATTATCCGTTTAGGAGAGATATGTCTCTGAGTGAGAATTATTCAGTGACAACACCTGTGATAACTGAGTTAGGTATACTAAAACTCCAAGAGTATTCTTGCCTAGCGAGCCGAAGATTGTAAGAACCTTTTGGCTTGTCTTCAGCTTAAAATATTTTCACAGTAGAGTATAAAAAGTTCCTTTTCCCATTTTCGGACATCATCCACTATACGGGTTTTTAGTATACTGAAGAATGACTCTGGTCCGATAAAATAAGTATTTGCTAATTCTTTAGAAAGACTATCAGCAATCTCATTATCAACAATTCCTTTATGCCCTTGTACCCAAAACAAAGTTACTGTGTTGCGCCTGGCCAACACAGTAACTTTAGCATTTAGTACTTACAAAGTAAGTACCATAGTAGAAAAAATTAGTACGAATTGTTTTTAATAAATTTCATTTTATTTTAGGCTAAGGAAAAGCTACTTTTAACATTACAACAAAAGAAAAATACACTAAGATGGTCAAAAGATTATAAAGATTGGACTCAGTCGCAATGGTATTCAATACAATGGAGTGATGAGTCCAGATTTGAAGTGTGTGTTGGAGACAGTAGGATTTGCGTCATTGGCAGGAAAAATGAAGCTTTCCATCCCGACTGTCTGAAGAGAAAAGTCAAATTTCCTGCATACGTCATGATCTGAGGCAGCATGTCGTCTAAAGGTGTGGGAAAGTTACATTTTATCCGTTTATAACATCAGCATTCCAACAGGACGGCGCAGGTTGTCATACCTCAAAAAAGAGTTTAAAATGGATTGAAGACCATGGCATACCACTTCTGGAATGGGTTTATCACAGCCCCGACTTGTCCCGATAGAGACTTTGTGGCGCGAAAGGAAAAAAGCTTTGAGAAAACGTCCTGCCAGGTCCGTCAACGAATTGAAGAAAAAATTGCGATGAATATGGGATTCATTTACATTAGAAGTTTGTCAGAACTTCGTAAAAACTAAGCCTCAAAGAATTGTGGATGTCACAACGACAAGAAAAAAAAACAGAAGAAGATATTATGAGGCACTCGTGGAAACATGAATCTTTTAATTTGTAAGGGAAATTATTGTTTTTAACATACACTAAATAATTAAATGATTAAGTGGCTTCGATCAAGGACATATTCGTTCTGTGCAGCTGACAGGAGGGAATATGCGTCACGTTTAAAGCACTCATATCAGCTAAATTGGTCATCACGATAAGATTTTTATAACTTATAAGCATAACACATAACTATTTAAATGATGGTAGGCAATATTTGTTGCATCGCAAACTGCTACAGTAAATGGTTGCGTTTTTTATCGATTTCCGCGTGAAAATCATAAAAAGTAACTGTGGATTGCACCATAAAAGCTGAAAAATATTTAAATTTTTGTATCAATAATAGTATAATTTTAGTCTTAATATTAAAAAAAAAATTCAATTATTAATATGATTGCTTGATGGCATTAAAGTAGAATTAAAAAAAGATAAATTAACTCAATTTATATATTTAAAACAGTAAATCTGTATTTACAATTGAATAAACAGTGAGGTTAGGATTAAGATCTCAAAAAATCATGATTCAAATAATTACTTAAACTCTTTTTTAGCACAGATAAACTCTGTAAATATATAAATTAAGCTAATAAAATGTTTAAAATCTATAAATTTAACTTACTGTGTTTTTAAAAATATCAAAATTTGAACTTTAACAAATGTATTTGTAATACATAAATACTACGATAACGTTATTTATATATAAATAATTAACACACAGACAATAAAAACAGAAATCAAACGATTTCTGCATAGCGAAACCGAATTCAAATCTTAACCTCTGTGTTTCCTAAAACTTGCGAAACAAACAGCTGGATAAATTACTCGGCAAGGGAATCTAAAATTGCATTCCACAAGCCGTTCATTCTGGTCAAAATTCGTAGTGAATTCAGTTTCTGGTACTTCAAACGAAGTAAATAATAAAACAGAATGACGGTATTAGATTTTTGTTTCGATACAGTGCAGCGACAACCGCTGATACGTATTTCGACCTCCTTAGGTCTCGTCAGAACGGTATAGTCACTGCTCTGAACCAAAACAGAAATCTCTCCCGTCCTAGACAATAGTTATTAAAATAACTATATACGGACGTAACTACGCCATCTAAAAACAAAAAGAGAAATCAAACGATTTCTGCCTAGCGAAACCGAATTCAAATCTTAACCACTGTGTTTCCTAAAATTTGCGAAACAAACAGCTGGATAAATTACTCGGCAAGAGAATCTAAAATTGCATTCCACACAGACAATAATTACGATAAACTAATAAATTTTCTATTTTATTACTGTAAATTTATAAATGTTTTCAATGGTGTAAATCTTTTGGTGATGATATAATAACCTATAGAGGGCGACGCCTGTTCATCTGCACGGAGCGAATACGAAATAAATTTGGTTATGTTACAGTCGATAGTCAATACTATTTACTACATCTACAGTATCGAATTTTGTGAAGAAATGTGCACTAATTTTCTTATGTTCCCCAATAACAAACAATCTATATACAAGGAATACAGTTTTTTGGTGAAATAGATACCGTCCAAAAACGATACGTGATATAATTGAATGACAAATATATTAATGTGTTAACGACCAGGTATTAAAGTAATTTTCTAAAAATAATTTAGGATTTCTTGCAGAATAAATTAATTATAATAGTCTTTTGGTCACTTCACTGCAAGATCGATTTCTTTATGGCAGCTCTATAGAAACAAGAAGTCATGTCGGCAGTTGGCACGTACTTGCTTTATCTCAAGATGAACGGTTAAATTTCGCAAATAATTAAATTTCAACGAATAAGCAGGAAATCTTCTGTGATTCTATCTGGAATGTTGCGTGTCGTTTGCGGTGATGAATCACGTTTATTAATGTTCGTTTCATATCGTATAAACAAAGCAGTAAGAAAAAGCTAAAAATATTTGTTTCTTGATAAAGACAGCATAATTAATAATATAATATTAACATATGTTGTATATACGAGAACGAGCCCTAACAACTAAAAGTTCGGACAAACGAAAATTTATTGAAAATGTTCATCTTCACAACCTTGCTTATTAAGTTAAAGAACGAGATCAATAATATGTTAAAGTCTATTACTAAAAAAATAAACGAAAATATTGTTATAATATTTTGGCAACTAAATGTTCGGAAAATTCAAGAAATTACTATTTTAATGTGGAGTTACATCGCCACGTGCCTTTACAACCGTGGCAATAAAGAATGGACACAAGTCACGGTCGAAAATATATCATAATTCACCTAATTTTTTCGTCGTCATCGTCGGTGGCTCTTTGGGGATCATTACGTAATTTCTGTTTCATCTTATGCCACAATGTCTCAATAACATTAAGGTCTGGACTGTTCGAACGCTATGAGAGGAATTTAATGTTATTGTTTCCAAACCATTTTTTAGTTGTTTTAGACGTATGGCATGCACTACCGTCCTACTGAAATATAAAATTCAAGTACGGGTAGAGATGTGAGCATTTGGTACAAGACTATTTTTCAAAATTTCCTGATACGTTCCTGCTTAATTTTGTCTTAAACCACCTTATATCTTCCTAGACCCATTGATGACATGCACTCTCAAATCATAATTCTATGGTCAAAGCTGAAAGTATCAGGCCGAAACCCAAGTAAAAAGACAGAACTGATAGAATCCATTATGCAAAACTTGTGATAAGCAAGAAGATTTAGCTCGTCTCGTGAACTTCATGCATCCTAGAAGTTAGTCTGCACTAAACGTTAAATATTAGGTAGAAGCATAAAATGATCCAACAAAATTATAGATAATCTTAGTTTCAGATAAATCATAAAGTTTCCAGAATTTTGGCTATTAGTGTATTTAAACTTCTCAACTTGTTTAATTTGTTTGTTTTTTAGTAATATTTTTATAATTTTCGATCCTTTTTCGAAAATCCCATGTTTTTATCTTAACGTTCATAAAGAAACATATGCACAATATCAAAAATGAAAAATATAATGTGGGCTTGACCACCCTTAAGGATATCAAGTTAAACTATTATATGTAAGATTATTTACCGACAAACGACTATATATTCAAATTAAGCTTTTACGAGATAAAAATTTGGTGAAAGGTCAGAGGTTGCAATAAAATATTCATCTTGGTTGGGTGATTCACGGTGGTGTGGTGATAGGTGAACAATAACAATATTAATTGGGTTTTCAGGTTGGCGTAGGTCGCGACGTATTTAATTTTTAAATTTTATACAAATTAAGAAACTGAAACATATTTATGATTAATGGTTGTTTTATGGATGCTAAATTATGGAAATGACCGATCAACGGTAATATTTCTTAAATAATAAAAATATCCATATAGTTCCAGGTTAGCTATTTTAAAGAGAGAAGGAATTGTTGATTTGTAATGAATATATTGACGTCAAAAATACGGTATTTTAGACGTACAAATTTGTTTTCAAAATTTATCGGCTGTAGTACAACATTGTATGATTTACTTTTATTCTTATGGCTCGACTATATGAATATGAATATATAAATTACAAAAACAATCTTTCGAACTCTATAGACTTTTGGGTGATGCACATATCGTGAAAACCATCAAAATAAACCGACAAGATAGGTGGACCACGTTATGCGGATGGATGAAATGATCCTTCTAAAATAATCATGCTAAAAATACAATGGTCGGAAGAAGAAGAAGGGGGAGGCGACCTAAACACAGGTATCTGGACGATGTGCAGGACGACTAAGGAAGATTGGAGTGCTGCCGTCAAAATATTTAGAAATGTACTAGAATTATTCATAAAATGTACTAGATTGTACCCAATAAATAAATTAATGGGGAATGGTAGTTGAAGAGGCGGGAAATTTGAAATAAAACAGATATATTATATATTTTTTGTCTTTTACAAAATTAGTTTTTAAAACTTAAAACTTAACTTTAAAAAATTCTGCTACAAATTAACAAACTAATTAAATTTTACGATACAAAAAAAACAAGTATGTATTAATGAAAAAGCAAACTAAAAAAACTGATGGTAGTTGGTCGGGGTCATCATGTGGGAAGTATGCTGATCCGAGAATTTTCTCCTTCATACTTTCTCCCTCTATTATCTTTATCTTTAGCGTCGTTAAATCTCTGAAATAGATATTCATCAATAGAGGTATTTTAATTTATCGTTTAACTATTGTGCAGGTCCTTGGGGCTTCGGCAGATCGGTTATTTATAAGCTCTCCACGATAGACCTATTATTTTGCCCTTGTAAACCCAGAGCTCTTGTATCACAACTACATTGAACCTTCTTATGACAAAATAAGTTCTGCCGAAGCTGCCTTACTATCCTGGAAATTCGCTTATAGGATTCTGATTGAAGCCATCGAGGCCTCTGATTGTCTTAAAGGATACTTTTCCAAGTTTATAATATACCTTGAAATAAGGTCTAAGTCTTAAGGGCTGTCTTAAGGTCTTGATTTTGCCTCTTGAGACAGAACCTGACGATTTCTTTATCAGCCTCTTTCTCGTGGACGCGGGTGAGGATCATGGGGCGCTTGGGCATATTATTGAGATCAACTATATTAAGTTTGCTCCCACCCACATAGTCCTCATCATTTCAGTACTCCATTTTTTTGTATACTCGTTAACACAGTTCACCCACAGGGTCCTTCGCTAAACGATGTTTTATGGAACTGTAGAAGTTCATTATGACCTCCGATATGAGCAGTAATACCGCCCCCTAGTGGTACAGTAAGGAACTAAAATCTTGTTTAATTTCAGTTAAAAAATGACAGTGAAATATGCACATGAAAAAGAAAAATGAAAGGAATAAAAAATTATTTCATAAACTACAAAAATTAATATTTTTATATATCTGATTAGCCGTATAAAATGAATAAAATCCGGTGGAGTAAGGGGAAGGAGAAGCAGACACTCGACAGAGAAGGATGGAATAATGTTTTGAGACAGGCCAGGGCTCATGAAGGCTGTCGTGCCAACTGATGATGATAATGACAAAATCAATCTTCTTCTTTTACTATATATATACGAGCATATCAGTTAGCCCACCTATGGAATTTGCAGTAAGACAATTACCATAAACAAATTATACCATATTATGCATGTTTTTAAAAGTTCCCATATTAATTAATATGGCATTTTTATTAATATTTATTAAAAATATTACCCTTACGATGTTTTATTTATTTTCAACAATAAAAAAAATTCACTAAACCCTGGCTAGGCATTCACATATGTCAACATACGTTAATATTTTCATAATTACGTGAAACCCAGAGATAGCTATGGAAAATGACATCGAAACAATAATATTGTCAGTTATATTTGTCAATGTCAAATATATTTTGTAGTATTCAGCCTTACACCTACCGGTAGAAAGGCTTAGGACTAAGTAAGTAAGTAAGTACAGCTTTTTGCCGTTTGTGGATTGTACAATGAGTTGAGGTAAAGTTATCGATGAGAAAATTTATTCAATCATTATTAGATTTTTTAATTCTGGAAAATTCAAGTCGGAAATCGCGAATATGTTGCAATTGTCACGCTATAGTATAAGAAATATGTCAGAAGACACAAAGCTTCGGTCGTCACAAAACCTAAAAATGTACGAAAAAGTAAAATAAGCGAAGCAGATCGAAGGGCATTAAGATGCATTATAGTGAAAAATCGACGAGCAAATTATATGGAGTTAAGCGTTTTATGGAGTGACGTTATTGGAAGACATGTTACTAGGTCAACATGTCACCAAGAGGCAAACAAATTAGAATTTGGTACTTACAAAGTAAGTTTAATAGTAGAAAAAATTAGTACGAATTGTTTTAAAAAAATTTCATTTTATTTTAGACTAAAGAAAAGCCACTTTTAACATTACAATAAAAGAAAAATACACTAAGATTGTCAAAAGAGCATAAAGATTGGACTCAGTCGCAATGAGATTCAATACAATGGAGTGATGAGTGCAGGTTTGAAGTGTGTGTTGGAGACAGTAGGAGTCGCGTTATTCGCAGGAAAAATGAAGCTTTCCATCCCGACTGTCTGAAGAGAAAAGTCAAATTTCCTGCATATGTCATGATCTGGGGCAGCATATCGTCTAAAGGTGTGGAAAAGTTATATTTTATCGATGGGATTGTAAACACGGACACATATTTGAATATTTTAGAAGAATCTCTTTTACCGATTATGGAACACCGTTTAACATGGGCGGAAGATTTTGTCTTCCAACAGGACGGCGCAGGTTGTCATACCTCAAAAAAGGAAATTCAAAAATGTTATTCGATGCATTAAAACTTCTAAAATTTACGCTGCGCTTTTATTTTTGTTCTGTAAAATTTAATTTTCTTACCAATCTAACGATGCGCCAACTGATCTGAGAATAGGCTCGTATAAAGCCAATTTTTTAATATTTCTCCAAAATGTTACCGAACCAAAATTTTCCCATAAAGAAATCATATGTGAGATAGTTCATGGAATCAAATATTTATTAGTGGATAGTAGCCTAGTCATCATGCTGATTGACACGCCAATCACAGTTTGACATTGTCAGTGTAAAGTTTGCTTATGTAAAGGTGCTACAGCCCTATAGTAGAGCCTTGACCTTCCAAAATATATTTCGCCAGTTAGCCCTATTCATTGCCAACCGTTGCCAGTTTGCTGCACCTATTTTTCCAGTACCTTTGTCTACACCTATACCATCCTTCCGTCTGTTTTGGTCTAGATCTCCGTCTACTTTCCATCGGCTGTCACTTATGAAAGGAGGGTTTTTACTGCGAACTTGATAGATATCCCGCTTATCTTGGCTTTCCTATTTTTATTGGAGATACCATCAGAAATATGTTCGTATTTGTGGTTTCTATATATATGTTCGTACAACAAATAGAACTTGAGATATTGTAAAATTAGTGAACAATTTTTGAAAATTAAGTATTTTTCGAAGCTTTTTCGATCGTAACTCGGCTTTTACACATGCAAATGAGCTTTACAAAGTGCCATTTTTAAGCTTAATTAATAAAGTTATAAACAAAATTTGTTAAATTACTTTTTCTTTATTTTTATTAAAGTTATACCGTTTGAAATGGTAATTTTCTTTAAAAAATGGTATGAAGAAAAACCTAGCAGAATTGAAAAGGCCACGGTGACCTAACTGGCCCCCCTACTAATAGTTTTGCAGCTTTTATGTTTTTTTTTAATTTGTCCCGGTTGACTGTAGTATTAATTAGTGGTAATTAGTGTGGGTATGTTTATTAGTTTTTTTCTTTTTTTTTTGAGACTAACTTGTTCATAAATTTCGTATTTTTACTATGACGCCACTTTATTGAACTTTTTTATGTAACTAAATCGTTTGCAATAGTAATACTAATATGTACAGAATCGGACAAATAACGCGAGTAGTTATGTTTTATCACTTAGCTCCTTGTGCTATTCATACCCATGTATATTCTAAAAATAAGTAAACAACTGGACACGCAAGAGAAACTGTACCAACTTTAAATAAACTCGGGCTTGTCTATGAGGAAACGAAACGAAATTTTTGAAGTACCGAGCACTTGTCATTCGTACCGGAAATAAATAAAACCAAGAATAACGTTTTCAGTCTAAATGCAAGATACATACATATATTCTAAAATTATCTCGTAAAACACGTGTGTTCCTGATTAACCAAGATCTTTCTTAACCATCACCGCAGACGCTGTGAGGCAATGTACGGGGTCTACATTTATATAAATGAATATTAATCTTTATAAATGGGAGAGAAATGTGTCGTTTTGAATTTATACTCTTTTCATTTTTGGCTCTCATACTTGATTTACGTTAATCCTCCATGAATTAGAAAAATTTTTGGAAATGTAAACGATTTATGCTTTTTCAAAACGAAAACCAAAATACCAAGAATAATATTTAAAATAAATTCGTAATATAAAATGCTTATCATTTTACTGTCGTTCAGTGTTAATTCTAACAAACAACCAGCTGAAAAATTCAACAACTTTTCTCACATTATCATCATTATTATCTTTGCCTTTATTTCTATAGATGGTCGGCTTTCAATATCAATCTCCTTTACCGACATGTCTTTCCTAAACGTCTCTTTCCAGGTCTTCTTTGGTCTTCATTTCCTACATCTTCCAGAAGCTTGAAAATGAGAATATCTTGGACTAACACGGAACAAGATGATGAAGAAGAAGAATTGACCTATACAGAAGTGAAAGAGAGTAAAGCACATATAGGTTTGTAAAATAATGAACATAATGAGAATTAGCAAGAGAAAGTATTTTGTCTGGTAGAGAAACTTCGTATGAAATCACAGCTTGTGACTTTCTGGCTTCCTTAAAATTAAGATTAAACCAAAGATGGGATAATATATGGAAGGAATATTCCATTGTTAGCCCAAATAGATACACTTCTCTTCAAAAGATATTCCTAAAACTCATTGCTATAAGTTTTTTAAAGTACCTAGAAAATATGTTACCACGATCATTAGACTGAGATTTGGACATGCTTGTTACCCCAAACATTTATTTAAACTTAAGGTTTTAGATAATGACCAATGTAAATATTGTACAGAAGAAGGAAACCTAGATCAAACCCTTGAAACCTTCAGTACTTATTATCACTAGACTCGAGAGCAGTGTATGATTCCTTACTTATGTTTTTAAAAGAAAGTAAAATAACCATGTAAATAATTATACATTAGTTGATAACGTAAGCTTTGTTTTTAACCCAATTGTTAATTCCTTTCTTACCGTGGCCTAGTGTTGTATGTCCTTAAAAAAATGCCTTGATGGGCCCGTAGGCGAGAAGAGAGGGACCCTGTTTACCTGTTTATTGTTTTGTATATTTATTTTAATAAACTCAGACAACCATTTCTACCATGTTGAGTCTGGCGGAATGACTAAAAGTCTATGCCAAAAAAAAGTGAAAGAGAAAATATGCAAACTTAAAAATGGGAAAACAGCGGGAGAAGACAGAATATGTGCAGAACTTATAAAATATGGTGGGGAGACACTATACAGAAAGATTTATGAACTAATAGAGAATACAAGGAGCAAAGAAATATTGCCCGAAGAATGGAAGAAGGGAATTATAGTGACTATCCCGAAACATGGAATATGCAAAAACTACCTAGCAATTAATTTACTGAATGTAACATATAAAGTAATGACTGGTATAATTAGAGACAGACTAACAATATATACAGAACAAAGTATAGGAGATTACAAGTACGGTTTTAGAAAAGGAAGATCCACGATAGAAGCTATACATACGCTAAAACAAGTGATAGAGAAAATATACGAGTATGACGGAGAAACACATATACTTTTCCTAGACTTGTAACAGGCGTTTGACAAACCAAACAGAAGAAAAACTATCTAAGACTAACAAGAGAGTAATACACCAAATAAAATGATAAGAATGGTAGAAATGGCAATGCGAGATACCCAAGCAACATTAGACACCGGAAGAGAAAGAACAGAAATAATAAAAAATGGATTAAGACAAGGAGATGCGCTCTCCACAGTACTATTTATTCTGTCACTAGACTTATCAAGATAATAAAAAAGCTGTCAAACGCAGGAGATATAAACAAGAATGCAGTAAAAAGAATAGAATATGTGGACGATATAATCATAGTAGCAACAGATAAAAGGGCAGTAAAGAAAATCTTCCAAGAAATAGAAAACGAAGTCAAACTGAGAGGACTGGAAATAAGTGAAAATAAAACAAAATATATGAACGCAAGCAAGAAATAGAAGACACAACTGACAGAGTTGACAATAGATGCACACCGTTTCGAAGATGTTGAAACATTCAAATATTTGGGAGTACTAGTCAACAGAAGAAATGAAAGTGTAGATATGAAAAGAAGAATTCCAGCGGGAAATACAGCGTTTTATAGAAATAAAAAAATGTTTAGAGATAAGAAGATAACCCGAAACACAAAAATGAAAAACTACAAAACGACCATAAGACCAAAGACCAATAGTAGTATATGCTGCAGAAACATTTACATTAACAGCAAGAGAAGAAGAGCAATTGAAAGTTTTTAATAGGAAGATTATCAGAAAAATACTGGGACCAAAGAGGAAAAACGAAGAGGATGCAAGACAATGCATGAATCAGGAAATACAAGAATGGATGGGTCAAGATCTCGTGGTTGAAAAATCTCCGACAATGGTTTGGGATGACCTCAGCGGAGCTGTTTCGCAGAGCAGTCAACAAAACCATGATAGCCTTGATGATCGCCAACATCCGGACCGGATAAGGCACTGAAGAAGAAGATGGGTCAAGAGAACATAGAGCGATAAAAGCAAAAAGTTTTAGATGGTATGGACACATATTGAGAAGAGAGTAGAGCAATCCGTTAAGAGTTATAACGAAATGGATATCACCAGGTAAAAGAACCAGAGGCATACCTAAACTGAAATGGAAACAAGTGGAAGAAGACTTAAAGAGTATGGAAATTAGAAATATAGCAAGGACAATCAAAGAGAGCGAAGAATGGAGAAAAGTAGTGGAAACAGCGAAGTCACAGCAGAAACTGTAAAAGAAAATCCAGAATGGGATGATCCCCCACACAAAAAGGATCTTCAAGTGAAAACAGCTTCAGCTTCTTCGGGAGCGTACAGCTTGTATGTATACAAGTTGAGCTGAAAGAAACACCATGTAACAACCAATAAAATTAAAATATAATATTGAAACGCTAAGGGCGGGCGTTCAGAAATTGTCATTCATGTGGTTAAGTCAGTAAGATAAAAATAAAACCGAACAAAAGTAACAATGGGGATATCTTATGGAAAGAAAGATTAAACAAAAAATTATTAATCGGACTCAAATCCAGATTAAACAGCAAATTATATGACAAAAATTTCCGTTTTACAAAAGAACACTTGTAATTAATGAAGAAGGATATAAAATATTGGAAAAACTAGAATAATTTTATCCTGATTCCCAGAAAAATTTTTACTTGTTCCGTGTTAACCGTTACTTACATGATGTGCTCACATGGAGCAGTCGACAAATATCATTTATACTTTTTATAGTTTGTTTTGAGAACAACTTTGTCAAAATATCTCGATTTACATAAACTATTCCACGTTTTAGGAGTTTTTTATTGCCGAGTGCAGTTTAATACATTGTTGACCTAGAAAAGTGATCTACTTGTCAACTCAAAAAGATAAGCAGTATATTATGTTTTTATTAATAGTAAAATGCTTATTTTGAAGAGAAATTTCATTTAATGTGGTAATTTGTAAATTTAAACAAGATTGGCGGGATATTTTACTTCATAGCGTTGTTACAGTTATTTTGAGGAATGTATAACACTTTCAGAAGAACATATGGGTGGATTTTAATGAGATATATAACATATTACGTCGTTTAGATGAGGTAAACACAATTATATACAATAATATAAAAAATACAAGTTTAAAGATAACACAGATATATGTGCTAATAGCATTTACAGTGACAGCTCTAAAATAAAATTTGTGGGGATAAAAATATACTTAATAATTTGTAATTAAAATTTATATTTCTATTTTCTATCAGTCACACTTCCAGTTCTTAAATCAGTTTCAATGACTTCAATAAAACTTCAAACTTGTATAAATAAAAAATATCAATATCTTATAAATATTACGTTTTTCTATCAATTGTTTGTTCGACTTATTTTACCTCGATCATAGTGTAGTTTAGGCGGGATCTGTTTTGAATTAAACATTTTCCATAGGAGTCAATTTACTGCGGCTTCTCCGACGCCTTCCGACTCCTAACCGCCATTCTTCTCTATTTAACCATAGGCCTGGAGGGATTTCTCTTTTCTCTAGTTCTTTTTCAATTCCCTCTCTCCAGCTTCTTCTCGGCCTTCCTCTTTTCCTTCTCCCTTGTGGTGTCCACGTCAAAATCTGTTTCGGAATCCTGTCATCTGGCATTCTCTGTACATGGCCGTACCATATTAACTGTTTTGTTTTTATGTCATCAACTATTGTATGCTTGACTCCCATCATTTCTCGTATTCTCTCATTTGGTATCCGATCTCTTCTTGATTTGCCTGCTGCTCTTCTCCAGAAGTCCATTTCTGTTGCTAGTAACAGTTTCTCTGTTCTTTGTTTCATTGGCCAAACTTCACTGCCATATGTGATTACACATTTAAGTATGGTGTTGTATATGAGTTGTTTGTTCGCTTTAGATATTGTTAGGTCCCACAGAATGCCGTTCATCATGGATATGGCTTTTCTACCCTGTATGTTTCTGTCTTTTATAGCAGCATCGAGTGTTTCATCTTGGGTTATCTTCATACCCAGGTACTTGTAATCATCACAGTGTCTGTGCTTAATTTTTTATTTAACAAAATCTGAAAAATATCGAAAAGTTTTGCTTTTTGCGTTCATATTTTCGCCTATACCTCGAGAGACATTACTCCTACAAACAAATTATAGAAACTAAAAGTTTCGTTTTTCAATTTTACATAATAGACTAGCTAGAAAATTGAAAAAGTATTGTTTATTGTTTAAAAAATAGCCCTTAAACATAACGTACAGCCTTCAAATTTCGCTTAGAAAACTATATAGGTATACGGCTGAAACGTATGTGTAAATATCGTTAGGACCGGTTTAAGGTACTATTACCGTCTAGAATGCTAAAAAATAACTCATTTTTCGTGCAAAAATTACTGCTTCATGGCGGACAGTTAATCTCTGGAAAGGCAAATCTAAAAAATTAAATTCATACAACCCTATACAACCACTACTTGTTAAAACTTCTGAGCCTCCTCTTGGGATTAGAATAATTTTATTAATCGAAAAGGATACTCAAAGTCCTCTCAACAAATTCCAAAGTATTTTCCAGTATACTTCTACTTAACGAATCAGATCTCACTCGCAAATATTGGGTTAAAAGGCCATTTCTGCCTGTATTGGAGATGGCTTTTTCCTTAAAAAGGAATTGACCACAGTAGACAAAAACTTACTCTCTTCCATAAAACTGAAGTAATGATGAAAACAAAAAAATTAGCAACGATATTCTTAGATCTATTTTGAACAGCTACAGTGGTGCTATACAGTTATATACACAGATACAACTAAATCGATAGAAGGGACTGGCTGTGTTTATTTTTTTACCCTCAGGAGGTTCCGTATTTAAGTACAAACTTTCCAATCAGTCTTCAATTTTCTCGGCGGAAACATTGGCTATACTCGAAGCGTTGAAATTTGTTAAAAACTTTAATATTAAAAAAAAAACGTTAATTCTTTCAGTTCTATAGAACATAAAAATACTGTTTTTTCCGAAAACATATAGGAATAGAATATATTTTTAATAAAGGATCAGTTAAAACATTTAGCAGATCCTGTTTTCAATATAAAATTTATTTGGGTGAAGGCATATATTGGACTTTACTTAGCTAAGACCAGTGTCTTAGCAAAGTAGTCACTTAGCTAAGACATCAGGCACTTCATTGTCATATTTGTATGTGTATCAGATGCCATTACGATTTAAAAAAACAGCTATTGACAAGGAAAGATCAATGTAATCTTTACTGCTTCAAAAACCATATAACATACAGAAGTTACTGCACAAACTACTTGGTTTAAGAGTTTTAAAGGTCCACGTAAATATATATCTACCATAAATCGACTAAGCTATGGACATGCGGGCTACCCAAGTCATTTATTTAAAATAAATTTGATTAAAGAGAATAATTGCATTATTTGCAATTATTAGATTTGCATCCTTCGTTTATCCTAAATCTTATAACACTGTATCTATTATTATTTTTCTACTAAAAATATCTTCATGTGCCTCTAGACGAGAAGCAAGTGATCCCGTTTGTTCCTTATCGTATTTCTTTCTATTAATTATCTGTTAAGTTTGTATTATGGATAGCATTATGTATTTGTCTGATTGGAGAATCTATTACAACTGACTGAATAACTAATATATATATGCTATGTATACAGTGTGTCCGTAAAGTATGGAATAAATTCGATATTGCCTAAATGAAAAGCCTTTTTAAAAAAATCTAAAACACGTCGATTTTTAAATTTAGTTTTCTACATTTTACAATAAAATTTCATTATACAAGGTGATACACATTACAGTGATGACGTCATCGGCTTTTTTTTAATGTAACACCCTGTATTTTAGGACATTTTTAGATCGATAAAAATGAGCTGATTCCAAAAAAGTATAATACTGGGGGTCTAACGGATATAATTTGAAAGATATGCGCTTAGAAAATTAATTGATTTATAATATTAATAAATTATAATAAATAACTTGAAAGTAATCCAGTCATTAATACATGACTTAATCTTAAATGTTCGAATTGTAGCCCTTGTTGTATTTGGCACTAACCCAAACGTTGTACAAATTCTTGTAGAACCTTGTTTATGCTTTCTTGAGAAATATTGTTTATTTCTTTACGAGCTCTTGTTTTTAAGTCTCCAATATTTGCAGGTTTCGTTTTATAAACAACGTTCTTTAAAATGATTATGAAACAGATCAGCTGTATTCAAAACTATCAGAACTTAAAATTCAGACTCCCATAAACATCACCCATTTACTCTCCTTAGATAGTAGAGAAGTATACGAACTAATATGTAACTTTTTATTTAAAGTTGGTTACATTATTTAAAAACTAATATCTTACATTACAATTCTGTGGCTAAAGGACTAGTTTCCAAGCCAACTCACCAAACACACACACACACACACACACACACACACACACACACACACACACAACGTTCTTTAAATGACCCCACATAAAATTAATTAATATTTAAATGGGAATAAGCCACAATTAAAGGTTAAAATACATTTATTGACGTTTCAATTTCCACTTCGGAAATCGTTCTCAAAATACAAACAGTAGTAAATTGAATTTATTTTAATATAAATTAGTAAACAATTTACTAATGTTTGTATTTTGAGAACGATTTCCGAAGTGGAAATTGAAACATCAATAAATGTATTTTAACCTTTAATTGTGGCTTATTCCCATTTAAATATTAATTAATTTAAAATGCCACAAGAAAATAGCTTCAGAACAATACCCACATAAAATAATCCAAAGGATTGAGGTCTGGCGACCTCGCTGGCCATTCAATATGTCCACGTCTTCCAATCCACATGTTCGGAAAAATTTCGTTTAGGTACCTTCGAACATCTAAAACATAATGCGGAGGCACACCATCCTGTTGAAACCATAAACTTTTATCAAAACCTCCAAGATTAATTGTACTGGGGAATAAATTAACTAAAGTAGCTACGAGATACCCACTTAAAAACTGATTAAATTACCTGTTTAAATTACCTTCGAAATAGTAGGGTCCAATGATTTTATTTCTTACAATGCCAGCCCATACGTTTAGCTTTTGCGGGTATTGTGTATGATGTTACCGCATTCAGTTGAAGTTTTCTTTTGCCCAGTATCTACAATTCTGACGGTTGACCTCGTCATTTAATTTGAATGTAGCCTCATCAGAAAAAATAATATTTTAAACCAAGACAGGCTTTCGGTGGCTGTTATCCATCATTATTTGGCAAAATTGTATTCTTTTATCTATACCACCCTCTTTTAATTCATGTACAACTGTGCATTTTACTTACTTTACTTACTTTTACGTGCTTTGTGTACCGTTTTTTTGCCAACATCGAGATCACTACTAACCTTACTAACCTTACGAACAGAAGTGTGCGCATCTTCTTCAAAAGCAAGTAGAACATCTAATGTTGTAATATAATTTACAGAGGGACGACCTGATTTGCGTGCATTTTCAACCGTACCAGTTTCTCGAAATTTCTTTTCAATCTTACTTACTGTTGACTGCGTGATGGGTATTTCTGGATATTTATCATTAAATAAATTACACACTTCCATCTGAGTTCGCGATTTGTCTCCATACCCAATCATCATGAGTATTTCATCTCTTTGCGCTACACTCAAATTCATTTCTACTTAAAATTAATTCTAAACAATAATACAGAACATTCACGAATTAGTACAATTATTGTACTACTTAATTGTTATTAAACGTTACTAAAAATAATTACAGTTTACCAAAAACTAGAAGTAGACTACTTTTTTGCAATTGATAATAAATAATTTATTTTCTAAGCGCATATCTTTCAGATTATATCCATTAGACCCGAGTATTATACTTTTTTTAAATGGTCATTTTTATCCATCTAAAAATGTCCTAAAATACAGGGTGTTACATTTAAAAAAAAGAGCCGATGACTGAGTCATCACTGTAATGTGCAACACCTTGTATAACGAAATTTTATTGTAAAATGTAGAACATTAAATTTAAAAATCGACGTGTTTTAGATTTTTTTAAAAAGGCTTTTCATTTAGGAAATATCGAATTTATTCCATACTTTACGGACACACTGTATAAAAAAATTAAGAATAATACAACTAAAATATTTAAGTAAGCACTAAATATTTTTCCAATTCATGGCTTCTATATGTGTAATATGTGGCCTATTACAAGTTATTACTTTAAAACCAGTTTTTTCAAAAAAAAATTAAAAATCTGCCATCAAACATTACACAAATGCATCTGTAAATGTATTTGTAAGTTAGAAAATAATACAACAAGAAATTACGTAATAAAAAGAATACCAACTTAGGAGTATAATCACCATTAAGATGCCACTAAAATATTTATATAATAAGAGAGAAGTAATAAAAAATATAACACAATTTGATGTAATGCAGGATAATGTCATCATTTACAAAGGAATTATTATAAGTATGGGAATTTTGCTATGGTCTCACGAACACACATCAGTAAAGTGAGTGTTGATACTCTTTTAATATGGTGTATTTTAAAAGGGACAAAAAACATCAAAGTTTTCAGTATTTTAAAGATAGGTTAGATTGAATCAACAAATAATAAGATTGGTTCAATCCTAGCAGGATATGGTCTAGCGGCAAAGGGGGGTTTCGTGACTGATTGAGCTCCATGAGATTTTACAACTAATTTTTACATATTTTGAACCGCTAAATACGAATCTTCAACATGACAATCCGAATTTTGGGCAGGAATTTGTTATTAACAAATTACTTGTTTAAATTCTTATAACTAATAAGGGTATAAACTTTTCTCAGATTATGAGATATTGCAAATTTATTATTAAAAAATAACAAATTATCTACTATATCAGACATTTTTGCTTATAACTTTGCTTTTGCTCAACATAAAAAGATTTAAAGTGCCCCATTTTAAAGTTATGATTATAATTTTTTTGAAAAGTTAAATTTTATCAATTTTTGAGGAAGCTATATAAGTTTAAAATATACAATTTAGGTGTAAAAAAACAATCGAATTCGTTTATAACGATTTTTCGGTGGTATTGAACTGTTTTTATAAATTCAATTTACTAATTTTATTTATTATAAAATGTTCTACACTTTACAACATTTTATGAGTTTATTTACATACATTTATTTATTTAATCAACATAGAAACACTTAAATATCAATTTATTTACACTTACATAATTTATTTAAAACATTCACATAGGTTACAATTTAGCCGCGCTAACAATTTATTAATCGACCCTCGTTTTCGACTGTCCCTTTAAATCTCAAATCGTCCGTTTTGTACCTGATTTGTTTATCTAGAAATTTCTGCCCGCTTCTTTAACCTTCGGTCGGGACGCCAACGATATTATTCGATGCTCATCTGGAAAGTTCCAATCGCAGGTATAAGAGGGACCCGTGAGTATGAGCCACATTTATCGTAACAGTATCTTCTTCTTACGGTGACTATCCGTTCCGGATGTTGGCAATCAGCATAGCTATCCTAACTTTACTTGCAGCTATTCGGAATAGTCCGGTTGTAGACATATTAAACCACTTTATTAGGTTTTGAAGCCAAGATATTCTTCTTCTCCCTGGTCCTCTTTTTTCAAATACCCTGACCTGAAGAATAAGTTGCAATAAGCTATAACTATGTGTTCATTTCTCTTAACATGGCCAAGATATTCTAATTTGCTCTCTTTGATTGTGTTAGTGATCTCGCATTCTTTGTCCATTCTACGTAGGACCTCAATATTAGTCACACGATCCACCCATGAAATTCGTACGATGCGCCTGTAACACCACACCTCAAAGGCCTTGAGCTTTCCTAAAGAAGCTTCAGAGAGCGTCCATGCGTCTACTCCGTATAATAATGTAGAAAATACATAGCATCTGATGATAGAAATTTTGGTACTAAGGTGACTTCTGAAAAGAGACTTCATCTTTACAAACGCTGATCTTGCTTTCCCTATGCGTTGTTTATTTCAGTAGAGTGGTCCCGTTGACTCATTATGTTCATTAGTACCAAGATATGTGTAGCTGTTTACCCTGTCAATTGGTTGTTGGTTTACCAAAAGATGAGTATTTAATATTTCGCGCTTACTAACTACCATGTACTTTGTTTTGTTCGTATTGAGATCCATCCGATATTCTCGACTTATATCTGATATGCGCGACATTATTGCTTATAAACCATCTAGGCTATCTGCAAAAACTACTGCGTCGTCATCATATCTAATGTTGTTGCGCACTCCATTAACTAAATACCTTCCTGTAGTTGAACCAGTGCTTGCTCGAATATACGACCCGAGTACATGTTAAATAGCACTGGAGACAAAATGCAACCTTGTCTAACTCTATCTATGGAGATTGTCTGTCAACTGGTCATCCACTTTAATGTTGGCAGTTTGGTTGTAATATAAATTATATATAATTCGCAAGTCTCTATCATCCAAGCCCGCTTCTTTCAATATGGATACGAGCTTGTCATGTTTTACTCTATCAAATGCCTTTTTGTAGTCGATAAAATACACCACAGTTGACCTCCCTGCACCTCTGCATAAGCACTTGTATAGCGAATAGAGCTTCTCGGGTGCCCAAGGTATCGCGGAATCCAAGAATTGTGTCCGTGACACTTGTTCTTCACATTTTTTTATTATTCTGTTAAGTATCACTTTTAAAAACGTTTTAAGTAAGTGGCTCATTAGGCTAATTATTCTGTAGTCTTTGCATGTTTTCGAATTTAATCTTTTTGGTATAGTTACGAAGGTCGACTTTAACCAGCTTTGGGGAATACTTCCAATATTTTGTTAAATATAGTCGTTATCCATTTTATTCCTAGTTCGTCCATAAGTTTCAGGAATTCTGTATAAAATTTGTCAGGCCCTACAGCTTTCCAATCTTTAGTTTGCCTAATAGCTGCCGTGACTTCTTCAATGGTAATCGGGGTCCTGTTTGGCATTATATGTCTTCAATGACAATCTGCCTTTCATCTGCAAATGCTACTTCCACATATTTCTTCCAAGTGTCTAGTATCTCTTCCACACTTAGTAGTGGATTACCTTGGTTGTCTGCCAAACATCCAATTCTGTTAGGCTTGTATAAGCCTGCAGATTCTTTAACTTTTTTGTGCATATTGAATAATCGTGTTTCTGTTGTAACAGCTGTATTTTCGCACATTGTTCTCTCAGCTGTGTGTCCTTAGCCATTCTGATTGCTTTTTAATCTCTTTGTCTATTCTTTTGTATAATATCTTGTCCTGATCTTTGACCTTTCGCCTTATTTCTATCATATCTAGAATCTCATTTGTCATTAACGATTTTTTCCTAATTTTTGGTGGTTTGAACAATTTTTCTTGTTTGTCTTGTGAAACTCTAGACAATTTTTCAAGCTCCTGGTCTATTAAATCCGTTTGAATAACGATATTCAAATTGCTATGTATATAGTGTTTTACACTCTGTTCTGTGCGTTGATCTTTGAGTAGCCTGATGTCGTATTTTGTCATTTTGCAAATCAGTGGGTTATGGTCTGACTTGATATCGGCTCCTGGGTATGTCTTGACTGATGTAATGCTGTTACGGAATCTGTTATTAATCATAATCTATCTGATTTCTGACTATGTGACCTGAAGTATCCTGAGGTGATTTCCATGTGTATAATCTTCTGTATGGGAGTTTGAAGTAAGTGTTAATAATTACAAACTCTTCTGATATAAATTCACCCAATTGATCTCCTCGCTCATTTCTGTCTCCAAGCCCAAACTGTCCTATGAATTCTCCCGATTGTACCCTAACAATCTTGGCATTTAAATCACTCATAATCAAGGTTAGATCCTTTCGGTGGTATACGATCAAAAAATTTAGTATCATGTTAATGAGGACTATAGTACAATGGAAAACGAACATTTTGATCTTTACTAAACTCATTTTGATGCAGTTTTCGCTAAGATACAGTGATTTGAAATCGGTCCAGCTGATGCACTTGACTTGAATCCGGCGGGTCGCTCGAGCGCAACTGTAATACTATCTCTACAAAAAAAAATTTCTTCGTGTCTAAGAATCATTATTTCATTTATTTATCATTTTATAATAAAACATCATGGTTTTCTTAATGATCATCATCATTTGTATTATAAATGTTTTTGCAACTCATGCACTATAACTCCTAAAGAAATGCATACACAAGCATTTTATTGTACATGCAATATCTGTACAATTTGGTACCAATTCATAAACTGGCAGTAAAAATATTTCAACTTTCTTGTGGATTAAATTTTCTTTGTCCAACGCCCACCCAAAATCTTCGCGATTCTAAGTACTAAGCAGTTTATCTAAGCAATTTGTATGAGTATGTACAATATAAATATAAAACATGTACAATATAAAGCTAAACTAAATTGTTAGGAAATATCTCTTGTACTCGCACCTTAACCAGCTCGTATCCAAAAAAGTGTTAAAATGTGTGAAAATAAATTAAATACTAATTAAAAAAAATAATGAACAATTTGAGATCTGCGAGACATGCGGAAGTTATTTTGTTGTAGAAATTATTATGAATATTACAAAGTGCAAGTACCGTTGCGCTCGAGCAACGTGCCGCGTGCGGCTTAAGCGTTAAGTTATATAACTTCGTCAAAACTTTATAAAATTTAATTTTTCGGAATTCATTTTAAACTTTATAATCATAGCTTTAAAATGATGCAATATTACTACGGCTTTTAATGGACGATTTTAATTTTTCAAAGTTTATTTGGTTTGTTTTTTTAAAAGAAACAAAACATGATTTGAATACCTGTATTCGCTATGTGCAAGTTTCGAAGAGTGACATCTGGTGACATAAATCAGCGAAGGTGTTAGCACTATTAATATTTTAGTCTTATATTAGCTGCAAATAAAGTGACTTAAACTTATTTATTTAAAACAATAATTATTGTAATATATATCAATAATTAACTTTTGGAACAATTTTGAATTGATTTTTAACTTTAAAAACTTTTAGTATATTTTTTACGTTTAGATTTCATTATTTGACATTTAAGATTGAGGTTACGAGGTTATTAAAGGGTAAACATTGTTTGTAGTAAATAAAATCAATTAGTAAATTGCAGTATAACTATTAATATGAATGCAATAATAAAAACTGGATTCCAGAAAATAAATCATAAAATAATTTTTTCAACCAACTATCATATCCAGTGTAAAATACAATTAATAATTGGATATCATATCAATATTTTGGAGCGACATTAAAGCCCGATTTAATAATGACAACCTAAAATACACTTTAACTAATGTTCATTTTAGACTAAATTGAACAAACTTGAACCAACATGATTATTATTGAAATTTACACTTTGAAGTGAACTTTATATTATTACTTAAAGTGAACTTTAATTTAATCTTCACGTCAAACTAATTGCGAAATCAGGCGTAAGAATGCAAAATTTGGGTTATGCTACTTACTTCTGCTTTATTATGATATAAATCCACTTTTCTCGTTACATTAATTTGTGCTTAGAAGTTGGAAACCAATAGAACTTGAATTTACTATTTTTTGTTATATTTTTACAATTTATTGTAAAAATATACACAGCATTTCGGAAATCCCATTTTCTTCAATAACTACTTATGAAATATGCTAACAAAGTTACAAGACTTTACTACTTGCTACTACTTGCACACAGTGAATATCTTTATTAGTTTATTGGTTTACTTTACCCCTAGACTAAATCAAAGAGAAACTTTTGGTTTGACAACTATCGTATAACTGATTGCATCTACTTTTGTTATTATACGATAATCGCATAATCTTCAATAAGTTTACAATATTTAATAAAAATGTGTCTTTGAAAATGATACAAGGTAACCTCAAAAGATAATACATCCTCTTTAGCGAATCAGACTCCATTAAATGCAAGTTGTAGAAAAACAATATATTGACTAAACGTGCATACATTTTGTGATGAATCACGATATAATTATGATCATGATAGTACATTGGATTTTAACGAGCCATTCGTATCTTGGTGATAATTAATGAGAATTTATCTGAACGTTGTCGGCGTGTGCATACATAAAACGGTTATACTTCAAAGTACACTGCAAAAATACAACTGGACAACCTTCAAGTCATTCCATTGATTGTCACTGGCCACGAAACTTGGTTTCTCATCCTCATTAAATGCCCATAACAAACACAAATTTATTGAGAGGCAGGTAGAACAGTTTTCTTAGATTACCACATCTAACAAATAATAAAATGTAAGTTGTCACGACTATTTTCCAACTCTAAAAATGTCAAAGCATAGCTCGTATAAACTGACAGTTTGTGTCTAACAAACAAATAATAAAATAAGTCATACTCATCGAGTTAAAATCTATGGAGAAGGCATCACATGACTAAAAACAACCTCACTTCGGCCATATTGTTATGATCGTTGTGTCAGATCGTGTATGATTGTTTACGTTTGCTGTTTTAGAATATTTTTTAGTTTTAATACTTTTATAGTAACTGTAATATTATATTGTGATGTGTATAATAATAGTTTTTTGTTCTCAACGTAGCTGCAGTAGCAGTAGCAATGTTGATAAAAAATTTTCAGGAATAACGTTTCTAAGGTTAGTATACAAATATGTAAACAAAGTAATGGCCCGTACATTAGAGAATAAATTAATAGTATTCATAAAAAATCTTATAAGTAACGTAGACGAGTTTCTCGATTATTTTTTCAGTCATTATTGAATATTTTGAAAAGTTTACAAAATAGCAATTAAAATATCTACTTCGAAAAATATAGAAATAATGAATACACAGAATATAAAGATACTAATAAATAATTTCTAAGCTTTTTATAATATTTTTGAGTTCATTACTCATATTTTTTATTTAAAATATAAATGATGCATATAATTTTATTTTTAGGTTTCATCTCAAATCAACCAAAATCCGAAAGTTTTATGATCATAGATACTACCGACTCCAGTTTAGTGGTTTTTCGTCTTATATTAGTACATTTTTCTCCTTGACGATGAACAATTGATAATATAAGTACGGTGATAAAAAGCCGAAGAATAGTTGTTAATATTATTTACTATACTATATATGTATTTTTGTCTTATTTAGTAGTAATTGTATACAATTAAACCTTAACAGAATCAAATTCATAGATATTTTTTGCGTGCTATTCTTGAGAGTATTCAAATATCTTAAATCTAAATATCTTAAAATTTCAATATTAAATACGGTAACATAATTTTTTTATTTCTACACAGTTTTATTTCGTTTATGATATTCGGCAGATATTCATTGTTGTTTGTTTAATACTTTTCTTTGTACTTAACTTTATACATAAGTTCTAAATACTTAAGTTGTAAAACAAACGTATTTCTTTTAATTCATATCGTATATTTAGTTTACCCTTTAAAATATTATTTATATTATTATCTCTTTCAGGTACAAATTGTTATTTGATTGTATAAATTATTCTTTATGTATATATGTCGTATTTTTAGTGTTCACAGCGGGATATAATTACTCTTCCCTACTTTTTTTAATCCCGTCTAGGAACCATCTGTATCTTTCACGTATTGTTTTTGTCTTATTTTCTTTCCGTTCTCGTCACTTTATATCTTTTACGTTATCGATCTTATCTATCTTATCTAGCTCTGTCGAACCCCGACCAAGACACATAACCGTGTTGCCAGAGATCAGAGCATTTTCCATCTTCCATTAAGCACACTTCTGCACAGCCTAACAGTGGCATTTATTACGCTACACTTTTATTCAATGTGCATCTTGTATTCCTAAGTTTTTATCAATTTGTTTCCTACATTTTTTATTCTCGCGCAGTTAGTGAATTTAGTGTACATCATGATTTGTACATGATTTTTTACAATGGCAACCCTTTTAATTTTTATTGAATAAATCATAGTTTATTAAAAATGTATTGCACTTTTTGAAGTTATACTTCTATACGCGCGCTCCACGTTGGAAATTTGTATGGGAGTGAATCTGTGAAACCATTACATATGTAAGATAATGAGTAAGAGAGAGACAGAAGATATATTTTCTATGTTCCTTTTGTATATATAATTTAATATTATACATATTATATAAAGATATATATACATATAATATTATACATATAATATTATACATATAATAAAATATTTATTAATATTATTATTTATGTGATATGTTTTGTATTATTTATTAAATGTTCATAATTATATTATTCTTTTGTATTTCAAAATAATAATCTCAATAAATCACTGTATGTGTCACAAATATATTTGAAATATATTTTTGTTATGTCCTCGGTAGTGTAGTAGTCAGTATCCCCGCCCGTCACGCGGGAGATCGGGGTTCGATTCCCAGTCGGGGAGGACTTTTTTATTAATGTTATTACATTATTGTCATTTTTAAATACTTATGGATATTGCATTTTAATTTGTATTGTATTATTATATATGGAATTATGTTGCACTGTATTGTAGTGTATTTTTTTATGTATATTATTGTCATTTTTAAATACTTATGAATATTGCAGTTTAATTTGTATTGTATTATTATATTAATAACAAAATAAACAATGAATTTTACTGCAGAGTATGTGTAAAAAAGTTTTGCATTAAACTCCTTTCATACATATATGAAAATAAAAATATACATTTTCATCAAAATATTGATTCAATCCTTCATTGTTAGTAAGTTGTTATTAATTCTGTTTCTCTTTCTGCTATGTCCTACCTATAAAATTACATATGTAATGATTGTGCAGATTGACTCCCAAATAAATTTGTAACGGCGAATGCGTGTATAGAAGTGTAACTTCCACCGGCAGTCCCACTGAACTACCACACCCGTTTATTTAGATTATGTTTAAATCTTCTAAATAACTAATCATAACTGTACTTTTAATATTATTGAGGCCGGCCCTGATCCCACCCCCATATTGGTATGATCGTTAACCACACCTTCTGACGCTGTTTTTAATATACACGTTAATATGCTCTTAGCTTCTCCTTAGATTCTAACTCAATGGTCATACTCTTGATCGGTTCGAGTCGATTTTCGCCAAAAAGGTTTCATGACAGACATGTAAGAAGGTACTAATAGGATCATCATCAGCGCAGGGTGTACACCCTTTTGTGGGTCTTGGCTGACTACACAACTTATTGCCAACTGGCTCGGTCTTCTACCAATCTGTAGTAATCCAACTTTTATTTTAATATAAGTTTGATTAATACTTCACTACGAAAATGCCAATGAACCTCTAAAAATCATAAGAAGAAGCTTTGCTTCATTTTACAGAGAATGTCAATTATATGCAATGAATATTTTTTTGAAATATGCAAAAAAGTTCACCACTCTTACCTCCCGGCTTCCCGCTATTTGGATTGGATGTGGATTTTATTTAAAATTGATTTGAATTGACAAAATCGCCGGTCGCTTCAAACGTTGTTTCTGAGAGAACGGTCCATTCTACACAAAAAGTGCTAATAAACATTTTTGTTCAAAATTCTCTCAGTTACATTTCTTTTTGTAAACATTTTTTTCTATAGCGTACAGATTTCTGGTAAATCGATTTTTTTCGTTCCTTCCCTGCTTCGATGGAGGTTTAGGATGAAGCCGGAGGGTAGGAGTAGTAAACTTTTTTGCATATTTTTTGGTGTCCCAAAATTGACATTCTCAGCAAAATTCAGGTTGTTCGTATGATTTTTAGAGGTCAAATATCTGACTACCGAACTATAATGTCAGCAATAGCTTCCAATATAGATGATGAAGAGTCTCAACAAATTTTCTCACACGCAGGTGTTGCCCGTATATTTGAAGTGTCGCTTCTCTATGACTTGGTAACAAAAAATTTTCTCAGTAACTTCGGAAATTTTTTCATGTTTTTCCTTGAAGTTTCCTTTTTTTGTTGCTATTACACCATTGTAGCGTTGTACAACAAGTACCTTAAATATTTTACAGTGTACTGATTTATTGCGACCGATTAAAGAATATACAAAGTAGGTCCCGGATCTTCTAATGCAGAATACTTAGTTGCTTTTTAGCTGCTTTCCATACAGCAATAATTATTATTAGTTGTAATGTGAAAAACAATGAGCGAAAAACAACACGGAACTGATTATTATTCGCAAAGGACCCAACAAACCAGTGACGTTCTAAGTAGCTTCACGCAAGAGTACATGTATAGTTTAATTCTGTTACTATCTATGCTACGTTACTATTCGTCACAATGAAAAGAAATAAGCCAGATTTGAAGAATAAAAATAATTAGTGTTAAAAATAGACTAAAATTTGCCAATCAGAACATAAATTTTATTATTGGGTACCTATTATAAATCAAACCAAACTTTGCCGAAACGCGTTATTTTAATATTGCTTATATATAATTTTTAAAGGTTAATGAAAAGGGCTGTAACTCAATAAAAACTGTTTTGAAAAAAGTGATAGGCAAATTTTTTTTTAAAATAATGTGTTAAACTAATGATGCCACAAAATTCATTTGATTTGAACATACTCAAAAGTTTGGGGGATTTAGAGCTGCACACCTCCCTTAAATGTTTTCTGTACTCTTAGATTTTGTTGTTTCTTTTTTATGAAAAATGATTTCGGAATAAGAAAGTAACGTGTCTATTTTTATTACAAAATGTCAAGTAGTTTAGGAGATATTGCAAAAAAACAATTTTTATTCTGTAACTTCAAAGGGCTGTAACTTTTTTTGTGTACACTTTTGTACTAAGGTACGTTGGATTCAATCAATATATTTTTGTCCCCAGAATGCGTGATTTAATTTATGACATACATTTTTGAAACACCCTGTATATAAACATATATTTATTTATAAAGCTATTCAAGAAAATATGCTTTTGGCTGGGATTTTAGTAGGTTCCATGAAACGTTACATAAATACAAACATAAGCTATAACTAGAAAATCTAAAATAGAGTTATTGTCAAGAATGTAATACGACTCAGGAAGAAAATGCATTCAAGATTAAACCTCGCTTAGATTCGTCTGGTTAATTTTAAGTATTTCAAAATTTTTGAAGCATGTGTAGAACTTTTAGAATCTTTTAGACTCGAAAATTCTAAATTAGTGTGTCGTGAAATTTATTGTGATTACCTTTGAGAATTAAATTATAAAAGAAATTCTTAGTTACTTCTTCATAAATGATGTTATTGAGATTATGCAAAATAGCATTTACAAGAATAATTGGAGTAAGTAAAATGAGTAAGTTCGTAGAGTAATTAATGCAGAAGTTACACACAGGCTTTTTCATTTATACCTAATTAAAAAACTATTGATGGTATCTAATCTTAATATTGGGTTTTTTTTAGAGGTATAGAATTTTAAAATGGAATACAACAAAGTTGATTTTTTTTAAATTGACATGAAATTAACGTTATTTAAAAGTTAATCTTTTGGCATTATAATTTAAATATGATTTCTGGCATATGACCGCTACGGCTGGCTCTGACGTAGTCTAGTCTAGAGGTCCAATTTTCGATGACTTTGACCAACATTTGTGGCCGTATATCGGCAATAACGCAGCGAATGTTGTTTTCCAAGTGGTCAGTCGTTTCAGGCTTATCGGTGTAGACTAGCGATATCCCTACAGAAAATAGTCTGGCGGTGTTAAATCCCACGATCTTGGAGGCCAATTCACTGGTCTGAAACGTGAAACTATGCAGTTACCAAACGTTGCTTTCGATAAATCAATTGTAGCAGGAGCTATGTGACATCTTGCGCCGTTTTGTTGAAATCACAGCTCCTGCACATCATGGTTTTTTTAATTGAAGAATGAAAAAGTCCATGTCCAAAACGGTTTGTGGGCCAGCAGCCCACAAATCACAGAACAGTCAGTTTTTCTAGATATTATAGTGTCTTAACATACACATAAGGATTATCTTCACTCCAAATACGGCAGTTTTGTTTGTTGACATAGCCATTCAAAAAAACGTGAGTTTCAGCGCTAAACAAAATTCGCTTATGAAAATCAGGATCGACGGCAAACTCGTTTTGGGCCCATTCACAGAATCTACGACTTGCAAGGCGATAGTGTAGCTTTACTTCTTGCATGAGTTGGATTTTGTAAGCACGCAAACCAAGATCTTTCTTCAAAATCTTCCATAAAGTGGATGGACACATATCCAACTGCTATGCACGATGGCGGATAGGCTGATTCGGGTCTTCCTGATCATGAAACCTGGTCATCAGAACCATTATTTTCAAAATAAATTTGTACATTATAAAGCTGTTTGTTCGGGCTGTTAGGCCGTTGTCTTCTGAGATTAGTTCTCGACGTTTCGCCAACACTAGGGGTTGACATCTTCTGGAGATGTCACTGCTATGCTTTTAAGCTGAACCTGACGCTGCGTTGTACTACTTAGGCCATATTTATATCGGAGTATCCGATGTTCTCCGCTCTGTACCCTGTACTGTACTTTTTGAAGAAACGCAGATGCTGGATAAAACATCACAATACTACCCACAGTTATATCGGGAAGCGCTGGAATTATATAAGTATCAAAATAATTTTAATCGGATAGAAGGACTAAAAATTAACAAAACATGGATACCAATATTAAAATCCACAAACACCCTTCCCGCAAAACACGAAAATACAAAGGCTACGAACGATGACAAAGGCTACGAACGATGACACGCCCCCCCCCACGCCGAAACCAGTGGAAGGGAGGCGAGTAGAAAATATAAATATGGCCTCCGTAGTAGAACGCGGCGTATCCAGCCCATAAATGAGAGGCTTTCCTCTCTGAGCAGGAGTTACACAATTCGCACCATCCGGGGCCAAAACCTCAGAGCCCAAAGCATCCTCAAAACTACCTGCTCATCCATCGGCAATGTATTCAGACGAAAACCTCAACCCAAACTCCCATTCCTACCCGCCATTCTGCCGGAACTCGCCAGCAACGAGCTCCCGGATGAATACATTGACATACAGGAGGCATCTCCCCTCTTTTACCGTCGCTTATAATACTAAATGTTCACTTCGAACTGACAACGACAGGGGGGATCGGTTTTCTGTGGTTTTCCGATCCCATTGCACAACGATACCTGTCCGTTTTTTAAGGTACCAGTCCACAGCTGCCCTCACGCGTGGCGATAGACATACACTATTTTAATAAATTAATAAATTATAATTCAATTTCATATATTTACTAATCTCTGTTTTAGATCAAAAAAAAAATCTGAAAAGAACCGTTCACTTACATACCTTTCGCCCCCGATTGTCCAGTACTAGATGAGAGCAGCAACCTCCATCAAACAAACACACCGCACACCAGTAGACACAACACCAAAACCCAGTGCCAGCCACACCCAACACAAAGAAAAACACGTCCTGAAGAGGCAAAAGCCTAAAACAGGACAGCACAGCCAACCAATCCCAAGAAAACACCCAAAAGCACACAAGACAATCACAACAATGGTACAATGCGGCGTCAGTTTCAGCTTACAAGCGAAGCAGTAATATCTCCAGAAGATGCCAACGGCTAGTGTTGGCGAAACGTCGAGAACTAATCTCAGAAGACAACGGCCTAAGAGCCCGAACAAACAGTTTAGCAAGTTAGACGATGGTCGTACATTTCTATACCTCTAAAAAAACATCCTATACTAATGCTAAGTTTATGAAAATCAAGTTCACATACTGGGCAAAATGATAAAACAACAACTATTCAGGCACAACTATTTGCAAAAAAAGCGAAAGCAATTAAAAATAAAAATATGGGAGAAATAATAGCAAAGCAAGCAACAATTTAAATTGTTAAAACTGTAGATTCTAAATATTTTTAATCACATTCTGAATTTAGTTTAGCCCAAGTAGTTTGGAGGTTTTTGGGAAATATTTCTATCAATCCTGGTGTTCTACCCTGTGACTAATTATAAAACTGTATATTTCAAATTAAATATAAAATAGTGTTCACTGAAATATTGATTCTCGGTATCGCTTTCAGTATCTGAATATTTTGTATAGTTATTTTTTAAAGAATAAGTTAAATTTAAATTACAAATTTACATATACTTAGCTTATCTTTAAAAATTTTATTATACAATACAATTATTCCAAAAACCTACTATTTCAAAAATATATTGTTAGTACCCTTACATTGGCAGTGCTCTGCCAATATCTCATAAAATTGAAAACTATGTATCGCATGGAAAAATGTTCTACAGATAAAAAAATCTATACCTTATAACTTTTAAAATGAGATTTTGTTAGTTAAAATGGCCCCATAAACGAAAAATGTATTGTAAAAATTCTTAAGGTACTAATACAGATTAGAAATCTAAAAAAATGCATATTTACAAAAACAATTTCGCAGCTCCTTTATTAGATACAAATATGAAATAGAATCGAACATGATTTTTAAATATTATTTAATCTTTGAATTCTTGGCTGAGCAAGATCAGCCATTAGACAGCTACACGGACTATTGTGGAATAATAAAATAACAAAAGAAAATAAAAGAACTTATAAAACACTAATAGAAAGTATTGGGTTATATGGGTCTGAACTTTCGGAAATCTATCAAAAAAACAAATTAAAAATTAAGACAATGGAAATGGACTATTGGAGACGATGTTGCCGGCACACTAGACTTGATAGGGTGAGGAACGTAGATCTTAGGAGAGAAATGCAAATTGACCTAGACATAATAGATACTATCGAAGTCAAAAGACTAAGCTACATGGTATTGACACCTGCAGAGAATGCCTGAAAATAGATAGAAAAATGGACTCCGCCCACTAGAAGAAAACGAGGTCAAGACGGTCATGGAGAGAAGAGTAATATATATCTAGTTAAACAAAAAAATTTTTTTTAGTTCCAATGTAGGTTTAGAGGTAGGCCTTAGAGTGTTTTCTAGAGGGCATTTCAGTTAAAGTCTCATAAAAAGGTGTCCGATGACACACATTAATTCTCATAATTGGCACAATCTGAAACAAAAAATTCCAACGGGATTACTTAAAGAAAGGGTCGTTACAAGACAATTAACTACTTTTTAGAAAAAAAAGTCGAAAAACTAATTTTAACATGCAAAAATTGGTAAAAAGTGGATTTTTTGAAGCGAAGCTTCTATAGTGGCGTTGTAGCACTTTTTTTCTCTGAAGTAAAATGCTGAGGGAAGAGTCACGGAACTAGCGTCACGTCGTCATGGGTAGCGTCATAGAATAGCGATTCTTGACATCCATTCACTACTCTCGATCAATTTTAGTCATCATATATTGACTCTAAGCAGGTTTAAATTAATAACTGCATAATAAATAACTATCAAAATATAGACATTAAATGAGAAGTAAAAAATTAAAAGAACATCTGTCACTAAAAGATTCGATTCGTAACGATTGTCAAAGTTTAATAAAAGTCATAGATGTCATCCGATTAATAAGAACATTGAATCGTCTGTTTAAATTTTTATAATAATTCTCGTTTTAAAATAATTTCATATAAATTCAATTACTAATTCTTTTTAAAATTTTTCATATTTATAGAGTCACAGCAGAAGAGTTCATTTGTGTACCTAACGAGGGGGTGGCCGTTAGATATACAAAATGTTAAAACTGACAATAATTTGTTATTTTGATTTTTGAAATGTTTCATAATTTTTTAAAATTTTAAAAATACAGAAACATAGTATAAAGCTTCGCGCTAGTCTACTCTACCACTTTTTTTAACTTTTTCTTCAAATGTCCGAGATTTTGTTTTTTGATATTAACTTTCGATTAAAAGTGGACGATTGTCTTGCAAGGGCCACTTTCTTTAAGTAATCCCGTTGGAATTTTTTTAAGATGTACCAATCCTGAGAATTAGTGTCCCCATCGGACACACTTTTCTGAGATTTTCAGTTAACTGAGGCGCCCTCTAGAAATCGGGCTATTCATACAAACTAAAAACAAAAAAATTATTTTGTTTAACTCAAAGATAAAATAATATTTAAAAAAAGTCATATTCCTATCTAATAAAGGATTAGGAATTTTTTTTTGAAAATATGCATTGTTTAGCCTCCTAATCTGTACTAGTACCTTAATAACTTTTTTAATGATTAATAAAAACAATTTTCGAAATTGTAAGTGTTTATGTCGTTCAATGGTTTGCGACTGATAAATTGGGTAGATCAAGTAATTTTTGTAATATTCCAAATATTTATGCGAATTTAACAGAAAAAAGGAATTTCAAAAGGCTATTCTGGAGGCCCGATAACGTCTATGTTCTTCAATTAGGCTTTAAAATAATTTGTAATTTACGTAGGTAATTTTTTAAACAAGAAAATTAAAAAAAATCTATTAATGTGAGGATTGGGGTTGGTGGAAATAATGTGGTGAAAGTAAAAATAATTACCGGCTGTTATAATTATTTTTTATTGAATATCATTGCTTAATTTTAACAAATTTTACATAAAAAAGTATGTGAAATATGGCGGGTGTTGCACAAGGGTGGTAATAAGCTAGACGCTACATTTTGAGGAGCTACCTCAAATTATAAATTGAAGATATTACGTAAAGTCGGCTCGCTAATCCCAGTCTCAACTGACTAGTAAATTTAGTAATATTAGTTTTTGCGGAGTTAGTTACATTTTGGCAGACTAGAAGTGGGTGGAAATTACTAGACAACCAAACACACGTGCTCATAGCTAATATTGTAAACAAACATTTATTCATCTGCAGTTTATTAACAAAATAAAACTGCGTAATTTAAAACAATAAATAAGTTATATTTTTCCTTTACGCAAATTTATTTGTACGATCTAAAATATTCATGATTTAATATAATTTTTTCGTAATAAAATAATTGCAAAAAATTTCCTCTTGAAAAATTATTCTATAAAAAATTGATTGATTTGGTAAACTTTTTCAAAATAGAAAGGTTAAAAATAAAGAGTCAGAAACGTCGTTTTTTCGATCTAAAATATTTTCCTCATTTTTCAACTGGAGCTTGGACCTCAAATTTTAGTTATAAACAATCTACCGGGGACATTTCTACAAAAATCTAAGATTCTATTCACTAAACCCTAAATAGATCCTGTCAGAGCTATTAATACATATTATTGGAAAATATTCTAATGTAATAAGATATAAGATTAAAAGATTTTTATAAATAATTCAGATTCGGGATATTTCCGGCATAATTATCCAGCAACATATTATATACGCCTGTCTCTTCATTATATACATTAAAATTCTAATATGATTATTATATTCAGGTAAGAAATTCTGATTTACCGCGCAACAAAAGCAGGAAAGTAATAAGGAAACTAACTAACATATCGAACATGAAAAAGATTTGTCCCTGAACATATTAACATCATCATCTTAAAAATTGAGTTTCTCTTCAGGTAACGCATCAACCTCGAACATCCTTTAAAAAACAAGGCGAGGCATCGTCTCAGCACCAATCTGCACAGAAACCGCGAAAGAAAACGCCTTAAAGGCTTTCAGAATAATGTTTATAGATGGTCTTGGTGTGTATGTGATTACACACGTATATACACTGCACAAGCCAAAACTATATAGTCCTGCAGCTTGCAGGTCAGTATCATATTAAGATGTAAGTGTCTGATAGCATATTATATAAATAGGAGTAATTTGTTTTCTGGACATTACGTTGTGTTCATAAGTAAGAAGTAATGAAGACAGTTTATTTATTTATGAATGAAAGTCGAATTAACTACATATGTACATAGCAGAATACCTTAACATTTAGATAGTTTTACAGTATACATTAAAATAGCGCTACAAGGGCGCAAGTTAAAATAAATCATCATGAGCAACAAGAATGGTAAGTCACTGTTGTTTGCTCCAGCAAGGTTTAAACTATTTTACGAAATAAATCTTACCTTAAAAATACGGCAACCAAGATTTTTGGCAATTTTGCGAAAAAAAAAAAATAAATAATCGTATTATTAATTATACACTCAGGTGTAAAAAAATCGTTCCATTCCTTATTTCTTCTTTATTTGAAGTTGTATAATTTTAGCGAAATTAAATTACGTATGTAAATTTAGGTGTACCCTCGTATACGAGAAATAAAATAATATTTTTAATATTGCTTTTTATATTTCTTAAAACAAATTGGTATTTCAGGTTTTTGTCAAAAAGGGATTGAAGCAAGTAGATATTTATTGAATGTTGTTTTTAATTCAACAAGTGTAGTGATTTTATTTTCAAAACGTGTTATATTTTTATTTAATTATCCTTCCTAAATGTCTCTAACTCCGACAGATGCTGCAAGGGCGGTGACTTTAGTTCAAGATGGTCGTAGCCAATATTATGCAGCTGAAATGTTGGGTGTTAGTCGATCTTCGGTTTAAAGAGCAGTTCGGCGTTTTAGCGACACCGGTAACTTCACAAGAAGACCAGGATCAGGTCGTAGAAGGGTAACATCCGAAAGAGATGATCGATTTCTGGTCTCATCATGTTTGAGAAATCGGCATCTAACTTCAGTTGAACTGGCAATTCGTCTGAGCGAAGTGAAAAATGGGGATGTAAGCAGATGGACAGTTCGTCGACGACTTGTAGAAGGTAATTTATTATCCAGAAGGCCATCCCTATCTCCAATACTATCCATAGAACATCGCAGAGCTCGCCTTGCTTTTGCAAGAGAACATGAAAACTGGAGTGATGTAGATTGGAGCAATGTATTGTTCTCAGATGAGTCCAGATTTTGTCTAAGGTCACCCAGACGGCCGAGAAAGGGTTTGGAGAAGACACGGAAAGCGATATTTTCAATGTAATATTGCGGAAATAATAAGTTATCGTGGGGCTCCGTTATGGCTCCCAGAAGCCCATACTGATTTATTTATTGTAGATAGAGGTTCTATGACTGCTGCAAGATACATAACAAGTATTGTAGAACAGCGTGTGGTACCTTTTGCTCCTTTCATTGGACCTAATTTTATTTTTATGGACGACAACGTGCGTCCTCACCGTGCTAGAATCGTCAACCAATATATAGAGGAGGTGGGAATTGTCCGTATGAACTGGCCAGCTTGCAGTCCCGATCTCAATCCCATAGAACATCTATGGGATATGATGTGAAGACGTCTTCGAGCACGAGTACCCCGTCCAAACAACTTGGCTGAACTTAAAGCGGCTCTTAAAGAAATATGAGACCAATTGGATCAATTTGATATCCAGAGGTTAATTACCTCAATGCCTAGACGTGTACAGGCTGTTACAAGGGCCCGAGGGGGAAATACTAGATATTCATTTATCATCAATGTTTTTCTTAATTTCAGAAAGTTTTGAATATTTTTGTATTTTTGAGTTTTGGCGTATGTCTCTATAAATAAATGATTGTTTTGGATAATCTGTAAAAATTATTTTAATCTAACATATACTTTCACATATATACCTGATTTAAAACTAATATCTTCAAACGTTTTCTTTTTTTAGCAAATAATACCCATGGATCGATTTTCTTGCACCTGAGTGTATATGTAATTAATTAGTATTAATATATCCAATTAATATAAAATTAAACGGATCGTTTCAAGATCAAAATATGATTGACTCAAAGGTTAAAATGTCAGTTGGTAGTTCAACTTTCTTTCCTACGTGGTGTTAGGAGTTGAAATCTAAACTAACATAAAGATTTAAATTATTTTGGTAACTAAATCTTATCTTAAAAAAAACAGTAACCAAACCAATATTGTTAATAAAATTATATTAATATGTAATCAATTTTATTTTTATAATAAGTGTATATGTATGTATATGATGAAGTAATAAAACTTCCGAGTAAGGATGTTTGATCCAGAATCATCAATTTGTAGAATGAATCAGCAATAACTCAACCGTATCGTTTCAAGAACAAAATATGATAGAAATATCAGATTTTGGTAGTTCAGATTTCTTTCCTAGGTGGCGTAGTTACCCTACCGGACAAACAGTGTGACTTGTCGTCCTAGCCTTTTATATAGATAGATACTGCATTTTATTATAATTGCCAGTTAGTTTGGTCGCATCTGATTGAGATATGTGGCACCACAATATCAAAGAGAGTAAGGCTGGGCTTTAGACTTCACTTCCCACTTACAGATTGGTTGCCACAATGCAGGTTTATACTGTTAAACCAAAAGCACTTCAATAAATACAGCAAAAATTAGTTTTGAGTGTTTCAGTGTCATAAAACCATGAAATATCGATTAAAACCATTACTTATTATGTTCTAATATTCCCATTAAAGCTCATACAACTACAATAAAGCTGAAAATTGTTTTTCATTATAGCCATAACAATTCCAAATCATAATAAAACAATATCTTATTACTCGATTTCACTTTCTATCATTTTATAGTGGGATGATACAGATGATTAAGAAATATATTGGAAAGTACCCATTATTGAAAATTTCAAATTAACAAGTCGGTAAAACCACATTAATACCAATTATTAAGCTAAATTATTCCACTGCTAACGTTGTAATCAAAAAATATTCAAGTTCGGTGACATCATATGAAACTTACGCTTATTACTAAGCTTCACGAAAACCATTAGAATTTATAATAGAAAAGAAAATTAAAAATGATAATTAATATTTTATCATATCAGCAGTGTATTTTAAAAATGTTATTTTAATGAGTATATAATATAAGTTACAGACTTTTTCAATATTTTACTAAATACAAAATCATTTTAGACATTTTAACGCGTAAAAATATTATTTTGTTATTGATCTTTTCCTACAAGATCCCTTGCATGTTATCCATTAGCTGCCCAATTTTTGTTGTAACTTTTGCATTCCATGTCATACAGAGTGGAACAGCCAAACTAATAATCTGTAAAGTTGGGAGTTTTAGACTAAAGTATACCAATGTATTATAAAAAAACATTTTTTTTTATTTTGTATCACTAAAAAGGAACGATGAAATAATAGTTTTGCTTACTTTTTTATTTTTTTTACTGACGCAGTTTTTAGCACTGTAGTTGGATTATTCAAAACATATTAGCCGTGAACAAGTACGTTTAAGACATTTACGTTTTTGTTGTGCGTAGTAATTTGCAATTGTGGAAGGATCAAACCTAGTTCCATAAATTTTTGTTTTTTAGATCAACGTATACAAAAATTGTTAATAGGTAATTTAATATACTTAATTAGAAAGGCATAAAAAAAATTGTAAATATGATATTTTCAATAGAAAGGCAGATTTTTATGATTAATTTATAAATAACTCAATCTCAATTCAATCCACAGAAATGAATCTTGTCAAATTTTTGTTATGTAAATAAACAAAGTCGATTCAGGTTACTATGTACAGGAAATTCTATACAGGTAATTTTTTGTAATGTTCTCACATTTGTTATTTAGTTGTAATTAAAATAAACAACATAAATATAACGAAAAACATCTAAACAATAATTACGAATGATACTAAAAACTTGTTTTTTAAATTTTTGTTTAATATACTATTTAAGTGCCAGTCATAAACTGAACAGCTTTTACACCACCATACCATAAATAAAAAGACATGTGTTGGTCTCGCTTTTTTAAACTTTTCTGTTAACTTAAATTTATGGGACCAATTTCATGTACCTACTTTAAGTTTAAGTCGACTATTTACCCGATGACGACATTAGGCCGAAAGAGGACATTGCAGCTAAATAAGTATTATATCCCGATATGATTAATGTATTGAGCACTTTAATTGTTCACAAATTATATACATATAACTTAGAGTCTAGCAGATACTAATACAGTTTTGCTACCAGTACCAGTACCTATTTAGAGATCTATAGATCGTCTACGACGAAGGACCGCAGATCACATCGAAAGATTTAAACACGAGTTGCAAGAAAGCAATAGTTACCCAGCCTGAGAGACTTACACACACCTTAAGTATGACATTAGCGTAATACAATTCATTGGAGCGAGGAGGATTAACTCGTGTAAATAGGATTCACTTCACCCCGCACCAAAGCTCCAGACCATCCACTTCCTCTCCGCGCGCCCTCTAATGCGCTATAGTGGTTCTCTTATAAGCAAAGTGCTTGTCGTGTAGGAGTCCTGCAGGCGTAAGGCGCTATATTCCCGCTATCTTTAGTGACTCATCATCGATCTGTATTACTTGCTTTTTTTGTGTTTTTGCAGATTTTTTTGAGGGATGTCTGAAATATATAAAATCAACATTATTAAATACACTACCATGCCAAGTTGAGGGCGTTTTCTTCTTTTAATAGAGCTATGATTATCTAGACTTTATTGTATGTTTGCTGTTTAGGTCTTCTGTGCTTCCATCTATGGTACACATCATACCTTAATATCTCTCACAGGATCCGGTTTGGGTGGTCTACTAACTCAGTGAATTTTGTTCTGGCTTTTTCCTCCATCATATCCAGTACCCTTATTTGTTTTAGGTCTCTGAATAGAAACCGTTCCGCGAAGTATCTGAGCACGTTTGCAGCTCCTCTAAGGCAGTTATTGTGAGTTGTTTGAATCTTCCTTTTGTTGCTGTAACTTGTGTGTCGCCATGTAAGAGATGCATATGTAATTATTGGTAGTATGATGCAGTTTATCAGTCTTAACTTTATTTTCATAGCTAATTTGCTTCTTTGTCCTGTGAGTCCTCTTATTGCGGCTTTGGTCGTTGCTGTTTTCTAGACTGTCGCGTTAACATGTGGTATGATTGTTAGACCTTGGTTCATTGTGACTCCTAGGTATTTAGCTTCGTTTTGCCACCCGATGGATCTGTCTTGCACTGTTAGCTGTTCTTCTGCTTCTCTTTTTAAAGATAACCACTTGGATCTTTTCTGGATTTATTGCTATGTTCCATTGGATACTCCATTCTTCTATCGTATCCAGTGCCGTCTGTAGGTTTGTTACAGCCATATCCAGATTCCTATGTTTTGTCGCGATTGCAGTGTCGTCTGGATAAAGGCTGATTGGTGTTCCGGGCGTTCTTGGAACGTCTGCTTAGTATATGCTATACAGCAGGGGTGATAAGACTGCACCCTGTGGTTCCCCAGCTTCCGGAATCCCTGTTTAAATACGAGTTCGACTATAGATACCTAATATATGGAGCACCACTACACGAACAGTCTAGCTAGACTAAGATCAAGGAAAGGCTTCCTAAAGACAATCCGACTAGAGCCACCTGACTACTAGCGGCTACGCCAAGATAAGTACACGCCCCTGTCAAGACAAATAAAATCAGCTGGGGTAGTACCGACGCATAGGACTCACTATGCGAATGCAGTGAAGTTGAGAACACGGAACACTTATCGAAGTGCAGACTATGGTGGATCCACTCCCGAAGAATTGTGGCATGCCAGCAACAATTGACCTCGCCCGTTACTGGCAGGAGAAGCTTGTGCCGGAGACACAAAAACAAAACAAACAGTAACAATTTTTGAGTAGCTTTATTTAGAAGCTTATTTATCAAATTCTAATACTTTTAGTTTTTTGCACTATATAGGAACGGTTACATTGTCTAATGTTTTTGTCAGATCTATAAATTTATTTATCTATCTATAAATCTACCATAGTTCCTCTATTTCGTTTTTTTTTTATTTTTTAAGTTCCTAATGTTCAAAATTCTTCAAATTATTATAATTTAGTAAAGTTTGTTAGTTATTTCCTTTTGTAAGATCAATTATTTCGGATCTTCATAAGACGTGGAATAATATTGATTCCTAATACCAAATTACGCAATTTATATTTTTCCTCTTCCTTGTACAGCGGTTCTCATAGCACATCCGGTAATCGCGCGGATGTTTATCAGACAGTTGTATATGTCAAGATCTTTGGAATTATTGATTTGTAAGTTCTAGAGTTTTTGTCTGATCAAAGGCGTTTGATCTTTCCGACTACATCGAGGAGAGATCTTACTACGTTTACTCTCTAGATTTTCTGCTACACCTCTTTTTCAACATTTACATAGCTATTTATATGTTCTTTTGTTGTTAAAATATGTACCAATAATCTATCCACTTGGTTTAGTTATACTTTCCTGCGACTAAGATTGCCAACTGCTTCTCTTAACATTTTAAATATAATAAGGACATGAACTATATATGCTGAGAAACACGATATATGCGTTCTAGATTAACTACAGCTCTATAAATTACTCTTTTCTCCTAATGCTTTCAATTTTAAACAAAACATCCTCGAAGTAGATACACAGTTTTATATTTTATAAAATAGTACTTTCGACTCTGTAGTGTTTAGAAAATAAGCGCCGTAACTATAATAAATCGTACATCGGTTACGGTATATTTCCTTATAACCCACTTGTTGAGTTCCTAATGTGGCTTTTCCAGTTTCGGTTTGGTGTTTAGACCAAAACCAAACGAACGAGCGGGGTTTGTGGAACGAATGAACGAACCTCCTCGTCTCCTTAATGTCGATCGTGGGGCCACTGGCCAGACATTAATTGTAATGTGTACAGGGTGATTTGAATACTCGAGACATTCTTAAAGAGGGTTGGGATTGGTTTTCATATGTTTTATAACGTTAATTTGTTCGTTCACTTCGAGATATATTCGCTACATACAGGTGTTTCTCTAGAAAAAAATATTTCAATATTTATTCGTTGCTAACCGACTCATTAAGGATCCGACAAGTTCTTGAAATCGTGTCGTCTGTTCTGTCTTAAAGAAAAAGTATTCAGTTTCAAAATTTGGTACATAGGTCCCTCTTAGTCCATGGAACAATTTGGTTCAAGGTCAAAGATTATCAAAGTAATAAATAACTTTTAAGTGTTGACACTTGATATAAAGTTCTTTTAGGATTTAAGTACAGAGTGTGTCAAATTTGGAATCAAAAGATAGAGTTTTTAGAGCCAGTTTTGTCAAAAATGAGATTAGATGCTGTCACTTTAGCCGACACTGACAGTATGTTAGGATGAAGACCGTATATTGTAGATACTAATAAATGAAATTATTACTATTTGTATAGGTTATTTTATTATAATATAATTTATGGATAAATGTGGACGTTTCTAACAAAATCGTTACGACGTTAGACTTTCGGCAAAGGATGTCGTTACGTTACTATCTGGTCCTTCAATACTATCGGTTTAGTATTAACATATTTTCTTAGAGGAATATTAATATCCATTATTCAGATTTGATTTTGTAGGCGTCTGATCTGATCATGCAGTCAAATATTTATTTTTAAGACTTTTATTTCAAAAGATGAGATTTTGTTTATACATTCTACAGTAAGATGCGTCTGTAAATACCTATAGGTATGTGATTATGTGACTGATGTCGTCATGTGATATCCAATTCACCTCGAAAGGCTTCTAAAGTAGAGGAGAATGCTGCAAACTAATAAGTCTTCGACCCATCATGTCCGATATGTTTAAATGATAATAAATACAGTGACCTTGGTGAGTAGAGCAACAAATTGATTTCAGCGAATATTTACCTATAACCTAATTCCGAGCAGGATAAATAAAAGCGATAAATAAATAGTAATAGATACACATTCAACACATTCACAGGGTACACCTAAATTTTATAACGTACCTCACATCGCGTCGTCGTCTTCGGAAGAGTCAAAAGGAATGCTGCCAATTGAAGTATGAGTTACTTGCACGTCTATTGACAACAAAGTGAGCGAGCAGGAGGGAGAAAACGCAGGGGTGGTAGTGAAAAATCAATGAAATTAAAACTTATTTCTGTAAGTGTTTTTGGTTGATACATGCGGTGCGGCTTCATGTGGATCGGCTCTTACTTGCGCGAGCTTATTGCCGACCTCTGTTTTAGATTAACAATGCACATTTTATCTGACACAAAACACTTTTACTGGAAATCAAGGGGAAATAATAAGAGAATGTAGAATGCTATATAAGGATCAGTATTTTTTGGAAATAATACCAGTTCCGTTTTGGTTTTTACTTCAATATGAAATTAAGCGTTTTAAATAGGTACTCTTCTTTCTAGATACTTAGAATATACATCAACAACCAAATTATACTTTTATTTCCTATGCGTATTTACAGATTATTACAAACAAAAATAAATTATAAAAAATAAATTAAGTATTTACATAATTTTAATAGAGACTATTTATAATATCAGAGATAAAAAAATGTATTATTAAAGGATATTTACGCAGACAATGCAGTTGCGTCACAAGGGAAAAATAAATATAATGTTGTCCGACTGCTAACACGGTTTTCCACGAAAAAATGCAACATAACTTATGTCAAAATTGTCAAACTGTGTGACGCTGAAAATATCAGGCTGAAGAAAAATACGACAATAATGTTTAATTTCAGCTAATACACCAAATAAATGAAAATGAACTAAAAACAAAATCCTTGTATAATATGGCGGAAAAATTGTTTTTTTAATTTTTATTAATACATATATATCTGCATTCGGATATGGAAGGACCTAACAATAACAATGTAGACTAAGCTCAGGTTGGTTAACTCTCTTATTTTTCCCATTGCTACATACGGGGCTGAAACATAAACTCTCAAAAAAATTGATAGAAGCTTTCGACATCTATGTCTGCAGAAGAATTTCACGTGTGCTCTGGAGAGAATACAGACTCAACCTGTCAAATCTGGAAAAGCTTAATCGGAAGATATTAATTTAATAATTTTCCAGATTCTGGAAGGCAGGCTATTAAAAAAATGAACCGGACATACCTAAATTACTTTGGCCACATATCCAAAAAAGGGGTAATATCTCACCCTCTCTCTCTCTGTGTGTATCTTTCTCTCGCTCTCTCTCTCTAAGTTTCTTTCAATAACAGCTACAGAATTATAAGTTTCTCATGGGAACAACACCACTCTCTTTAGTCAGTTTTTAGTCTTCCATCGAAATGCCTCGTCGGTCACAAGACCGAAGCGAAGTGTCTCAGGTAACCTTAACCCACACACACACACACACACACACACATCTGTGTGGTTTGAGAGATAAAACTCGACTATGATTTTGTAGATGGAATTCGTCCCTTATCTCACACACACGTCTGGTGTTATTTCGCAGGTGGCTCGTCTTGTAAATTAGTTTTTAATACAGCTGTATTTCTGTACATGGAATCTTGAAATACGGGGAGAATCAAAACTACCACAAAGTCAGTTAATATTTAATAAATGTTTATATACCGTTGCGAAACTGCAACAGGAGATAGCAAACTAATAATATTTAGAATGTCCCTACGCCCTAATAAGGGGTCAAGGAATGTACCATAACTACCAATAACCATAACTAAATTGTATTAATACATTTTGGGATAAAGGAACCAAGATCTTACCATATTTTATGAAGATTATATGGCAAGTAATATCTCTCTCCCTTTCTTTCTTTAATAACCGTCTTCAATAAGTTTCTTTCAATAACACCTACACAATTATAAGTTTCGGGCAAAAATCACAAAATAATGATGCTCTTGGGTAATCGAACTTTATTTAGGTAGGTACCATATCAATTAAACAATTTAAAAATTTGTCGTTTGCAATTAAAACTAACAACGTAGTAAACATTTTTTATCGTGTAGGTCTAATTTACTTTATTTTAGTTAGCCAAACATTTATTAATTCAAATGTTATGGACAATATGTTGGAAAAACTTGATATATGGGCACTGTATGTACTTCTCATTTGGATTTTGGTACATACTTCAAGTAAATTTAGGAATACATTTATTTAAATATTAATTGTTGGTACACTAATATTGTATATACCATTGGAATATTAAAAAAAAGAAGCAATAAAAAAATTTTACATAATTATGTACCAGTGAGTTGACTTTTTATCAGTAATAAAATACCCTGTATATTGTATATTGGTACAGTATTACTAGGGCATTACTTCCAACCGCGTACTGTGGCCATATTTTTTATGGTAAACGATTAACAACTACAACATACGAGACAGGAAATGGAAAGGCCGCCTCGTTGTAAAATGTTGCTCGTATTGTTATATTTTTTTCAAATTGAGTACGTGAAATCACAAAAAAATACTGTTGTTCCACTTCCCCAAAGAAGGAACACGACACTACAAATTGAAACTACGAAAGTAATCGACTAGAAGTAGTTGTTACTGTCAAAATACATTTTCTATTTGTATATATAAACTGAATAAATTTGAAAAAACGTAAATGATATTTAAACCGTATTAAGCCATAAGAAGCATTATTTGCTATTTTTTACTTAGTGCTCCAGTTCACTATCACAAATTATTCACCTTTATGGATTCACTATCATAAATATGCGAGAAATAAGTACTTTGATGTCATAAGTTTCTTCCAGTAGATGCTTGAGAGTACTTTCTACATCAGAAAAATTACTGACACTTTCTCAATGCAGTTTGTTTATGCAAAATAGATGTGACACATAATACCAAATAATTTTTTGGTTGGAACAATGAGCCAAGAACAGACAGAAACAGACTGCATTTTACAAAAAATATTTAACAATGAAAAAATAACAGGAAGAAAGGACTTAAAACTAAAATAGAGAGAAACTTCCAAACACATAAACTAACTGAGGAACAAACTGTAGAAGAATAATGGGAAAATATAAAGATGGACGAGGAACGCGCGACAGAAAAAGTTAGTATGTATTAGCGAAAAGTAATGAAATCTTGAATGACACAGATCTTTAATGAAATGCAAGAACGGGATGTAGCTAAATTAAAAAATAACACAGTTCACAAATAGGGATATACAAAATAAAATAATGCAAGTAGATTAAAAAGTCTAAATGCAATGCCAAGAGACAGAGAGGTTACATGAGCAATAAACTTTTTTGATTTCCATACGAAATTTTATACATACGTACAGGATGTTTCAGGAATAAAAACATGAATTCGATTACAAGATCAACAAAATATTAAAAAAAAATAATGAATTTGGCATGGCTTGGGGAAAATATATTAAAACAATATATCTCGATGGCCGACCACTACATCAACTGACTTTAGCAACTCTTCAGGAAAATTTATAGAGATGGAAGTATCGGAAGTGGAGAATGCCATCAAAAAATTTAAAAACGGAAAAAAATTTTAAAGTCATCTGTGCAAAATAACGTTCATATTATCTTCATGTTGACATTAATCAAACCCGAACATTTATATCGGCTATTTAACAAAATATATAATAGAGGAGAAATACCATCTGAATAGTTTATATCTACGTTTATATTTTTACCAAAAAAATGCCAGCGCAAATAAATGTGGAAACTACAGACTTATAATCCTAATGAGTAATGTCTTGAAAAGATTTCCACAAATTCTGCATTCAAGAATACACAAAAAGTGTGAAGAAGTAAGCAGTTAAACCCAATTTAGTTTCAAAATGGAATGGGTACGACGAGCAAGCCATATACTATAAGCAAATGATCACTTAAACATGTTATGACCTCTGAAAAGACATCTTTATAGCATTTATAGACTATGAAAAGTCTTTTGATATCATAAAACATCAAAAAATGATGAACACATAAGAGAATTAGAGCCGCTACAAAAGATCTCCAGATTATTCAAAATCTAGATTGGAATTGGAATCAATGAGCAAAACTACCGGGCAAATAATAAGAGGTGTACGCAGGTGCCATATTTTTATTACTCAATGTCTGTGTAGAGGAGATATTACAAAGAGATAGCAACATTCGTGGTTGCGAAATATAAGAGTTGGTGGTGAGAGATGGAAGCGTATGGTACTTGTAGGAGAAATTATTGGTACTTGATAAAATTCAACTATGGAGCATCACGGTAAATTACACTGAATCCAAACAAGTGACATTTACTTTGGGGGAATAACGCCAAATACCTGGATATAAACATTGATCGATGGCCTAAAAAAATTAAAAACGATTTCTTTAAAAATAAGCCGTTCATGATGCGCCAAAGATAAAGGGTTTAAAAGCGAAACGAATTTACTATTTCAAAAACTGAATTCAAAAATTCAAATTTATTAAAGTCGCAATATCTCCGGTTCTAATCAATGAAAATTGATTTTTTTTTAATTTGGTGTACCTCGTGGCATAGATCATAAAAATGCATTTATTTTTATTTATTCACAATTTGCAATTGTGAATTGTTTATTTGTTTAAACAATTTAAAACAATTTCAATTTTGCAATAACTGTTAAGTGAAACTTCTTGAAATTTGTATAGCTGTGTACATGTGCTTTTGTCTATTATCCCGCGAAATTAAAAGTTTTTTGTGCATTTTTAGAAAAGTTATTATTGATTTTCAAAAAATCGACTTTTGAAGCTAATTTTGCAATAATTAAGCAGCAAATTAATAAAAATAAAATCGTAGACTAATTTTCGAAAACTTTTGAGGAGATATGTTGTGGAATGCAATTTTTAGATTCCCCATGTCTCTCTTAACATCTTTATCAACGTCTGTTTTGCCTTGCAATTCTTAGAAGGCACAGATTAAAGCGGAATTCTTGAATTTGCTTTCGAAAATTAGTCTACGATTTTATTATCAGAAGCCGTTCTGATGAGGCCTATTGGGCCGAAATACGTATAAGCGGATGCGTAAGCGCCCTGTACGTGAAATCAAATCTTAACTGTCTTTTCCTTTATCCGTTTTAATAAAAATAACTTTACAAACACTCATTAAAGGATTTTCTATGCTTTCTCAGTAAAATTGTGTCACTTTTCACACAATTTACCAGTCTTCACCTTTAATATTTAAACTCAAATAGCTATCTTACATTGTCTATATATTGTTTATAAGTAAAAATGACGTTTAATCTTTTGCATATTTTGCTTATTACGTTATTGTTATCACCAAATTTATCAAAAGCAGTTTTTAGATACATGTATCAAAGAGTGTCATGAAAAAGGCTTTTTCTTTACTAATTTCTCTGATTTACTACTCTAAAACGCTGTTTGCGACCAATATGGAGAAATGGTATCCAACTCTGGGGCACTGAGAGAAACAGCAAGATCGAGATTCTGCAACGTTACCAGAATAAGTTAATGTGCAGCGTAGTCAACGCCCCTAGTTATGTATCAAATAAAGTTATCCAGCTGCGCTGGCCCGGCCAGTCAACAATCTTACAGTTTTGGTCAAGAAACGCATAAGCGCCCAATACTCCAAAAGGAGGGATGGAATTAGATAGAGGAAGGTATTCAGCATGATATTCCAATTGCCTTCATTAAGGAAGTGATTTCGAAAGTTTTTAGTAGATATATCGGAAAAGTGTAAAAACGCATCCAAATGTGCTAGCTAAACAAGTGTTTGTTAGGAGTGGTAAAATAGGAATACTCAAGAGACGCATACCGTTGGACCTATTTAACTGTTAGTTTTATTATTATTAGAGTGTTTATTTGACTTACCAACTTAGGTTGCATTAGATTCATTGGATCCACTCTATACTTGACTATTATTTTAACACATCAATAGGTTATTGCCCTATTAGACAAAACTTATGATTAAAGTAAAGTAATAAAATAAAACTTCCCCTAACGTAAAATTAATGCAAGGAATATCAACAGAATATGTCATGCAAGGAATATCAACATGACTTATGAAGCTCAACAAATCAAATATGTGATTATTATACCAAGATGAAAAGTTTATTTTGAATTAATTCATAAGATGTTAAAAAAGCCATCTATATAAATCAAGAGGTGTCAAAATCGAAAGCAAACTGATAAAAACCAAGTGCAGTCACCTACACAAGTATATAGTAAAAGTATCATTCTTCAAACAAATAGATTACATTGAAAAAACATTAACTACTTGATATTCTCTTCAAATACGCTACACTTTCCCGTCGATAAGGCAATGAAAGAAATTTCTATTACGAAAGACGTTGATTAAGATTTAATGGGGGGTTTATGACCTAATCATAGACTATTTGCTTTCTATTGAAAATATATGAGTTCGAGAAGGTATTCGATTTAGTTTCGAGTACGTTTACCTTATATGTCACAATATATTCAACGTTCATTGATAACACAGTTCGACAAAATTATATCTAATGGTCTACATTAAATTTAATTGCCATGAAATAATCTGAAGGAAAGATACAAATTGTTTAAATATTAGATAAGTGAGAGCAGGCAAGACACGGCATTCTCTTTCCTGTATTGCTTCATAAATTAGGATGTATCACATATTATACTCCAGTCGTCAGAGATGAATTTCCGCATACCCTAGGATTTCTACCCCTAAAACAACCCCCCCCCCCCCTACGAGGGGAAAAACGGAAAGCTTCAATTTAGAATCTGTACATATCGTAGGCAAAAATGTTTCAAACAAGAAACGTAGCTAAGATAATTTTTAACATGTTTATTAACACTTTTCTGCGGAATGAACCGTTATCCAGAAACAACGCTTGAAGCGACCGGCGATTTTAAAATATCAGTTACGCGAGCGAAATTAGTTTTAAAAAAAAGTTGTATCAACTTGACGGTAAAAATTCCATATCTTTTGATCAGAGAGTCCTATCGACAAAAATCAAAATGCATTTTAAAGGTAAAGTGAGTGCAGCTTCCTATGCAATTTTTGCATTTTGCCGCAAGTGAAATCAGTTTCTATAAAGCTGTCAAATAAATAAATGTTGCGCGATTTTTGCCATTTTTTACGATTCTCATGAATTCAATAAAATTTATCAGTAGTAATATCCCTAGGACATTGATAACAGACGAGATAATTTCATGACAATCGAAAGCTCGTTCCTTGGTAACAGCACGAAGCCGAATGCTGAGTGCTGTTACCAAGCAACGAGCTTGAGAAATTTGTCATGAAATTATGAGGCATTCATCAATGTCCGAGGGATATTCGGCGGATAATTTTTCGAAAAAAAAAAAATCATAACTCAACATAACGAAACATTTATTTATTAAAAGTACAGTTAGTGAAAGTACAATTATTAAAATTTAAGTTAACATTAGATTTTGAAACGTGACATTTTGAAATTTATTTGGATGAAGTTGTCAAACTCGATCGTGTTCTCATAGGGATTGAAAATTGCACTGAATGCAATTATCAGTCTAATGTTGACATGATTGGGTGAAATTGTTCCACATGACACAAAATGACGAAATTTGAATGGTTGTTAGAACAGTCGAAAAATTATCATTTTAATTGACCGCTCCCTATAAAGTTTCAATTGATCGAGCCTAGTCTTTAAAACCGACATAGGCAAATATGCCTAAAAAACGGTGAATTTAAACATTCATACTATAAACGATCTAAAACGTTTAAAGCTCCTTCTTTTTGATTGCACAAGTACGTTTTTCGAAACTAAACAATTTTAGCTACAAATTCCACCCAATGCCGTCTTCGTGGAAGCATTTCCCGTTGACATCGTTTGTAATTTGAAAGTTTAAATTTAGCGTTTTTTAGGAATGTTTCAAATGACTCATGTTTATTTATTGCCAAAACTCAATATCGAAATTTCATGTTATAGGTTTTGAAGATTGGGCTCTAACAATGGAAGTAATAAATTTTATTTATATTATGAGAATCGTAAAAAAAAGAATGGCAAAATCGAGCAACTTTTATTTATTTAACAGCTTTGTAGAAACTGACTTTATTTGCAGCAAAATTCAAAAATGGCACAAAAAAAGCTGCACACTTCACCTTTGAAAAAACGCATTTTGATTTTTGATTGTTCGATTGATCAATTTAAAAAATTTATTTCGCGCAGGTTGGTCACTTCAAACGTTATTGCTGAGAGAACGGTACATTCTAAACAAAAAGTGTGCAAACATTTTTGTTAAGTTTTTGATCTATGTTCACGACACTCCCCCCCCCCTCCCCCCAACCCCATGTAGTTGTTTCCTGGCACGAAATTATTTGGTTTAAAACAAACGCAATAATGAATAAGAAATAACAAATAATTGTATTTATGTGTGAGAATGAATAGAGAACGCAATAAAGGATTCAACAATAGTGTTGATATTTTATGGATTAGCTACAGTAAATAGCTGGATTCAATATGGAAAGCATTCTCAACGCATGAAAACAAGTTGGGTGGGGAAAACGTTTATTCCGCTAAAACTCAAATAAAACTTAACTTTTACAAAAAAAAAAACGTCAACGTGACATCTCGCCTTGAAATAACCTTACTGCCATGTCGGGTTCTTTATATAGCAATCATTTGGTCTGAAATATTCTTGTAGCTTCAGTAGGCTTCTAACTATTCCTAGGTCTTGTTTGTTTTAACGTTCCAGTTACCGCTGTCACAGTGATATTCATACTCAATATTCAACAGTCATGAAATAACACGGTTTAGGTTCGTTCGGGAACACTCGTTGCAATATGGTAATATCTACAGACCCTGAAAATGAAGACGAGGAATTTAGGCGTCAAGTGCAGAAAATACCTGTTAAAAGACCAGGAATGGTTTCCTTACTGACTTTAGAGATGGCAACATCAAACGCTTTATATTTACCACAATTTCCCAACTTAAAATATGTTTTTATCTTTAGGATATTAAAAATAACTGAGCTTGGTTATATGTAATGCTTATAACTGAGACCCTTAACCGATTATTACTTTCTGCAAGCACTCTAACCGCTCTTAACATTTCTTCTTGGGTTAAGTGTCTTCTCGTCATGATATTTACAATAACACATTTTGCTTTAAATACTCACTTTTTGCGGACTTTTTAGGGGTTTTGTTTAAGTTATTTTTATGGACTTAATAAAAAAAACTAAAAAATACTTATCACAGTTATTAAAACTTTTGTGAATTAACAGACTTTGTTGATACACTCAGTATTATATAAAAATGAAAGATCCAGTGTATATTCCTATATTAAAATTCAAAAATCTCACCTTGGTTCTGTTGAGTGGTACCGAGAAATCCCAATCTGGTGCGACAAACAGGTAACCGCTTCGGGCTATGGAACGACTAGCCTGCAATATAAAAAACAAAATTTTATTACCTGCAAACAGATGATTTACGAAGGTAGAAGCTATTTTTCATAGTTATTTTGTTGTTGTTTAATCGGCCATAAAGATGCGGTCCTGTTTTATGTAGAAGCTACTGTTATTGAAACTACTCGGATTTAATAGAACAGGGTGCTGGCAACGTAATTTTAATAATATTGAGATACATAATTATAAAAATATGTATAGTGTCTAGACATTCACTTTCAATTTTTGATAGAGTACCATAGAAATAATCATCTTTCTTTTAACAACACTTAATTTCACTGCAAAATCAACGTGATTATTTTAATTTGCCGATCTAATTATCAAAAATTGCGCATAGGCACAGGCAATCATAAAAGTTTTTTAGAGAGCCATCTAGCGGAAGTTACTCGAATTCGTAAATATGATTCACATAAATTTTGAAATTTGTATGGTAAACAACATTGATAGTTTGAAATTTCATAGCGTGGGTTAGCAACAATAAATTTTAAAAAATTTCGTGTAAAAATTGCAATTTTCATGATAAAGCACCACACCCATTAACTGTTCACAGATGGTTTGAAGAATTCAAGCCATTACTAACTTCTTTCTATTATGATTTCATCTTAACCTCTTACTAACCACCTTACCACCAACCTCTTACTAACCATTCAACAAACACGAACATGTCAAGTAAATGCCGGTCTTCGGTCACAGTCTCACACCAGCTGCCCTTCAGCTGAAATGAGCCTTCAGACAAAATGCCCTTCACGCAAAATGCCCTTCAGGCAAATTGCCATTTAGGCTTAAAACCCTTCAGGTAGATCAAAAGACCAAATCGCAAACTTTAAGCATCGAGGTCCGTACGACAAGCGTGGATGACCAGACTCTTCGGTTGCTAGGCCGGCAAGGAAAACAACATTTATTTTGCCAATTAGAGACACCGACTTAAATCGGTGGCTCGCTGTCCGGAATACACACTTTTTGGGGACCCAAATCAAGTCCAGCATTCAATTAACTTCAGTGATTCATAGGGAGAAAAGCTGTTCTAGCTACACTTAAGATCATTCGGTATGTCCTGCGATAGGGAGGGGTGGTGGCAGAGCTTGAAGGTCAGATACTCCATTACGGAATGAGACCGATTTGATCTTCGGACATGTAGATCCCACTGTTCCATTGGAACACACATACACATGCATCTCGCACTTGGGTTGTAAACGTGTATGTGTGTATGAAGAATTCAAGCGTGAACACACCATTTTCAGTGTCGAATTTCGGGAAGGCAGTCAGGTCACAGCTGTTATCCCGAAAAACATTGATGCTGTGCATGGCATGATAGAAGCAGATCGACATATTACCTCTCATGAACATCGTGTATCATTGGGTATACGCGTTAGTCAAATACAAACAATCTAGCATGACCATGGCAGTGAGAAAGATGTGCAGTATTCTCGTTTAAAACGCGTATTGATCTATGTCGATAGGACAGTCTGATCAACAGATATAAAATTTTGACCGTCTAATTGATACAAATTTTATTGTCCCAAAAATTGACTTTCTCAGCAAAATTCAACCTGTTCGACTCGTTTTTAGAGATCAAATCTCTGCCGACTAGACTTAAAGACGAAATTTTTTAAAGGAATAAAAGAATATTAAGAGGGAAACAGCTAAAACATCACGACGCATATTTATTACAGCAATAGTAATATATGCGACGGATTCCTCCAATCTCAAAGCATCAGATGACAAAAAGAAAAATATTCGAAAGAAGTATAATAAGCAAAATGGTAATATCAAAGACATCAAATATGTGTATGACTGAAGACAAAACACCTAAAAGCGATAATGGATTATCAAACCATAATAAATTTAGATAATAAATTATGGTCTGAAACCTCAGTCATTGCTATAAATACGAACAAAATATTTTAAATTTACAACTCTCCTCTGGGATATAACTTCAGCAAAATGGGCATTAAGAACTGCCGTTTCTGCAAAAATAAATAAAAAATTCGGTAGATCATATATGAGGCAACACCATAATACGTTTCGCAAATGGTCCTTATGATTGTAGAAATGCTTACCCTTGTACCCCCGTAAATAATGAACATGCTCTCTAGAAAACTGATCAACTTTGTTAGAAGTACTGCAGAAGTACATGCATAAAAGATCTCGTTGAGTCGAGGTACAAAGAGATTTTAGTAGACTGTAACACCTTACAATTACATAGATTGTATGAATGAAACTACTATTATTAGAAATCTAATACTGTAACTCTTATTAACAACTGTTTCTGACAGATTTAAAAGCTTCAGTACATTCTTCAACCATTACGTAATGTTTAGGTTTAGGAGAGAGGAGAGACATAGCACTGGATTGTTAAAAGCGAAAGTTGCAATAACAGGTTTTGATTTAGCAAGCTACAGCAGATTGGGGGTTTTTTCATTAAAAGCTTTGTTATCTATGTCAGTAAGTATAATTTCTACTTCCTGTATTAATGAGTGTTGCCACCTTAAATTGGTCTACATGAGTTTCTTTTCAATTTTGTGGCATTGATTCAATTTTATATAAAAAATTATTTTAGTAACGTTAAAACCATTGCCGAAACATTTTTACTAAAATTGATATAAGGATAAATGCATTTCACGTAGTTATATTTCTTAAAAAAATGATTACAAGGTTGAAGTGGAGGTTAAGATACAAATACAAACACTTCAATTAAATATTATTATTAGTTGATGTCTTATCAATCGATTAATTTGTTGATTTATGTCAGGTATACGAACGAATATATATGTATGAAAAATAATTAAGGTTTGCTCTTAGTAAACATTTTTTGTAACTTCATCCGTTTTTAAGATAAAGGGAGTTGAAGAAAAAAAATTTACACATTTTTTGCGATTTTGCCGAAACTACTGGCAACATTGTAATTCAATTTTATACGAATGTGTTCAATACGAAAATTACATATTGTTAATCAAAATGTACTCAAATGTTGAATATACCGACATATTATTAACCATATGCGAGTGTTTAGGAAACTCTAGTGCAGCTTTTACGAGTTATGCAGAAAAGTTTCCTAGAAGAAACTTACCAAGTAAAACAAATTAAGGGCTGTTGAACGACGTTGCCAAGAAACTAGGAATGGGAGACCAAATAAAATAAATCCTGGTAGACCAAGAACAACAAGAACAATTAATAAAGAAACTATTATTTTAAATTCAATTGACCAAGATCCAACAGTTGGCGTAAGTACTTGAAGAAGAAAACAAATATGTCTTGTTCAAGTACTTGGAGGATACTTAAAGAGCATTAACTACATTCTTATCATTACAGATTAGTTCAAGATCTCTTGCCAGACGATCTACCGGTTAGAGCGTATTTTTGTAATACATTTCAAGAAAGGACAGCCCTTAATCCAAATTTTTGTGCATTATTTTTACGAACGAGGCCACCCTTACAACTCCCATAATGCACACTACTGTGTGATGTGAATCCACGAGTCAAAAGACTATATCATATTACCAACACTCAATTAAAGTCAATGTTTGGGCAGCAACTGTAGGTAACAAATTAATAGTTTGTCATATTCTACGTTGAAATTTAAATGGTGATATTGAATGGTACCTTGATTTTTTAACAGGGTGATTGCCAACTACTCGGATCGGAGATTATCGGCTTCGGCTTATGCCACCGACTTCGATCGAAGAATTGTGTATATTTTATTTTTAAGAGCCAGCAGCCAGACCAGAGTCAGTAGTCAGTATTCTGTCAGCGTAAGCGAGAAAAAGTTGTAGCTTTTCTGGCGTCCTTCTTGAAAGATTTGTTGAGCACGTGTTATAGTTGGTTTCGCGTTTTTAATTTTTTGTGTCGCTTAAAATGTACCTTCTGAATTGCAGAAAAAAACAAGTGATTTACCTGAGTATAAAAAAAAGCATTAACAGATGTAGAAGTAGAAGTATTGCAGCTTTTAGAAGATAGCAGATTTACCTGAGTCCGAAGATGAATATCCTTCTGATTCAGAAACACAAAGTGATTCAGATGCACATGATGATGACCAGTCATTAGGGAATCTTCCGGGTTCGTTTGTAAATTCCAATCCTATTTCGACTAATCAGCAAGTCAAATTTGAACGAACAAAAACAGGTATATTGAAACAGTTTACATTAAAAAAAAACATGAGCTGTTAGTACCAGTTCCGGACAGGGGCAGATCTATAGACTATTTCAACTTTATAATTGACGACACATTTTTATCCCAGATTGCAGACCAGACAAATGATTTTGCTATTCAAGTTTTTCCGAAAGATGGAATATCTGCAAAGTCACGTATCACAAATTGGAAGAACCTAACTGTTCCAGAATTAAAAAAAATTTATATGTCTCCTTTTTCATAACGACACCATTCAACTTTCACGTATCACTGATTTACTAGAAAACTGACCCGCTCTTCAATATACCCATTTTTGGAGAATACATGTCAAGAAATCGATTTATTCTCATGTTAAGGCGTCACTTTACTTTTGCCAACACAAAGATAACGATCGTTTAGGCAAAATAAGATATGTGGTCGACATTTTCAACGCGAAGATGAACAGCTTCTATTATCCAGGAAAAGAATTGTAATTAGACAAATCTCCTGTAGGATGTTTACAATTTAAACAATATATACAATATAAACGCCACAAGTATGGAATCAAACTTTACATGCTCACAGAAACAGACAGATTGGTGCTGAAGATTGACATATTGAGTGTTCATCAGGAGAATATGGCAGACTAGACATACCATCAAAGTAGTTTTGCACTTACTTGAAGAAAAGCTAGGTCAAGGACATGCAGTATACCTCGACAACTTTTACAACAGTGTTGAATTAGCTACAAGGTTGCTGGAAAATAACACCTATTGTACTGGAACCCTAAGAAAGGACCATAAGTGCAACCCACAGGAAGCCGTGAAGGCGAAATTAAAACGAGGAGAAATGAATTTAGATTCTCTAATGGAATGCATACGGGAAAATGGAAGGATAAACGGGATGTCAGTTATATAAGTACTGAATTTGGGAATGAAACTGACATTTTCAAAAATAAAAGAGGAAAAGAAACTATAAAACCTAAAGGTATTCTAAACTATAATAATTATGTCAGGAATTGACTGCCAGGATCAAGTGCAATAGGAAAACGATAAGGTAGTATAAAAAACTGTTTGTTTATGTCCTTCAAATGAGTATGATAAATACATACTATCTACATAAAAAGTACCCTGGTGGCCTTCGTCTTCGTTTTTACTTCCTTTTACTCATAAAAAGAAATTGTATGCTATGCACTGCATTTAAAAAATTGAAAAAACAATAAATGAAATCAAGACAGGACATGCTGAAACCAAACGTGTGTCTAGGAAGGAATGTAAAACCTGCATACAAAACAAAGTGAAAAAACAGACGACGTTTGAATGCAAACAATGTCCTGGAAGTCCTGGTTTTGAGTAAAGTGCTTCGAAGACTTTCATAAAAAAAAATAAGTTTTTGTTAGTCTGGTGTTCTTCAAAATATCGTGGGTGTTTCTCATATTTTTTTGACTTGAGTAAATTTGTTTATATCATATTTGTCCCTTGATAAAGTGTAATTATATTTTTTTGTATACCTGTAGGATATTACCAGTTTAGTTCTCCTATATTTCTAAAATGAAAATAAACGTTTTTTACATAAATATGGTGTATGTTATTCGTATTATTGCTAAAATGTATAATACCTCCGATCGGAGTGTTCGGCATCCCGTGAAAATAGGCTTGAGTGCAAAACAATCGACTCAAAAGCGAGAGTTGAGATTACAGCTCATGTTTCAATGTAAGAAGTATGAAAATAAAAATATGTAATGTGCAAACAATAACTTTATTATTGAACTTAGAAAAACTGCCATTGCGTTATTTGGAGGAAGCATTATAAAAACATTATGCAATACGAACAGAGTTTCCTAAATATTTATCATTGGAACGAACGCAAGAAAAGGCGGTTTGAACAGAAAAATCTTCAATTACAAAAAGGAATTCATTTATTTTCACCCCTACTCCTAATTACACTTTCCAATCGATTTGGCATGAATCAGATGACTTTTCTAATAAATTCTTGAGCCATTGCTTCTCATTCATCATAAGCGCAGTTCTCGATTTCATTATGCTCTCTGGTGCATGATTTCTGTCCCGGACCCTTTGTTTAAGCTCATCCCAAACATGCATCTACTGGATTTAGGTCCGGGCTCAACGCAGACCAATTTATTGTAGGTATACCGATCTCGGTCAGATAGGTGGTGGTGACTCGTGCGGTATGGCATCGTGCATTATCGTGCATTAAAATAAAGGCGTTACCAATAAATCCCGCGTATGGAACCACACGTTCCTCCAAGATGTCTCAGATGTAACGATCTGCCGTTAAACCTCCTCCACATCGTCCACCAAGCACGAAAACGTGCATTAATGCTTGACACCGACCACTCCGATAGGACTATATTTTTATTCGCTAATTTTAGATAAAAAAATGATTTAAGTTAATAAAACTATTAATTACATGATTTATGGCGTAAATGAAAACGAAAAAACAAATAAAACATAGCGGCATCCAAGAATACCTCAAAAATATGGTCGGCATCAACCTGTTAAACAATCACCCATTCGATATATTAGAAGATTTAACGCTAAACGAGCAAAGATCTTTATTTTTTATGCACGATGGAACTCCATCGCACTTTGATAGAAGGTGTCGTAATTGGTTGAAAAATCATTTTCCGAATCGATGGATTGGTAGAGATATAGAAGCTCCGATTCATTGGCCTCCTCAGTCATGCGATTTTAATCCTTTGGACTACACAGTTTGGTCGTATGTTAAGGAAAAAGTCTATGCCACAGAGGTAAATCCGCGTCAAGAATTGGAACACAGCATTCAACGTCACTTTAATGACATCATAGCTGATTCCCAACCGTTTAGAAGATTAATGGATTCTTTAGAAAAAAGGATAGACTTGTGTATTCGTGAAGACATTTTGAACACTTACTCTAATTGAATTTTATTTTATGTTCTTAGTCTTTATTTTAATTTTTTTTCTTGTGATTTTTTTTTAATTATTAACTTTAACATTACTTTATACCAGCATTGGTTATTAGTTCATAATTTTCAAATCAAAATTTTCCAAAAACGGTACATTGAATGGAGTTTTACCAAGAGTACCTTTCTGATGTAAAATGAATTGTATGATGCTTAAGTTCACTTGGAATTTTAATTAATAATTCTACCCTTAAAAAAATGTTTTGAATAATACTTGGTAAGAACCTTGTAACCAGCGCCCTCTATGTTAGTCTAAGTGCGCCCTTTAGTATATAAAAACAAATTCATGGGATGTATCAGCTTCCAAAACATAGTCGTATAAAATTTCAGTATAATGTTGCCAGTAGTTTCGGCAAAATCGTGAAAATGTGTAAATCTCTTTCCTTCAACGTCCTTTATGTTAAAAACGGATGGCGTTACAAAAAATTTTTACTCAGCAAACCCTAATTATTTTTCAGTTTTTTACCTATCCTAGAGACGGTGTTACCTTTTTTTTGAAAGACCCTGTATAACTTTACTGTATAACTTTTGATATATAAGTTATTTTACAACTCCTGTCAAAATTTCAAGTAAATCGATGCTGTTTTAAAAAACTCTAAGATATCCCATTTTTAGGTTCAGTAACTGGACTACATAGCATAAACGAACTAAAACAATCACGGGCAATAATCATAATTAATTAAAAAATGCACAAAAGCTAAGCATCCGAATGAATATTTTTATTTTACCAAACCCACCTAGCGATAGGCATCTGCTTAATCATTCAGTTGTGTGGAAGTTTATATCTGTGTAACAATCAAATAATGAGAGTTTAATTGAACCACATACCTGTAAGTAAGTATAGTAGAAGTATACGCGTATGTAGACTACGGAGATACCTTTCAGTTCGTTATGAGTTATTTTAAGTTCGCATGGTGTCAGTCTCTTAACTGGCAGAGAATACACCTTATCAATAACAATATATCTAGCTAAGAAAAAGATAATGATATAATAGTCTTCAGGAGCAAAAAGGTAGATATTATTATAATAAGATATAATACATATACCGAGAATTTAAATTAGGCGAGGAAACTAAGCACTAACCTTACCAATTTTCCGCAACAAAATGAATCGCTATGAAACATTTTGCATTCGATTCGTGAAAGTGTCAGGAAAGTTTGTCAACAAAATTAATGGTGGTAAAATATTAAATTACATTTTGTGCATAAGAAAAATGCATTTTCAAAGCGCATAGAAAAAGAAAAAATTGCAATTAAGAAACTATCGACAGGAATAAGTTTAATTTTATTAGTCGGGGATTTTCGAGGTCGCTGAACACGAATATGAAACCGACGATGGTTCTCGAGCATCCTGGTGCACAGGGTGGACCTCGTCTCCTGGATTATGTTAATCTATGGAATGTTATGAGTAAAAAACCAATACGAACCAAGAACCAAGATACGCGTATACTGTATTGTAAGATAAACAGAATGTGCACAGACATACTTTCACTCATCTTTACAAACTAATAAGGATTGTTTTTAAGTTAAAATAAAATAAATGCATAACATTTTTATTAAAAAATTATATTTATTATTTCAATGAAAAAAAAAATACTTAAAACAGTAAAGAAATCTAAATTTAATGTCACTGTATAAGTAAAAAATTTCAAATTGCTTAAATTTACAATTATATGATTTTTTTTAATAGAACCAACCAAAATTTTGAACTGGAACGTAAATCAGTAGAGAGAAGGTATTCAATAACATTATTTTAATTATTATAACTAATATAGGGGGTGAGATTTAGGGGTTAAACTGTGATAAAATCTTAAATTATGTATGTTGTTTAATGTTAACTCACATTCATTTACTTCATTAAAATCTGATTTGAATCAATTACCCGCTTTAATTTACTATTATTCAATTTTTTTCTAATAGGGATAGTATTCACCACTAAAAAATAAAAAGCAACCAACGGCACAAGTCCAAAAGTAAAGTGGAGGGTGAGTAGAACCTTAATCCAAATTTTTATACCATTGGGTGGTGACACGGAACATTACAAGGTAGTATTTTACGTTCATTTACTGGGCTATAAAACTTGCAAAATAGTAGTGAAAACTTAAATGGAATATTCACTAATATCCAAATTTAAACTTATGAAAAATTTGCTTTTTTGAAGTGACAGTTGTCAATATTCTTTTAGATGTGCGTTAGATTGGTAACACTAAAGGAATCTTTCACTTGGTTTGGTCAAACTATCATTTTTTAAATTGTCTTTTCGCCGTAGTTCCTGATTTCTTTGGTAAACTTAAGCATTTTCTGCTTTTATTATATCAAATTTTAATCCTAAAAATTTTTTAATCTACATTTTCTCTATTTTTTTTTAACACATGAGATGTCGCTTGGCTTTAATAAGTTAAGGCTAATATAAAATCATATTGACTTTTTTGTCCTGAAAATTAGAAAAAGTACTAAGATGTTGCAAACATAAAAACCTTGAGTACTACTAAATTAGTCACCTTGTACTACTCACTCGTGTGATCAGACTATCAGACAACCGATGGATAAAACGTATTGTCGAGTGGAGACCTGGACAAGAAGTACGGAGCAAAGGACGCCCAGCAACCAGATGGACTGGCAACCTGAATCGTGTCGGCAGTAACTGGATGCAAGCCGCACAAGACAGAGGCAAATGGAAAGAGCTAAGGGAGACCTGTGTCCAGTAGTGGATGCGTACAGGTTGATGATGATGACTATTCACTATACTCTTCACTTCAAGGGGCCAAACCGCTTATTAACTACTGTAGAATGACAAATTCACTTACCTACATGTTTTACCAATTCCATTACATCTTTATACTTATGTTAGTGACAATATGCTGTCGGATAAGTCTAGAAAATTGTATGGCTTGTGTCATGCCATGTATTGCGAGAATGAATCATTGAAGATCTTGCAGTAACACTCAATTAATAATACTACTATTGACTAGTTTTTGTTTTGTACTCAAAACACTTTCTTGTTTTTTAAAGTTAGTAAACCCACTGCTTTTAAACCCAATCAAATGGCACTAGCAGTACAGGTAAAAACAAGGTAGTTCGAGGAGTTACTTATTTTTGCACCAAACGAACATTAATATGTAAATACAACTATTGTTATCTCTTAAGAAATAGAGGAAGTACTCATAGGAGATAGTGATACTGGACGAATAAAACGCGTCCACCATAACCCAAGAGTGATAAAAAGCGATTATTTCTCAAACTCACTATCTAAACGCCAGTTTTCCCTCTACGTTTTATTGAACGTTTTGTCGGGCATACAAAATGTTGGACAAAATATACGTTTTGCCAATTGTAGACACACTACGTGTTGTCTCTTCGGCTTTCTACCTCAGTTAAAATCCAGAGTCTTGAATTAAAGTTTGATGAAATTGAATGAATCTTTTTGAGAGACATTACGATACAACGACTAACGGGAAAAGGGATGAAGAGGGAAAAGACCAAGATAGTTAAAGGGAGTAACTTCTGAAAACAAGCCAGTATTCCCACGTCTCGTTTCTGAAAAAACTAAGGCGAACCTGATGGCATTATTTTATTTGCGAGTGGACACCTCAGCCTATTGTCAATTGCTAGAGTTGGTAACACCATATATACTGAACCAAGACAACTGCTTGAGAAAAGCCATTACATCCCATGAAATATTCACAGCAACTTTATGATATCTTCTGAGACTCCTCGTCATAGTTTATAGTTTCTCGTAGCATCCTTGCTACTTCTTCATCATATAAAAATTCTAATAGGTCGAAGTACAACAAAGACGGTTTGTATATGTCTTCTCCAGTTCCAGAGATAACTCATGTACTCACTTTTTTCAACTCTTTTTTATAAACCGATCCCGACGAGTTTATTTTTTTGCAACTATCTATTTCTTTGTATGTTTTTAAAAGTAAAAATTTCTTCATATGTGACTTTTTTACACATTTCAATGAACTCTCCGAGAAAATAGTGATTGAATTGCCGCAAATTTGACTTCAGTTTTTTCGGGAAAAAGGAAGCGATCCGGAGTGGTCCTAGTCGTGAACTGAGCTAAGATCGGACGTCTTGTCTGAATATGAGTCTGCACGTTTCGTTTTGTCGTATCAGTTCTCGCAAAATAATGCTTCTCTTATCAGTTCTTCAATCTGACCTTTAATTCGACAAGACCTAGGTTTTGAAGTTTACACGTCACATTTTATTGGATAGAATTTGTCCAGTCCAACAAAACGTACAATTTTAAGATCGCGATAGAAAGTACAATTTGAGTTACCGAAACGATATAGCCAAACGGTAATGATATAGTAGCAGTAGTCTGAAAGAAGAATTAACAAACATATACAACGGCAAAGAAAAAAGGAGCATATAAATAAAAAAAACGAAATACCTATTTTGCTCCAGAAAAACACAGATAATGTCCAATAACGTACACGTTATTGGACATTATTAGTATTGCTACGCTGTAGCAATGCTGCTACAGCGCTATAATAAAACGTCGACCTTCCCAAGCTTATTTTGCCAGTCAGCGCTACCCATTTCCAACCGTTACCAGTTTGCTGCACCTATTTTTTTACCATCTTCGTCTACACCACCATTGCATCTAAACTTTGGTCTATCTCCTAGCAGCTGTGACATAAGGATTCGTCTAGGAGGGTTATTCTGCTGTGATCTTGCTAGATGTCCTGCTCATCTTAGTCTTTACCACATATGTTTGTATTTGTGGCATACCTCCTCTTCCAAATACTGCCTTCATAGACGCCACCGAATATTCCTCTCAGAATTCTTCTTTCAAATATGAGCAAGAGTTTTTCATCTGTCTTAAAGATGGTCCATGTTTCCGATTTATAAGTCAGCACTGGTAGTATAAGGATTTTGTTTATGACTAAGATGAATGGGGTATCCAAAAAGGAGAGAAAAAACCAGTGAAACCAATCAGTAACATTTTTTTTATATAACTCCATTGAGTACAACAATGGGCCCATCGGGCATTAAGCATTTGGTATGGTAAAAATGCAGACATGTAGAGAGTTACTCCAGTGAGTAAGCTCTTTACAATTCTAAAATTACAATTTTATTAGTTTAAATACACTTATTATGTTCAGTTGGACAAGTCGGACGGCAATTGCCGTTTTAGTCTACGTACTTCAAATACGTTCCGCACATTTAGTTGTCAAGCAAATGCATTAGGATGCACTAGCACTCGTTCACAGTATTTAGCACTAAAACGTTGTATAGCTTCTTTCACGGATTCTAGGGGGATGTCGTATTAATCACCTCGTTGGATACATAGTATGGCGCATTGAATATGGCACGCAGCACCTTGTAAGTGGAATCTCTGTAAGATGTTTGTATTGTAGACGCTAGCAGTGCCCCATAGCTGAATCCCATAAGTCCATATGGGCTTGAGGATGGACTTGTAGAGTAAAATTTTGTTATCCAAAGATAGTTTTGAATTGCGTCCAATAATCAGTAACATGGAAACCAATTAGTAACATTAACAGTTAATGTAATATGCAAATCAAGGGATAGACCCAAAGTAAGATATAAACATAAGAGAAATGACGATATTGGAAACTTGGAATCAGAAGCTGTAGAGGAAAATCGACAGAAAAGGGGAAAAAGGAAATATATTATAAAGAAACCCAAGTCATACAACCAACTGTAGAACCAAAATAGCCCAAACAGTAAGCCACAACTACTTCGATAGAAATTAAAAGACCATCATGACATAGTGCTTCTTATCCCTTCTTCTTCTTCTTTTCTTTACTTGTTCTTTTGTAAACATTCCATCGTTGATTGGATATTAAGCTTTGATCTATTGTGTTTTCATTTTCGAATTAACCTTGACATATGTATAGCATGCATTCTAAAAGTTATATATAGTAACGAGTAGTTCTGGTATTTTTTTCTTTTATCGCATTTGAAATTCTTGCCCTTACCTTCTTGCACCTACAAAGAAGTGGTCTGAGTCTTTGTTGACTCCGTTATTTGTACAAACATCCATGATATTACAAAATAATCAGACTTTTATTGTTCTGTCTGGTAGAACTAGAAGACAAGACAGATAGAAGACGTATTGGTCTGCTCCTGTTGTTGTTTGTTATAATGGATACTAAATTTAACAGCTGTTATAATATAGTTTACATGATATCAGTGTTCGATTCAACAACAGAGATAAAGATATAAGTTTTGGGAAAAAAGGTTTACCTAAGCTTCTTAATGACCAATAATTTCCCCACAACGGAGGTATCAAAAAGAAGGATACTAATAGCGAGCAGGTGTTGCTCTGGATCTATTTGGTTTAGCAAACTAAACCAAACTTTAAGCCAAAAACCAAACTAATAATATATAAGAAAGTACTCCTACTAGTACTGTCATATGGGTCGGAAACATGGATTATTTCTACTATTGGTGCAACTTGTGAGAAGACGATATAACTTTGAGATCCATACAGTACATGGCAGAGATGTAGTATCTAATAAGCGAATGAAACCTACCTTACCAGACGAATCCTACCGTCAAAGCATGTGGGCAATATAAGTAGAGGTAGACCAAGACTCAGGTGGAAAGGCGGTGTATAAATAACGAGTTTTACAAACAAAAATGCTAACAAAGACTGAGGATTTTTTTAAACCGACGATATAATACTGAAGTGCCTGTGGGAAGTGAATTTTAAATAAAATTTCTTTGTTTCGTTAATCGAGTTTATTACTTTTTTCGCAAAACTTCTATCCCATAGGTTGTATTGATATTAATAATAAAAACTATCAAATATATAAATTAATCCCCGCCCTGTATATTAATTTGATCCTGCCCTACCCCTTTATGATGCACATAAACCGGTAATTGTATTGAGAAAAAAAACCAGAGACAAAATGATAGATAAAGATAGATTCGATCGCACAGGTGTTCAATTCATAGTATAAATTTCAATTATAATGACAATTCTCATGGAAGGTTGCATCAAAAAGGTGTGTCAGAGAGGAATTTTGCAATTTGTTGTTGAACAACCATTAATTATCCCGGTTCCTATATTGTAACTATCATTATTAAAATGCTAATTACGGAATTGAGGACTATTTAGGTAGATATCTCTCTTTTATTTCAATATTTCAATGCTGATTAGGTATTCATTACAATCGTGAGTGAGGGAAGCCGATCGAGATGTCTTGTGCAATGTATAATCATAGGCGCGCCAGCAAAGGGAGAGCAGTAGAATAAATAAATAGGTATTATACATTTTATTCTCTTATTAGTCCTGATACTCTAAGCAAGAAATCATTTTGGATATTGAAGAATTACTGAGCGTGATATATTTATTGGAACATCTTAAGATAAGAGGCCTAATGGGAAATTAATATAAGAGGCATCTCATCTTGTAAGTCATGAAAAATTGGGCGCGTCATTGTTCTACAGATAAAATAATCTAGACACCATAACTTTTAAAACAAGATTTTGTGAGATAAAATTGATTGATAAATAAATCTGTTATTACAAATTTAGCCGGAAAATGAGCTTTTTATATCGTCTTCTTCTTCAGTCGTGCTCTATCTTTTCGATATATAAGTAATTACTATTTAAATGGGAATAAGCCACAATTGAAGGTTAAAGTACGTTTATTGACGTTTCAATTTCCACTTCGGAAATCGTTCTCAAAATACAAACATTAGTAAATTAAACAATTTTTTGTTTTTTTTTTAAACAAAAAATTGAAAGTGTAAATTGAAACGTCAATAAACGTACTTTAACCTTTAATTGTGGCTTATTCCCATTTAAATAGTAATTACTTTAAAATGCCACAAGAAAATAGCTTCAGAACAATATTAATAAGTAATTTTAGTGTAATGTTTCGTCTTTCTGTGAAAGACCCGAGTGCAGTCTATTGTGAGGTATTTCTCTGTGTTAGCTTTTTTGAGATCCGATGTTAGTCACAGGTAAAAGACCCTGTGACCAAACAACCTTTGAAACTACTTTCTTTTTAGCGACTTAATTGTTCTAGTACTGCTAATTGACACATCAAAGATTTAAATCCTCTTTTGTGTAATGACTATTTACTTGTGAGATGATTCAGATCAAGAGTTGTCTGACTTTGATTTGGATTAAATGTTGCAATAAGAGTAACATTTTAAAGTTTCTATTTCGTTCATATCACGAACCGCAGGTTTCTGGACATTTTGTGCGAATTAATGTGAACAAACAGAATTAATTTGTAAATATGATTTATTTAGGCCCAAGGTAAATTTAGGTACACTTATATGAGATTTTTTCATTAATTAGTATTTAATATGTCCCCCTTTTACTTTTATGACTTCCTTTAGTCTTCTGGGCATGGATCCACAAGTTTTTTGCAATTGTTTGTGATTGCTTCATCTCTAAACCACACCTTAATCACTGCTTCCACCATTTTTGCTTTTGTCGTACAGTCAAATTTTTGCAGTTTAGCCTTACATATTGCCCACAAATTTTCAATAGGATTAAGGTTAAGTAAATTCCCAGGCTAATCAAGAAGGATAATATTATTATCCTTGAAGTTTTTCATCATAACCTTCGATACATGGCACGGAGCTGAATCTTGTTGAAAAATTGCAGCCCCTTCGGCCTGTACTTTGTCAAGCTCTATAGCTAAGCGTTGCCCTAGCATGGCTCTGTACTTTTCACTGTTCATCATACCTTCAATAGAAATAAGAGTGCCAGTTCCTGAGTATGAAAAACAGCCCCAGAACATTTTTTGGTGGGATGTTGAACTGTTTGGTTCAACATCCGATCAATTTTGATCGCTGGCCCTGCACTAGGAAGTGAGTCTCATGAGAAAATAACACTTTTCTCCAATCTTCTGCACTCCAATGAGCGTATTTTTTTGCCCGATTTAGTCTTTTTTTCTTCATAGGCGCTGTCAGAAGTTGTTTCTTCTGCGCCTTTCTAGAATTTTTATTCCAGCCTTTTCTAAATCTTGCTGGAGGTCATAACTTGTTTTTCTGGGATGAAGTTTGCTATTGCGCAAAAGAAAGGCTTCATCTCGAGGAGTAGTGTTCCGTTTTCTTCCACATTTTCCTTTCCGCTGCACTTCAACTGACCCTGTTTCTTTTTTTTTGTTTAATTATTTTGTTTACTTCACCCAAACTTATACAACACTCCTTTGCAATGTCCCTTTGAGTCATTGGTGTATGCTCACGAAGTGTTGATCCTTTCTCTTTTCCTAGGAGTGATATACATATTAAAAAGTTAAAACTGATTGCACAGTTAAATCAATGAAAATAACACCAACTTGCACATAACCTGAGTAACAACAAAATATAATAATGATATAAAACACAAAGCACGTATTTTGAACAATATACTAATAAGGTTTTGAGGTTATGTTGTTTTTTTGACAAAACAGTTGACAGAATAGGCACTGCAGGTGTGCCAACTTATGAAAATTGAATTTCGATCTCTGTTCACAAAATTGGCACATTAAGAACCTTAACCCTTTTTACTCTGAAGAAGAGGATGACGCTTTTTCTAATACAGGATTGCCAAACCACAAAATATACCAAAATATACCACGGATATACCGAAATAAGCACGCCTCAGAATTTGCACGGCCAACAGATGCTATTTTGGGCTCAATCTCCTTCTTAAATCCTCAATTGTATGGAGAAATACAAAAGTAAAACTCTACAAAACAATAATACGCCCCGTCCTAACATATGGTTCAGAGACCAGGACTCTAACAAAAAATAATGAAAATATGTTACGATGTTTCGAATAACAAGTACTAATGCGAATCTATGGAGCGGTGAATGACAATGGAGTGTGGAGAAGAGGATACAACTTCGTATTTTATAGAATATACCAGGAACCAGATATCGTAAAACATATTAAGATAGGACGTCTGAGGTGGGTAGGGCATGTCATGCGGATGGAACTAGATGGAACTAGAAAAACGCTCCCTGATAGATACATTGGTTTGAGAAGAAGAGGAAGAACTACTCAGAACAAAGTTCCTTGATAAAATCGATGAAGGCATGAGAAATATGGGAATACGTGCTTGAGGGCGATGAATAGGGACGACCTGGAGAGAAATTCTTGGGGAGGCTAGGACCCACGCAGAGTTGTAAAGCCATAATGATGATTATTAGATTCTTGTTAGAGAATATTAAAAGAATATTATGTGTAATTTAGTAATATAATAGAACTAAAAAGTTTTTTCGGTTTGACAGATTGTGGTCCTTAGCTTTTAATTTTTAGTTTTAAGCGGTAATTAATTTACCTTTTTAATAATAATTGATTTTATTTTGATCGAGGACCTCAATATATTTACCTATTAGATTATTGATGTCCGTATGTATAATTTTTAAATTTTTTTGAGTACTGAATAAATACAGTTTTAAGTTTATTTTTTTGATAATTTATTTTATTGGCACGTAACTTTTTTGCATTATAACGGTAAGCATGTCAATTTTAATAGTTTTTGTTTATGTAATGATTTTGTATATTTGATGATGAATTTAGTTCCTTTATAGATCTCGGGTTAAGATTTATTGGCGCCCATATTCTGCAGGTATCTCTTATCCGTATCCTTACCCATCCCAATGACGCTCCCGAGAATGAGCAACGAGTGCTTCGTAATGTACGATCGGTTTCTTACCACCTGATCTTCTTCTTTTTGACCACCTTAAGCTGTTTTTCGTTACAATAGACCTATCTCCTCGCAATTATCTCCAGTTTTCTCTATTCTGAGCTAGAGGATACTAATTTAGTCCTGCTGTTCTTTTTAATTCGTCATACCATCTTTCTTATGGTCTTCCGATTTTGGGGCATGGGATGCGCCATCACTGAATATTATATATATATATTTAGGGATTCTACAGTATTCACTGCCTTCCCTCGCTCAACCGTTTCCATCTCTCTCTGTTGTTCCATTCTCCATCGTTCAGTCCTCTCTTACTCATGGCGTCGTCTACTTCGTTCCTCCAGGATTTTCGGGGTCGTCCTCTTTTCCTCCTTCCTATGGGGCTCCATTCGGTTATTTTCTTTATCCATCTGCTGTCGCTAGTTCTTCTTACATGTCCATACCACTTTAGTCTTTTTTGTTCTATATATGTTAGTATGTCTGTTTCTATTGATGTTCTTTGCTTTATTTCGTCATTACTTCTCCTATCCATTCTTGTTACTCTGCAGCATCTTCGCAGGCATTCCCTCTCTGTTGCTACTATCTTACTACTGAATATTAATGTTGCAAAAATTCCCTATGTATGTACACAGTTACGACAATATGTTAGTTGATAAAGACATTTTTGCAAAAATAAACAAGCCAGGATAATGAATTAATAGTTTGCCCTATATATTTTATGAAAATTCAATTTTGAAACTAAAATTTTTAATTGTATTAATTTCAAACCGCTGTGTTTTTACGCAATATTTCATTACAGCTCAAAAAGAAAAACAACTGTAAAAACTAAATTCTTCTTATACTTAGCTTTGGCCTTAGAATTGAGATTCCCGTCTGTTACCTGCAAATAATTTGATGGTTAGATTCAAAATGAGTGGGCGCTTAATCGCATTTCCACTCGACCTAAGAATTTGATGGTTAAGAATGCTTTGATGGTTGTGAATACGACTCTGAACACTCTTTGTATGTCAGTATTTGATACGTAAACGCATATATGACAGACAATATAATTTTCATAGATATCGTCGTGGAATATGTTTAACAGGAAATTACTTAGTTCTTTTTGAATATTTACAGTTACTCATGAACAAAGGTAACGCACAAATATTTAACTTTCAACGTATTTGAACTAATACAATCCATTGTACATTATCTCTTAGTGTTTCAGATATATATATATATATATATATATATATATATATATATATATATATATCGAGAAAAGGAGTACGACCGTCAATCCAAAATAAACTAAGGTACACTCGAAGAGTGGTGGGTTTTTCGGTCAAAGTGGAGAAATAAAAGACAAAGAAGGTGGCTACTTCATCTATTTATTGAAGACGTTTCGCTTTCTGCTCAGAAAGCATCATCAGTTCATCTAAAAAGAACAATATGAAACCAAACATCCATAGAGAAGTTACAACAAAAGTGTGTTACCTTACAAAGACATGTAGCAGTCAATGATGTTAAAAATATGAAAAAGCTTACGAAACTGGACATTCAGAGTTAACGTTGTATAAAACAATTAATTGAAACTAGGTATAGTTTGCAATTTAACAAAATTAGCACAGCAAAAGAACATGTGATAAAAATACATGTATATAAAAAAGTTAGTATAAAAACTTAAGTAAAAAACATTAAGGTTTATTTTAAAGTGTAAAGAACTAGAAAGATCATAAGAATGCACTTCCAACAAATGTATTAATCTTAAATAACTTATAATGTTACCTAAAGTTAAAATTAAAATCTAATTTATTAAATACATTTGTTGGAAGTGCATTCTTATGATCTTTCTAGTTCTTTACACTTTAAAATAAACCTTAATGTTTTTTACTTAAGTTTTTATACTAACTTTTTTATATACATGTATTTTTATCACATGTTCTTTTGCTGTGCTAATTTTGTTAAATTGCAAACTATACCTAGTTTCAATTAATTGTTTTATACAACGTTAACTCTGAATGTCCAGTTTCGTAAGCTTTTTCATATTTTTAACATCATTGACTGCTACATGTTTTTGTAAGGTAACACACTTTTGTTGTAACTTCTCTATGGAGGTTTGGTTTCATATTGTTCTTTTTAGATGAACTGATGATGCTTTCTGAGCAGAAAGCGAAACGTCTTCAATAAATAGATGAAGTAGCCACCTTCTGTGTCTTTTATTTCTCCACTTTGACCGAAAAACCCACCACTCTTCGAGTGTACCTTAGTTATATATATATATATATATATATATATATATATATATATATATATATATATATATATATATATATATATATATATATATATATATATACATGATATAATTGCATGTTATCATCATATTTCCTTCCTGCCTTAAATAAATCGTTTTTTTTGTACACTACCTTTGTATTTTATTTCGCAATTATTTAAGTTGTAGTAGCTGACGTTTATTTAAATGTTCGTAATTGTGGAATGCTGTCGACTTTTATCCTCAGTGTATCTAATTTTAGATTTCTGTCAAGGTTTAGGGTACGTGAAACATTCGAAGCATGTACCAAGTAAGCAAGACACCAAAGTAACAACACGCCTGAACATAGATATTTTTGTATGCAGTGAAGTTCGATGGCCAAATTCTGGAGAATTATTGATGAACACCATATCTATTATTCGGTAGATGACACAACAAGAAACTAGGAAGTAAAAAGAGAAATATTTCAAACCGTGATAGGATTTACGCCCAAACCAGACAGAATCACGTTATTGAATATTAACTCCAGTCCCTCTAATATAAATATCATTCAAGTCTACGCTCCTAAGAGACTCCAGACTTTAAAACTGACAAAAAATATGAACTAACTATTATCATGAGCGATATATTCAGTAAGCGCGAAATATTAAATACACAGCTTTTGGTTAACCAACATCCAATTGACAGAGTGGACAGCTACACATACCTTGGTACCAACATTAACAGCCAATGGGATCACTCCAGTGAAATAAAACAACGCATAGGAAAAGCGAGATCGGCGTTCATAATGATGAAGTCTCTTTTTAGAAGTCACGAGTTACCACTTGCTACCAAAATCTCTCTCATTAGATGCTATGTATTTTATACGCTATTATACGGAGTAGAGGCCTGGACACTTTCCGAAGCTTCTTTAAGAAAACTCGAGGCATTTGAGATGTGGTGTTACAGACGTATTTTAAGAATTTCATGGGTGGATCGTGTGACTAATGTTTAGGTCCTACGTAGAATAGGCAAGGAATGCGAGATTATTAACACCATCAAAGAGCGCAAACTAGAATATCTTGGCCATGTTATGAGGAATGAACAGAGATACGGCTTGTTGCAACTCATTCTTCAGGGCAAGGTATTTGGAAAGAGAGGACCAGGGAGAAGAAGAATATCTTGGCTTCAAAACCTGAGAAAGTGGTTTAATACATCGACAACCGGACTATTCAGAATAGCAGCAAGCAAAGTTAGGATAGCCATGTTGATCGCCTACATCCGGAACGGATAGGCATCGTAAGAAGAAGAAGATTATCACGAGCGATTTTAACACCAAAATAGGACAAAGTACACTCGAGAATGTTGTGGCGCCATATGGTCTTGGCACAAGAATTCAGAGAACATTCATAAAACGAATACAACGATTATACAACCATTTGCAAATAAAAATGACACATTTTTTAAAGAAATTATCGAATATTAAATTTGATTCAAATAATATTTTAGCAAGTTTTAAAATAAATAGTTTATTTACAAATATGCTAAGTATTAGATAAAACTTTAAATATAGTCAAAACAAAATTAGAGAATATTGGTACATTGGCAACTAGAATGGAGTTATTGACATTATGTACTAATAATATCTATTTCAACTAAATAATGAACTCTATAAACAAAATTTTGGTCTAGCAATGGGATCTAGTTTATCTCCATTATTTATAGAAGATTTTGAAACAAATATTATTTCTAAACAAAATTTAAAACCCACAGTATTGGTGGAGATATGTAGCTGATGTATTCTCAATATGGCCCCATGGATTAGAGTTGTTATACACATTCCTGAATAATATAAGGCATAAACAACATTTGCCATGGGAAAGGAATATATTAACACACTACCTTTCCTGGATGTTTAATCTCTAAGAACGATACTGGATATGAGACTCAGGTATAGAGAAAACCAACACACACCAACAAATATCTAAAGAAACGTCAACGAAAAGAAAAAGATTATAACCTACTTCTACAGTTGATTCTGCAAGGCAAGATTGAGACCTTGGACGCAGACCTATATCGTGGCTGGCCAACCTTAAGAAATGGAGTGATCTAACGTCAACTGATCTATTTCGAGCTGTTGTGAATAGAATAAGGTGGGTCAATGTGGTCGCCAAAATCACTAAAAGATAGGCACCTTTAATAGATCAAGCCCCATCAATGGACGTTGTTTTGTAATGTCGATTGCCGCATCGACTTTGATCATATACGGTACAGTCACAGTCTAAACGCGGAAGGAAAAGTTCCATGCCCTTATGTAACAGCTCTGTGTATCTTTGGCTGTATAATATAATCAGACTTTTTGTACGTTTGTATACATTTGTGACCACTGTCTAAAAACCCTGAATACAAAGTACCATGACATAACAAAACATTTTCAATTGGTTCACATTTTAATTTCTTTAATATATTTCTTGTTCTACATATGAGTTTTCCTGGGAAGAGATCTATTATTTCGGAGAAATTGTGATGTTGTAGTTACAGTTACCACTGGCAAGTTGTGGCAGCCGTAGCTCAGTGGCTATGTTACTGGCTTAACAAGCTGGAGGACCCGGGGCCCGGATCCCGGCACCGACAAAATTTTCAATTTCTAATTTAAATGAGCTGTCACCGTGCTTCGGAGGGCACGTAAAGCCGTCGGTCCCGGCTACGAAAGTAGTCGTTAAGTCATGTTAGGGGCGCTTGCGCGACCTGAAAACCCTAGCACTAGACCTTAGCCAGAAGGTTACACGAACTTTACTTTATTTACAGTTACCACTTAAACAATTTTTAATATTGTTCTAATAATGGAATCACTAACAGGAGAATTTTACTGTTATCATGGTATGTGGTTGTCTTTTTCAAGACGAATCACATGCTATGATTTTTTCTGACGGATATTCTCAAGTTAAAGTTGATTTCATGTAATCGAATGAACTATCTTACAATAGAGTCGTCCCAGGAACGCAACTCAGCAACATCGGCAATACCATTTTAAAGTCGTCTACTTTAAAATATATAATATATGTCTGAATTGTCATATAAATGAGTCAGATAAATTAAATTATTAGAAGAATTTTTCACAAGTAACAAAAAACAAAATTTGTTTAATTTATTAATGTTTGTATTTTGAGAACGATTTCCGAAGTGGAAATTGAAACGTCAATAAACTTATTTTAAACTTTAATTGTGGCTTATGCCCATTAAAATAGTTATTAAACAATTTTTATTTACAAATCATTTTCTGGTTAGTCATTGGAATGTATATTGGGAATTGCATATAATTGTACGAATATATTTAATTTTAAAATGTCTTTTGCGAGTCTCTGTATTATATTTTGCAAATAGCCATAAATTTCGATCGTATATGGCTCACTGCTAATGAATCTTCACAATGTATCAATCAGTATCAACATCCATCTTACTCTCTGACCTAAAGTCCATTGACGATCGATCAAATTTCGCAAAGTATGTCGATATCTACTTGCCGGAATTAATAGACGTTAAATTATGATCAAAATGGCGCCAAACTTGTTGAATAAAATTTCAATTTTGCTCATTTATACGCGAATTCAATAAGACGATAACCTCAATTGGACGGTTTCCGAGCTATTTAACGCAATCCGAGACTGAGTACTTACCATTTAGCAGACTATGTATTTTTATTTTTAAATAGGCCATACGACAAGTCTTTTTACAAGTCATTAATTCTGAGAATTATTTAAAAATACCTAAAATGCGGTTAAGTTTAAAAATAATATAAAGATTAGGAAGTCGTGAACGAGAGAACTATTATCCACAAGGAAAATGAAATTCCTGTAGTTGGTTGTATACCATGAATCATTTAAAAAATTCTCTATAAAAGGTATATATATTCTAAAATTGCCCTTTCTGGTTACATCACAGAAAGTTTTCGAATTAATAAGTCCATCATCAGTACAGTTACCAGGTATGCATGAGGGAAGGTACTAAATACGTGAGTAAAAACCCTTTAAATGATGTTAACTTTGTTAATTCATACATATTTGTTGTTAAATGTAAATAATGTAGTTTTAAACAGATTTACATAATGGCAACGCAAAACTACCAGTGGTTGCCAACCCAAGAGAAGGTATCTCTATGGGTTCTCTATAGCAACTGAATTAAAATTATAATTAGAATTATTATATTAACCATAAATCATCATAAAACCTAAACACCATATCTTAGGTATACATAGACAAGACACAATAAATGATAAAGGAAAATGCCCTATTATGACATTATGACAAATGCCCTTTTATGACCTATTATGACATTATGGCAACAATATAAACTTCTCCTTATGAATGGAGACTACAAATACAAGGATGTCTACTATATACTCCAGTCGACAGAGACGAAAATGCCACTGAACCTCTAAAAGTCATACGAACAAGCAGAATTTTGCTAATATTGTCCATTTTGAGACACCAAAAAAGATGCAAAAACGTTTGCCATTCCTTTTCCTGGGCTTCCCCCTAAAACGGAAAACGTCTATTAACCAAGAATCTGTATGCCGTAGACAAAAAGTTTTCAAACAAGAAATGTAGCTGAGTTAATTTTGAACAAAAATGCCTATTAGCACTTTTTGTGTGGAATGAACCGTTCTCCCAGAAACAACGTTTATAGCGACCGGCGATTTTGAATGTGTTACACGCGTGGAATAAATTTAAAAAAAAATTGTAATAACTCGACGGTAACTATTCGATATCTTTTGATCAGAGTGTTCCATCGACAAAAATGAACAGAGAAAAAACAAACGCAGAAAGCGAGATGGATACATTGTAGAAAGAAGAACCACCGAAGCCTGACAATTTTTAAGAAATATCAAAAGTTCATATAATATTAAAACTAATTTAGAATGCATATATATTTTGTATATATCAACAGCAATGAGCGGCATATATATTTTGAAAATGTTCAGAAAATAAAGTATTTCGGCCATCAGCCAATTAAAAATACCTCAAGAATGGAAAACCATTTGGATAACACTAATTTATAAAAAAGACAAACTACAAGGGGACTATTCGTTAATAGCACTCTTTGTAGGTTTTATGGGATAATATGAAGATCATTTATATAAAATGATTACATAAAGAATCAGCCGGTTTCAGAGTTAAAATCTTTAATTGTTTATACGACTTGTAAACATCAACTTACCCATATGATATTGTGTTCAAAGTTGAGTCTTGTGCTTAACAAACCCTCATTTCACATCGATACATCAATTAGTTGAAAAGTTATTCAATTGTTTATCCCTGAGAGATCTTTTGTTGTAATGAAATTAGTCAGAAAATGGTAATTCTACGGGTACTTATGAAAGAGGAGTTGTAATAGGTACGAAACAAAGTGAAAAGAATTATTTTTTTAATGCAAATCTTTTTGTGAAGTTAGTCATTTTAACTTTCTATACTTATGCATGAATTTGCTTGAAATTTTGACAGTAGGTAGAAAATAGCTCAAAGATCACCACCCTATGCCAATATGGGATTTTCCTCTGGGGGTGGTTGCCACCAAAAGATCAGAATATCTGTGAATAACTTTTCCATGGAACATATGTTCAAGATATTTCCTAACATTCAACGTACTGTGGCATGTGGCACCGTCTTGTTGGAAATAAATACATTGACGTTCTTTGTAAGAGTAGTTTGTCCCTGAAATCATTCACATGAGGTAGTAAAAACTGCAAATAACGTTCGCCGTTCATAGCCTAACTGAAAAATTACTATTAACCTGTTATAATAAATGCCACACCACACGTTCGTCTTAACTAAACGTTGGTCACCAGATTTAATACCAAAATTTGGATTTTCGTCAAACCACCAGCGACAATTGTGGGACGAGACCGTCCCATTTAATGAAAATGTTGCTTCATCGGAAAAAACAATATGCCTTGTAAAAAAAGGGTTCTCTTCTAACTCCCGTTGGACGAGATAGCAAAAATGAAAACCCCTATCAAAATCCCTTTCTTTCAATGTGTGAATGATTTTTGGTCTAAATGGCTTGTATTTATTTAGTTTTAAAATTCTTACTATATTTAACCTAAGCAACATTTAACCTAAGTATTTTTTACCGAAACGTGTTAATATGAAGTTACATACTATACTAAGTCCCATTTTCAATGAGACACTGTATAAATTATTTAGGACACTTTGACTTTTATTAAAAGTGTTAATTCAATTTTTTCTTAGTTAGAAAACCTAGTTTCCTAGCTAGAAAACGTTTATAAAATGTCGTAAGACATCCATTCTCTAAGTAATAAAAGCATATAATGGGACTGATAATGATTGTACTAGCCTTTGAGAGAAATCTTTAAAACCGAATCATATTTAATGAACCGTTTAGAATCGTAAGATCTCTATTAAGAACCGATTGTAAACCCCTCTATATAAATATTTTTATTAAAATATTGATGTTACAGTTATATATTGATTTTAATTATTTCAACGGAAGCTGAATATTGCTTTTCGCGAAGACTTACTAAAAAACAACAGTTTATTATCGATTAAAAGACATTTATAGATTTCTAATTGACGCAGTCGTTTAAATATATCTCCTATTTGGACCGTTGGATAAAATAATTAAATATATAACAACTATTGAAACAAGACAGCAAGATGTTATTAATTAAGATATCACATAAATTAAATCAAGAACAATATAATTAATAAACGATGACGTTAATAAAAAGGAAAAATTCCTAAAACAAGATTTTTGAGACTATTTTGGAATAAAAAATTGAAAAAAGGATATTTTTATTTTATTAAAAATGATTCAAAGTATCTAATATCATTTACTGATAATCACCGACAATAAAAATAATGTTTTAACATAAAAGCATTAGAATTAATCTCTCTTTTATCAGATCATCAATTAGGATATTATCCTTCCATCACAAATCGCTTTCTCTGTTTCTTATTTCGGTTGTTGGAAGTATAGGATCAACTGTTTTCAGAACTATAGATATTAATATTATATTCCTTTGTATTGTTCTGAAGCTATTTTCTTGTGGCATGTTAAAGTAATTACTATTTAAATGGGAATAAGCCACAATTAAAGGTTAAAGTAAGTTTATTAACGTTTCAATTTCCACTTCGGAAATCGTTCTCAAAATACAAACATTACTTAGTAAATTAAACAAATTTTGTTTTTTTGTTACTTGGTGAAAAATTCTTCTAATAATTTAATTCTATCTGACTCATTTATATTGACAATTCAGACATACATTATACATTTTAAAGTAGACGTCTTTAAAATGATATTGCCAATATTGTTGAGTTGCGTTCCTGGGACGACTTTACTTGTAAGATTACATGAAATCAACTTTAACTTGAGAATATCCGTCAGAAAAAATCATAGCATGTAATTCGTCTTTAAAAAGACAAACACATGCCATGATGACAGTAAAAATCTCCTGTTAGTGATTCCATAGTAAATTATGAGGGAAAAACCAGGCAAAAAACCTAATAATACTATCCCGACATGGTAAGTATTTGGTCGTGCATTTAGTTTACTTTTAAAAAACACCAAATTCTGATTTTATATGTTTGTTATTTAAAAAACATACTTAAATGATGTATCCTCTATATGTTACCGACTTACTAATACTGGTATTTTCCTTTTAATAACTTCCTCTTTTAATATGGGTAACTAGATTCTACTACATTCTGCCGAGGAATTTGCGACACAATTGGTCTCATTTAGCATAATTAGAGCCGCTTCTTTGATTTTTATCTTTTTACCATCCGTTTCTTTTAGGACTATATTTGAATCAAATCAATAAATTCAGTCAAAATTAGACATAGGTAATAAGCTCAGTGGGGAAAATATCTCAATGTTTACCATCCCACGAAAAGGAAGAATACAGAGTATTATGTAAACTTGAATTGCAAAAGTCTATTAAAATTGAACAAAACATAAGCAAAGAGGAACTAAACGCTATAAGAACTTTAAAAAATGACAACTCCATAATCATCCTACCAGCAGACAAGGGGAATGCAACTGTGATAATGGATAAAATTCAATATGAAAACAAAATTGAAGATATAATAATAAACGGACCTTATACAAAATTAACAAAGGATCCAACAAAGCCTAGAATATATAGAACTTTATTCAAGTTTAAAGATTGTTTAACAAGTTATCAGAGAAGATTAATTACACCTCGTTGCACCCTCATTTTTATAGAGTACCGAAAGTTCATAAAACGAATATACCACTTAGACCCATTTGTAGTACCATGAAATCTCCTTGTAGTGAACTATCAAAATTTTTATTAAATATTATACAACCATTTGCAAATAAAAATGATACATTTATAAAAAATACACGACATTTTTTAAATAAATTATCCAATATTGAATTTAATTCAAATAATATTTTGGTAAGTTTTGACATAAATAGTTTATTTACGAATGCGCCATTAGATAAGACTTTAAATATAGTCAAGACAAAATTTGAGAGTGATGATACTTTGGCAACTAGAATAAGACTAAACATATCAGCTATAATGGAGTTATTAACATTATGTACTGATAATACATATTTTCAACTAAATAATGAACTCTATAAACAAAATTTTGGTCTAGGAATGGGCTCAGTTTATCTCCATTATTAGCCGATATATTTATGGAAGATTTTGAAACAAATATTATTTCAAAACAAAATTTAAAACCCACAGTATGGTGGAGATATGTACATAATGTATTCTCAATATGGCCTCATGGATCACAGTTGTTGGACACATTCCTGAATGATATAAACGATAAAGAAGAGACAATAACATTTACCACGGAAAAGGAATATAATAACACACTATCTTTCCTGGATGATTTAATCTCTAAGAATGATACTGGATATGAGTCTCAGGTGTATAGAAAACCAACACACGCCAACAGATATTTAAATTTCAAATCAAATCACAATATTAAGATTAAAAAGGGAATCATTAAATCCTTATATGATAGAGCCAAAGTTACTTGTTACTTGAAAATTCGTTCTTGGAGGAAAAACATTTGTTAACATCTGTTTTATTAAAAAGTGATTATCCTTTATCGTTTATAAATAAGGAATTTTCAACAATCGACCGAATAGAACAGAACAACTAAGAACGAGATCCTACAGCATACACAAGGAATAATACGAGGAAAACAACAATACCATACATAAAAGGATTATCAGAAAAACTTAAAAATAAATTCAACATTCAAAACAACAAACACATTGAGATCTATTTTGTCTAAAACCAAACCTAACAATGAACAAGAAAGGATAAAGAATTGCATTTATAAAATACCTTGTGAATGCGATCAGTTTTATTTAGGTGAAACATCAAGGCCATTAAATGTTAGAATAAGTGAACATCAATCTTATATTAAAAATAAAGAATTTGATAGATCTCAAATATGTAAACACGCATGGGATAATGAACATAGGGTTCAATGAAATTTTTTTATTTTTGCATTCTTAATAAAATGTCCTGGTTACTAACGTGGTCGGTATAGGATAGCTTCAGGATTTGACGATAAAGCCACATTTCGAAAACCTCAATTTTCTTGCAGGTAGCGTCTGTGAGAGTCCACGACTCAACTCCGTACAACAGTATAGGAAAGATATAACACCGTAGTACGCTGATTTTTATGGGTACTGATAAATCATGGCATTTGAATAGCTTAGCCATTTTTTGAAATGCAGATCTTGCTTTCTCTATCCTGCATTTAATTTCTAGGGAATGGTCCCAATTTTCATTGACGTTCGTACCAAGGTAGGTGTATGTTTTTACTCTTTCTATTGATTTTTACACCGATTCTTTCAATTTGCTGTTCCTTCTTAGAGATCATCATACATTTAGTTTTTTTAATGTTCAGTGAAAGTCCATATCTCTGACTCATTTCTGTGATTCTATTCAATAACTCCTGGAGGGCTTTGTAACTATCAGCGAATAACACCCTGTCATCCGCGTATCTGATGTTATTAATACATTCTTCGTTAATTCGAATTCCGGCTTCAACATCCTCTACTGCTTCTTGGTGATAGTATACATCCCTTGTCGGACACCACGTTTGATTTTGATATCATCGGATTCTCCTGCCTCTATACGGATAGACGATGTTTGATTCCAGTAAAGATTGCTAATAATTCTTAGATCACATGTGTTTATTCCAATATTTGTTAATATATCCATCAGCTAGTCGTGTTTTACTGTATCGAACTCTTTATGGTAATCAATGAAGCATGCATAAATACTATTATGCATGCCTACTAGGTTTAATTCCAAGTTTTATTTTGATCCCAGTAATCCTTTTTGATATGTATTTGCACTCCTCTATCTGATTAATATTTTTTTATTGATTAATATAGCGCCTCCTTCCTTAGCTCTTGTTTCTTTTGGTACGCCGCTGTATACCATCAGGATCAGGTAGTTGTCTAACATGGTTTAACATTTCCCCTTTTTTTTCTTATATCTTGGATAGCACATATGTCTATTGTGCATCAGTGAGTCCTGTTCTCTTGTGTTCAGTGATTTGGTGTTCCAAGTGGCTATACTGAATATATTCCTTTCTTTTATTGATACGTTATCCGGTTATTTACATTGTTGTCTTCGGTAGATCCGTCCTGCACTTGGAGGAAAACAAATTAATCATAGGAATTGCGTACCGATAAATAATTGAGAGAAATGTATCAGATAGGAATTTTTTGAAAACCTGCAGCAGATTCTCAAAAGATCTGGAACGTGAATTCTACGGATTACAAAAGGCAATGAGGAGATACCAGTATTGTGCAAATTATTGGAATCATTGTGACATTTTTCAATATTCATAGTTGGCAACACTATCCACACATTTACAACTGACCAAGCATTGAAAACATAACCTTACTTTTCTCTGCCTTTTATTTGAGGGCGTTTAAGTTTAGTTTTTGTTTAGTTTAATTCCATCATGGATATTACACCTAGAAAGGGTGAAAAGATGATCACGTTAAGTGAACACACTTCTATGTCACAAGGAAAAATCGCAAGAACGTGTGAAGTGAGTCAGGGGGGTGGTAAGCAAGATTTTATAGCGTAAACGAGAAACGGGATCAATGGGTGTGAAAAGGTTAATAAAATGCGAAAGAGAAAAACAACACCAGCAGATGAAAGACTTTTACTTCGAAAGAGCAAATTGTATCCAAGAAAAACCAGCCAAGAGCTCCAACAAGATCTAGCAACATCAGGTGTAGTGATGCATGACTCAACTGTTTGGAAATGGCTTTTGGAGAATGGTAGAAGGGCAATGCGTCCACAGAAAAAACAGCTTCTAACTGAATGAATGAAGAAACAAAGGCTATTGTGGGACAAAAAATACTCTAATTGGACTGTAGACGACTGGAGAAAAGTCCTATTTACAGATGAAACTCACTTTATAGTTCAGGGACAGCGTTCGAAATTCGTCAGGAAGTTTGGCAATGAAAACTTTACACCATCCAGTCCCTTAAAACATCCAGTCAAAAAAATGTTTTGGGGATGTTTTTCAAACATGGAGTTTGGATCTTTGGTACCAACTGAATGCATGATGAACAGATAAAAATACAAATCCATGTTGGAACAGCGTTTGAACATAGAAGTCCAAAAATGTCAGCATTCTTCAACAGGACTCTGCTTCCTGTCACAATTCAAAGCAAATGATGGAATTTTCCAAAAATAAGAAGATTGATGTTTTAGATTGGCCTAATAATTCGCCTACCCTTAATCCCATTGAAAATTTATGGGTCGTTTGCAAAACTACACTACGCAAAATCGACTGTACTACAAAAATAAAAATGATAAAAGCGGTCATTCGGGTAAGTTTGGTTTCCAGATGAAAGGGTATCTGGGAACTGTCAGAAGCTCGTAGAATTTATGTCAAAACGGGTAAAAGCAGTAATTGCAGCCAAAGGGGGACATATTTCCTACTACATGATGTAGGTTTACCTTTATAATTTTGTCAAAATACAATTTGTTTCTAAATAAACTGCTTTTTTATTAAAACAGCCTAGGATTCCTTTAATTCGCACGGTACTGTATGACTGAAAGAACTACTTAAACATAAAATAAAAGAGCATAGAAGCTGATAGATTTATCCAGATAGCAATATCATAGATAACAATTATGTGGGTTATACATACAAGACAACAATGTATATTGTGAGTTGATAGATATTTGTTAATTGAAGAGTAAAAATATTAGATGATCTTCAAAATGATGTTCAAAATTATTACAGGTGATAAATTATATGACGAATTCCACAGAAAATAATATCTTAAGACCAATTTTTTTTTATTATTGTGTACTCAAAACTGAAGACAAAAATAGTGCCGCCACCTGGAACGAGGGTAATCGTGCCTTTTTTGCTAGATTTCAAACATTGAATGAGCGAAATAATTGTGGTTTTGGAGTGTAAAAATGTAATGACTTACAATCACTGTATAGGCTGTTCAAAAGCACCTACAAATCTTTTTATAAAACAAAAATGAAGGCCTTTTTTGTACTTTTAATTAAAATAATGATTTTGTTTTTCTCTTCATTCGCAATATACAGGATGAGTTTTAAGTATGGAAGGCCTCAATTATCTTGGAAACGGCTTGCACGATTTTTAAAGATTTTGGTTTGTAAGAAAGACCTACATTTTCTGTAGCCACAACAAGTTCCTGTACCATCTCTCTTTCCATTCCTAGATCCTCAGCTACTATTACTATATCATCGGCGAAACGTAAGTTGTTTAGATATTCTCCATCTATAAAATGTATTCCCTTTGTCATCTACAATTCGAAATTCTTAAAAGCAATTTCTAGCACAGTATTAAAAAGTTTAGGTGACATTGGGTCTCCTTGTCTCCTGTGTTGTAAATATATTGTATAATAATTTTGTATACCTACAGCAGCTGAAAACAAATTCATGATAGAAGTAAGTCAATATTTGAGTAGTAGAAAAATTAAGAATTTTAGAAAACCAGTAAAGGCGATTACAGCAGATTCTCAAAATATTGTCTGTTTGCTTCAATACAATAAGCCATTTTTAAAACTTTGCAAAGAATTACTAATGTTGAGGTACTTCGTCGCATGTGTAAACAAAAAGAATTACTAAGAATAATCAAAGAGAGCAAAATGCAATACTTGGGTCATGTGTTGGAGAGGCGAAAGATACGAATTACTTCAAGTTATACTGGAAGCAAAAGTATAGGGCAACAGATCAGTAGAAAGACGCCGGAACTCATAGATGAAAGACCTGAGGAGATTTCGACCGCTCATCCGCAGAAATCTTTCGCGCAGCAGTTTCTAAAACTACAATTGCCATTTGCATCGCCAACCTTCGAAAGGAGACGGCGCCATGAAAAGAAGAACACTTTGCAATACATTTTACATTATCCCTGACTGTTCAATAATTCTTCTTATCTTTGTGGTAATTTCATCTTTTGATTCCTGAATATTAAGCAGCAGTTTTATTTTATAAACGATGTTTTTAAGTGATCCCACAGGGAATAGTCTAAAGATTCATTTCAAGTGACCGCAAGGGCCATTCGATAAAACCACGCCTTCCTATCCATCTTCTGAGAAACACATTATTTAGGTATTGCCGCCTCCTCATACGAGCACAGCAAAGTGGAGCACCATCTTCTTGCAGCCAAATATTGTCGTTTGGGATATTGTTATTGTCTAAAAGTTTCGAATAATGAAATTCCTACTGTGAAATATGAGTGAAAATATTTACTTGGATTTGGAAATAACCGAGCCAACTCAGGTATAATACTATTTTCAAATAAATCTAAATACGCCGGACCATTTAAGTTTTTCTCAGTAAAAAAGGGACCAATTATTTTGTCACTTATTATACCAGCTCATACATTAAGTTGTTCTTGATACTGTGTGTGGTATTCACTCATCCAACGAAAATTTTTACGTGACCAGTATCTACAATTATTCCGATTTCGTTTCCGTTAATTAAAAAATTGGCCTCATCGCACATTAGTTGAAAAAACTGGATCGTTTTGATTGTAACATTTTTCCATCATTATGTCCACAAACCCTTCACGTCTATCGAAATCGTCATCTGACAACTGCTGAACTAATCCTATATTCTATAGATGGAATTTATTTTCACGTAAAATTTTCATTCCGGATGTTTGCGAAATCTCAAGTCTCTGGATATTTGTCTATTACTCAAGTGAAAATCGCCTTCTAACAGGAGACACACATCTAAAGATTTGTTTTCAATTGATGCAGTTTTTCTGTGCCCTGATTTTCATAAATATTTTAGTGAACCAGTTTCGTTAAACTTTTTTACTAATTTATTGACAGTAGATCTTGTTATGGGAACTCAGTTAAAGATATTTACACGTTTCTTGTTGACTTCTGCGCATATCACCATATCCTAATATCATTATTCTTTTTCGGGTACACAATCCATTGTAACTTTAAATACACACTAACAATACCAATTTATTGAAACGTCAAAGTTGTTATTGTAATAGATAGCCATCTAAATGTATTATTTAACTTCGGCGAATGTAAATTGTAAATATAGAATGTAAATATAGAAATAACTCCGAAATTATGACATTTCGGTATAGGAAACATTACATTAAAAATAATCGGTATTTCTTAAGGACTTTAAAAGACAAAAAATATACAGGATGGTCCATTTTAAATAAGAAATTTCATTATTTCATTTCAGAGAAAAACTGAAGATCTGACAACAATGTAAATACCGCCATAATATCGACCGCATCACAAGACCATTACGCACCAAAATCTATAAAAATCGTGCAAGCTGTTTCCGAGATAATTAAGGAGTTCTATAATTTAAACTCACCTTGTATATAAAGAGAACAAAAGCATTATTTTAAAAGTATAAAATGGGCTTAATTTTTGTTTTTTAAAAAGGTTTCTAGGTGCATTTGAACAGAATCTACAGTGATTTTAAGTCGCGACATTTTTACACTCCAAAATCACTATTATTTCGCTCATTCAATATTTGAAATTTCACAAAAAAGACATTACTCTCGTTTCAGGTGATAGCACTATTTTTTTCTTCAGTTTTAATCACAAAACTCTTTCTTACACGCCAAAATCTGTAAAAATTGTGCAAGCCATTTCCGAGATAATTGATCCGTTCCATACTTAAAACTTACCCTGTATATTGCAAAAGAAGAGAAAAACAAAAGCATTATTTTAAAAGGTTTATAGGTACTTTTGAACAGATTCTATAGTGATTTTAAGTCGCAACATTTTTACTCTTCGAAATCACTAGGGCCAATGCTTTTTAAATGCATTCATTTTTTTAATCCTGAGAAAACTAATAAGTATTTTTGAAAAATTTAAGTAAACGCAGAATGAAAGATTACATTATTACCGAGAGCCGAAAGCCCCTGAAAACTTCTATAATGTTTATTTTAGTAACTTACAGGGGTGAAAAAGAAGAGAAAATTATGTGTGATTTTTAATTTCAAATATCTCATTCAAAAGAAACTTTTTGTTTATTCTAAGGGACTTTCGGCCCTCGATAATAATGTAATCTTTCCTTTTGCGTTTAAATTTTTCAAAAATATTTATTAGTTTTCTCAGAATTCGAAAAAAATTAATGCATTTAAAAAGCATTGGCCCGAAATTTTGCGCCTACGCTCTTAAGTGTTACGCTCATTTAATTTTTGAAATCTCGCAAAAAACAGGATTACCCTCGTTCCTGGTGTCGACACTATGTTTTTCTTCAGTTTTGACTACTAAAGAATAAAAAAAATTGGTTCCAAGAGTGTGCTCTCAAAGTTCAAAATAAATGTTTTTGGCATCAAAAAAGTGGATATTTTCTGTGGAATTCGTCATATATTTAAAATTTTATCCTAATGCTTTGCTTCTTTCATATCATTACAGAACATGATTAGTTTGCTTATTTGTATATCATGATACACAAACAAGAGTGGTACATTTATAAAGAATGCAAAAAAAATAAAAATGTGGCTATCTTCTAGTGTTTGTTTAATAATAGGAAAGATTCTAGTATGATGTGTAATATTTATCCATAAACTCATAACTGATTTGAATGTACCATATATATTTGTCTTTACTTTAGGTATATTACCACTAACTAAACCATTGTATTTTTATATTATGATGGGAGTATAAAAGCTTGGAATTAACCATTTATAGTTCCTACTAAGTGATTTATTTTTATTTACTAATGTATTTAAGTAACTATTATTATTAAATTATTACTTGGTGAGTTAAGTTCCCCATAGAAATAAAAAAGCTATTTTCTTGTAACATTTTAATATAATTTAAATGAAAACTATTAACTAACATTTAAATAAATAAAAACTATTTGGAACCATAATATATTTTAGCAAAATTATACTGTTTCTTACAGAACAGTTTTCCCATGGTTGTGGTAATTATTAGAGGACATATGGCTACTAATTAGCACAAGAACAAATATCTTAACACAAAATACTAAATATTTATTGTATTTAAGTACTTATTATTACATGAAATCAAAGGCTGATCTTAGGATAAGAATTGTTTATAATCTTGGGCTAAATTGACAATAATCCAATATAAAATTAGTAATGAGATTAAAGTCCTAGGAGTCCTTGGTAATAAGACCTTAAATTCACCATTTGACTGGTCTCTTGCATATCACTTTTCCTTGTCAGTAATTATCTTTGACTTATGAGTCAAACTATTTGAATGTTATATTTAAAACTTTTTAAAGTGGGCTTATGTATGTTTATTGATTATAAAGGATTCTTATGGCAATTGGCCAGTCCATCTCAATTTTAAATATAGATAATAATTACTCTATATAAGAACTATAAATAAAGAGCACAAAAAACATAACATTGCCACATGATGCATAGTAAGGAGTAAAATAATGTTGTTACTCAAAAAGGAAAGAAAATAATGGTGTGTCTAGGAATTTCTGTATCAAATACAATTATTTACATCTGTAAGTAAATTGAGAAATTTGTTATGAACAAATTAAAAGATATTTATACAAAATGATCTCCTATTTATGTTATACTACAGAAGTCTTCTGTCTTTAAGATATCACTTACTGACACCAAAAATAATTTATCATGATCAGTTTAAAATTTCCAGTTTAGTAAGACTCATTGAATAGTTATTTGCATTTTAAAGCTATTTTTTTAATTATTTGGTTTATTTCTTAAAATATTTTAAAACTTCTGTCTTCTACAAATAGTAAGTAATGTTATTCTTAAATAAGTAAAATACTTTTCTTGTCTTATCTGTTTACAAAGTTTATGATACTTTATTTTTTTGTCAGCAATTAAATTTTGACAAAAGTTTTTACACTGTTAAATCTACAACTGCAAATTTTAGATAAAAATATGTACTATTTTATATTGAGAATAAATTATTGAAGTGGAAATTGAAACGTCAATAAACATATTTTAAACTTCAATTGTGGCTTATTCTCATTAAAATAGTAATTGCTTTAAGATGCCACAAGAAAATAGCTTCAGAAGAAAAATATGTCTTTGGAAGTAAAAGTCATATGTACTGTTAATACTTAAAATTAAGGTTAACTTTCTAGTTTTCTAACTTTAGTAAATTTGAAAAACAAAATAAAGAAAATTAGAATTCAATGTAAACAGACAAACTTCATAATTCAGGTTACCTATTTTTTTAACTGACAAGACAACTATCTGGGGCTCGAAAACAATCAGTGTTTCCATGATAAATACAATAATAATTATCAAAATATAAACTCACCCGGTTGCATTCCAATGCCTCTGCGGAATGTTCCTCTTTCTGTTTAAAACAATTAGAACACTTTGTCTTATGGAATATATTAGGGGCGAACTTCTTGCACTGTGACATTTTGGTTTGTTTATTATTAATAACTCCTCAAAAATATTTGCTGCACAGCACAAGACAAAAATAAACTAAATTATTTGGATCCTTTTTTGCCATTTCCACTGTCTCCACTTTAATCCCGTTTAATTTTTTAACCTTAATTGATAACGCACTAAACAAAAATTATTTAAACACGAACTATGTATACGTTCACATTCTACTCTTCACTCTAAACTGACAGACGAATTGAAAATGAAATTTACACATTAAAAAAATGATAAGGTAGTGAGAAAACGTCACAAACCTTTCTCCTTTGCTGACAACTGACAGCTGACAATTTAGCATTAAGTGTCAACAACTAAAGCATTTTCGATTATTTGAAACGGTTTCTGGTTTTTATGGAGCTATTGTTTTTTCGAATATAAAAATGCTTAGAATAAGGGTTTTATATTATAAGTAATAATGCTAAAAAAGATTTTAAAAAATTGAGATTTAATTAAATTTGTTTGTTGATTTTTAAGATTAACTATACCATGGAATCAGAAAACATAATTTTCGGCGTATCTTAACGTATAAATTTTCTAATATTGTTTAATTTATTAAATGGAAATGTCTAAATAATTATAACAGCCAATTATCTTATAAGGTAATAGTATTTAAAATATGTTTATGGCTGCCTTACTTGCATACAACATTTTACTTTTTACCTAACGTAATATATATTTTTCCAATTATTTCTGATATCCTACTTATTAATAATGCAATTTTAATTTATGCAACATAAAATATAATGCCAAAATTAAATAAAAACATAGCTGGTATATAACCACCAACTACCAAAACTATGAAAGAAAAAACTATTTCTTGACCTTGAACTTCATTTTGATGTCACATTTTGGTGTCATTTTGAAGTTTGAAGACACAAGACAAGCAAATAATATCTTGAATTCAAATGTGTATTTTCAAAAGTATTATATAACTAATTAATTAGTTAGAAACGAATTTACGTACTACATAGTTCGTGTTATACGAATTTTAAGTGATTTGTGTTATTTCTGTTCATTCAAAATAACATCTCTAATGTGATAATTCTGGTTAATCTCTATATTTTGGACTTTGAGAATGGATACAGGAGAGAGGTACTATATAAAGAATAGAACAAAAGATTTTAACATGAGCTAAAATTAACATTGAAAACGTAAATAAGAACGTTGCTGTAGTGCATATATATAATTGAATTCTTTGTCAGGATGGTATTTTTGAATTTTTGTTTCATACAAAGAATTTATGTTTTACCCATTAGTCGCTAATATATTATAAACCTTGAACTTTCAGTTTAATTTTAATTTTATAGTGTTAAATATGCTACAAACACGGTTCAATGGTTTATTACTATAATTGTGATTTGAACCTAAAGTTTTATATTTTGCTCTATACAGGAATTGCTGCATTTTTTAGCCCATGTAGTCCACTGTATTTTCTTTTAATTATAAGTTCTTATCTGTGTTTGTATTTTTGACCTGTGATTATAGTGTTGGTAAACACATACTGTTTTTCTATACTGTACAGTAAAAATGTCTGCCTTCCACCTTGCAAGGTAAATTTACAAGCTATCATTTATTTAGTTTAAAATTTACAAATTATCATGCTTTTAGAATGACTAAATCTTCGACTATTTTCTTCACCCACTAATACAAAATTATTTTCCTGAGAACAAATCCTATTTTTTGTAAATTAATGTGTTATGCTTTCACAGCCCCTAGTATGTCTTTATTATAGGTATTTATATATTATTTTTTAAATATTTACATGCATTAACATTCAAATCGCCATTTGATAAGCTAGTGTAAAAAAACATAGGTAACATGGCTATTCTACACATTTATATTTAAAAATTACAGAATAAATTATGGACTAAAAGGCTTTCCAATAATTGGGCATATTGCTTCAGGAAAACAGGCAATTTCTTTGTTGTTTTCTTCTAAACCAATGAAACTAAATTTTTTCATTGAAAATACCTAACCAAGAAAGATAGCTATGACAAGTATCTGAGAGTAAAATTTGATCAAACTGGAACAGACTTGATAGAGTAATCTAATTACTCTATAAAAGATATAATATAAAAAAGAAAATTTAACATCTATGAGGTTATGATCAAGAGCAGTCTAATATATAGTTCAGAAACTTATAGACTAATGAGAGAAAATAAAAAGGTCGAAGTAGTGGAGATGAACGAAATTAGAAGATTTCTGCAGATATTCAGAATATATTGAATAAGAAAATGAAGATATTAAAAGTTGTATGGAAATAGCAGGAACAATCATGAAAAAAATAGAAAGAAAACAGTTGATCTGGGACAGAAACCTCCTGAATATAGGAAGCGTGGGAGACTGAGTGTTAGTTGGATGACAAGTATCCAGAATAAGGCAGCACACACAAAAGAGCTTACAGGTGGCAGTACAGAAATATATATGAGGCCAATAAAACTCTTTGAAATGTGATCTAGTGCTCTAAAAAGATGAAGGACTCAGTTAAGCAACTAAAGTTTGGTATTTTGATTTTCAAACTGCAGAATAACTTTTTATCTGCCAGTGATTAGAATAATTTTCTAAACTTAAATAATATTGTCAGCTCAGTGAAAACCTGACAGGTGATAAAAGAAATATACAGATATAATATATTATCGTCTGTATACTTCTATATATTATATTTAATATTTTGAGCACTTAAGAGCATATATAAACCTCATTTTCAAAAGAATTTTAAGAGAGGTGTTTGTTTTGTTTAGTCATGATAGAGATTGTTGGTGTAATATTTTCGGACTATTTTAGATCATAGAGAAAAGATTCTGAGTTTTCTAGTATGATGATGTTGAATAGTAATGAAAGGTTACTAACAATGACATTTCCAGATTGTTTGCTAAACACTTATCTTCATAATTTAAAAAAATACTTGATCTGTTGAGCTTTGTAGGTAATGTAACAAATTTTGCTGATATTCCTTTTATTAATTTTATATTACAGGAAGTTTTGAGCTATAATTACAATACTAAATGTGGTTATGGTTCTGATAGTATTCCATTGTACTTCCTAAGTATGCATTTTTACAGTAACTAAACAAATCCAAATACTTTTTAATCTAGCATTGAGTGTTCAGTCTTCCTCACAAAAATAATGGTGATGTTATGGTGGGTATTTCAAATCTCTACTTAAATGTGTTTCTCCTGTTTAGCCACCATTATAAGTAATGTCCACATTCACTGCATTGAAGCAGTGCTAAACATCATAATCTATTCTGCATATATACCTATTGGGTTTTTTTAGTAATATCTTGTATAGTTGATAATGAAATTTAATACTATATCTTCTTCTAGATAGCTTATTTTATTGCAATGGATGTTAATTAATTCTGCTGTTGTAATTATAAGTTTTTTGTGGTGTCACTAATTTGGTATCATAATATTATATTTCTTTGTTGATAAGGTAGATGATATTTTTACTCTTACTTTGGTTCCTCAGTTATCTCCTCAGTTCTCCTATTGCAAGATGACTTGTGTCATGTATTAAAAATGTTTTCATAAGTGCCTTATTTTTTATTCTACTTTGATGGACAAGATATGAGCTTAATTGCCAATTATTGGAACCAGAGCAATAGTTTTATTTGATTGATTATTTAAAAATATTAAAAGTATTTATTTAAAATATTATATGGTATGTTTCATAAGATAATAAATTATATTATTTCTACTACTAATCTAGTAATTTTACTATTGAAAAGGAAATTAATTGCGTTCATATGCCATTAGGTTATAAAGCAACTATTTATTTAATGTGTCAAATCCAATTTTTACTTATAAAAGTAATGTGAAAAACAAATCCTCTAAAATCATTTATCTAACATATTCTTTCCTTCAATTGTTCTCCATTTCATCATCAGTGGCGTTACAGCGCTTTATGTTCTCCTTTTATAAGTACATATTCTCTTCTCTATATCAGTTAGCACTAGGTTCAAAATGTGCCCTGAATATATATTGAATAGTAATGGGAGCAGTATACATCCATGTCACACACCCCTTTTTATCATTATGTCCTCTTTTAATCATTATGTCCTCTTTTAAATCTGATTCCCAACTCTTAACAGGTGTAGTTTGTTCATAATAGATATAGTGTAGTATAGGGCGATCTCTGCTATCTATACCAAGTAAATTTAATATTTCTATTAATTTAATATTTCATCATATTTTATTCTATCGAACACTTTTTACTTGTATATACCACAATTCTTGTATCTACATAGTTGAAGGAGAACTTGTATTTCAAAAAGTGTCTCTCAAGTAACAGATGCATCCCTGAACTTGAATTGTGTGTTATTATGTTCTTTGCACTTTTATATATTCTTTTATGTATTATTTGTAAAAACGTTTTCAGAAGATAGCTCATTATTAAGATATACAGAAAGGCTTACTATTTGACAGTCTTCACATTTTTTGGCATTTTTTTTAGAAATTGTTATGAAAGTTTATCTAAGCCACTTTTGGGGTATTTTCCCACTTTGGTATATATTGTTAAATATCGAAGTAAATTTATTTACTGCATCTTTGTCCATAATTTTCAAGAATTCGTCTAGCTGACTGGCTTTTCCCATCTTAATGCTGTTTATAGCAGCTTCTACTAAGGCTTCGATAATATGTGGCCCGATATAGTCATTTTTATTCTGTGTGATAGTGGCACTCCTATTGTATTCAAATGTCATATAGTTCATCCATGCTGTTTTTATTTCTTCAATATCAAGGTGTTCTGGCCTTTTTGATTAATTTATAAAGGCCTGCTGCTCCTTGGGTCTTTTTGATATGCGGTTAGTCTTTACTCTTAGATTCTCTTCTTCTGTCTATTATCTGTAGTATACTGTCGGTCATCCATGAGGTTTATTTTTGTTTCAACATGAGATATTCCCGTACTTTGTGTTATCGCCACATGTACATCCTTCTGTGATTTGAAAAAGTTATTAAGGTAAATATATGTCTTCTCTTTAAATTCTAAGTAATATGTTATCAAGGTGAGATATATAGAGCGGTTACTTACATAATTGTATTAATATTATTTTGGTCTATTAGGTTATGTCAATATTTTAGCCACCTTGAAAAAAATGTCATACCTTTAATCTGAGACATGTCTATTTCCCACTTTTTTATCTGTGCCTTCTTATCCTATTTTTATACGTGTTTCTTGAGATGCTTTGCAATCGTCATTATTGTGACATAAACTGTGTAAGTACCATGCGACCAAACTAATGCGTTAATTAGATGTAATGATTACCAACACATTAACTAAATCTTGATAGATCTTGGTAGTTAATCGTCGTACGAAAAGAATCATATATAATCTCGACAGTGTATTAAATAACTGTTTATAATCTGAACAAAAATGTAACTTAATGTAAAAAAAATTAAATTTGCCTAATTGTGAATTAATGCGACGCATCACTATCGTGTATGCACCCTACGCCTTTGATGTCTTCCTAAATTTTAAATTGTAAATATCGCCAAACAATTTCTCTTATATATCATATTAACCTGACATAGATATGATCTTAAAATTTATTTATGTTTTTGGTGTTTATTTTGAACATTCTGACAATGAAATACTATGGATTCAACCATTTGATCCACAAAGCTTTATTCTTTTTTTTTTAGCTCTATTGTTTTTTTTACCAACATAAATTAACATCATTTTTACAGATCTCTCCATTCCACAAATGTTGCAGTTATTAGGGAAGTTTATGACAATGAATTTTCCCAAGCTTGTTTTTCCATGGAATTAGAAAAGGCCTTAGAGAGTCGTTGTTCCATTATTGTTATAGAACCCACACAACTTGGGGATGAAACTGCTAGGTGGATTAGTTTCGGAAATTACCTGCACAAAACGGCAGTTCTATCTGGGTTGACTTCCATTATTTCAGGTACTTTTATTTTATTTTATCTACAAATTCTACTGTTCAAAACATTAATTATTTGTATAACATCTCGATACTAGCAAACTATAAAAAATATAAAATTTATAAATGACGCAAATTTTAATTCAGAACAAAACAAAAAAATTCTATCTACTAGAGATCAGAGATTTTCTAGATATCTAGAAGTGATGTAGTTTTATTACGTCTACACTTTATAGTCTTTAACTGAATAAGTTTGAGGACGAGAGATCTGTTTATCTCAAGTTGGTCATTCAGAATTATATCTGTATTTTTTAAATCTATTAATTTCCATAGATTATAATGCTTAAGGCCTTTGTTTTGAATATGGAGAATTTGAAATTGGTCGTTAACTAATGATTATGATCTAGAAGGTGAAATTCGTACGTAGAATCTGTTTTTCTATTATTGAAAGCCCCTTTTTTGTTCTGATATATGTTTGTTAAAGGTTTTACTAGTTTCACTGATATAAGTTTTTGGGCAGTCACCACATATAAAACCACCACAACACGGCAGTCCACACACCAAAATCTTACGTCGGTCAAACTGGTAGAACCTTTAACGAACGTATGCCAGAACACAAAAGGGCTTTCAATAATAGGAAAATATATTCTACGTACGCACTTCACCTTCAGTCTTTTTACGACCAATTTCAAATTCTTCCACTGTAAACAGCAAAACAAAAGCAAGTCAAGCTCATGTGGGCAAGATCGAAACTTTCCTGGCCAGAATATTGATCCCGAGTATTTTTTTATTGACGAATCAAAATTCCACGTACGTGTTGGTGTTGTAAACGGGCCGTATCATTTCTTAAAGGAGTGACTATTTGCGGTTGTATGGCAGTTTCAGGGTTAATTAAATGTTGACGAGAGTTATATTTTTCAGCAAGATGGAGCGGCTTGTCGTAGTCAGAACCACAAAACACTGATTTGGAAAACACAACAATAAACGTCCATTAATGACCTTCTAACAGTCCTGACCTAAATGTCATTGAAACAGTATGGCATAAAATGAAACAGAAACCGAGGAACAACCCACAACGGACATTCTTCTTCTTTTGGTGCCTATTCGTTTCGAATATTGGCGATCATTCTGGCTATAATTATTTTATTAACTGATGCTTTAAATAGATTAGTCGTTGTTGTGGAGAACCATTTCCTCAGGTTTTTTAACCATGATATTCTTCTTCTCCCAATTACACGAACTTAAAGCCAACATAGAGCAGATTTGGAATGAATTTACCCCTGAACAGTGCAGATCCTTAGTCGAGTCAATACCCAACCGAATTCGAGCGGTCATGAAGACTAAGGGAGATACTCGTCCTCCTCATTCCTTGGGCCCCTGCCAGGGCGTGGTGACACTCTAAATATTATTGGCTTGCTGCCTCCATTGGCTGCGATCGTGTGCCATATGGACGGCTTCATGTAGGGATTTTCTCACCAGAGTCTTCATTTGGTCTGCCTATCGCGTTGCAGATCTTCCTTTTGGTCTATGGCCTTCTACCTTTGCTTCTACTACCAATAGTTTCATGGACTCTATTCTTCTAGTTATGTGGCCGAAGTAATTTAGGTATGCTTTGTTTACTTTTTTTAATAGCTTGTCTTTTATATGAAGCTCTTCCAGAATTGACAGGTTGGTTCTATGTTCTGTCCAGGACACGCGTAGAATTCTTCTATAGACACATTTCGAAGTCTATGATCTTAGTCATATCGATTTTTTTGAGAGTCCATGTTTCAGCTGCATATGTAGCAATGGGAAAAATAAGGGCATAGACCAACCTGAGCTTAGTATTATTTGTTGTTGTTCGATCTTTCCATATTTTAATTAATTTATCTGTTGCAAATCGGGACATTGCTAGTCTACGCTTTATTTCTGAGGGGCAATCTCCATTATCGGTTATCGTGATTCGCCACTTGGTGTATGTCGTCATAGTATATGTATATGTATCAAGAATTTCTCCAGTCGTCCCTATCCATCGCCTTTTTCCGCCAAGTACTTATTCCCATATTTTTCACGTCTTCATCGCTGTTATCAAGGAACCTTGTTCTGGGTCTTCCTCTTCTTCTCTGACCAACGGGTCTATCAAGGAGCGTTTTTCTAGCTGGGTCATTTTGTTCCATCCGCATTACATGTCCTATCCACCTCAGACGTCCTATCTTATGTTTTACGATATCAGATTCCTGGTATATTCTATAAAGTTCAAAGTTGTATCGTCTTCTCCACACTCCTTTGTCATTCACTATTCCATAGATTCGCCTTAGTACTTTTCTTTCGAAACATCCTAACATGTTTTCATTATTTTTAGTTAGAGATTGAGCCCAAAACAGCATCTGTTAGCCGTGCAAATTCTGCAGTAGTATTATTTTCAGTATTAAGGAGCGCTCCCAGGTATACAAATTCGTTCACTGCTTCGATGACGTCGTTTTCTATAACGAGTGGTCGTAGGATTTGTGGTTGCGTCTAATACTTTTCTCATTATATATTCAGAATATGTTGTATAATAGTGGTGATAGTATGCGGTCCTGTCTAACTCCTTTCTTTGTTTTAAACGCATCTGAATATATTTTTTCATTAACTCCAGGCGATATTACCCCGTTTTAAAAATAAATATTCTTTCTATATCCGAATATTTAGTTGCCAACAAAATAAACATTGTTTATTGTTAATTAGTTCTGTTAAAATGTATCTTGTTTTTGTGTTGCCGAGTAAACTTTGATTATTAGTAATGTAACTAATTACATTAAAAACACTTTATTAGAAAAAAATAAACTGTCAACTATCTAAATTATGGATGTATTTTAGTTTGTCGCAATATATAGTTGTTTGGGCTCGTACTCGTATAAGGCAGCTGCTGCTGATTACAGGATCTGTGTTAATCTTAGTAGAAAAGATTGAAAGGGATTTAGAGCAAAGACTAGAATTAATAGTAGAGACAAGCTGTTGAAGAAAAAAGTTTGGAACTTAGTAGGACAAAAATATAGTATCTGGAAATTCATTTAGAGATTGAGTTACTACTACAAATAAGATGATAACTTTGGCTGGTCAAATGATTGTGAAATGTCATCATCATCAACCTGTGGGTCTGAGGTCTTCCTCAGCTCTTTCCATCTGTCTCCGTCTTGTGCAGCTTGCATCCAGTTATTGCTAACACGCTTCAGGTCGTCAGTCCATCTAGTTGGTGGTCGTCCTCTGCTCCGTATTGCTTCTTGTCTTGGTCTCCACTCGACAATACATTTCGTCCATCGGTTGTCTGTTAATCTGGCGACGTGTCTTGTTCAATTCCATTTTAGCGACGCGATTTTATCGATGTGGTCTGTTGTTTTTGTTCTACGACGTATTTCTTCGTTTGGGATTCGGTCTCTCAGAGAGACACCCAACATTTGGCGCTCTATAGCCCTCTGAGTCACGCGAATCTTATTCACTTCCTTTTTTGTGAGTGTTAATGTTTCCGCTCCATAAGTGAGTAAAGGTAACACACATTGGTGAAAAATTTTCCTTTTGTAGCATATAGGTTAATCCGATTTAAATACCTATTTAATTTACCAAACGCTGCCCAGGGAGTGGGAGCGTGGATAATCCTAAGCGACGTTAGAGCTCACATGTTGATTATCTCTGCCCAACCGAATTTTATGTCCTAAGTACTTATACGATGTAGTCTGCCCAATATCCCTTCCATCAACAGCAATATTTCGATTTAGCACCAGATTAGTCAATATTTATGTCTTGTTCATATTAATCTTTAGTACGACCTCCAAGGAAGCGTGATATAATTTTTCAAACATTATTGCATCATCCATACGATCGGCTATAAGGACGATGTCATCTGCCAATCTCAAATAAAATGTACTAGTTTTAAATACCTAGGATCGGTTTTACAGAGTGATGAATTAGGGTGGGATGGATGCAATGGGAGAATGCGAGTGATGTGTTGTGTGACAGAAAGATTCCAATGAAATTGCAAGGAAAATTCTATAATACTGCCGTAAGATCAGCTATGATGTATGGAAGTAAATGTTGAGCAGTTCAAAACGAAAAGAGGAACGCATGGGAAATTAGAATGCTCAGATGTATGAGAGTGCTTAGACGAACTTCGTTTCCAAGCAACAAGGTGACCTGTTTAGGGACCTTTGTCCAAATCCAACACACTTGAGATATTTTCTCCGCACACTAACACGCACACGAATGTGGTCTGTGTGCATCAAGAACAGTATAAACAATTTTAAACGTGTATAATCGTATTTGTTTTAGGATTTGCCTGGCCAGATAATTTTGTTCCTCAAGCACCGTTAAGTATTATTTCTTCATTATGTACTGGATTGTATACAGTTTCTTGGCAGTTTGATCATTGTGTCAAATACCAGGTAAGAATCATTGTATCTAGCTAAAGTAATTTTAAATTTATGTAAAATTGTTTATTACATTTGATTTAAAGCAGATATGTACAGACAACAGCTCTCGGGCAACATGCAACCTTTACTTGATTTCTTTAGCAGTCTTCCATCTCGTTAGCAGGTATTTATATCAGTTGGAAACAGATACTGAATTTGGACTCTAGTTTTTTTCCTACATACCACAATTTGTATCCTTTACATAGTTCTTTCGCCCTTTAACCTTTCTACTTCGTTTCTTGAATGCAAGCAATGTATACTTTCATTTTTTAAGCACATCTACTACCTCCATGCTCTTACCAGTTAAATTTCCAAGTTTGCCAACGGAGACTGTGCTTCCGTAGCATTTTACCTCCAGGAGATACCATAATTTTTGTTATCTTGGAGAAGGTCTGCTCAATATTATAACGCAAAAAATACTTCTGGTCAATAGAAATCTCTGAACGAGTTTTTATAAAAAAGTGGTACAGTATTGTGGTACAATATTTTGAAAATTGCATCAAGTAATTTTATTATTTTCTTTAATTAATTCTGCGGCACTTTTAACTGGCATTTGATCTGAGCAAAACCACATTATATAAAATACAGTTCTGACGGGTACTCGCAGTCCTTCAAAAACTATATTGTGCACATGGGATACTACATCTTACATTTACTGTACCAAAAACTATGGTTTAATTTGTACCCATCTTTTGGTCTGACTGCACATAAACGTCAACAATTTCGAATTTTACATTTAAATTGTTCTTTAATTAATCCAACATTTTGCAAAAATTAGATTAATTCTGTCATTTTGTCAGAATAAAAGCAAAACATAGACTAAACTTGTTTTAATTTTTGTTTCACATTTTGAAAAAGTTGTACATTACATCATTTAAAATGTTTGAAACTTACGACAAAAATTGGCAACCTCGCACAGATGCTGTCATAATTCAATGAAAATGTCATAAAAAAGACAGCAAAATTGATTATTATGGTGAATATAGCATTCGAATAAAAATTTCGAAATATTCTGTACTAATATATTATAAATAAAAGGTTAGTATAAATATATAGTTTTGTTTTATAATTAAACGAAATGTTTATATATTGTATAACGGACTCCACTTGTCTAAAAAATTGACTCTTCCAACTATTTCGTGTCGTGACGATCTGCTCTGCATTTTACTATAGAGAAAAATTAATATAACGCCAGTATAAAAGCTTCGTTTCAATAATTGAAACAATACATGTCCAAAAAACAAATTTTTCAGGTAAGTTTCAGTAAGAAACATTATATTGTAAACGAAAATAGATTTTCGGTAAATTTGATGGTTAAAAATGGTAAGTAAAGGTATTTTTAACACCGCACAATAATGGTTTTAGTTTGCAAATAAAAGTTGTAGTTTCTGTGATACATTTTTTAAGTTGACATATGAGCTTTCTGCATAGCATTGATAATATTAATAGATAAATTTAACTTATACGCTAAATTTTATTTATAAACCTTACAAAAAAACTCTCAACAGTTAATTATTAGCAGTAGTAGGTCAAAGAAGTATTAAGTTATAAAATTCTTTGTATTGTTCTTCAACAAATGCGGAACATTTGATGGGCACTTTTCCTAATGGATAGGCAGGTTTCGACGGTAAAACGATACCAATTTTTCCAGGCTATTGTAGCTGAATTGTATGTTTGAAGGCGCCATCTATAAACTCAAAAGCAGTAACAATCCCCCGTTTTCCACTCTCGTAAATAAACTGTGAAAATTTGATGATATTGAAGTGTACTTTTGAATTGGGTGCTGTGCTTCTGGAAGCAGTTTCTTCTGATATGCAGCTTTTATTATATAAAGTAGGCCACCAATCTTTAAAATTAATCAGATCTTCTGTTTTTACTTCTTTGCAGAAATTTTTCTTATGTTTCTGCTAGTTATAATTATTTTGTTTTTTTGATGGATTGTAAAAATTCTATCGAATTTTCTCATGTTTCTCTTTAGAGTTGCAAAATTCCTATCACAGGGGAGAAAGAAATGTCCTCTAACTGGAAAATAGTGTATAAATTTCGAAAATCTAACACTTTCTGTTAGAGAAAGGAGCATGCGAATGAGTGTGTGATTTTTACTTTGTTCCCAGCAGTTGTCACTATACAAATGAAGTTCGTTTATATTGTCTAAAATTTCGTTTAGGTAATCCAAAAAAACGAACAAATTTCATGACCGTTTTTTTGCCTTCTCCTTGGTAAATAAACATTCTAGCAGTATTGTCTTTGATATTGTATATACAGAATACAGATACTGTTAATTGTTGATAATAAAAGATCCCCCTGCAGGCGTTTTTGGCAACTGATTATCTGCATAAAGTCGAGTTACGGAGGTTGGCATTCATCATAGCTATTTTAATTTTTGAGGCAGTAGCTCTAAATAGTTGTTTTGAGCTGCATCCAAACCATTCTTTCAGGTTCTTAAGCCATGAAATTCATCTTCTTCCGATGCTTCTTCTGCCATCTATCTTTCCTTGCATTATGAGTCGCAGGATGCCATACTTCTCGCCCCGCATCACATGTCCGAGATACTGTAGATGCAATTTTTTTTACTCCGAGGCTTATAGACCATAAGTTCCGCCACTGCTGCTCATTTGGCGGTTTTATTTAAATTGGGGTCTTTATCTTATTATTCAATGTCTTACAAGTTGAACAGACATCAATTTGTGGTCGACCAAATCTAAGAGAAAAGTTTTCTCTAAAAAATGTGTAATAAGGATAACTTATTTTTAACCCAGGATGTTTCTTCTTAAATAAGTCAAACATTATTTTAAGATTTAACTGACTGTCAAGGTATTTCTTGATTGGAATAATGACTGATTTTAACCGGAAATGATTCGATATGCTGGCGAACGGCCGATTGGACATCTTCTATTAATTTATTGACACTTGGATTAAGACCACGCAGATCTTTTGGAAATTTTCCGAGAACAACAAGATCTCTAAATCTTCAAACTCGATTTATAGTAATAGCAAACACTGAAGTAGAACAAACTTCAGTTCTAACAGTGCTTTTATATATACCATGCGGTCCATATGTATGGAATAAATTCATTTTTAGCGTTATTGTGTACTATCTGAAAAAAACCTAAAATGGGTCAATTTTTATTCTTGAATTGACAATTTACAGTATGAAAATATTATCCCCTTCCAGCACCCCCTTTGAATTATAAGCACCCCTTCGAAAATTTTAAATAACAAAGGGAGTCGTGTGGCACCTTGTTAGAAAGGGATTTTAGCCCTCTGTTCAGAAATATAAAGTTTTTTAAGTTTGGTGCAATTATAACTGAGAAAATTGATTTTTAAGATGTAAAATTTTGATAATGTCTCTCTATCACAAAACTTTAGGTTGAATGAAGATAATAATGTCACATAATATTTAGAATGTATTTTTCAATGTAATTTTCAATTAAATTAAATGTTCAAAATGACCACCATTCACTTCTTGACAATAGCCGAGGCGATTTTGGAATTCTCGCACAACATTTTGTACGATCTCAGGGGTTATTTTGTTAATTTTGAGTCAGTGGTAAAATAAAAATCACTTGGATTATGATTATTTGGAATCCATTTTACAGATAGCCACAAATATTACTAAAATAAATATTAATGTAATGGTGAAATCAATACAATCTCATAAGTTTGATTAATAATAAAATAGCAATTCACTTACCTTTTGTATCTTTTTGATTGTAATTACGTATTTACCAACTAAACAAAAAATACGTAAAATATAAACAAGTAAATTCAAACTACATTTTTGAAAAAAAATCACTTTATTTACTAAGAACGATACATTTTTCCACACAAGATGCAACAAATTTAAAACTGAAAAGTAAGTGTTGGTTTAGACCATAGATGAGCCACAATAGACCTATTAGGTCGAGTGGAAGGGTGGTTAAGCACCCACTCATATTGAACATAACCTAACATAACCATAAATGTAGATGTAATGTGAAAATTGAAAAATTAAAACCTGGTATAGGAAGAAAGAGGAAATCGTGTCTCAGGAATATAAGAGACAGGACCAGAACTGAAGGAAGCGCTTTCATATACACCAAGCCCACAGTAGACAAGACTTTGCCATACTGGTTGCCAACCTCAATAGAGATAGTACATAGAAGGAGGAATTATCTATAGTTGAAGTACTTTCTTCCGTCACCTTTTTTATGAATGTTTGGTAGGTAGACTGCTTTCCATTCGGGTGGCAGTTCTTCATATCTCCAGAAGCAATTAAAAACAAAAGCCGGTAAAAACTTAATATATTCAAAGTTGTTTGTTGAAGGCTTATGGGAAAAAACAAAAATGTATAATTTAGACGTTTCAGAGAAATTAAATAAATGGAATTTTGGGTTTTTTGTAAAAGCTAGACTATGGTTGGTTCAGAAAGAAAGTCTGAACGGGGATTTGGGGTTAGAAGCTTATTTGAAAGTAGAAAAAAGATCATTTGTTCCTGTGCCGTAAAACTAATAAGATCAAAGTCGAGAGTGTTTATATATCCAAAGGTTTTACGGGATTTTTGTTTAAAAAAAAGTGTTAAGTTTGTGATGAGAAAGACTCTTTTTTTTCGAAAGTGTTTAATTTAAAAGAAAATTGGAAGCAGTTTTAGTTTCATGCATACGCTGACGAAGAGGAGGGTAGCAGGTTTGATAGCAACAGCATCTGTAATTACAACCAACTCACACTTGCATTGGGAAAACTGAGCATCCAGAGGGTAAAGGAGTTTCTTTCGGTACGAGAGATTTAAGTTAGGTGTGGGAGGCAGGCGGTTAGCGAACGAATCCCAAACAAAAGTTTTGATTTGGACTGCGCAGTTTCTTTTTTTTTTCAAATTTGTCAGAGTAGGGCATAGCGATATCCATATTTTTGCCAGGTATTTCATCAATATATTTGAATACTTTTTATTTAACATAATTTAGATAAGTGCTTTTTTTTACAAATTTTTATAAATATCTTTTATTGTGCGAGACTTGTGGTTTTATGATAATTGTATTCACTTTGTTGCAAATATTCATTGATATCAGACATTATCACGTTATTATAATAAAAATTAAAATAATCCTTGACGTTTCGCGGTTTTTACTACATCCTAACTTCACTCAAAAGTTACTAAATAATTTTGATTTTTCTGATTTGTGATACCAAAAGTTTATGTAGATAATTGTCGTTTTTGTATTTTTATTTACTTATTATAAGGAAGGTAATATATTGACAGAACAGCAAGAGATACTAAGTAGATGGACAGAACATTTTACGGAAAAGTTTGAAGGAGATCGGAGAGAGAAGAACCCTGACATACCATTAGACCAAGCAGACAACAGAGAAAAGACTCCACCAACAATAGCCGAGATTAGAGCAGCAGTAGACAAATTAAAGAACAATAAAGCACCGGGATCGGATCAAATAGCATCGGAGTTACTGAAGGAAGGAGGAGACGCACTACAAAAAACAATACATGAATTGATAACAAAGATATGGTCGAATAAACAGCTACCAACGGAATGGAATAGCGATATTATTGTACCATTACATAAAAAAGGAAATCAGTTAAAATGTGGAAACTACCGTTGAATCACGCTGCTGAATGCAGCATACAAAATAATGTCCAACGTCAATTATGAAAGACTTAGACCACACGCTGAAAAAATAGTTGGCAAATACCAAAGTGGCTTCTGTAGACAGAAGTCAACAATAGACCAGATATTTGTTCTGCGACAGATCCTCGAAAAAACAAGTGAATATAACATCGACAAACATCATCTCTTCATAGACTTTGAAAGCGCATATGACAATATAAACCGAGAATTCTTAATAAAAGCAATGAAAGAATTTAATATACCAACACAACTAATAGAACTGATAAAAGAATCTCTAAAAGTAGAAAGTAGAATCCGGATACAAAATGAATTAACGGAAACAATAGATATGAAAAAGGGACTACGCTAGGGAGACGCTCTATCATGCATCTTGTTCAACATTGTACTCGAGAAAATACTGAGGGACACAACAGTCAATACACGAGGAACAATCATTAATAAAAGCTTGCAAATACTAGTATTTGCAGATGATGTTGACATAATCGCAAGATCAAGAAGAGAAATGATAGAGGCATACAACCAAATAGAACGAGCTGCACAAAATAGTGATCTTAAAATCAATCAGACCAAAACAAAATATATGCAGGTAAGTAAAAACGCAGAAATAAGGCAGTCACAAAAAATAACAATAGGAGAATACAACATAGAGGGGGTAAAAAACTTTATATACTTGGGATCCCTAGTCACGTCTGATAATAACATTACGGAGGAAGTGAAGAGGCGAATATTTATTGCAAATTAATGTTACCAAGAAAAACAAATTGCCAAATATATAAAACCCTAATAAGACCGGTACTCACATATGGCTCAGAAACCTGGACACTCACTAAAAGAGAGGAAACGTTGTTAGCCACCTTCGAAAGAAAAATCTTGCGACACATATATAAGAGCACAAAAGAAAACGGAATATGGCGAAGAAGATACAACTCTGAACTATACAAAATACCAGGATCCGGATATTATAACATTCACTAAAATAGGACGACTGCGTTGGATAGCACATATAGAAAGAATGGAAGTAGGCGAAATACCAAACAAAATATTCAAACAGATGCCAGTAGGAAAAAGAACAAGAGGAAGACCGCAACTGAGATACTTAGAACAAGTAGAAAATTATATAACAACATTAAAAATAAAAAACTGGAGAAAAAAAACACGAAACAGATCAGAATGGAGAAGAATCCTGGAACAGGCCAAGACCCAAAAAGGGTTGTCAAGCCACTGATGATGATGATTTACTTATTATATTTAAAATTTATATGGGTATAGAGAAATTTGAATTTATGCAGATTTGAAATTTATACAGAGTATTAAACAGTCTGGGTACCATCCACTGGAATAAAAAATGGCTGATGCCTGAGATGGCGTCTGAGAGTCGATCAAAAGTGGGAGTGGTAGGGGGTGTGCAAATTGACCGTTCTAAACGTCTTAAGGCACTTTCTAGACCGATTTTTCTTACATGTATAGTTGTAAGATCTTATTGCACACTCCATTCCTAAGCTTGAACTTTTTTCAACTCCGTTATTTCCTTTTGCTACGTTTTGTTCCACCTAATGTAGCATAAGTAATGATGACCTGACAACCGTTATACCGGGGTGGGCATAAGTCAGTTAACGCTGTCTGACGCGGTTCAAAAATAGTGAGGACGCGGCAATGGTGCTTGCCGTACCGAATTGGTGCGATGATAGGAGTGTGGCGCTTGTCGTTAGTTCAAGATTGTCGGTCACCGAGTTCACGTCGCCATCGCAGCCCAAGCCCGTGTAAAGCACACTACAGAAGAACGAGTCCGTCTGTTGACTTCATACCTACGTTATCTTGCAGATTATCAGACGGTATTAAACGAATTCACTACTAAGTATCCAAATAGGCCTGTTCCTATAAGGCAGATGGTTTACAAGTTGCATAAGAAGTTCCAACAAAGTGGATCGGTATTAGACGCACCGCGTAGTGGTCGCCCTTCTGTGGTAGTGACAGATGAAAATATGGAACTCGTTGCGGAAACATTTGTTAAGACGCCCAAGCAATCCACAGTTCGGGCATCGCTTCAATTAGGTATATCTCGCCGAAGTGTAAATCGCATGTTAAAGAAATTAAATTATCATTGTTATCGTCCACGTTTGATACATGCGATAACGGAAGACGACTCTGATCGTAGATTGGAATTTTGCGAGTGGTGTACTAGTTGCGCAGATGACGACGCACAATTTTATAAGCAAATTCTTTGGAGTGATGAGGCGCAGTTCAAACTAAACGGACGGATTAACCGACACAATTGTGTTTACTGGGCAGATGAAAACCCTCACGAAACCATTGCTCATAAGTTAAATCTTCCTGGAGTAACAGTGTGGGCTGGACTTCATGCCGGTGGTCTAGTTTGTCCGTATTTTTTTGAGGGCAGCGTAAATGAAGAAAATTATCTTGAACTGCTTATTGATTTAAAGGGTACTTTGGAAAATAACCCAGAGTTTGCAGATATTTGCTATTTTCAACAAGACGGCGCTCCTCCGCACTTCGGACTTGCAGTTCGCGATTACCTGAATGCCGAGTTTGACATGTGGATAGGAAGAAGAGGAAGAATTGAGTGGCCAACATGGACACCCGAAATAACGCCATGCGATTTTGCTCTGTGGGGAGTACTCAAAAACAAAGTGTTCGCCACCCCATTACGTGATATTGAACATTTGAAAACAAGAATTCAAGAGGAATTCGATGCACTCCGCAACAACCCAGAAATCTTTGATAAAACCTGCAACAGCGTATATAAGCGGTGTCATAGGTGCATTGGTGGTGGTGGTCTTCAGTTTGAACACAAACAGTAACTTTAAAACCATAATTACTTTAATAATTAATCAAATCAATAAATTAGTTTTCTGTTTAGTTTTTTTTATTTGGTATGCAAATTGGTTAACTGACTTATGCCCATCCCATTAGATCATTTTAGGTTTTAGACCACATCATTTACTACAAAGCCTATGGAATGTCCATAGAGCCCTTGTTGCTTAAGTGGTGATATTTGTGAGCTGCGCATTTCACGTAAGTTTTGTATCAAAAGTAACTCCGAGAATGATAATGCTGTTCCGGTCATGGTCGAACGTTAAATTGTTAATTTTCTCCTATTAGTGATTGAATCACGAGTGGTTATTCTGATTTACTGAAAGTCCTTTTAAACGCCAGATAGATGAGTAAATTTAAGGCACCTTGCATGCGAATAATATTGGCATGCTTAGCTCTAAGAACTATAAATAGATCGTCTGAATAGTTTAGAGCACGAAATCGCCTGTTTCTGAGCTTTATCAGATCATCAATCACTATTGACTACAATATAGATGATAAAGCTCTTACTGCTTTTGTAGTAACTGATCTCCAAGTTGGTAAATATATTCCTAGTAGTTAGCATGGGTTCAATCCATTTAATAACAGAAGGAGGTATACGTTTTCCTCCCACGGCAAATTTTCTTGAGGTATTATAAAATGCCCCTTCTATGTCTATGAATGCACATAATGCCAGTTCTTTTAACGGGGTGGCCTCTTAATTGAGGCAAATTGTTCTTCGTAAAACAGTAGCCTTCACAAGTATTCCCTTGTTATGTACGTGTTTCGTATTCTTTCCATACATTTTAGAAGAAAGAAGGTTAGGTTAATAGGTCTGTACGACTTTGGTTCCTCTGAGGACCTTTATACTCTTGGAATAAAACAAACCCTTTTTCCCTGCAGTGTTTATCCGTTATGAATGTTGGCGATTAAAATGGCTATCCTTACTTCGCTGCCAGGTATTCAGAATAGTCCGCTTGTAGACGTGCTAAACCATTTTTTCAGGTTTTGGAGCAAAGAAATTCTGTCCGGTCCTTCTTTTCTAGACACTTTGCCCTGAAGAACAAGCCATATATCAGCTCAGTTCTCATAATATGGCCTAAATATTCTAATTTGCGCTCTTTGATTGTATGAACCATCTAGCATTCCTTCACATTCCACGTGGAACCTCAAAATGAGCCATTAGGTCCTCCCTAGACTCAAACCGTACGATAGCTTTGATGAGTCATGCTCTAAAACTGTTCTTGAAAATAATCCATAATAGGATCTATAGGAAATTAGACGTAGACATCAGTAACACTCAGATGGGATTCAGAAAAGGGCTAGGTACAAGAGAGGCTCTGTTTGCAATGAACGTTCTCTCACAGAGATGCTTAGACATGAACCAAGAAATTTACACCTGCTTTATTGATTTCGAAAAGGCCTTTGACAAAGTACAACATGAACCACTAAGACAAATTCTAATAAAGAAAAATATAGACAGCCGAGATATTCGAATTATATGCAACCTATATTGGAATCAAACAGCAAATGTGAAGGTTGAGGGTAGGCTAACAGAAGAAATTCAAATCCGTCGAGGAGTCCGGCAGGGATGCATCTTGTCGCCACTTTTATTTAATCTGTATAGTGAAGCTATCTGTGAACAAGCACTCGAGGAAGAAGATCTTGGTCTGATAATAAATGGTGAGACGATCAACAATATAAGGTATGCTGACGATACGGTTCTCCTAACGGGAACGCTAGTAGAACTACAACATCTCGTTCAAAGTCTCAATATATACTGTAACAGTTACGGCTTGAAAATTAATTTGAAAAAAACTAAATTTATGGTAATCACGAAATCAAAGAACATCAGAGCTAATCTTGTAATAGACAATACAACGATTGAGCGTGTGTCCTGTTATAAATATCTAGGTGCTTGGATCACAGACGATACTGATCAAACAGAAGAGATTAGATGTAGAATAGAAATCGCTAGATCAGTCTTTAATAGAATGCGCAAACTCTTTTGCAATCGTGATATCAATATAAAGTTACGAATACGAATGCTGCGGTGTTATGTCTTTTCTACCCTGTTGTATGGAGTAGAGGCTTGGACACTAAAACAGTTGACCACAAAAAACATCGAAGCTTTCGAGATGTGGTGCTATAGGCGCATTCTCAGAATATCATGGATGGACCGCGTCACTAACACGCAAGTGCTCCAAACTTTAGACAAAAGATGCGAAATTCTAAATGAGATAAAAACTAGAAAGATGGAATACTTGGGGCACATTGTGAGAGGTGAAAAGTACGAACTTTTAAGAAATATCATGCAGGGCAAAATTAAGGGCAAAAGAAGTGTGGGAAGAAGAAAAATATCGTGGCTTCGTAATCTACGTGAATGGTTCGGGTGTAGTTGGATTGAACTTTTTAGGCGCGCTGCTAACAAAGTCGCAGTGGCCATGATGATTTCCAATCTCCGCTAGGAGTGGCACGAGAAGAAGAAGAAGACTCAAACCACGCGCAGTGCTCTCGTAGTAGTACTGGAAAGATCAAAATTTTCTCTAGAAAAGGTAGAAAGAAAGATGATAAAATTATTTAAAATAAAAATGAGAAAGATTTATGCAAAATGGCGATACTTACATAGTGTTTTTACAATGCACGACAAACCGACTGGCTACTTTCACCTCCATAAAACGAGTGGTGATTTGCCGCTAGGAAGTTTGATGACTCGTTTTTCGGGGATTTGAGGGTGCGCTCTACCAATCATATTGCTATAACTATGGGTAATTAACAAATATTGCCAGTCAAAGCGTGTTCTGCCAATAGCGTGCTTTGTTCTTAGCGCGGAAGCTAAAAGCTTTTGCCGGGAAATTTAATTCACGAAGGGTGTTCCGTATGGTACATTAAGAACTTGTTAAAGGCAAACGATTCGATCGAATTTGATTATATTCGAATAAATTCGATTTTCAGTTTGAACGTTAAGGAGGTTATCTGTCTTTTATTTCTGTTGATTATTACAGCTACACAATTGGTAGTACAATTTCGTTACGTAATGGCCACTCTATTTAATGGTTATACTCCACAATTTCAATTAAAAACGATATATTCCACGCCTAAACAATTAGAATAACTTTTAAACTATTACTCGTAGATGAAATATTTTTTCATATTTAAAATCTTACAATTTTAGACGAATTCAAACAAAAAACACAGTTATTCTAGAACGATTCATTTTTTAATATCAATCTACTATGTGAGGATGCTGTTGACCGTGTAGAATTCCTAATTAAACTCTTTTTTCATATATCTTCTAGAATAAATGTAATTTTCGTATTTGTTATTTGTTTTAGGTTGAACGAGACGTGCGAAAACTATCCAGATTGCCAATTTTGGGAGCATTAACATCGGCATCTCCAGTGGTTTTAGTGCGCAAAGACAATACTAAACGAATTATTGTACATTGGGCAGTTACGTTGGCATCTGCGTCACTTTGCATATATAGGTTATATCGTACAATGAAATAGAAAACCTATTTGTCATAGTATAGCCAACAAGCAGTAGTGTTTCTCTGGTAGCTTTTTTTTTAGGTTTAAAAGACTAAATCATTCCTTTTGATGATGCGAATCGATGTAGAGCCTAAGGATTTTACTATTTTTCGAAATGTGATGTGGAGATTATAAGATTTTAAAGTTCGAATAAAAATCAGATCGATTTGTTGCAAAAATGATGTGTGATTTGCATACCTGTTTATGATCTTAACACCCAAAGAAGTTTTTTTTTTTCAGCAAACTTTTAAAAATGTTTCGAAAATTGCCTTTTTTGTTCTGGTTTTGCAATCTTTCCTCGGCTCATGATATATACATCAAAGATCTGTAAAAATATAAATCATCTAAGTATATTTTTTCATTTATTAAAAACAAATCTTCTCTGAGAGTTATTTTGGATTTATTAACAAAAAAAAATAGTTCGTCTTCTTTAATTTACAATTTAGTCTATAAATGACAATATTATATACAGATTCGGGAAGAATTTAACATATAGTATTTTTCATATAAAAATGCGTGCACCTCATTCAACATTTACGACGTCAGAACCCCACAGCGTTGCCAAAACATCAGAATAGTTAGTAAGTGAGAAATTTTTAAAATGTCAACTATTTGTCAAAATATTATATAAGTAGTAAATACACTTAGTTTTAAGATTACAGCTACAGACTAAAATACATAAGAAAACATTTTAATACAAAATTATATATTATAAATTTCAAACTTACCACTTTTAGAGCATGAAAAATAAAAACGTCCCGCCATTATTTCTTGTTCAAAATTATCTATGTTATATGAAAGCTTATTAACTTTCTACAGACTATTTAGTTGTTTTGGCATAGCACAATCACAATACACAACAATAATTAGTTTTGAAAGCTATTAATCTAAATTTAATAAGTATTTATAAATACAATTTATTAATATATAATATATTATGATCAAATTTTGTAAGAAATCAAAATATAAACAAAATTCTAACTCTAAAAAAGCGGCAACACTTTAAACAATTTTACCACACGCTGAACTGTCAAAAAATTTGAAGTATTCCCATATCAGTTGCGTACAATTGTCTAATATATTTATTTAAAATTATCATTTTGTGGAATATTAGACTTAAAGGGTTATTTCATAAAATTTATATTAGTAATAATAACAAATATTTTTGGTTATTTAATCAATATAATTCTAAAATTCCCAATATAATGATGATTACATTTTTCTGATTATTATACTATGTTGACGCCTATGAAAGATCGAGCAGTTCCGTATGGGTTTCGTATTATTAGCTGTCTTAGGAAAATTTGAACTCTAAGGTTGACGTTCTGGAAATTTTAAATATAAGTGACGTCACTTTATATAAATTGTGACGTGCACTCATTTTTATATGAAAAATTCTATAGGTATGCAGTTTAAACGGTAGGAAGTGAGAAATCTCCGAAATACCTTTTCAAAAATTTAATAATGGAACTAATTTAAGCGAGATGTTAACATTGTTGCCAAACTTATGGTTGTCTTTTTTAGCATTTGAACAATGTGTTAAGACAATCAAATTATGCGAATTGATTTAAATGGCAGCTTACTATTTTTATCGAGAATAAACCACAATTTTAGTTTAGAATAAGTTTATTTTAACGTTCTGATTTCCCCTTCTGAAGTCATTTTCAAAATACAAAACATTAATAAAATTTTTTTATAAAATTGAACAAATAAAATTCTTCTTCTTCTTTCTCTTTATAAGCAATTCTGTTTGTTCATTGGCGGATTAATACCTCTATGGAAGGTTGTCACGTCATCTTTTGCGCGGTCGTCCGATACTTCTTCTGCCGATTGGTGACTTATCTCTTGCTATTTTGACGACACGGGTCTCCTCCATTCGGCTTATTCTATTTTTTTTCCATTTTGTGTCCATTCATTTGTACACTGTACGTTACATTTTCTTCTAATGTCTTCACTTCTCTTTCGATCTCTCAGCGTATTTCCTGTAATTCTTCTCGGTACTCTCATCTTTGCCGTTTCCAGTAGCCTTTGCGTTGTGGCTGTGTTGGGTCTTGTTTCTAAGGCGTATGTCATTATTGGTCTTACACTGGCTTTATAAATTCTTGTGTGTCTGTTTCGCCATATAGTGTTATTAAGGCATCCTGCCAGTCTATTTGCTTTTTGGACTTGATCTCTCACTTTTTTGTCCAGGTCTCCATAACTAGACAGTGTAATTCATTTTACTGAGATGATATTGTCATATTAAATTCTTTTGTTCTTATGTTAAATCTGTGGACCACTCTTTGCAAACTATCTTCATCTTGGGCTATCAATATTGCGTCGTCTGCGTAACAGAGTATTTTGATATCTTTGTTTCCCATTTTGTATCCTCTTCCTTTGTTAACGTTTTTGATGATTTCATCCATGATCAAATTGAAGAACATGGGGCTCAATGAATTACCTTGTCTTATTCCGCTGCCTATTTCTATAGGTTCTGTAAGTTGTCCGTCTATTCTGACTTCCATTTTGTTGTTATCGTAGATGTTATCGATAGTTTTTTTAATATTTAGGGGAACTTTTCTATTATACAGATGACTTTGAGTCTTTCATTATTGAATTAAACGCTTTCTTAAGGTCAATCAGACACAGAAATGCTGGTCTATTATACTCTAGTGATTTCTCAGTAATTTGTTTTATAACGAATATTGCATCTGTACACGATCTTCCACTACGAAAACCCTGTTGTTCATCTGCTAAACTTATCCTCTGATTTAATAGCGTTAGTAAAATTTTAGTTGTAAGTTTTAGCGTAGTAAGTGCGTGTGTTTCGTTTCAAATTGTCTTGTAATTATGGTATGCCTCTTGTGTTTTGTTTGACATGTATTTCAGGTAAGCTTTTTTCTTTTCTTTACATTTTTCCTTCACTTCTGTACAGAACCATGGAGTTCTTCGCCTTGGGAACGACTTATTTTTATTTATATTTCTTTCACCAAGAACTTCCTTGGCCGAGGTTAAAATATTAGACTTAATTTTTGCCCAGGTTTCTTTGACTCCATCACTTTCTGTGATATATGTATTTCTGCTTTTTTCGGTTATTCTTTTTTGGAATAGGTATCTTGTGGAGTCATCCTGTAAGCTTTCGACTTTTATCTTTGTGGTGTATTCTGGTGTTTTGTTATCACATATATGTGTTTTCATTCGGATTTTACACAATCCCAATTTATGATCGCTTCCTATTTCTGCTGATGTTAGTGCTTTTACATACAAGATTTGAGAGGGCTGTAACCATCGAGCAAAAAGACAGAAGAGGGAATGTAAAGGTAGTGGGGACAAAAATATTGTTAGAAGTGCCATTTTGAAAGGCCACATTAAGCAAGGGAGTTTCTTTCCTTGTTTAAGAAATCAAATTTAGTTGGGTTATGTTATTGTTTGTCCCAACTCTCACATGAAAGCTTATTTATATTGAAGTTTTTTAACAATTGTGTCACATTTTAGACTATTATCGTTATTATTTAATTAAAACTTTATCTTCTATGCAACAGAATTGGGCATGTACGTCTTTTTCATGGCGTTTAATTTATTTGCCGATATGTTTTGGCTGAGTTCGATTATCTTTTATCTCAGTTGCTCCAAGTTGGTGACTCGAATTCATGCCTGTACAACTTGTTCTTTAGCATCCCCCAAAAATAAAAATATAGGGGAGCTAAGTCAGGTGAACGAGAGGCCATTTTATTATACCTTGTGCACTAACTACACATTCACAAAAAAATAAAGCGAAATAGTCTCTAAGGGCTGTGCATTATGGGAAGGACAGCTGCCTTGTTGAAATCAGATTTCGTTTAGGTTGATTTTAAGATTTTTTTTGCAGGAATAATTCTATTTCGCAGTAATTAAATATATTTGACTGCTGTTAGATTTCCTTCGATAAAAAAAGAACCAATAATATGATCTCCCAAAATTTTTATTTTCCTGAGACCAATAACGTAAAACGGTGGATTACGTTTCTTGTGAATTGTGAAGGAGGACTCATATGTAAACAAAATATTCTTCAAAAAATTTTCATTGCATTTCTCCATCATAATTTCACAGAATTCTATCTATTTAAAATGATCATCAGAAAAATATTTCTTGAGTGGTCTGCATTTTGTAACAATGGTAATTGTTTCTTTTCAAAATATTCCTCAAAATTTTTTCATTTATTCAACTTCATCGGCAATTTGTTTATTTGAACACGGCGTTACTTCTGCCAATGCATACACCTGGGTTTCTCTAATTTCCCGTTCTAGACTAATTCTCTTTTCCCGGGGTTGATTCTGATGGGCAACAGTTTTAACATCTGCCATTAACACAGCCAAACTTTTCAAATTGATGAATAATGGCCAATACAGTTTTTTAGGCAGGTATTGGCCTATGTTTAAATGCTGTAATAAATAAATTTTATACGAACAAAACTTTGCAAGAATTAAAATGGTACAATAAATCACCTCTCCTTTTCAAACAACAAAGGGACTAAGACAAGGCTGCTGTCTGTCACCCACCTTATTTAAAATCTATTTGGACAGATCCTTAGTGAAATGGGTAAAAAAATGTAGAAACATGGGAATAACGGTGGAAGAAAACAAGCTATATACACTTTTCTTTGCGGATCACCAGGTAGTCATTACCGAAGACGGCTACGATCTTAGCTATATGGTAAGAAAACTGCAAGAAGAATATGATGCGACAGGTCTAAACATGAATATGACAAAATGTGAATATCTTTCAGTGGGAACAGACGAAATATGTGATCTAGTCTTGGAAGACGACAAAATCAAAGGCGTGCAATCCTGCAAATATTTGGGGGTCATTTTCAACAAGAAGGGAAATAGCGCAGATGAAATCAGGGAAAGAATAAACAAGGGCAGAGCAGCGACCCGTGCCTTAAACTCTCTTCTCTGGCAAAAAACAATTCGACGAGAAACCAAAAAACATTTACGGTAGTATAGTCCAAAGTATTACACTTTACGGTTCGGAAGTATGGGACGTCACCAAAGCTAATAGAAACAAACTTATGATGACAGAAATGGATTATCTGAGACGAAGCTGCGGTAGATCGAAGCTGGAGAGATTTAGAAACGAACAAATAAGAAACGAAATGAAAATGGAGCGAAATATCAATGATGGCATAGAAAGAAAACAATTAATCTGGTTCGGACATGTTAAAAGAATGCCAGAGTACAGATGGCCTAGAAGAGTACTGGAATGGATCCCTCCTGAAAGAAGAAAGAGAGGACGAATACGGAGAAGTTGGCGCAACGATATTGATGAAGCAATGGCGGCAAGAGACTTGGAAGAGGCAACTGCATATGACAGAAAAAGATGGAAATTGGGGGCGGAGAAGCGGCGACAGCCGTAATAAATCCGTTATTATTATTATATTATAATAAATAAATTAATAGTTTCTTGTACAAAATGGCGCCCAAAGTACCATTTATTACTTGCACTCTTTCTGAAGTTGTGTAAACAGTCCGCATATTGAATTTTCATTGTCACTCCTAGTTACTTCTCAAATAAATGAGAGATTTTACTTGAAAGCGTGTAATTGTATCGAAAACAATCGGTTTTTTTGTTTCGTTTTTTCGGTGTAACGCTGTGATGGGCGTTCTTGCACAATGTGAAGGACTATAGGGAAATACGATTGTGATCGTTGTCTATAAGGTGCAAACAATGTAGGATCTTTGTTAGATATCTCGATATAACTTTTTAACACCCACTTTAATTTTTTCCGAATCTTTATATAATGCTAGCACAGGCCTTATATGAAATGTTTTAAAGTAAAACAAAATGATTTAACTTTATTTCTTTCAATCTAAGCTTGGTAATATAAGTGTTTAAAAACAAAATTTTTAATTTTATTAACAAGTTTTAGCAATTTGCAAAATTTATATCGGTGTGTGTACAGAAAAATTTTATTAAATGATCCATATTTGGATCTTACAAATTCCAATAAAAAAAAACGACTTTATGACCCCTATCAGCGACCTATATAACAAAGAGTTCCCACGTAGCAAACTTCTGAGAATCTTTGACATTTTCCGAAAAGTTGGATTGCAAAATGAAATGTATCGCATTTTTTTTACGTTATTATGTTGGAGATAATTTCAAATTTTACATACCAAATTCATTTAACTGCGAAAAATTTTACCTTGATCCATTTTTGTTGTACTATTCGAGATATTCAGATTAAAAGTGTGAAAAATAAATTAATCGACGCTACGTCTGTATATTTTACCTGAATTTTCAGCTGAAGTTGAAACATTTAAATTCTAGTTATAAGCAACCTTCCTGAACAACGAACAACCCTAACTAGATATCTTCTGGGCTATGAAGCATTTATCTGAGGCTACTTCCTGCAGTATAGTTTGCCCTGGGTTAAAATAGTGATATGGTTAAAGATGCAGAGTTACATTACTGTTTGTTATATATACTGTACGTTATAGAAATTGAGAATTAATGAATAGTGTTAAAATCTAATTATATATTGATCTGGCAGTGCTTATTGGTAGAGGCGTTTAAAAGATATTTATTGATGTATCAAAAGAAAACAATTTTTTGTTGATTACTTTTAATTGAGTTTTAAAAATAATTTAATAAACAGATAACAAAGACATATTTTTAATATAACTTTTGATATACAGAGCGTTTCATTAGTACTACACAGTGAATAAAATGTTTCCTTAGTAAATAAAAAATAGTGGATGTATAACACGTTACTGTGGACCACATTTTGAAATCAACACACAACTATCTAGTCCACCACCAACTATTTTCTGAACTATAAGAAAAGAGTGGAAAGAAGTATTGACTACCCCTAATAATTATTGGTATAGTCGATTCATTGGGATTGGGGAAATGGTGACAGAATCATTGTCGGAAACATACATAAAAATACGCATTGCTTCGAATTGCAAAATCTTTGTTTCTCCTTTGTAATGGAACAACCGATGTGGACTATTCAATATAAAATTCATATCCACCATTGATTTTACATATTCAAATGTTCAGCTGTAGTCACTTAATAGTTTTTACCTTCATTTTAACATTGTAATACTGTAAAATCGCGGTGTCATACGGATTTGCAAAATGTCAAAAGAGCTGGTCAAAAATTTCGCGCGTATTGAAAAATAAAATTAAACGCGTCGAAAATGCCTGCATGCGAATGCATTTGAATGACTCACAAAAAGCAAGAGCAATTACCTAACTCGAAGACGGTTGGTCACTAAGGCAAGTTGCTGCGTGAGCCATATGGAAAATCAAACAAAGGATCGTTTTCACTCTATAGCACGGTTGGGTTGTTCAAGCGGGTAGAAATCTCTCTCTAGGTGTTAGTAGAATATCTGAGAGAATCTCCTTTTGACACAGGCTCGAAAAGCTAGCGAAGAGACAGCATTCGCCTTGCACCTAGAATGAATAAAGCAAGTGAATTAATACATCGTGCAGCTGCAAGGAAACATTTTTTAACCGAGGATCACAAGAGAAGATGAGTTGCATTTTGTAATGAATTCACAAACCGTGAAGACAACTTTTGGTATAACGTGGCATTTTCCGATGAAAAAGTATTTTAATCATATCGCAATGATCGATCGTTCGACCATTGCATTATCGTTATAGGCCAAGCAATCATAGGTTTGATGAACGTTATAATTTAAGAGTGGAGGATTCTCGGTCAACGTATGGGTATGGATAAGTGCTGAAGTCGTTTGCTCTCATATAGAACAAAAATGAACAGGATTATATTACAAACATATTCTTGAGAACATAATGTTACCATAAGTGATCCAGATATTCGTCAATTACATCTTTATCTTCAACATGACATTGCCCGGTGCATACAAGTAGAATTGTTCGAGAATGGTTGGAAGAAAGTCATGTTACTGTTCTTTCGTGGCCTTCCCGAAGTCAAAACCAGAACCCCATCGAAAATGTGTGGAGTTGACAAAGAAATTAAATGAAAGAAACCTTAGGCCACGGAATAGAATTGAACTATTGAATGCAATTGAGCCGGCACGTGAGCAGCTTGTTAAATATAACATGGGGAGATTAGTGCTATCTATAAACATTACAAAGTTGTGTCGACAATAATGGGGCTTCCACCAAATATTAATTGTGTTACTGTTTGTCATTATTTAATATAAAATAGATTTAAAATAAAATGGATATTTTAATCCCAGATTTCCTTATTTCCGCTATTAAGAGCATAGTCCATATTATTAAAAAAAAAACTTGTTTCTATAATTTCTATTTTGTTACATTTTGTAAGATAGATTTATTTTATTTTGATTTTTTTATTTTATTTAACCGCCTATTCTTGATCCGCCACTGGTAATTAACGTCACTTTAACGTAAAATGTGTGTTTAAACGAGGTAAAAATTAAAAAAATAAAGAGAGTGTAAACTATTCAATGGTCGCATCCGTATAACCTAACATCTCTTAATATTAAACAGGCAATAATGGAACTCCCCAAGGTCATACTCTTAAGTTTAAGGAGTTGGTTTCGAAATGTTCGCACTTTGTTGACTAGCATTCAATGGCTACCTTACGACGTTAACGCTGTAAAACATTTTATTTGGACTTAATATATAATATTTACTTATTATTATTTTAATTATTCACCCCTCTCCTATCTCCTATACTTGCTCTGCTCCATGCAATTCTTCCTTTCTTCGAAATAGTGCTTGAATTTTTTTATACTTTTTTTCTTTATCTATCGCACTTTTATTTTCTATACAAGAAGCTCCTAATAAAAAACTCAGCAATAAAACAGGTTTTACTTGGACTACGAATATTCTATTTGCAATATATACGAATAGGCGAAGATTTCCTTATAAGTACAGAACACTCGAGCCAGGACGCTGTAAATATTTTGAACAAGAGCGGAGATAACACTCAGAGTTACTTACTTACTCACTAAGTTAAGCTAAAAAATAAATTTTTATAGTAATTTTGGTTGAAAATATATTACCTGAAAATAATGATTTTTTATTTTATTCTATAGCATTACCCATTTATTTCATGTCTCAAAATATGCACGCAGCTGTTTCACAATGTTCTAAGTAACCTATTTACCAATTGTATCTAGCTGTGGGCATGCTCCTGAAAAGAACAGATCCTGAAAAACGCTCTTGAGGGTGAAACAGCTGGAATAAAGGTAAATTGAGTTCCCATTAACAACATTAGATACGCGGACGACACTGTGATCTTAGCCGAAAATATTGAAGATCTTCAAAGACTGATGACCAGAATAGCGGAGTATGGAAAAGAGTATGGTCTAACAATGAATGTGAAGGAGATGAAATTTATGAGAATATCGAAAACTCAAAGAAATAACGAGAATCTTCTAATAAACGAAACCAACGTCGAACAAGTGGACAAATATGTCTATCTGGGAACAATGATTAACTCTACAAATGATTACATTCAGATCAAAATCAGAATAGAAAAGGCTAGAGCAAATTTCAACAAAACGAGAAGAGTGTTATGTACAAGGGATTTAAAATTGGAACTAAGAGTTGGCGAGGTGCTATGTTTTTTCGACTTTATTTTATGGAATGGAATCTTGGACCTTGAATGCGACATCAATCAAAAACTGGAATCATTCGAGCCGTGGGTGTATAGAAGAATTCTGAAAATATCTTGGACAGAACACGTCACAAACAAAGAGGTTCTGAGAAGGATGAATAAAGAAATAGAAATTTTAAATACAATTAAAACAAGAAAATTGGAATATCTCGGACATATTACACGTGGAGAGAAATACACCTTGCTCCAACTGAGTATGCAGGGAAAGATCCAAGGAAAGAGAAGTATAGGGAGGCGTAGAATGTCATGGCTGCAAAACCTGAGAGAGTGGTACGGATGTACATCAAATGAACTTGCCGACCTGCGCCGCGGAGATGGCACTTGAAGAAGAAGAAGTGGGCGTGCTCGAAGTATCATAAATGCGCTCCTTTGGTTCTTCATATTTGGCGACTACTGTATACATATATAGTTCCATATTTTATATTGGTTAATTAATAGTATGTGTAGATGCAGATGCATTTTCCTGAAAATATTCCTGGTGACGCCCATGACTATGTTTAGATTTAGCTTAATAATTACAATTCAAGTTTGTATCAAACCTTTAATAGACAAAACGACTAGATTAGACATGTAAAATTACAAAAAGTCACATATGGTCTAGTAGTGAAAAATATAAAATCTGTGAAACTATTTCTTACATCTACTACTTCTAAAAGGTAATAGGTATTTATACATGTATACCATTTTTAAATATAATAAACAAAGTACTCAGTGGATCAATTTTAACTATAATAGTTAGTTTGTGAGAGTGTTTATCTATCCTTTCCTATTATTTATTTATCCAGTGTGTAACAAATTTTAACAAAATTATAATTAACAAAATTTATTAATTATATTTTTAACAAAAATATAATTAAAGTCATCTACCACACTAAATACTTATCAAAATAGTTACAAACTGTCAGCATTATGCCATAGGCACAAAGTACCTAAAATAGTCTTTAACAGTTTATCACAAAATAGTTCACATTATTTGCAATATTAAGGAACATATAATATTTTCTTGTCCAATATCATACAATTTTTTTTAAATAAAAAATATTGTCATGAAGCTTGACTTACAACAATAACATAATCCAAATGTGATGATAAATGAAAATCAATTTGTATTACTCTTAAAAATACCTACTCAAATTTAATAAATACCTACTCAAAATTTAAATGCTGCTTACAGATGTTACTTAAAATATCAAATTATTGTTTTAAACTAGACTTTTTCGCCCTTTTGGCCATGACTAAGAAAAACACTGAAGGTAAAAATTTCCTCAGGAATATCGCTACCCGGGGAAGCATTGATGAAACTACAATTTCCTTCTTCTTTTCAGCTACTGCTTTTAAAATCGTTTTTGCAACATATTCAGGAGAATATCCGTTCTCAGTATTGCTGTCCATTTCTCCGTGACTCGCCCCAGATCCTGTTAAAGCATTTAATGACAGGTTAGTTTTGATGTACCCAGGGCTAACAACGGTTACGGAAATATTACTTGCTGTCATTTCTGCTCTTAAACTGTCACTGAAAGCTTGTAATGCATGCTTTGAAGCACTATAGGCAGATCTTTCAGGAAGAGCTATTAAACCTTGCACAGAACTAACGAAAACAATTTGTCCATCTTTTCTTTTCTCCATGTCCAAGAGAACCGCTGAAAATTTTAAAACATATAATTTATAAAATTTTTCACAAAGTATATCCAACATACATATAAACCAATATAATTGAAAAATACTTATTGAAAAATTGCTATTAGCGAGGCTTATGCTAATTTTTAACAGAAAAATATAATAACATCTCCTTATATTAGCTTTTAAAACAAACATTTAAAAGTAGACCAAATCACAGAAACAGGCATTTAACAACAATATAGTCCACCAACTCCAAGTGACGCAGAGAGCTATGGAACAGAGAATGCTCAACATTAAGCTCAGAAGCTTAAGAAGACAAACAAAAGTTACAGATGTAATCCAAAAGATTACCATGTTAAAATGGAATTGGGCAGGGCACATAGGAAGAACGGAAGACAACTGTTGGACGAAGCAAATTATTGAATGACGACCAAGAGCAAACAAGAGAAGTAGAGACAGACCTTAAACCAGATGGACTGATGACATCATACGAATGACTGGCCACAATGGATGCACAAAACAACAAACAAAAATGAATGGTAACACCTAATGGAGGTTTACATCTGACGATGGATGAAATAACTGTTGATGATGATGGTGTATATTGAGACTAAAAAATGTAATTAGAGGAGGCTGTGCAGTAAAAGCTTTGACAGTTGGAATGTTAGTCAGTTCAAAAAAATTGACATATAATACAAACATACTGACTGCTGCAATACAGTCGTGTTCCCCTAGTGCACAGAGAAAACTGATGCAAAGCAGTCCCTGAATCTCTTTCTGATGAGCCGAGTTTATCAACTACGAGACCTTCTCATTGGTCATTTAGGTCACATGGTTGATAAACCTAGCAAATTAGAAAGATATACAGGGACTGCCTTGTGTCATTTTTCTCTGTCACATTGGGGAACAAGCATGTATTGCAACACTCAGTCTATTTGTATTATATGTCTATGCTTCCACAAAATACTACAAACAAAAATTATATACATAACCTAACTTGCTTACAATTTTCTGTTTTTTAAAGAAATAATTTAAAGTCAATGGGATAAACTAAAGTGTTAAGCCCTTTATGGTATATTCAGGATAATTATTTGTTTTCAAGGAAACAGCTATCTCAGAATTCACTCCACTTCAAGAGATTTCGATGGGCTGGTCCATGTACTGACAATGGATGATGGCAGATTGTTGAGAACAGCCCTCATCAGTAAAATGTAGGTCAGAACATCAAAAGGGAGGACAGGTAAAAGAGCAAAGTGGCAGCAAATGTGCTGCTTAAAGTCAGAATTTAGATGCAAGCGTTATGGGACTGTCTATATTAGAGTAGAGATTATAAGAGACCTGTAAAAACAATTCCTAGTAAAGTGATTTGTAGAGTGCAAATACAAGGTGATGTGTTACACGCCTTTGAATCATATGTGAGGTTAACATGAAGACACTGTGATTCATAATGTGAACATTTAGACAAAGGCACCCTTGGGGAAAACATCTTTTTTTTTATTTAAGACTAGTTGATGATTGTTTTAATGCCTTATCTTGGCAAATGATCCTATGATCATATAATGAGGTGAAATATCATCAATTTTTAAATTGAAGAAAGGCCATAGAACAATTGGGGAAAACATCTTTTTTTTTTATTCAAGACTAGTTGATGATAGGTGAAATATCATTGAATAAGTCCTTTTCAATGGGTATGTCCAGATTTAAAAAGTAACAAAAACCTAATTCTAACTAAAATAATCTAAAAAATGCAATACTTTATTTCCTATGAGCATAGGTTATTAAAAACCTATAAATATGTTAAACATTGTAGCATTTCCATTTCCTCTCGTATATGTTAAAACACCAAAAAATATTCTCAATCTTTTTGCATTGCTGAGATTGATAATATAAACATTTTTAGTTTGTTTATATAACACAGATGGGTATTTCTTTTGATGTTGATTCCGCCTATTAGCGCATCAAATAAACAGGAATATTTCCGTTTAGACTTTGTTTATACATAGTTGGGCGAATGAATTGAATGATGTCACTCTACAATGGACCACGATAGGAGTCAGTTCATTGTTTAGTCGGGATTTTTCTTTTTTAAATTCGTAATGGTTTTTCGTTATTTGTTTTTTGTTATCGGAAATTCAAATGTAAAGTGGTAGTAGCAGTTAGTAGTTAGTGAGGAGAGAGATTTAGATTTGGGAAGAGAGCTTTCTGCGTGTAGTCTTCAAAAGCCGCCAGTTTTTTTTAAGTTGAGAGGTGAATTTCGGCTCAAGATGCTATTTGGCTGTTTTTGTTGAGTTAATCACTGATTAGTTGTGCTGTGTCATATGTGGGAGACTTGTAAGACGGCGTTTCTAACCATTTGAGAGGTCCACATGGTTTTAAGAAGGAATTGAGTGGCCGGGTTTTGAAGATTGCAGTTTGTTGTCAACCAGGAGGGTCTGGTAGAATTTGTGTAACTGATAACTGGTATACAAGCCTTCAATTAGGGCACATACTTTTGGATAACAACACCCATTGTCTCGGAACTTTGAGAAATAATTGCAAGGGTAATCCAGCCGAAGTAATAAATAAAAAACTTCAAAAAGATGAAGGAATTACCAGAGAAAATGAAAGAGGAATATGTGTCCTCAAGTGGCATGACAAAAAAGATGTTTTGGTTTTATCCACCTGCCACAACGCTGAAATGGTCCAACTTCAATGTCAGGGAAATAATATTCAAAAACCAACAGCGGTAATTGATTACAATTCAGGTAAAAACTTCATTGATTTATCCTATCAGATGTCGAGTTACAGTACTGTGAAGAACTGTCCGTTGGTACAAAAAAAAACTACCTATAGAAATTTTATTAGTACTTCAATTGTTAATGCCCATTTCATCTGCAAGGAGGCTGAACAGACTAACATATCCATAAATGATTTTCGATGCGCAGTTATTGAAGAATTGTTAAAATTTGAGGGCGGCCAGTTTTATGAATGTACATGTCATGCAAAATTAAACCTCAATGCTCACGTATTTACAAAATTAGACTGCAAGGCACGGGAAAATAGATGGTACTGCAAGAGATGTTACAAGAGAAAACAGGATGGACTGATAGATATAAATAAAGTGAAGAAAGTAATAATGTTCTGTGCCCAGTGCAAAAATAGTCCTAGGTTTTGTCTGTAATGTTTCAATTTCACAAAAATCATTTATTTTTTTAAAATAAATGTATAATATAATCTATAATCTATAATAGATATGTATTTCTATAGCTTATTTATTTAATACATTTTTTATCAATTGTAGGTATTCTTATTTCTATACTTAGTGAAAGACCTCAAGTTGGTTTTTAAACCAGATTTTTCTAATCGGAATTGCTACACAGAACCTGGTTCAACATTCTATATTGCAGGGCCATAGCGGACACATTCCTATGTTAAAACCGCATAAAATCGTGTCCTCGCGGCCGTGTAAGGATGATGAAAAATTTAAAGTCGAGGACACTGGTGTCTGTCGTGGCCTAGGCGACAAACTTCAAATCAGACACCTGTGTCTGCCTTGGCGCTTAACCTGTTAGGAACCTTCTTGCGTTTTGTTGCCCATGAAATCTCTGTAAGTATTTTTTAGATTTCTTTCTTTGTAGTTATCCCATCCAGTCCCTCTATATTTACTTACTTATTATGACCCAGCTCTCCAACCAAAACAAGAGTGGTTGGCAAATGTTTTGGTTTGTTTGTGCACCCTATATCCAGCCCAGTAATTGCTCATTCCCCACTCTCAACCTCCTATAAGTGATACCCAATGTGGTAGGCAAATTATATAGTTATAACATACATTAACCATTAATTTAGAAAAAAAAACTTTATTACCTAATTTCTAATTAAAATTATTTAAATGTTAATAAAAAGTTTTAAAATGAAATTAAATAAAATTAAAAAAACTTTATTATTTAATTTCTTTTGCAATACCCATGACTTACAAAAGTGTTAATGTAAAATTAAGTGTAAGGTGCAAAGAGCAAACCATAAAAATCATGTGAGTATTTCTAGATTAGCTGGAAAGTACTTTGCATAAGAAATGCTTCTTAATTGGACAAATTCTACAAGAATTCGAGACCATGGAGTAAGAAAGAAATCTTAGAACTAGTAAGAGTGAGATTGCCTAAGAAGTTAGAGCTGTGACTATACTTATTTGTTATCATCACTCGTTGTATCAGATGAGATATGCAGGAATAATATAGCACTAGTAAAAATACTGAAAGGTAACACATGAACACATTTGAAGGCATGATGATAGCCTATTTACCTTTAACATATTGTGTGAAGATGAATTCAAAGATTATCATTAAAATGATTCTAAAGAGTAAATATTACCAAAGGTTCTTCCTCTACATCCATCTTTGAAGGAATTACACACAAAGCTGTTTGTTACATTCTTAACCAGTTGAAATAAGACACAGAGTTATATGGCCTGTAGGGCTTTATGAAAACTATTAAGTAAATTTTGAACTTCTTGCTTCTGCAAAAAAATGTTTAGTTCAAACCTAACCTTTAGGTTTGAAGACATAGCAACTAATTGTTTTATGTGCAACTCATTACAATTGCACAATTCTGGGGCATATAAAGGGATGGATTGCAGTAGCTTTAGAGCACCATTAAATTAATTATAAGCAGATGCCTATCAAAAAGTGCCAATAAATCAAAACCGCAATGGAACCAATCACTATATAAAGTGTTGATTGTTAGGCAAATAAAAAAGACACTAGAATAAGATATGTTTTCTTTATAGTATAATGTATTAGTATAAATAAAAAATGAGTATCATGTAGAATACTTAAAAAATATTTGATAGGATATAGTATATAAGTAAAGTTCAAATTACCTTTTGTTAAAGCAATAGTGCCAAAATAATTAACCATCATGATCTTCATATCAACTTCAACATTGGTTGAGAGCACATTACCTCTATGAGATACTCCACCATTATTAATTAGTATGTCTATTTTTCCTGTGATTGATAATATCTTCTTTACTTGTTCTAGTAAGTTATCAATATCTGCTAAGTCAAGAGGGATGATAATAGGAGGATGTGTTTGTACAGTACTATGTGAATGTAACAAATCTGTTCTAACCCTTTCTAATTCTTGTCTTCTCCTTGCACATAATACTACTTGGCACCCTTTTTTGTAAAATTCATGGGCTAGAGCTTCTCCTAATCCTGAACTTGCGCCAGTAATAACCACCACCTTAAAAATACTTTTTATTTTCTAAAGGGTAAATTTTTTGTATTCAAATTAAAACAGTGGAAATGCGTGGAAACTTTTGTTAGTAAAACATAGTTATTTGTAACCTTACCTTTCCAAATAACTCATTTAGCCCCTTCTGTAAGTACAAAGCTCTGCATATTCTAAATATGATCCATGGCAATGATACTGCTAGAGAGACAGAACCCACCAAACTTAAAGATTCATATAACTTTTTGGCTTCGCTCATTCTGTTTTTTACGGTTAGACCAACTGTGTGAAACATTTGTGAGATCTTCAGAATATTAGAACATAATTTGAACACCTTGAACTATGAACTTTTCAACAATATCTGACTTATAGATAGATGATATTTAACCAATATTTGATGTCAAAGATACCAAATATGTATTATTTACAATAAATAAATTTTTATTGAATAAATATGATAGCGTTTATCGGTAAATTATTTAAATAAATATCAGTAACAACTTTGTTTAGGTTATATTAACATATACTGTCACAATTAAGGTCACAATCACAAACAATCACAATATCGATATCAATCTGTCACAATAAATAGTGACAGAGCAAATAACAATTGATTTCTGTTCTGTGATAGTGGTTGGATTACAAAAGAGGGTATGGCCCATTTGCTCCCCTTTTTGAAAACAATTTTCAGAGTAGAAATCGATAAGTTATAAACAATAATTATAAAATGTAATTTTCATTACAATCAATATTGTGGCTTACCACTTAATCCTTAATAAACATTTAAAAAATGGTGGCTAATAATGAAGAGAAGCTGATCAGTTTTATTTTAATCACGGGCATGAGGTCATTAAAGAAATTATTATGGTTAAAAATTAACGTTAAGATGGTCGGCTATAGAAGTCGTGAGAAATAAAACAAGCTCCTCTAAAATGTCTTGATTTTGTATAAGCGTCAATTGGGTTGGGACCTGGGACATTTATGTACTATGGGACATGACATGGCCGTCTTTATTGTGAATTAAAGATGGCCATGGTTGCAGATACCTCATAATATATACTTTAGATATGTAAGTACTTTAAAATTATGGAATTGGACTGCACTCTTTTTGGGGATAACCTTATAAACAAAAAAGAAGAATTCTATAAATGTAGCAAACTTCAAGTTAGCGAAACAGCTGTAAACCAAAATAAAAGAAGTGCAGGTTGCAAGTAATTTCCGTTAAACCGTTAGAGCGGTTAAAACGGTTGAAATTTGAATAAGAAATATTGTAATTACTGAATTTTAATAAAATATTTATTATTTTAAGGAATGAAGATCGTTAATCACGTTTACTGCTTATATCTAGTTCTATTTTTACAAGGACACGTAATTTTTGGGAATTGGATTAAAGACATTGGAACATTTCTGAGTTTTAAGCAGGAACACCCAGAAAACAATGAAAATCTTGAAATTTATCAACAGAAAATACCTTACGAAATATCATCGACTGACGAAAACTTCTTGAAGGAAGCTGCAAAACTAACTGATCTTGTTTTGTCTGAGCTTGACTCCTGTCAACATAGGGTAAATATTGTATTATTATCAATATTATAACTAGTTATAATCAAAACCAGTTTTCTTTTCATTTTTCACATTCTTGCAGTTATGTCCTGTACATACTTTACCCATATTTAATTATACACAATCTTGAAATTGTGCATGCATGTATTTTTATTTATATTTGTAAAATAACACTACTACATGTAGAATTCCAGTAACTTTATGTTTCATTTGCTGAATACTTTCCTATTTCATTCATCAGTGATATTAGTAATTGTAGTTCATATTGTTTTTGGGAAGCTTAGGTTGTTGTTTTGTATATTTTTCTTTCTTACAGGATGGCATTTTGAGAATGTGTATCTTATTATGCCAATGTTTATATTTCAAGAATGTGAATTTTAAGTTCAGAAGTTATTTGGTGCTTTACTTTTTGCATTTTGAATGTTTTTTACACACTGATGGACTGATGTGCCAGTATGGCCTTCTTGTTATTTGCAATTACTGCCTTGGTCATATTTTTTGTTAAAATTTGTCATGTCAACTATCTGCTCTTCCATTTGTGGTTCCCTATTGGTTTTGCTTGAATTGAATGCTTCACTATGTTCCTACCAAGAGATTTCACCTGGAAAATGAATATCTAGCAGGAGTATAATATAATAATATAATGTAAAAACTATTCTGGTTTAAATATTAGTTTATGATAAAGCAAGCGGGGAAATTCCATTGTTTGTGTTAAATAATTTATTACAAAATATTCAGTTATAGTTATTTTCAGGACATTTTATTAGGGCATGGGGCATGTATTCTACTAGTAGAGTCTCAACCGAACATATAACTCTAACATAAAGCAAGATCTGTGTGTCTTTTATATAATTTGCACAATAATCAATATTAGTAACCAATATTATCAATTAACTTGTTTTTTCTTTCTAGGTAATTTTGAAATTAAAATCTGATTGCGATAAACTAAATGATGAGCAGTTAGCAAAAATGGCAGTACATCTATTAAATTGTCAGTCTTGGGTTGAAGGAAGACCTATATATGCTTGTACAGATGAAATGTCTATCAAAGATTGTACAATATCTATGGACTCTGACACTTGGACAAGCTATCACCTAATGAGCAATAGAGCAAGAGCAGTTTGTTATTCTATAAGACAGAGTCAGTTCCGAGGTTTGGCAGAACATACTGTGAATCGACTAATGGAGGCAGCTAAAAATCAATTAAAAAATCTAGGAGAGATTACAAATACACAGCAAGGTTTAAAAGACATTACAGAAAAAACCTACTATACTCTTAAAGAAGGCCACAGAAACTTGTTTGAACAGCAGGATGATTTGAAAAAAGCACAGTTTGTGGGACAACTGGCTATTGAGGATAATATTAAAAGATTATCTGATGAAAAAAGACTGATCAGAGAGACCCACGACAACTTAGTTATAATGACAAGAGCAGTACAAGAGAAATTAGAAACTTCTTTAAACCAATTACAGGATCAGACTGATGAAAGTAAAATTAATCATAGAGAGTTACTTAATGATTTGCTTATTATTCAAGAAAAAACTAAAGATATCTTCGAAAAAATAGGTAAGTTAGTACTTGCTGATTGCTGATTTTTATTCAAAACTGATTTATTTATGGTATTTTTTAAGTTGAATTTGGCTTCGTCAGTTTCCAATTACTGACATTTTGTGATGCGGGATGAAAAAAAAATGTGATTCTTCTGAAAAATGCATGGCATGCTGATAAACAGTGAAATTATGTCAACACGCACTGATATATCATTTGGTATTGTTATTATATTTTATTTTCTCAACAAATTGTGTAGAATTCTCAACATAAGTTTCAAACCAGTCCATGAATGGTTTTAATAAAGTTGTTATCAAAATAATTCCAGACCAAGGTCTAAAATCTGGAAAACACTGCATAATTCCAATTTTTTTACAAGAATGATGTACACATATCAGATCTAGGTCCATCATTTCAAATTACAAGTTTTTTCTCTTATTTAGTATTTATTGTCTTAATTTATTTTAATGTTTTATATTGTAATACCAACATTGTCCATAAATTTTTTTTTACTTATTTTGAACACTGAAAACTACTAGTTTTTTAATTTTTCATAAATTTGTTTTATCAAATTAATCTATCATGTTTAAGTTATGTCCTTGGATTCCAGTATAGATGGTTTGATTCTCATATTATGAATGTGTAATAATTGAAAAGTTATGATTGTTAAAATGCTTGTTTTCCCAAATATTAAGTATATGTCGATATATGTCTGTTTTGTTTTACACTGACGGATGTATTAACTAAAGAATGTAGAGAATGTGGGAAAATATGAATGTAGTATTGAAGAATGGAAAAAATACCATTGAAAATGTAATGGCTGCCATATAAAGTCATTCGTAGGAGGTAATTAATATTAGATGTGCAATTACAAATTACTAAAACATTTCATTAGATTAACAATTCTAGATTGATTTGTTACAAATGACCTTGGCGGTTTCACCTTTTTCCAGTTTTTGTTTTTATATGTATATATATATATATATATATATACAGTATACTCCCTCTATAACGAACACGGTTATTACGAGGTTTCGCTTATAACGAGATACATTAGATGTCCAAAATAAGATCCAAAAACGTGTTTTTTATGTTTTTGGTCGGGTCGTGGCTATAAATAAATACCTTTTCAAACAGCCCCTCAATAAACTTAACTGCAGCCCGCAATAAACTTCTTTACAATGAATAAATACAACTGTTTCACATCTTTAGAAAATATGATGGAATGATACTGGACCATTTAAAGCAGTTAAAAATGACAGAGTTTTTAAAATTGCAGAAGCAATAGTTTATGATATCCTTGAGAATACGCTTTATTTATACATTATGTAGTTGGAAAAAAATATAAGTACAGATTTTTTGTTTTAACGTATATCATTGATAATAAAAGTAAACAACTCTTTTATGTTTTAATATATTTCATTGACAATAAAAGTAAATAACTTTTTTTCAAAAACGCCATTCAAACAATATTTATTAGCATCTTATATTGCTCCGAATGGCTTCACTATAGGAAGTTAATGGTTTAGAAAACTACAGATTCATATGTATGCACAGTATTATTATTGTCTGATATAACGAGATCGGCTTATAACGAGGTAATTAGTCTGTCATTTCAGTTCTCGTTATAGAGGGAGTCTACTGTATATATGAATTATTTATTGACACTATTCTTACCTAGTTGCCTGCACAACACGCAAGCTAGAAGAAATGTATACCACCTTGTCAAACGCCTCAAAAAATATGGGCCTGCAAGTAAATGAGGAGAAAACTAATTCCACCAATTCATGGTTGATAACTCTACCTTTGAAGTGGTGGACAAATTCACATACTTAGGAATTTGAATAAAGAATCTTGAGAAGAATATTCGGTGGCATCTGTGAAAATGGTGTTTGGAGAAGGAGGTACAACTACGAGATATATTACAGATATTAACATATATTTGGTGGTAAAGACGTAGTATCCTTTATAAAAATAGGAAGACTAAGATGGGCAGGACATCTGGCAAGATCACAGCAGAACAACCCTCCTAGAAGAATCCTTAAGTCACAACATGTGGGAAGTAGAAGTAGGAGTAGGCCAAAACTCAGATGAAGGGATGGTGTAGATGAGGATGGTAGACAATAAGAAGATAAGAACAATAGGCGTAGCAAACTGGCAACAGTTGGCAATGGATAGCAGAGACTGGTGTAATAGACTTGGGAAAATCGAGGCTCTTTTATAGGGCTTTAGCACCAATGATGATGATGATGATTCTTCTTTTTATTTTAAGAACATGTCTTGTTTTTTTCCAATTTGTAGCCTAAGTTGGGATTTTAATGTTCATCTTTCATACCAGCACTTGGAGGGTCTATTATCACCCATTCTATAAATGTGGTCTCTCCATCCTCTTTTTGTGGCCCTAGACAATTTTACATCGTCGATGTTATAAAGGGTCCTGATATCGCTGCTCCTCACTATATCTCAAGTGTTTTGCCAATAATTTATCTTAGGGTCTTCATTTATGTCGTTCTTTTAATTTGTTGTTTTTAATTTTTTTGGTACTGTTTCTAATCTATAAAATATAGTAGTCACTGTAGATTGTCCGCATCTTTAGATATTATCACTGCATCATCAGTATAGCAAAATATTCTAAATTCGGTATTGCCTATTTCACTAACTTCTTGCAGTTTTTACTTCTTTGATGATAATGATCCATAAGGACATTAAATGGAATCAGGCTAAGGTAATCTTCTTGTCTAATTCCTGTTAAGGCTGGTATCTTGTTGGACAGCTTATTGTTTGCTCTTATGAAAGCTCTGTTCCTGATGATCAGTTTATTTATTGATGCAATAATACATATGGTTGTTTTTTGTAGGTTTCATTCTCAAATGATGGTATAAATCCAATTTATCAGTTTTTTTTATAATTCAGTTTAATTCTATTAATGTAATTATTAAGTTTATAATATAATGAATTAATTTTTCTCAATAGTTTTAATTGAAATGGTTTTATTTTCAGAAAAATCTTCATCATTATTAATTAAACAAAATGAAGACTTCAACCGGCAATACAGATCAACATTTAAAAGCCTTCAAGAAATGAACAAAACAGTTAGTGATTTGGTTGTACTAGTCAAAGGAACTTGGTTATCTTTAGAAGAAAGACTTACATGGATAGTAGCGGCATTAGGTGGAACAGATACAGCTATAGATAGAATATATATTATCATATGGCACTGTGCATTTATGTTAATCGCCATGTTAACATGCGCCTTTTTGGCAGCTAGGTCTAGCACAAGGTTTGTAGTAGCGTTGCTACCGCCATTAAACCTTGCAGTAGCTTTACATGGTCAGTACCAATATTTAGATGTTTTAAGTTTGGTTGTTGCGATTGGATCATTTGTAGTAGGTAAGAACTGAACATTTTCTACATAACATAGTAATCAGATAGAGATTTATCACTGCTGAGTATTTGCTAACGATTTATTTTTTATTCATTTAATACACATTAACAGTTTAAATTACAATATACAGTATCACAGTTAGGATTCAAAGCTTGAAATTACTTCTAATATAAAATCAATATCAAAAAGTTTAAAAAATCAAACTAAAAATCTTACATACTAAAAAATAAACAAAATATAACAAGAACAAAATTCAAAAATACCAATATACACATCACAAAGCAGGAGATCTTTTTAACTGGCCTTTCCAGCGAAACAAAAACAAAGGCTTTTAAAATATTATATCTACAATTACCGGGAAACAATTATTGTCTATTCACTTTAAAGTATTTACTAATGTTTTTCAATCCTTCAGGGTAAAACTCATTATGGATAAACCCACTGCTTAAAACTACTTTTAACAAATATTTACAAATCGATGTACGGGGCGTTGGAAATTTATGTGCCCGCGTTCTATAACAAAATCAAATTTTTATTTTATCTTTGATTGATAAAATAAATCATAACAAAATCCCCGCCTTGTTTTTAGATAAAATTTTTTTTATAAGTGCAATAAAAAAAATGTTTTCTCTCAAACAACAAAAAAAATTTCTCTTGTTATCATTTTATCCCAACTTAATTCTTTTATCTTACCTTAAAATTTTATAAATTTGTCTTTATTCGTGGTATTTGTACACATCGTGGATATTGTAAATTCCTCGTATCTTTTCTGATTCCACATGCCTCATAACATAACTGTTTATTCCATTTTCATTGTGGATGATACATGGACCCTCGAAAACAGGCATTAGTTTTGCGTAAACGTCCCCAGTGGGATTTGATACTCGTAACGCCTTTACAAGCACCTTTTCTCCCTTCTGAAAAGTCACTGGTCTTCGTCTTCTATTGTGACTTTGTCTTTGGAGATATTTCTCATTACTGCACTGCAGCCTCCTCTGGACAGTTTCCAAAATTCGTTGATATTCCCTCTGCGCAGGATCTTCCCATGGCCGTACCATATTAGTATTAAGCCCATTGCTTAAAACTACTTATAACAAATATTTACAAATCGATGTACAGGGCGTTGGAAATTTATGTGCCCGCGTTCTATAACAAAATCAAATTTTTATTCTATATTTGATTGATAAAATGAATCATAACAATATATATATATATATATATATATATATATATATATATATATATATATATATATATATATATAATATATATATATATATATATATATATATATATATATATATATATAATATATATATAATATATATATATATATATATATATATATATATATATATATATATATATATATATATATTATAAGTGATTATTTCGACCAAAAAATAATTTATAAATAAGTTAAAATTATCGGGTATAGTGGTCTATAGTAAAAATCTTTCTTTTTTCTAAATTACTCAATATTTCGCTATTTATTTAAAAGCTTCCTCAGGAGTAAACTAAAAACAATTTGAACATTACAAAAAATGGCGTACAAATACATTTTAAAACACTTACAGAATTTAAAAGATTTTGCAAATAAAAACTGACATTGAAGTATTTGAAATATTGAATGTCAAGATTAAATTATCTTAAGCACGTTCGTTACAGCTATACGATAAAAAATTAAAATTATTTCAAATGTAAAAATAAAAATAACAATAAAAGAAAAGTTAGAAAAATAATATTTATTTGATGAATTATTAAGGTTAGTTGTTATTAAAATTAATGTTGGCTATTTTTAATATTTATAAATTTTGTTCAATATGTTACAATATATGTTACTTAACTGTCCAGTGTCCGTTTTATAATTTAAAGTGTTTTTATTTTTATTAATGTAATACATTTCAAGAAATAATCTACTTTTATAGTTATCAGACTGTGCCAAAATGTGAGCTTTGTTATAGTCTAGCATATGACCAGTGTTTTCATAGTGTTCAACCACTGCGCAAGTATTTTTTCTTAAGCGGCAATCACTTTTATGTTGTGTGCTGCGTTGTTTTAGCCATTGTGATGTTTGACCAATATAGCTATTTTGACATCGTAAACACGGTATTTCATAAACGACTTATATAAAAGTAATGTCGTTTATGAAATACCGTGTTTAGGATGTCAAAATAGCTATATTGGTCAAACATCACAATGGCTAAAACAACGCATCAATCTATATATATATATATATATATATATATATATATATATATATATATATATATATATATATATATATCTAAAAGTATATTCTGTTTCAGCTCAAATTTTAATAATATGGGCGTGTACACTGAAACCAACCATAGTTGGAGCTATTGCTTGGAAAAAGGATTCCAAAAAAAGTAGATCACCAACCCCAGCGCCAGTAAAAACTTCGTATAATGCTGATCTTCTTAAAGAAACGCATCGACGTAATATATCGAAGAATGATGATGACGATTATGAAGATGAAAACACAGATACTTTCCAAGATTATAATATGACACCTCCAGCTTCTAGAAATGGCGACTACTTGCCTCGATCGGCATCTAGAAGTAGAAGTCGAACTCCATTGTTTAATACTAGTTTGAGGGCTAACTGCACGGCGACAACCAGGGCAGGTACTCCATGCAAACTGACAACTCTTCCGGGACGTGACTTATGTTATAGACATCTAGGAGGTAGTTCAGTAGCTGGATAGGTCATATAAATTATGCATTAAACACATTATTTAAGTTAAAATTGGGTAATGATGATGGTAGTTGCATAGTGTATAATAATGACGAACATCTTAAATTTATTGATTTTATTGATCTTTTCCTTTTTTGATTATTCTTATCGTTTTATTTTATATTTAAAAGTGTTTCCTCTTTTCACTTCCAGCCTGAGAACAAGTGATGTTCAAAAATTAACACTATATGCTTTTGTATTTTTAGAATATTAGAAGTATAGTTTTACTCTTTCTGTTCAAACAAACTTACTTTTGATTAATTCGGCACCATTAATTAGGTTGCGGCTATAACCGTCATGGCGCCTCCGGACTCTAGACACTAAGTAATAGGACGATGGCGGCTATTATCAGCAATCATTTAAAAACATAAAGGACAGGTTTATTGACTCAAATGAGCAATTTTTTGTGTGCAACAAAGTATTTTTGGGAGTTTTACACGAAATTTTAGTTCATAATCAAATAAAAATAAATAAAATGATAAAAAATTTATTATAATTTTATAATTATTACCCATTATTTTCAGTATGCCATGTTTAAAGCATGGTGCAGGTTTTGATATGCAATTTTTTGCAGCAATATGATGTTTATTTTCATATTCCCTGCTTATAACATGGTTTAATGCTAAAGGACATCTTCATAGGAAATTTTCTCAGTAAAATGCTGTGTTCCATTGTAGTTGATTTCATTGGTTTGGATTCGTGCACGTTTAAATTGAACTAAAGACCTTCTATTCTGTTTATAATCGATACCAGTTAGAGATAGTATAATTGCTTCCCTGTATTCTATAAACTTTATTTGAGAACCTGTCTTTTTTTTTTAAGATCTAGCAAGAGTTCTACACTACTACATCCAGTAGATGAAAGATTATCTTTTTATACCATCTCATTGTTTTTCGTGGACAGGAATAATAATTTGATCTGCTCTGTCAATACCTGATATATTCTGATTACAATGCATTATTTCAATTGGTTTTATCTTTTCCTCTTGTGGTCGGTTAGCTGTGTTTATTATACTTGGGTCGTAAGCTATTGTTAGACATAGCATATCCCGTTTATGTTCCCATTTGGGCACGTATGTCTGATTTTGGCATCGCCATACATTTTTTCCTCTTCTAAGCTTGCGAAGTGTTATTTCTTGCGGCACTATTTACTCGAAGAGTTCCTGTCACAAGTAATTTGTTAGATAATGATAGACTTTTTGTAATAGTTATACAAGAACAAATGATGGCCTTTGTTTAAATATGACTGCATCAATCCCATTGCTAGACTTTCAATAGTTGTCATGTTTTCATCTTTTTCTCGATGGTCTTTGTATATTTCTATGTTCAAAACATAAGCTTGAGCTGAACTTAGTTCCTAGAATTTAATTTCGTATTTTGCCCTTTTACGTACGTGCGAAAATAAGCTTTCCTCTAAATGATAACAAAGATTTGACTAATGATAATGCTTCTTCTTCTTAAAGTGCCCTCTCCTCAATGGAGGTTGGCTACTACAATTTTAAACTTCTCTCTTAAACCCTATCTTCAGCTGTTCTTATTAGCTGTTCAAAATTTAGCCCTGTCCATTGTCGGATGTTTCTGAGCCACGATAATGCTTCATTTGGTGCATATGCATTAGCAAACTTTTGTATGAACAAATCAAGAAATATTTTTATTTTTTTCAAAGGGTCGTTTAAATTTTCTTCTTGAAAAGCATCTCAATATTTTCTCAAACTTCCTTCCAGACATTTGTGAAGGAAATGCTGGGCGGTAATGTAATGCATCAATGGAAAAGAGTTTTCTAATGCTGGAGAATTTTAGCTGGGACTGAAGCAAAGACAAACATAAAAACTTTCTCATTTCAGTCGTTGCCTTACCACTATGCCTTGTATTTCTCCGTATTTAATTGCAAAGTTTTATTCCGTAATCATTCGTAGATTTTATAATCATTTCCATTACTTGGTCATCCCATATCTTCTCAATAACCTGAATTGGAGAAACATTTTCGTGTATATCCAAAAGAAGTTTCTTATAGGTGTTGTATTGATGTGCCATGTCTCATCATTTTCTCGTGCTTTATATTTTTCATCTGTAGTTAATTCATTATCTTCATTAGCGGAACTATTATTTTTAGCACTGTCAGCATCGAATTCAGATTCACTGTTGCTTGAGCCACTACTTATTTCCTCAAAAAGCTTCAGCAGCCTAGCCTGATCTTTTTTAAAACTGGCCATTTTCTGTCAATAATAAAACATTTTATATTATATTATTATTTATTGTATATTATATACATATATTTACTATTTACATAATTATTATTTATTTATATTAGATGTATTAAATGTAAAATCATAAAAAACAAAAAGTAAACAGTATAACAATAAATATCGCTAATCTATCAAAAAATGCTAAATTTTTTTTTATTTCTATTTAAAGTGAACAAAATCAGTGAACAGTAATAAACAAATATTAACCAGAGTTACCACTATACACTAACGTATAAATGTATCAATACCAACTATAAATTCAAGAGAAAACACGATCGCACAACTCCTTTCACAACCACTTGCATACTGAACCTGCAAGTCGTGTAACAAGTGGAAAACGAAGTTCAACCTAAAAAAATGTTTCCAAAATATGACACTAGGATTCTACTTGTACCGTAGTGTCTAAAAACGAAGTTTCGTTTTGGACGGCTATTGCCGTAGTATCACCCGGTGTACTTCGCTTTGACGGCTATAGACCAAGTGCCCGCCAACGTATTAATTGTTATTTTCAGGGATGTTTACGATTATTATTTTTGTGTATAGCTTTGTTTGGTAATAGGTAGTTTGCGTAAGGTTCCGTATCGATTGTAGAGAATCGTTTTACCCATTGCATATATCACAAAACCAACCAGCTTTCGATTATCCCAAGTATCAAACGTACAGGAAAAGCATGCAAAACACATTTCTACTTTTACCTTATTAAACCTTTAGAAGAAATTGACCTAAAATGACGTATTTCCAAGAAAACGTATCACAAAAATTTCTAAATTTATTTTTAAATAGTCATACGAAGTTAAAGACTTCGCAAATGCACGCGAAGGATCGTAAATTCGTAGCAGGTGAAATGTACTTTGCCTCTGTGGACGAGGAACAGGATATGTTCACGTGTAATTTTTAATATATCTATAGCTTAGTTGTAAAAAAATAATTTATAAAATTGTAAAATTTGTAGCTTATATACCGTGGTGAATTGAATTAGTGGATTGATATTTATACGTACTTATTTCTTGTATATATGTGTATAGATTTGTACATATTTAATAAAATATTTTAAACACAAAATCATTTTTATTTATCATTCGTCCCATAGCCTTTACATACACGTAGTAGAAATCGATAAAAATTATCCGATTATTTCTGGAAAACCAACATATTGTGTCATTCAAATATATTCATACAGTGTGTAAAAGCCTAATGGAATAAATTCATTATTTAGGTTACTGTACATATTTATAAAAAATCCCGAAACACGTCAAATTTAAATTATAACTTGACATTCTTTAACGTGAAAATGCAACCCCTACCTTCAACCCCCTTAGAATGACAGGTACAACCCCCAATTTTTAAAATAGGTAGTACAGGCTTGTGATATATCGTTTGAAAGGTCTTTTCATTCTCCATTCAAAAATGTTGTCGCTTTCAAGTTTATTAAGGTTAATTAAGATAAAATAAATGAAAATCATGTGGTTACCGAAATTCGCTACAATACAATCAAAAACTAAAATGTAATGCAAAACGTAATAAAATGTAGAACACGAAAAAGAACTATGAATGTTAATGAAGTAGATGTTCAAAATGTTCACTAATCTCAAATAAAACTGTCTTCTAACATTATTTAACATAACAGGCGTGATCGACCTAATCGCAAGCGTTATTCGTTCTTTTAAGTCATTTAAATCAGAAGGTTTAGTTTTGTACACATGGCTCTTCACATATCCCCATAAAAAGAAATCTAATAATGTAAGATCAGGTGATCGCGCTGGCCATTCAATCGATCCTCGCCTCCCTATCCACCGATTGGGAAATATTGTATCGAGGTATGTTCCATGAGCTCCTGAGTAGGTATCATCTTATAGGGATGCAATTTATTTTCTTTTAATATGTTTACTATCGATGTATGGCTAGCATTGAATGTAGTGGATGCCTGTCTACTCGATGTATGTGGATTTTCCTGAAACTCAAGCAACACATCTAATTTGAGTTCATCACTCAGTGCATTGACAGCTGCTTTTTTTATCTGCCTTACATGACCAAAATCGCGAAACTGCTTCTCTATTTTACTTATTGTTCCTTGGGATATAGGCGGTAAATTAGGAAATTTCTCATGAAATAGGCGAGTTACTTCCTATTGTGTTCGGGTGTTATCTCCGTAACCAATCATTTGTAAAACTGTTATATGCATTTCCGTTAATCTTACCATTTTTCAGAATTGAATTGAACGAACTTTTTACTTAAATTAAAATACTGACAACTTAAATAAAACAATTTACTAATGCGTGTTAAAATAACGTTGCCACGAAAATTCTTTAAAGTTTTTTAATGGTTACCATCTAAAAACCACATTGCTATGGTTTTTGTTCACTTTCTCATTATCAAGACCTAAACGGGAAATAAGTTTTGAGCATATTTTAGCGAATTTCGGTAACCACATAATTTTAATTTATTTTATCTTAATAAACTTGAAAGCGACATTTTTGAATGGAGAATGAAAAGACCTTTCAAACGATATATCACAAGCCTATACTTCCTATTTTAAAAATTGGGGGTTGTACCTGTCATTCTAAGGGGGTTGAAGGTAGGGGTTGCATTTTCACGTTAAAGAATGTCAAGTTATAATTTAAATTTGACGTGTTTCGGGATTTTTTATAAATATGTACAGTAACCTAAATAATGAATTTATTCCATTTGGCTTTTACACACTGTATATTCAGAAAGTGTATTTAAGGAATGGACAGATTGCTGCGATTTAATCGGTGCGTCGACGACACGATTTATCTCGCAATATAAGCGACAGCGTTTTTTCATGTCATGAACACAGTGCTGCGATTAGACGCTTGAATTGAACCGACGACTACAGCATAGTCTGGAATGGATTCTTCAGAATCGGAGGCAGATTTGATCTTGCTGGTTGCTCTAGCAGAGGAGGAGGACCAAAGGTAAAATATATAAATACAGTAGACTCCCTCTATAACGAGAACTGAAATGGTAGACTAATTACCTCTTTATAAGCCGATCTCGTTATGTCAGACAATAATACTGTGCATACATATGAATATGTAGTTTTCTAAACCATTAACTTCCTATAGTGAAGCCATTCGGAGCAATATAAGATGCTAATAAATATTGTTTATGAAAAAAAGTTATTTACTTTTATTGTCAATGTTATACGTTAAAACAAAAAATATGTACTTACATTTTTTTCCAACTACATAATGTATAAAGCGTATTTTCAAGGATAACATAATTATTTCACACTATAATTATATAATTTATTTACATTTATTACAATTTATACTCCTGACAATACGCGCGTTACATTTCAAAACTCGACTCGATATTATTATTCAGACTAACGGTTTACAATGAAAATTCTCTCTCTCTCTCTATATATATATATATATATATATATATATATATATATATATATTATATAAAGTGGAGAAATAAAAGACAAAGAAGGTGGCTACTTCATCTATTTATTGAAGACGTTTCGCTTTCTGCTCAGAAAGCATCATCAGTTCATCTAAAAAGAACAATATGAAACCAAATATATATATATATATATATATATATATATATATATATATATATATTAAATATCCGTTCTTCTGGAATCCCTTCGAAGCGGGCGGATGTTGACCTGTGCTGACCCCTGAACTCTCTTGAACGGCATGGAAAGAAGACCGGTTTTATAGCGGCTCGCAGAACCTACGAGAACATACTTGGATAATAAAATGTTTACATGTTAAATATGAGTCATATTTAGCGTCTAGGTATCTGGAAATATTATACCAAATATCTGTTTTGATATAATGGACAAGATTTAATATCTATTAATATTGTTTATAGAAAAAGAAAAATTGGGACTCGTAAGATAAATTTGGAAAGAACAACAAAAAAGAATTTCATACGTTAATGCCACAACTTCGATCTGACGAAAATCGGTTTTATAAATACTTCAGAATGAAAATTGGTTGTTTTGATGAAATTTTAAACAACGGAAGAAAGACTAGCCATTACTTTGAGGTAAATGAATCATCACTCATTGTATTTTTATTTTTATATTCTTTTATATATCAACATTATAAAGGAGTATACACTCGTAAAAAGTAGCTTTTGAAGCCGGAAATGATTGTTCGCAATCTGCACTAGTGATACTTGGATTATGTTCAAGTGGAATGGTTCCTTCGTCTGGCGAAATAAGTGGACTTTCATAGAAGTTAGGATCAGAGATGCAACTATTGGAATTTGATGGTTGAGAACTCTGGTGTAGTTAAATTATCTGCTGCTGCTCTTCATAGTGCATTACCTCTTGCTGTGCAATTATTTGGGTAATTTGTAGTTTGGTTTCAGCCTGACTTTTTCTAGAAAATTATTTTATCAAGCCTGCATATGATAGAAACAATAAATCTGTTGAGTCTTTTGCTGTTTTTTTTCTGCTTTCAAAATAAGTAATAATAAAGTCAACTGCAGTTGTAGGTTTTATATTTTGTACATTTATCACTTTTCGTTTTTTTTTTGGTGCTGGTTCTACAATCGAGGTGGTGACATCAGCACAAGTAGCAGGCTCTTTATTTTTTGTAGGTAACGGTACTCCAGATAGATCACCAAGTTCACTCTCTTCGTTACCAGAAACATATACACCATCATCTTTCTCAGTTACAGACTCCACTTGAGTAGCAATTTCCGGCACATTTGAAGAGGTTTTAGCAAAAAGCAAGAAAGCTTAGAACATTTTCATACTTTCAGCCCATTGCCATGTATTTTATGCAGCTTGCCCAGTTCTTGTTTTGATTACTCTTAAGTATCGCACATAAGAATCACGTTAACTTGTCCACCTTCTCTTCAGTTCCTCACCTAAAAATATAGGTACTATTTTAAGTTTTTAGCAACAGGTGACAGCAGTACAATAGGGCACAGTTATCGTGTTGGATTTTCAACAATTGCTACAATTAAAAATGAAGTATGTGAAGCTACACGTAAAATATTACAGCCTATTTATCTTCCTGAACCAAAAACAGAAATATGGCAAAAATCAGCTGAAGATTTTCTAAACATGTGGCAATTTCCAAACTGCATCTGTCGCTTGGACAGAAAACATGTAACTATAAAATGCCCTGGAAAAACCGGGTCAAACCATTTTTGTTATTTGAAAAAATTCTCAATAGTACTGATGGCTATTGTTGATGCCAATTACAAATTTATATGCATTGATGTAGGAGGGTACGGGAAAAATAGCGACGGAGGCATATTTGAAAATTCAAACGTGGGCAAGAGGTTTAATGAATGTTCCTGAAGATACAAAAATCTTCCTGGGTAAGTAGAACCTTGTCCACACGTTTTGGGCCTTAGCTTTGAAATCTTGTTAATGAGACCTTTTTCCTACAAACAATCTAGAAACGACAGAAGAAAAGAAAATTATAATCCTCGTTTATGCCGAGCTAGACGTGTGGTCGAAAATGTGTTTGGCATTTTAACTCAAAAATGACGAGTATTTTTTAGGCCAATTGAGTCAAAAGTTGAAACTACAATTTCAATTGTTAAAACTTGTTGCTTTTGCATAATTTTTTACGCACTAAAATAAACCAACAAGGACTAGAGTTTTCAGAAACTGAAGAAAACTTAAACAAAGCTTTTAATAATATAGAAAGAGACCCAATGCGTGCAGCTAACTTAGCATTTTAAACTACAGAAAAGTTTGTTAACTATTTTAATACTTGATATGTAAATAAAAACTCTAAATATTAATAATTAAAGAAAATAAATAAAAATAATTAATTAATAAAATAATTAAAGTGAATAAAAACTCTTAAATTAAAATACCTACGGGATTCTTTCATCAATTGTTATTTACGTTGTTCATGTTTTCTTTTCATTTGTTCGCAAATTACTGAAAATGGATCATGATTTAGAAGTACTTATTTTAGCAAATGCTCATGCTGATGATGAGCATTTGCTAGAGTTCATCATTTTAAATAACATTGTGGGTGAACATGTATTACATCCACAAAATCAAGAATTTGATTTAGAAAACATGTTGGAAGTCGATGTAGAAATAAATTTTAGGTTTAGCAGACAAGATATTCCTACACCTACGCAAGAGCTTTACGCCTACCAGATTTTATTCATACCAATACTAGAAACTCTGTTAGTGGTAAATGCATTTGCATTCTACATTACTTTTGAAATTAGGCCCTTATATTTTTGTTTTTAGGAGTGATGAGAAGGCTCGCATATCAAAGCAGGTTTATAGATCTTCAACTTTTATACAATTTGCCACCTCAATTATTATCTCAAATTATTAATTATATTGTTGCGTTAGGCTAGTGTCTGATGTAGTCATTTTAGAAAATTATTACAAATGAACTTGGTTTAAATGAACGACAAACAACATACATAACCTGAGAAAAAAAAATAGCGCAACGAATTCCGCGCAGCGTAACGGCTCCCCTCATAACGACAGACCGTATTTTCAATAACGCAACGTAAGCCAAATATCACATTTGCGCATGCTCTACTGCCAAAATAATGCGTGCTGTAATACAGCAAGTGCAAAATTGATCTGCAATATCTATCATCGCACCAATGTGTTGGTTCTCGTTAATCGCCGTGCCCATTCGTCTCGTGAAAATTTCGCATCGGGATGTTGTCGTCAACGCACCGACCCATCAATCATCAACCATCAATAACCCAAAATTGCGGCTCCATGTTTACAATAGTTTTTCTAGTTGTCCACTGTTACTATACAAAATGCATTTTTTATTAATTGTTTTATTGCGGCGGTCTTAAACTATGTATTGCGTGAGGAAATGTCTTTTGAATTGAATCCATACCATTTCAATTGGATTCAACTCACAATAGTATGGAGATAATCTCAGAATAGCAACATTTTTCTCTTTGTACATCTCGTCGATTTTATATATTCTTCTTCTTAAAAGATATATTTGTCCAGGAACTATGTCTTAATATGATCTTTATTAAACGCTTATGTCGGAATCACTTCTCTCCTTGAATAGTACGAGGCGTTGTCCATCATAACAGATTTTTCTAGATTAGGAAGTAGCTTTTCCTTAAACCATTGTTCAAATATAGGACCATCCATCTCATCATGGTCTTCCTCAGAGTTAGCTAAAAACCAAAAACCACATTTTTTAAAGCCCAATTCACTACCAGCATGCACAAATAGGGGCCTCGTTGTTGCGGCTGTTTTAAGCCTGTTGACAACCCCTTAACAAACGCATCCCTGGCTGAAGTCACTGAGAGGTCTTTCCATTCCTTGGAAACACTATGTCCGACATTCATCTAAATAAAAGACGGTGTATCCTTGAGAAGGAAATTTTTTATCTCACGCAAATACTGATGCCTCCATTTCAGAGTATCGAGCCGTTCCATTGTGGTTGACTTTACTCCTGGTTTGTAAAAAAAAAAAATTTAATGTGCGTGACATTTTTGCTAAATCTTTGTCTTTTTTAACCAGTGCAAAAATTTTGTTCAATGTCAGCGGTAAATTTTAAAAGAAAAAACTATACACGAGGGCGCGGAGTTGCACATGAACTACTGCGTCGTAAGTTAACATTCTGCTGTTCACTCTACTTTTGGTACACTTTCTTGTTTTTTTACCGGCCTTAGTGCTCGTTCAACAGCTCCTTTGTGTATTTTAGAAATAGTACTAGACCCTACATCAGTCATAGCACTTACTTTATCGATTAAGCTTCTAACACTTTCACCACTTTAAAAATATATGATAATTAAATACATTTCAAATAATTTGTTTTGCACAGATGTCAAAGATATTCCCTTGGCTTAAAATTAAATTGTGAAGTCAGTACTAAACAACCACAAAGCTTTATTATCATTATAGGTACGAAGATATTTAGTTCATTCAACATGTCATTAGAACCATGATTCTAATGGCATGTTGTATTGTCATCGAAAAACAATTAATCTGCTGTGAATATAATTAAAATAATATAAAATTATCTTTCGTAAATATTTATTTAATTAAAATCATTTTCCCTACTTTTCATCTGTGTCCGATGGGCACTTCTGGTCAGTTACGTTTACGTTAGAAAACATTCATTTTAATACTTTTCCATGGAAAAGATAATACAAATACAACACTGAATCGTGTTTGTGCTCGTCGTGGCGTCGACGCGCTTCTATCGTTAGTAAGAAATACGTAGCCCTATCTACGCAATGTCCCGTTCTTCACGTGAAACGCTCTATAGCGAAGGACTGCATAGAGATCTACAGCATAAAATGTATCGTAGTATCCATTGAACCTAATGGATTTGCCAGTATTAATTAAAACTAAGTTTAAATTATCAGTGAGATTATTTAGGAGCTTACCACATCCCTTAGGAAAATTGTTTTACCGCCGCTTGAGTGATCAGCATCTCGATTTCTTAGAAAAGGAACATACTTTTTTTAATGTCACATTTTGGTGCTTGATGAGGGTCCTTCTAGGCATATGAATAATTGTTCATATTTTTGTAAAAGAAGCTTGATGGATCATATATGTATAAAATAACCATTGGGGGTTTTGTAATTTTGTTGTAACAATTTTTTTGTTTAGGAGCCAGGATTTTTTGGTTTAGGATAGGTAAGATAATGTTTAAAATAATAAAAGCTGCAATATGTAATCAGATTATAATTATAGGAATAATATATTAATACAAACAAAAGTAAAACTAAAAGAATCTCTAGAAAGATGATTGGCAGCCGTAATTAGTATCATCAATTTACAATAAACGTGTACAGTTTAAATAAAAGGTATGATTTAAAGGCTAATAAAATAAGCGAAAACTTTTATGTATTAACGAAAGTGTATATAACTCTACCTTCGGTTCTTAAAAGGTAAGTAAAAAATGCAAAAGGTTTAAATATAGACTGTTAAAAAAGTTAATGGTTTTAAACATACTTGAAAAAAAAGGACCAACTGACAGATGGTCAAAAATTTCTTACATTGGGGTCATGTTATGGTTTCCCCGATCAAAGATATTTTAATTTTAAGAGCACGTTTCAGTTTTCTTCAGTGGTTTGAAGGAATGATTAAACATTTATGTAAATAATCATGTTCTGGTTTTTGTGGTGACTCGTGCAACTTTTTTCAATAACTTAAGATGGAGCTTTCCAAAAGTTTATTCGTTAATAAAAAAATATTATTCTTTTTATACCACTTTAAATTATATTTCACAAAAAGTTTGCACTTTTACTACTAATACAAAGCACACACCAAGAGTAGATTAATAATATTAAATAAGATGCATACTAACTAAAATGTACTTAGGTAGAACATTTTTAGTAGTTGTTTATCGATGTCCAATCTACAGTACATATAAACCTAGTACCTATCTATAAATCATAAAAAATTCAATATTTATAAATTTGGAGACACTTTTAAATTTTTTAAATGATATGAAGACTATACATATCCTTTATTAGATACAGTTGGAAAGGCAATTTTACATCACACATTTTGCTGGCCCGATATTTTAAATAAAGGGGGGGGGGATGTGTGTATGACATTGACGAGTATGATGATATGATGATGATCAGTTACGTTAGCCTACTTATTTGGACAACGAATTAGTTTAACGGAATAACAAAAAATTACAAATAAAAATTGCTTAGAAAAAAAATGGATACAAAGAGAGAAAATGACTATAGATACTAATTAAGCCAAACCAAAATCAAAGATATACTTACGTATATCTAAATTAAATGTTAATGTTTAAATAGAAAGAAGACGTAATCGTAAATGATAATAAAACATAAAGAACGACATTGGAAAAGAAAAGCTAAAAAAAAAACGTTCGTAGATGAGAAACATCACATAATAAATCAGGCTATGGTTTGACGAACCTATGCGATAAGCAAAAGAGTAGTCTCCAAACTCGCTTAATCGGGACAAACTCGAGTGAGAAGATACACTTACAGTGTTAGATATCAACTACCTTTTTTCATTAGATATAAAAATACATTTCTTTAAATTTATATATTACAAAAACTTAAAAAATGTTCTAGCTAATATTCTATATATATATATATATATATATATATATATATATATATATATATATATATATATATATATATGTATATATATATGTATATATACAGGACATACAATAAACCTGAACCAAACTACGATGCTATCTAACATTGAAATTAAAAGAAAACGTAGTTAAAAATCATAGAATCAATAGAAATAGAAAAAAAATCCCAACAGTCTAAACCACAGAGATGATGCTAACATGGAAAACGGTATTAAAGAAAGTCAAAAATACATCAGACCACAAGATGGTACAATACACACGGACAGGACCAATCACCGGAAGCCTCGCGGCTATTAAAAGTAAACGCATCGACCAGCAGAATCAGTTAACTTCAAGCACCAGCAAGAAGCACTACTACCTGACTTGACAATGGCAAGTGCGACTTTGCCGAAACGACTTTTCGTCAAAATAATGGTTTTTATCACGCGGAGTCAAACCATAGAATGCATATATATGCATAGATACAGAGCCCAGATATTGTTAGATTTGTAAAGTCACAAAGACTTAACTGGCTTGGTCACCTAGAAAGAATGCCAGATAATCGAGCTGTAAAAGTAGTCCAGAGATGGAAGCCCCAAGGAAACAGACCAAGAGGAAGGCCCCGTAAAAGATGGATAGACGACGTAGAGAGGGATCTTAAAACCATGAACATCAGGCAGTGGCGAAGAAAAGTATACGACAGGGCGACAGGGATTAGAAGAAGAAGAAGACTATATATATATATATATATATATATATATATATATATATATATATATATATATATATATATATATATATATATTAAAAGACTTGCAAGTATTGTTCTTGGTAAAATCTGTATTGGTAATGTTTCACAGTACTTATTTTAAAAGGAGAAGCTAGACAAGACTCTAGAACGCACTTGTTGTTTTTGGGTTCGTTAAGAGAGCTAGTAGACGGTTTGCCAAAATTAGAAGATGGAATACCCCGCATTATACCATTGGCAACTCAAATTTTCCAACAGTTATGCCAACGCTGTTGTTGCGATGCGGAAGAAATGCGAAACTTCGTAGCAGATATTGTAGGAAAATTAATCTTATTGAATAGTAGAACTATATTGCCATTATGGAAATATTTACTAAAATCAGAATCTTCTTTAAATAGAGCTAGAGTCATGACGGCTTTTAAACTGATGGTTACAGATAAACCTCACCCAATTGATGAAGCATTAATTGAATGCATAGGAGAGTTTCTGCTTACTTTGTAGGATCAAAACTTGTACGTAAGACGAATTGCTTTGGAAGCGTTCAGTAGAGTTGTCCAAAATAAACCATCACTAATTAAAGATCAGCTCGATACTTATTTAGGTATAATTTATCGACAGGCTGCCATTACACAAAATGGGATATCAGAAGTAGAGGGTTATTCTATCCCTACAGAACACGTAGATTATGATTTAGAAACTAGAAAGGCAGCATTACGAATGCATGTTTAATGTGCTACATGCTTCTTATGACAAACTTGAAAAATATATTTTCATTAAAAATGTGGAAACCACACTAAAAGATGATATGACAGATTATGATCTACAGATCATAATATACAGTTTAGTAGCTAAATTAGCAGAAAAATGTTAAGAGGAAGTTGTAGAGAGGTTGGAGAATTCCAACTGATTGAGACCTATTACAGATACATTCCAAATATCAGCAGATGGCCTTTCGACTGAACAATTAAAAAAACATATTGCTGCAAAAAAATCAGCTATGGGAGCCTTAGTATCTTTTATCGGCCTACCAGACGCAACGAGAATTAGTTACCTCTATGATTTTGTCAACCAAGTCATGAAAACACCTGACGTGATACCTATATATGAAGAAATTATAAACGATCTTTCAACTTTAGCCAGAATCCGCATCCAAATGGAGTTTTATGATGGTGATTATAGCGCTCTATACTAGCTGTTTTACTGCAATGTTTATTGCACTGTTCAAATTATAATTAGGTTAAGGTATAAGTATATACATACATACATTATATATATACATATATATATATATATATATATATATATATATATATATATATATATATATATATATATATATATATATATATATATATATATATATATATATATAAATATATAAAAATTGTAATTAACGTAAGTTGTAGATTTTACAGTACGAAAAATAACTTGGTAAAATAGTCTAAAACGATATAAAATGTATCATACATTTAATTAACTATTTTGTCAGTATAAAGCGCTATATTACCATCATAAAACTCCATTTGAATGCGGATTCTGGGTAAAGTTGAAAGATCGTTTATAATTTCTTCATATATCTTATATATCATATATCTTCATATATCATGTATCGTCAGGTGTTTTCATCACTTGGTTTATAAAATCATAGAGGTAACTAATTCTCGTTGCGTCTGGTAGGCCGATAAAAGATACTATGGCTCGCATAGCTGATTTTTTTTGCAGCAATATGTTTTTTTAATTGTTCAGTCGAAAGGCCATCTGCTGATATTTGGAATGTATCTGTAATAAGTCTCAACCAGTTGGAATTCTCCAACCTCTCTACAACTTCTTTTTGGACATTTTTCTGCTAATTTAGCTACTAAACTGTATATTATGATCTGTAGATCATAATCTTTCATATCATCTTTTAGTGTGGCTTCCACATGTTTAATGAAAATATATTTGTCAAGTTTGTCATAAAAAGCATGTAGCACATTAAACATGCATTCGTATGTGCTGCCTTTCAAGTTTCTAAATCATAATCTACGTGTTCTCTAGGGATAGAATATCCCTCTACTTCTGATATCACATTTTGATTTATGGCAGCCTGTCGATAAATTATACCTAAGTAAATATCGAGCTGATCTTTAATTAGTGATTGTTTATTTTGGACAACTCTACTGAACGCTTCCAAAGCAATTCGTCTTACGTACAAGTTTTGATCCTGCAAACTAAGCAGAAACTTTCCTATGCATTCAATTAATGCTTATAATCAATTGGGTGAGGTTTATCTGTAATCATCAGTTTAAAAGCCGTCATGACTCTAGCTCTATTTAAAGAAGATTCTGATTTTAGTAAATATTCCCATAATGGCAATATAGTTCTACTATTCAATAAGATTAATTTTCCTAGAATATCTGCTACGAAGTTTCGCATTTCTTCCGCATCACAACAACAGCGTTGGCATAACTATTGGAAAATTTGAGTCGCCAATGGTATAATGCGGGGTATTCCATCTTCTAATTTTGGCAAACCGTCTACTAGCTCTCTTAACGAATCCAAAAACAACAAGTGCATTCTAGAGTCTTGTCTAGCTTCTCCTTTTAAAATAAAGGATAAATACTGTGAAACATTACCAATACAGATTTTACCAAGAACAATACTTGCAAGTGTTTTAATTTATATATATATATATATATATATATATATATATATATATATATATATATATATATATATATATATATATATATTTAGCTAGAACATTTTTCAAATAGAATCTAGATTTTGTTAACATTTTTTTGCCAACTACCCTCATCTACAACCTACGTTAATTACAATTTTACTCGATATATATATATATATATATATATATATATATATATATATATATATATATATACATATATATATAATTAATTCAAACCCTTAAATCAAGCCCGTTATTCCATTGTATATTATAAACGTTTGTAAAAAAAAAATTTAGACAAAAAACATTGGTAGTCCTTTTTGGATACTCTCCTGGATTTTAAATCTTTCATATTCCCTATTTAAATTTCTTAAATCCACATTTTCGGGCTCTATGTAGACTTTGCCTCTGGCCGCTGCTAAATGGGCATAATACGTTGGAGCTGGATAGCTTACAGATCTGTTACATCGGGTGAACATGTGACATAGAAAATACGTAAGTTGTTCAATGTCGTCGTTTGACATATCGTTGTCATCCCATAAGGTACAATACTTTGTTGGTTTTGCTACTCCCTGAATACTGGCGTGGGAAACGAGGTAGAAGTCTTGCATAAATGGATGCGTAATATGCGTGTCTACGCAAGTACCTACAAAAAGTATAAAGTGTCACAATTTTTTTGTCCCAATCAAAATACAAATCAAAAATACCGTTTTCGACAAAATATTCTATATATTCTAACTAACTCTAATGTTTACCTGCTGGAACGTTTAAGTTTCTGTCATGAGAATCTCTTGAATTCAATGGGAAAAGCCTGGTATGATGACGTTTCTGGACGACAAGAAAAGTTATGGCTGGTTCATAGCCTTCTCTTTGGACTCTCTTGCATGCTGATCGAATAGCTCGTACTTCAGCACTTGTAACTTGTTCAAATTGACCGTCTGATACTCCATCTCTGAAAAAGATGCACAGGTTCTGAAACTGATTTATTGCGTTAACTTATTTTTAATTAAAATTGCACTTTATTCCCGTGAAATAAAGTAAATAATAAAGATGCGCTTGTTTATATTATATTTTGAAATTTGAATTTTTTCTGAGGAGCAAGTTAAAGTGATTTTACATGCACTAAAAAATAATAAGTTTTTTTAGATGATGTATTCGAAAGAAATGCGACGCCTTTTGAGGCTATATGAGGATGTAAAAACAGATGCATGTAATGATGTAATGTGATGGGGATGTAAACTCAACAGTCTTCCAGTTTAAACCTCGTTGATTATAATTGCGCAGAGCATTCGACATCGTCTTCGATGTCTTCTTCAGGGCTTCCGAGGTCTCAGTCTCCCGAGCTCCCAGACACTACTACAAGGATCACTAATCAATGGTTTACTGGTGCCGGGAATAGAGGACGGTTCATTTATACCGTCGATGGTGACGTGGTTTGGATGGAGGTTGGCGTGGAGATTGGCGCGATCAGTAGGATTCTGACTGACGGGAGGAGCGGACAATATTTTCTTAATGAGAGATCTCCAAGTCGAAAGTAAACAACACTTATTTCATCTTCCAAAATCAATTCTAAAGTCAAATAAATGATGCCCCAATGGGCGCCTTGGCCAGATATCGCTATCGTTATGGCGCATTATCTCCATTAATGGCCAATATCGTTATGGAAGATTTCGAGACCTGAGCACTATCCACATCAATGCTCAAACCCATAATGTTGATGATACATTCCATCTACAACCCATCCCATCCGAAACCCATCTGGACGGTACACATCCTAGTATCCAGTTCACGATGGAGGTGGGCACTGATTCATCCCTACCGTTTCTCGACGTTAGCATAAAGAAAAACCAATCCAAAGGTTTTCATCACTCTGCTTATCGAAAACCCACTCATACCAATCGTCACTTGCATGCCAACTCTTATCCTTTCCTTTACAAATTAATTCAGTCATTAACCCATTAGTTCCCAACGATGCGTAAACGCAACATTGTGAATTTTTTTGGAATTAGGAAACATTTTTAATTGTATTTTTTTGTTAAATGTATCACTAGTCAAATATAATTTTTATTGCTACATTTTATTTAAAACAGGACATTAAATACGAATCTAATAAAATATTTTGAAATAATTAAAAAGGTATATATTTTTTAATTTAGTGAATATTGAAAAAATCGATGTAATTTCCGTACTAAACATAAAATTATGTTTCTGGAATTATCAATATATATTGATATATCTATCAGTAGAAAAGATTTCAAAAATCTTTTTTGGTTTTCGCATACCTAATCGATTTCAATAATGTTGAGTTTACAGATTTCAAGAATTTAGATATATATATATATATATATATATATATATATATATATATATATATATATATATATATATATATATATATATATATATATATATATATATCTGCGATGTGTAAAATACATCTACATCCAAATTGCTTTGAATCATTTCACAGTAAATAAAAATTATTTTGTTCTGGCAAATAAAATCGGGTATACGCAACATTTTGTTATTAAAAAACTAAGAACTTTTATTTTTTTTTTAACTTGATAAATGAGTAGATATAATTTTAGCAATAAAATGCAATAAAAAAACAAAATTTGTTTTTCTTCTACTCTTGGGAACTAATAGGTTAACACGCTTGTCTCCAGATCAATACGCCTTTGCGATGATGCAAATAGAGCTGCCGAGCTCTCTAGTTATCCAAAGCCCTCATCCAAAACGATTACCGCAAAAATCACATCAATAGGAACATCCACAGACATCAATCTCCCGCTCAATGTCAACCCAAAGACTCAGACCCTCATCATACGAAAGCTTTTCTTCCTTACATCAAAGGTGTCACTGACAAAATCGACAAAATTCTTAAATCAAGAGGAATAAAGATGGTATTTACCCCCCAACAAAAACTTTTATCTCTTGTCCGATCAATCAAAGACAACATTCCAAATAAACAACATGGAGTTTATGAAATTCCTTGTACAGACTGCGTCCGATAGGCCAAACAAATGGTAAATTCCAAAATAGGATTTATGAACATTCCATTTCTGTTCGCAATTCCGACTCAACTTCAGCTCTAGGTCACCACCATCGTCATACACGCCACACAATTGATTTTGAAAACTCCAGAACCATAGCCCCATCTGCTTCTATAAACCAAGAATTATCCGAGAAGCCAAGAAATTGAAAAAAAAGGCCAAATTGTCTCAATAAAAGAGATGACGGCATACTGTTACCTTAGACTTGAAGACCTCTCATTAAGAAAATATCGTCCGCTCCTCCCGTCCGTCTGAATCCTACTGTCAGAAATGTTCACGCCAACCCCCGCGCCAGCCTCCACCAAAACCACGTCACCATCGACGGTATAAACAAACCGTCCTCTATTCCCAGCACCAGTAAGTCATTGGTTAGTGATCAGTATAGTAGTATCTGGGGGCTCGGGAGACTGAGACCTCGGAAGCCCTGAAGAAGACATCGACGAGGATGTCGAAAGCTAGGCTCAAGTTTTTATTTTATTCTACTCTTACGATAATCTGTGTTTATTAGATTTAACAAATCGGTCCGACTTAATAGTATTACTTACCTAAAAAATATAATTCGTTGGGGTTTTTGACCATTATTACGCTCATAAAAGAATTTCAATTGGTCTACCACAATGTTTTCCAAATCTTCGATGATCTCCTGTCTGGGTGGTTGCAATCTCCAGCATATATTGTATTTGAAGGCTTTAGGATCATACGATGCAGTAACTGCTGCCACACTGGGTATATGTTGCGAATCAGGGCTGGGATGAGTCACGTCAGCTCCCATGATCATAGTTGGTTTATTCAAAATAGGCGGACGGGTAGATAGAAAATGATTCGTACCATTTAACTTGGCATTAACCTTAAGTAAAAGGTTTAACGCCGTTTGAGGATTCATTTTAAAGACAGTTTTTAATTTAACACATTGTGTCAAACAGCCTACATTAATCTCAGCTGCTGTTTTAACGTAACTATATTGTGGTCCGCTATTTGGTACGACAACAAATATTACATCGTATATTCCTTTAACAGATGTGAAGTATTTCTTGATGTCCAAGGAAGTCGAACCAATCGTTTTGAATGGTGGTTCTGCTTCATTAATCTGCATACCACTTGCCCGTGCTTCTCTAAGTAACTAAAAATGCAAATAATAATATATTAGAGCTATATTGTATACATATTACTGTGACAGTCCTAAATTGGGGTGTGTCGACATTCACCGGTGAATTTCGATACACACCAAATTTTTTGGTGAAAGTCCGAACATTTATAAATTTTGTTATAGTTTCGACGAATGTCAATCAATCAATCAATATTCTTTATTTCATCTGACTTTTACAAGTATTGAAATGCGTCAAATACAATTTATGACCCGTAAAAACTGTACATAAACAGTTAACATAAAAACATAAATTATACACAAAAACAGACAAATTGTTAAAAAGATGCCTGCAAGTATTCCTCTAACGAATAGAAAGTGTTTACCAGAAGTCAGTCTTTAACTGTTCTCTTAAATACATAAATATTTGACTCTTTAACAGTGGAGCGGCTATTTACCACTGACCCATTGTCAAGTTTTACTAATGGACTCATCTGCATAGTAGAAGGTGAAAAGGTTACCATATTGGTCTTTAATCCATTTAAGATTAGGGCATTATTTAAACAGTAATGAGTCATACTTTTTACAAGACAGTTTGCTTTTTGTACTACACGAAAAAAAAACGGGTGTGGCAGTCCAGTGGGACTGCCGGTAGGAGTTATACTTCTATACACGCGTTCGCCGGTAAAAATTTATATAGGAGTCAATCTGCACAATCATTACATATGTAATGTTATAGGTAAGAGAGAGCAGAAAGAGAAAAAGAATTAGTTATATAGGTATATGGTGCATCGTTTGCTGTATATAAACATTTGACCTGTAATAGGAGTATAGTAAATGAAGGATTGTATCAATATTTTAATGAAAATATATATTTTTATTTTTATATATGTATAAAAGGAGTTGAATGCAAAAAAAAATTTTACACATACTCTGCAGTAAAATTCATTGTTTATTTTGTTATTAAGATAAAAATAAAAAACCAACAACTCGGATTATGTTGTAAATTTTCATTTTATTTTAAAATTTATGTTTTTTGCGTATATTACATATATTTAATAAGATTAACGTAAGGTTTTTAAATATTTCAAAAATAAAAAAGAAAATTAAAAATTGGGATTCGAACTCACAACCACCAGCGTATGAACCAAACACGTAAAGGATTTGCCAATTAGACATGACACTAACGGATTTCAAAATTGACAGTTCTCGGTAAAACAGTGATTATTTTGAAATACAAAAGCCTAAAATAATTATAAACGTTTAATTTTAAATAATACAAAACATATCACATAAATTATAATATTAATACATATTATATTATATATAATATTATATATATATATATATATATATATATATATATATATATATATATATATATATATGTATATATATGTATATATATTATATATATATATATATATATATATATATATATATATATATATATATATATATATACAATATTATATATATAATATATATAATATTAAATATATATACAAAAGGTCAAAAGGAACATTTTTATTCTCGAGAGAGGAAGAGAGAGAAAATATATCTTCTGTCTCTCTCTTACCCATTATCTTACATATGTAATGGTTTCACAGATTCACTCTCATGCAAATTTCCAACGCCGACCGTGCGTATAGAAGTATAACTTCAAAAATTATTGAAATTTAGTGCAACTGTGGTATCGTCAGCAAATTGAGTGACATGACAGCCTGATTGCTGTTCCACGTTTTCTACTCGAACACTTATTGCATCAGAAAAATTATCTAATGGATTCCGAACCAAACATGTTGAGCTATCGTTTATCAGTTGATTTAAATTATTGACGAAAATCAAAAATAAAAGAGGGCCAATGATACTTCCCTGTGGAACTCCACAGAGGACACTTTCTTTTGGAAGAATATATATTCCCATTCACATTGACCTTTATTTTTTGAAACCTTTTCGATAAAAAAGTGTGGATCCACTTTAACGCAGTTCCTCTAACACCACTATGATAAAGTTTTTCCAGCAGTATTGGATGATTTACAGTTTCAAAAGCTCGCGCTAAGTCAAAAAACAAACATTTAACTTTTATCAAAGTTCGATAAAATATGATTGCACAGCGTTAGTAGTGTATCTTGCACACTTATACCTTCACAGAAACCAAATTGAGACTTTTCTATAATGTTGTGCTTGTTAATATACGAGAGGAGACGTGTATGAAATGCCTTCTCATATATTTTTGAAAACAGATAAAAGTGATAGTCCTCGATAGTTATCAAATTTTGATTCGTCACCTTTTTTATGTATATGCACAACTAAAGCAGTATTTAGAATTTGAGGAAAAATCCCTTCCTGAAATGAAAGGTTTACTAGAAATGTTAATTGTTTATGTATGTTATGAGATACATGTGTTAACATAGAATACGGGATCTCATCCAGTCCAGCCGAGGATTTTTTTGAGATAACTTTCATTATACTTTTTATTTCTTCATCACTAACAGGATAAAGAAAGAGGGAGTGTATAGGCGAAGAAAGATTCTTAGGATTACAGTCAGGTTAAATTTGACTAATTAAATTTTTTACGGAGTTGACTTAAAGATTCTGCTATGTCATGAGGGTCATCCACAGAAATTCCCAAATTATTTTTAAATTTACTTGGGTATTTAGAAGAGTTTCGATTTTTACCTCCGACAGTGTTTCGATTTATGATGCGCCAAGCCTTAGCCGTATTATTCTGCGCATTTATCATTTTATTATTAAAATAAGTTTGCTTGGATAACTTAACTTTGTATTCCTGATTTTTTTTAACCGTATTCTGAGCTCATGACTTTCTGAATATTTTATAGATCTGAAAATGTCTCTAATAAAATCTCCCTCATTTATTAAATTAGAAGTCAACCAGCCCTTATTTTTAGATTGTTTAGAAAATCGTCTAGTATCCATCGATTGCAAAGGAAATGCTTTATCGAATAGTTCCATCATTTTTTCATAAAATATGCAAAACTTGTTATCCGACGATAGATGTGAGTCTACCAAGATTCCCTAGAGAGCAATTGATTAAAATAATTAATATTAAGAGTGCTATTAAAATCACGTTTATAAACAATATTATCCCCCGAAAAAGAAGCATTCAAGTTGTATTCAACTTTCTGTAAAAAATGATTACTCATATCGGTATATACAACAGAACAAGATAAAAACTTAATAATTACATTGCAGAAAATATTATCAATCACAGTTTTAGAGTCATTATGTATTCTAATATATTCAAAAATACATTGATTTAAACCATAAGAGGTAAAAACATTTTTTAATCTTAATGCATCTATATTGTGCACCTTTGGATCAAAATTTATATTGTCACCACAAATTAAAAGTCACCACAGATGAAAATAATACATATTAATGTCGGAAATGTTAGGCATATTATTTGTGATCAACGGCTACTGCAGTAAATCGTGATGAGTTTTTGAAGTTATACTTCTATACGCGCGCTCCACGTTGGAAACTCGTCTGCTGAAAGCGTTGAAGCACTCGTTGAACCGTAGAAAGGCTTACGCCAACAGTTCTTGCGACTTGCCGTTGAGTGTGACCGTCTTCCATAAGCGCAACAATGCGTGCCGTTTCAACAACAGTCAAGGCATTTTTGGCAAAAAATAAACAATAATAAACACTAATAATGGCACTAATAAACACTAATGGCGGCAATAATAAACGTTTGTTTGTTGCGTTTGGCCAGAAAGTCGAAGTACAAATGAGACATTTAAAACAAGCGGCAGTTACAGGTACCGTTCATTTTAAGAAGTGTGCAGTTTTCCGCGAAATCGGCACTATTGGAATTCTTTGTTACAAAGGAAACCGCTAAGCTGACAACAATTCTCAGAAACATGCATTAGTTTGTATTTGTGTTATTATTATTTACGATAAAGCTCGTTAAAAATTAATATATATATATATATATATATATATATATATATATATATATATATGTATATATATATATATATATATGTATATATATATATATATATATATATATATATATATATATATAAATATATTACATATATAAATATATTGAGGGCCTGCGTGGCGCAAGCGGTAGGATGCTTACCTCGCAAGCTGGTGGTCCGGGGTTCTAATCCCACCGCCGGCAAGAACATCTAGACATTTTAAAAATGTCTATAGGCCCCAGGTCGACTCAGCCTGAATAAAAATGAGTACCTTGGGTAAAACCAAGGGTAATAATAGACGGTTGAAGCGTAGCACTGGCCATGTTACCTTCCTTGTATACCGTAGGCCCTAGATATAGCAGACTACCCTGCTATACTCCCAAAGCCGCGACAGCGGTATAAAACGGGAGACTATTATATTATTATAAATATATTGTATATATAAATATAAAATAATTATAAATATAAGTTAAGTTAGACCTAAACGTCTTTCTACACGTAATTTGACAGGTTACGTCAAAATAAGGGTAACTTAAATCAAAGTTCTCTGTCTTGGTATTTAATTTAAATACAGGCGGCCTGTATTTTATTAAAGGCCAAAAATAAAGGACGCAAAACTGCGCATGCGTATATGTCAAAATAAAGGTGCTTTTATTACAGGACGACATAAAACACCTCTTCAATAACTCTCTAATATCTTTTAAACCTTAAAGACTCGAAATTCCTTAACGAAATAAGTTCTTAAACTAAAATACTTACTGATGAAGATAAGTTCCTTAAGTCATCTGGTCTTGGTGGCCTCCTATCGGCGCACACTATTGTCCATTTATTAATAGTGACCGCTTGGAAGAATCTATCACCTCTCCATACGCCTTTATCTACACCCACTTCTCTTCCGGCATAGCCTAATCTGGGAGGGGGCAAGATTCTAGCATCTAATTTTTCAAATGCGCTAGAAACTGAGAAACCGAATTCTCGAACCGTAGGGTGGCTGTTAAAATTTGCCCGTGTTATTCCTTCCATAATCTTATTCTTGCGTACTGTAGTAGAGGTTGCAGCATGTCTAAAACCATTGAAATTAATGACTGACTGAATACTGCGGTTTTTCAAGTATAAGACTAAGTTTCAAAACACAGTTGCAAATAGTAAGCCATCACATAGTGGACGATCGCAAACTAGCAAACAGTGCAGATATAAATATACATTATATTAAAGAATGTTTATATAATTAATGTGCTTATTCAAATGGCAAAGATGACCAAAATGTTTAAACAATAATTATACTCAGTGACATTAGAAGTGTTACATCCAGAAGGAATAATTCTTGAACTTAATTTTTTGGCAACAGAATGACTATATTTAAAACATGCATTGGTAACAATACCAATGTTTTTATCTTTTTTACTTTTTGTAGAAATAAAGTCTTATCTTTAAATTTTTTTTTGTAAAAGATACCGATTTGTAAAAACCTGTTTGTATAGAAATTTTTAGTTATTATTCCTCAGTCTAATTGTATTCAGTGCATGAAAATGCCTCGAGTTAGAAGACACCAAAATTACCACCATGTTAGCGATTTTGATAGGGGTAGAATTATTGAGTATAAAGATATGGGTTTGTCGTATCGCGAAATAGGCCGTCGCGTTAATTGTACGGCAATGACGGTTATGCGTGTCTGTCGTGTGTGGACAAACGAAGGTAGAGGAACACGAAGAAGACCCACTGGTCAACAGAGGCGTACCACAGAGCGTCAAGATTGGCGCTTTAGATTACTGACTCTGCGAGACCGATTATGATTATTGAAAATTAAATAGCCTGGATGATATCTTAGTGGGAAAATGTTTTTTAAAACATGCGAACAGTTTTTGCAATCAGTGTTTATCGTTGTTGTTATACTATCAGCTGTTAAATTCGTGCTCGATTAGTTTTCGAACTTATTTTATTTTTTATTTTCATTTTTATTTTGAAGCAAGACAAAATACTAGTTTAAAGCAGTTTTTTGTAGAATAAAAATAGATATAACCAGTGGTATAAGTCCACGACATCCAAGTCATAGACCGTCCCATAAGACAAAAACAAATTATCTGGAAGGTATATGATCGACTAAAAAACACTACCTTCAAAACACCTACACACACTGGGGCTAGCAGACACACCTCTATGTAGGACGTGTGAACGAGAAGACGCGTTCGGCGCGTCCTGGCCCACACAAGAGAGATGTCTCCTGGTGACTTGTCCACCTTCCTAGAAATGACAGGATGGACAATCAGCTAAGGGTGACAGCTCCCTGGGAGGATGCACAATAGAACTTAACTCGCCCTCCCTACTCTACAGATACACTATCTTCAATGAAAGCTGTTAGTCGCTTTTCTTTTTTAACAGGATTAACAGTGGCAACAGTTGAACGTATTGTGCGTGGGAAAAAAACTAAGAAATGGTTTTAAACCTCCAGCTGCAAATCAGCGTTGACGAAAACCTGTTAAGTTTATCCTCTGCGGAACTGTACATTCATTTTTCTTTGAAAATAGGGCTCCAACTCTCAAATCTACGTGAATTATTAAGGAAAGGATAACAAGATCTTAAACTTTCGATAATATCGATGTATATTATACAAAGCGATGCCGAAATTCCATGTTAACAGATAAGGAGGAAATTATATGATAAATATATGATAAATATAGAGCGACAAAACGAAAAATTTATTACCTCGACGAGACTTTAGTTAACGCCGGACATATAGCCGTCAAAGCCTTCAACAAGTCTTTGTTGAAGGTTTATTGACAAAATTGCGAGCGCCGTCAGGAAAGGGCCAGCGTCTAACTGTCGCTCATATTGGCAGCGATACTGGTTTTCTGCAAAATGGTGTTCTTGTTTTTATATCGAAGAAAACTGGGGACTATCATGAAGACATGAACTCCATATGATTCGAGAACATTCTCCAGCGTGCAGATAGTAACTCTGTCATAGTATTGAATAATGCGTCTTACCACAGCCGCCTTGTTAAATGAATTCCAACGATGACTGATAGAAAATCCATTATGCAGAGCTGGCTACGAGAAAAATGTATTTCATTTATAGAGGATATAGTCAAAGCAGAACTAATGAAAATAATCAAGGAGCATCGTGGTAGATATCGTCAATATGCTGTTGATTTAATGACTAGACTTCATGGTATTACTGTTTTGAGACTCCCACCTTACCACTACAAATCCAATTGAATTAATTTGGACTCAAATGAAGGTATATGTTGCCCGCGAGAACGTAACATTTAAAATTAGCGATTATCAGCGCCTATTACAAACCAGTATAGATTGCATACATCCTGTAAATTGAAAGAATGCTATTGGCCATGTATTAAAATAGAAGAGAAAATGTGGAAGCTGGATGGTATAATGGAAAATGTTATTAAACCTGTAATAGTAAGGATCGGTGCCAACGAGTCAGAAGACTCAATAAAGTCTCAGGATTCTGATGATTTATAAACCAAGCTGTAAGTAAAAAGTTTAATGTTTAATATAAATATTTTTATTGTTGTAATATATTTTTTATCCAAGACGGTTAATTAAGGGGGGATTTACTTTATTTGTGCTAAATATGCTAGGTATGATAACGATAATTTTAAATCACAGAATATAAATTAATTTTTATTGTAAGATTATCTATTCAACTGTTTATTAATCTTTTAAAAATACATAGGATTATTTACGACTAGACTAAAATCGTAGGTCCGATACCTAAGCTGCCCAGACTTTACTGTGAATGATCTAATGAATTGATTGTTCAAATCCTGACCAGAAAACAAAAAGAGTATAACAGTATTAAGACTAAATGGTCTGCTACTTGGCCCAATAATTACGAATTCGCAGAAATTGTGCTGACCAAATATGAATTTGCTAAAACGTATAGTGAATTCGTTTGTTGTTACAGCTGGCTCAATGAAAAAGACGGCATATTACCCCCATTAAAATGTTTGGAGTGGAGAGCTATAAAAATGTTGTGAACCGATATTATTTTGATTTTCTTGTTAGTAAACGACGTATTTGATTTATACCTCGTACAATTCGAATATCGTATGATATGTATTCTTAGTGTCGTGGGATATGTAATGTAAGGACTCTGAGGTGTCCTGAGCAACAACTTACACATCCACGGAGGAACTAAGCTACCTAAGGAAAGGAATGCCAAACGTTTAGAACGTTTCAAACATCAAGAAAACGTTAATGTGAGTTAAGAGTAAAATAAAAGTAGAAGGTTTACTATTAATTCGCATTAAACTTTTCTTGTTGTTTGGAACTTTGGCATTCCTTTACTCAGATAGCTTAGCTTCCTCCGTGAATATGTTAGTTGTTGCTTTGGAAACCTAAGTCTTCTAACATATTGCCACAAATTGGTCGCATTGCTCGTGTAGTGATCCTTTTCCAAGTTAACATTCTCCTATTCTAACTTGACTGCACCATCATATTTTTCAAAACTGGGATCTGTTTTTATCAAAATCTACTATACCAATCTCAGTAAACCAATTTTTTTTGATACTTTATATATACGACTACTAAATAAACCTCGTAAAACGTTAAACAACTTATAGCGACAAGCTAATTACGAATAAAAGGAAAAGACAGTTAAGATTTGATTTCACGTACAGTACGTCTGTGTCTCCGCTTATACGTATTTCGGCCTAATAGGCCTCTTCAGAACGGCTTCACAGTCGCTCTGAACGTGAAAATAAATATATTCTGTCTTAGGAAGCAACTCTAAATGGCTTCGAATGGACGCAAATAGCGACATCTGATATTAAAATCCGTAAACTAATTTTCGAAACCAAATTCAGATTTTTGCTTTAATCTGTGCCTTCTAAGAATTGTTTCCTCAACTAAGCAAAAATCCCAAGATAGAATAGATTTATTTTCACGTTCAGAGAGACTCTGAAAGCCGTTCTGAAGAGGCATATTAGGCCGAAATACGTATAAGCGGATACACAGACGCACTGTACGTGAAATCAAATCTTAACTGTCTTTTCCCTTTTATTTCGATATACTCTGTACGAGTACTAGAAACCAAATTGGCTAAGGATTTTTGCTTAGTTGAGGAGACATGTCGTGGAATGCAATTTTTAGATTCCCCATGTCTCTATTAACATCTTTATCGACGTCTGTTTTGCCTTGCAATTCTTAGATCTTACGTACTAGGTATTAATTTCAGCCTATGATATATTATCATCTGCAGTATATTCTTCAGTTAGAATTCCATTATTTTGCGATAACAGGTCATGCTCATCATAAAGTGAATTTGCTATGAATATTCTCAGACATCTCACTTTCTTCAGTTGATGGTAGATTGCCAGTCATGTTGCGACATGCCATTAAATCTTTTAAGAAAATTAAACTTTTAAAATATGTCCAAGTGTGTATACATTATATTGTATACGTAGATGTTTCTGGGGAATTATTTATTAATAGCTTCAGAAGCATTTTAACTTTTATTGTTTTGATTATTTGGGTATTTTGATACTGGAAAAATAATTATTATTTATTAACAACATTCGTTAACATTTTCATATATTATTCAGAGTTCTGTTTAAATACAGTTTTGATAACCCAAACTAAACAAATCTTTTTGGCGAAGTCTTACAGAATGGTTTTCTAATTACAAACAACAAATAAGCAAGAGCATATGTAGTAACATAATTATTAATAAACAGTAGTTAATATTTACTTGTCACTTATAATTCATCTGCAACATCAACCCATAATGTACTCACCTTGTCCCTATTGTGATTATTTGTCCATAATATGTCCCATTGTTTATTAATTTTTCCACATCCATATCGCTCGCTAGACATACGACTACTGGCGATGGAATCAAACATTCTTAAAAACCAAAACGAAGCGCATACTAGCCGCTACTAGCATCGCATCGCACTAAATCGCGCGCTATTTGAACAAGGCACTTAAGATACAAGTGTTTGTTATCATAGCATAGCAAAGCATCGCATCGCTGATCGCGCCATAGCAGTCTGTGTTTGATGTCTGCACTATTATATAATTATTGAATTTATTAAACATTTGAAGAGTATAATCGACTTCATAATCCGGAATGCTGAGTAAGCAGTCATAAAAATATCGTTTGTAGAAATGTATGTTGTAATTCAATTTAGAGATGACTGTTTTCTCTAATGTTTCCATTTCTAAGTTTGCTATTGTAACTTGTTATAATGTATATGTACATGCTATATGTTTGTTATTATAATTTTAAGATCGAAAATCGCAGTCGGCAAATAATGACAACTAAGGTGACATCTTTTTTCGGCCTGTACCTCTTGCCAAAATTTTTTTCGGACAAAACATAAAAAATGGGTTCAACAACAATGAATCCAGAAGAAAAAATATTGCGTACAACAGTAATGTAAAGAAATCTAAAGCAGCGATTGAGATGACAAAAATTAGTTTTATTTTTGATAATATCGCAAACAATTTTAAAACTAAGTAAAAACCATGTTGAAATATGTAAGTACATACCTTATCATATTTCGAGTTTGTCCCTCAGTCATTTTTCTATTGGTTGTCTGATTATCTTCTATCGTACAAAATTCAATAGGTACAAGTACCGGGTTATCCTGTCTAGCTGAAGATCCAACCCATAGTGTCGGCATCTGAGGATACCTTAATTTACACCTTTTTTCTGTTTCAAAATAGTATTGAATGGTAATTTCTCTATCTAAAATAAATTTTTATATACATTATTACAAATTAACCTAGAAATAAGGAGATAAACAGAAAAAATTATAAAATTCTTGGAATCTAATTTTTTCTTTTGTGGCTACCTGTAATCTGTAGGTACCTCAGTTTGTGGGATAGCAAATAGACAAAATGAGATAGAACACTTGTACAACATCGACGACTATCTCACGGAACTGAGGTACAGATTACAGAAAGGCACAGAAGAAGCTAGATAAATACTAATACAGTCGAAATACTATTCTACTAATTAAGAAAGAGGCAAATTCAAAACTCAAACCTTCATATTTTGTTTCATATAAATATGTTTTCGGTCCATATACCTTTATTGAAGAATATCTAACATTATTATCGACAAAAATGGTAAAAATGTAGTCATCCATAAGAATAATGTTAAACTGTATAGTGTTCAGAGAGGGAAAGGGCAATTGGGATAAACTGTGGAACGTGTATAAGTGGAAAAAAGGGAAAGAAGTAAATGGAAGTATTCGGGATGAGAAACATTACTTTAACGTTTTATAACAATTAGTAATTTAAGTTATTTTGTATATAATAATATGATATTATTATGTAACATATTTTGTATATGTCTTCTTCTTCTTTCAACCGTCTCTTGCCGTCTTTACTATTCTATTTGATGTCATTCGACTTATATGATCGTCCCAATCTACTCTTCGATTTCTTATCCAGTTTTTAATGTTCTCCACCTTGCATCTACGTCGTATATTTGTACTTCTATCTCTGTCCCATAGTGTCTTACCATCAATTTTTCTAAGTGTTTTCATCTCTGCTATTTCTAGTCAGGTCGTGTTTCTGTCGCGTACGTTATTATTTTGTAATTTCACTATATATATATATATATATATATATATATATATATATATATATATATATATATATAAAATATATATATATATTTTTATCAAAACCAACAACATTTAACGCGGAGTCAAACCCGGAATACCATTGATATAACATACAGCTCCCGCGGAAATATCAAAACTAACATATATATATATATATATATATATATATATATATATATATATATATATATATATACATATATATATATATATATATATATATATATTTACACGACCCGACTATAGCTCCTCTTTTCAAAATGCGGTTATAAGTCGTCTTCTAGAAGGAGTGAATATCTTTAAAATATTATTCGTGTATATTAATTTTTTTACAATTCTTATAATGTATCGAAAATAAAAACATTATAATTTTTTATACAATTACCAAATTAAAATCAATTGGTCTTCCATCTAAAATTACTATACATACCTCCTCCAATGTATATTAAATTAACAAAATAAATCTTTCTGCTATTCAAAATATACGTCAAAACTACATTACAGTGGTTTACTCCTCCAAATATAAATCAGAGACTAAACGACGGTGGATACGTAAACCAAATAATATATTAGAGTATATTTGGCGCGAAAAAATCTGTAAGCCTAACGATTTCTAACGTTTTGTTTTGCAGTGATAAAATATTCTTTATTCATATTACACGTGTAGTGCACTGGAAACTCTAGGTATGTACTTATATAATTTTTATTTTGTTACAGAACGGGTAATAAATACAATTTAATATTGTTTCAATTTAATAGGTAGTTGGATTGAACAAAACTACTAGATAATTATGCAAAATAATATATTTTCTGTCTTCTCCACATTACACATCAGATATTTTTGTACACTTTACAAATATATCTGAACTACATTTATAAACACATATTATACAGTGTATCAAGGGATTGATTTAACTATATATGTAATGGATCAAACATTTTTGAATCTCGTTTTGATATTTTGGCGTCTCGGCTGGTTAGAGTTGCACAAGTTTGACTTGAATGTTTGAAATTGACTTGAGTTTGACTTAATTTCCAGTCAAACTCAAGTCAATCCTTCTGACAAATAATTCTTCTTCCTGTGTCATTCCTATCGGAGATTGGAAATCATCAAGGCTATCCTGACCTTGTTTACAGCTGACCTAAAGAGTTCATTAGTGGTGCAGCCAAAAAACTCTCTCAAATTCCGCAACCATTCTTTTACGGTCCAGATTCCGTTTTCCTTTTATTTTTCCTTGAATTATATTTTGAAGTAATGCGTATTTATGTCCTTTCATTAGGTGACCCAAATATTCTTTTCTTCATTTTATCGTTGGTAAAAATTTCTGGGTCTTTTCCTTTCCTTCTTAATAAGTTCCCAAGTATTTGTAACTTGATACTTTTTCAATTTGAATGCTGTTTATACTAATATATGCTGGTTGTGTCATGTTTTCACTGAAGACCATATACTTGTTTTTTTATATTGATATTTATGCCATAATTGTTGCAAGCAATATTTATGTTTGTAAGTAATCGTTGTAATTCTTCTACTGTTCTTGCAACTAATACAGTGTCATACGCGTATTCAATATTATTTATAACCTCTCCACTGATTACGATTCATTCGTTTGCTTGCAAAAGGGGTTTCTGGCAGATGCTTTCACTATAAACATTACATAGCAGAGGTGACAAGATGCCTCCCTGTCATACTCTACGTATTTCTATTGCCTGTGATGTCTTATTTTCTATTTTTATGATATTTTCATGATTCCAATATATTTATATTGAGAATTATTCGCAGATCTTTATTATCTATGTCCTCTCTTTCAAGAATATCGCTTAGCTTATCATGGCGTACTCTGTCAAACTTTGGCAAATAATTCAAGTCAAGTCAAACTGGTCAATGGTTAAGGCTTTGAAAATTCAAACTGTTTGTTTAACTAGTTTGAAAGAGTTTGAAAATAATTTATTTATTTTAGTAGATATACTTTTTTTTTCAAGATAAAAATAATATTAAGATGCCAATTTAGATAACAAAATTCGATTCAGGTCAGAATAGAGTCGTAAATTCAAGAAAATGATTCATTTACTTAGCAAGTTTCATTTTATCGGTGATAATTTTATGCCTTCTATTCTGTCAACGATATCATTTTTTTGTTTATTTAAATGTTGCATAGATTACGGCAAAAAATCCGTTGGATAGTTTTTTTATAATACCAAGTGTATCTGATTTAGTGAAATTGATCCGATTTTTGTGAAATTTTGTATTTTGAAATAATTTCATATTTTGAAAAACTTTTATTAATATAATTTTGCCGTATTATTGACCGAAATGAAATTTTTTTTTCTCAACTGTCACGGACAACTTGAATTTTAAAAAGTAAACATGTGCTTGAAATTATTTTCAGATCAAGCAGGCCGGGACCCCAAAACATCAATACCAGCATAAAAATTTTGTATAAAAGTATAATAGTATAAAAAAAAGTAGGGTTCAAATTTTTGCCCACTCAGTTAAACAATACTTAGATATTTTATCACCAGTATATTTTTAGGATGAAACCAATTCGTTTTTGTAACAGAGCGTTAAGTCCCGTAAAAATTAACCAATCAGTAAGCGAGAAAGTAGATTCAACTGAAATTTTTTCGGTAAGTTCCAGTTAGATTTTTAAAAAAACATTGCTTATACTTAAATAAAAAAAATATTTTGTAGATCAAAAGCTCTCGATTTTATAGTGGATCTAAAGAAAATATACTCCCTTGTAATTTTATACTACAAGAATAACATAACAAAGATGAAGATCAGTATAAAGTTGGTAAAAAAACCGCTAATGAAATATTACCGATTGAAAATTCTAATGCATCTGACATTTTTTCCGTAAGTTTAACATTTAAGAGCATTTTATTCTCAAATATGAACGGTATGCGGCAAAATAAACAGTACTAAAATGCGTATGCCTCAGATTTGTATGTGTCATGCGCCGAAACGTATTAAGTGATTTCTGAACGACGTTATAACTTATGTGAATGTCATGATAATTTTAGGTGCTTCAGGATGGTTCTTAGTTTTGCAGAAAATTTTTTTATCGTGGAGTACTATTTTCGATCATACGGAAAAGGTCGCGAAATCGGTCCAAAAAGCTTAAAATCGACAATAGTTTTAGCAGGACGGGCAATCTGTCACACGGTCAGTGAGTCTCTTCGAATACTGTTCAGTGATTTTCCATACCCATCGCAATTATCAGGCCTAACATAACTAACACCACATGATAGTACATATGGGGAATGCTGAAGGAGGCAGACCGATACAATGTCTGACATTCCGGAATAACAAACTCCAATTAGATTTTTTTAGTGCCAGAGGGCATCTTTAACATCTATTTTATCGGAAACGTCGTCGTGAATAATGTTGGTAAGGCTATATCATGTATACTAAATATATAGATATTCATATACATTTCAATATTCATTTCAGTACTGTTTATTTTACCGCCTACTGTATTTCCCTACTTCAGTCACTTTTTACTATGAAAAATAATTTTAGGAAATATCCTTAAGTTCCCCTCAATTTTATGGTTCACCTGACAGTATCTTCACACCTGAAGAAAGTGATAAAGATAACACAGATTCTCCAGACTTAGAAACTCCATCACCAGCTTCTGATGAAATGTTAGATTCCAATTATGTTCCCTTCGATGATTCTTCAGTAAGTGCAATAAAACTTTTAAAAGAATAAAATGTGTTGTGTACTCTGTAATATTGAAATGGATAACAGAAAAAATATAATAATTATTTAATTGGGTTTTTAGGAAAAGTCTTCAGGTTCTCCAGAAATAAATAATTTTTCTTCCCACTTTTGTCCAAAAAAAGTTAACAAAGATGAGTTAAATATTGAGGTAAGTTTATTTCAAATATTTTAGCAATATAATTCAAAGCACATACTTTTTAGGAACAATCTAATTCACCTTCGTCTTCTGTCAGCCTAAATATCCATCAACATGTGGAAGAAACTTGCAATATAAATACGAAGTCTTTAAAAAAATCTGTTTTTTGTTACTTTTGTGAATCAGTTGTATTAAATTTTCCTAGACATATACTACGAAATCATCAAAGCGAATTAGAAGTTCAAAAAATTTTGGTTTACCCTCCAAGAAGTAAAACGAGAAAGCAATTGTTATTTGCTTTGAGAAAAAAGGGAAACTATTTGTTAGGTTCTGCAAATTTAAAACCAGTTAGGAAAGGATCTGCAGATACAAACTACCTACCGTGTGACCACTGCTTCGGCATGTATTCGGCAAAAAACTTATGGCGCCACAGAAAAATATGTAATCCTGATTCAATAACCAGAAATTCCCAATCACAAGCACAAAATTTCTTATTAAGGCACCTTAAATTGGACACTTATTTAAAAGAAACTGTTTTTCCTCGAATGCGAGCAGACAATGTATCACTCGTGGCTAAAAAAGATCCGCTCATTTGTGCGTTTGGCTCAAGATATTTGAAGATCCATAGAGAACAACACTTTATACCAGTAGCGTCAAGAAAAATGAGGGAATTAGCTAAAATTGTTATCGAACTAAGAAAAAATAGTTCCTCAATCAAAACGCTTTTTGACTCGTTGAAACCAGAATATTACGATTCTTTAGATTTTGCTACTAAAATAGTTTCAAAATATGATAACGAGAGCAAAACTTTTAAAGCTCCATCATTTGCTAAAAATATTGGCACTACATTAAAACAGTGTTGTGATATAGCACTTATGCTTAATGCGAAAAAGTCTGAGTTTACAGTTAGAAGTGCCAGCGCTAAAGCTGACTTAAAATCTTTAATACAAATAATAGAAGGAAATTGGAAATATGATATTTCCAGTCAAGCTGCAAATGATTTAGACATGATAAAATGGAACAAAATGACGTTAATACCACTAGCAAGTGACCTTAAGCTATTGAAAAACTATCTCGTGCGAAGGGCAAATGAATCTTGTGATAAATTACAGAAAAATAATAATGATATTAATTCTTACGTGTTTCTGTTAGAAACTATATATTGCCGTCTTATCTTATTAAATAGAAGGCGCCCTGGTGAATTAGAAAGAATGACCATACAGAGTTACATTAGCGCTAAAGATAATCAATGTTATGAAGAATTTTCTGAAGCAATTTCAGAAACCGAAAGAATTTTAATGAAAAGTTTTAGAAGAATAGTAATAAAAGGTAAAAGGGGACGTGGTGTACCCGTCCTAGTAAGTTAGGATGTACAAGAACACTTAGAAATGATTACAAAATGTAGAGATTTACTTTTAAAAACACCTAGTATTTACCTTTTTGTTAATCCAAAATTTGATAAACCAATTCGAGGGTATGAAGTAATGTCAAAATATGCTAAATTATGCGGAGCTAAAAATCCTAGTGCTCTTACATGTACAAGGCTGAGAAAACATCTAGCAACGCTAACCCAGTTGTTTACCATGTCGGAAAATGACATGAAGCAACTGGCTTCATTTATGGGGCACACATTAGGAATTCATCGATCTTCATATAGACTCCCCGATGACATTTACCAAACTGTAAAGATCTCTAAGTTGCTCCTGTTAATGGAGAAAGGTAAAGCAGGTCAATTCAAGGGAAAAAGTTTAGAAGAAATAGAGATAAATTTGGAAGAAGACATTATGGAAGATGATGATGGACATAATAACGAGGTATTTGGAGAACAAAATAATGAAACCAATGATGTTATTGAATCAAAAGGTTCAGAAAGTTGTAATAATAAAAAAAAGGGAATATTGGATATGAAGGCAAAAAATAAAAAAAAGGTTTTAGTTCCGTGGACAGAAAATCAGAAGAAAGTAGTCAAAATGTATTTTAAAACCCACATTAAACAAAAGAGGCCCCCCAAAAAATCGGAATGTGAAGATCTGATTTTAAAAAATCCTGATATATTAAAAAATAAAAATTGGCTCAAAATAAAGGTCTTCGTTCAAAATGAATATAAAAAGTGTTAAATGTCCAAGTTTTTTTCGAAATTCAGTTTTTGCAATATATTCTGAGTTTTCGTTAAGTATTTTTATTTGTGTTTATATATTCAGTTTTGTTCATATTTTTATTATTTGTTTTTAAATATAAATAATGATTAAAATTAAATATTTATAACGAACATATATACATGTTTTTTTTCGTTAGCCCTTGTTAAAAATTTACAAATGATTATCAATAATATATATATAGCCCTTAAATAATCAGATTCGTTTACAATATAACAAATACATTACATTTGAATTCATTTTTCGTTTTCACCATCACTTTTATTGTGAACAAAAACCTGTCTACTTTGATTCAGATTTTTTGTTAAAATATATATATTATATTACTTAAAATATTAAAGAAAGATTGGAAGACTATTAAGTAGTTTTCGAATCATTATTCCAGAGGAGGACTAAACCACCGTAATATAAAAATAGGAAGAACTAAGGTCGGTAAACTATAATTTGAATATACGTAACGAAATATACGCCGACGCTGGCGACACAACAAGTAATGTGGCGATCATATTGAACTAAAGTATTCAAACGTACAAAAACATGCAATAACTCATCCATCTGAAATTTTGCTCAATGGTTTAGAATGACATTTAGACTTCTTTTATAATGATTGCGATAAGTCCTCCGTATACGGAGGACCTACCACAGTGGAGGACCTATTATATGTAAATTTCCTATATAAGGAGGAGCTATCCACTGGTGCGTATATATATATATATATATATATATATATATATATATATATATATAGTGAAACAATGATGTATTGTAATATATAGTGAACAGACAATTCCGAGTTCCAACATCGAAAAGATTATAATACCCATGTTCGTCCGTCTAAAGATCTGGTCTACTGGCAAGGATCGATCCCACCGTAAACCGATAATCTCAACGGAAATAAGGGCTCGTGCGACAATCGTAGCGAACTACGATTGCCTAGTAAAGTCACATTGTTTTGAGCCTTTCGACTCTTGGAACTCCAAGAGATATCGTTGCCACCTTTGACTAGAAAGGATACGGCCTTATATGTATATATATATATATATATATATATATATATATATATATATATATATATATATATATATAATGTTTTGGATGGGCTGGAGTCAATAAAAGGGCTATTGGTTAACTATTTTTTATGTCGAGCTTTCAATTGTGTTTACAATTATTATCAAGAGCTGCTAAAAAATACAAAATATCTTACAAAGTTGAACTAGAAAGAAAAAAAAATTTTTGTTAACTAACCAAATAAAATTAGTTTGGTTAATAAAATTGCTGCTAACATATTTCAAAAAGAATTAATATAAAAATGTTCTTATCTAATAAATGTTTCTCTGAAATTTTAATATAATTTTGAAAAAGTTTCTTAACACAAAAACAAGTAAATTTATAAATAAGTTAGAATAGCGACCAATTAAAAATAAGCCTCAATGTCATAAATGTCAACTTAAAATTTTTATTTTTGACAATTATATTGCCAAAAATAAAATTTTGTTTAAAAATTCTTTTTTGTTTAATAACAAAAAAGAAGAAGATTTATTCACCATTGATAGATGTTTGAAAAAATGTAACAAATATATGGAAAATTAAATAAAAATGTGATATTTTACAGGTTTCATATATAAACTCCAAAGAAATAATATAATTATAAATTTTACTTAGATTTTGAATTTCTGATTTTTTGTTTAAATTATTATCACTTTTGCTAATACAAACCATTTCCAAAAAAGTCCTTTTGAATTTATTACTTTCATTACACAAAATTTTAATGTTATCAAAATCCATAATATGGTCTTTATCGATTAGATGCTCTGCCAAAGCAAAAGATGGTTTTTTAATTCTGCAATCACTTTTGTGAGAAATAACGCGATTTGAAAGATTTCTTCCGGTCTCATCAACATACTCAGCTTCTGAGGTAGAAGACATTGATTTATTATTATTTGTGAAGAATCAATAAAATCGGATATTTCAGGTACATATGAAATACAAGGAATTCTGACGATTCTGATTATGCTATTCCTCTGAACCACAGATAAAGCGTCCAAAGAAAAAACCAGGCAAAAATAGTACATCAAAATTTGTTTCAAGTTGTAACAAAAGATACTCCTTCGTGCTCAGTAATAATTCAACGTCAGCCTGATTGATATTTAGACAATATAAAAGCCAACCATGAAAGCACGTCATATATTGAAGTTTTTTCATTTTTTTTTTTGATAAAAAAGTAATTGAGAGCATTCTATATTTTACAAATATTTATGCATCGCAGAATAACCGTCACGATTTTGAAATGAATAACATAGATTAAAAAAAAATTTTAGCATATGTAATTATCTGGTTCACACTCTACTTCAAGTTGATATGTATTGGTCAAAGGATGAGGATAAAGAAGTGCACATTATAAGAGAAAGCACGAGCTGACATAGATTTATATTTATAATAGTGAAGAAACCGCTACATCAGTTTAAAACTTAGTACATGGACGTCAATCTAAATGTGCTTTACCAGATGACACCAGATTCGACAATATTGCCCACATTACAAAAAGAAACGATAGTGCAAGAATGTAGGATGTGCAAAAGTAATACTATTTATTTATGTAAAAGGTGTAGAATACATCTACACCCCGAATGTTTCGAAAATTTTCACCCCAAAATTTAATTTAATTTAAGATACAATATGTTCCTTTATTAAAAATTGTACTGTTGTTTTCCTTGAAAATGAGAAAAAAATCTTTTTGGTTGTAAATTAGTCTTAATTTGTCTTTTTAATCCAATCTAATAAATTAATTGTCAAATTTCTCTTTGTATATTGAGCGGTCGAGGATCTACTGAATATCCAATACGATGTAAGACAAAAGCTTAAGAAAGGTAAGGCGGCTAAATTTAATAAAATCACAGCGGAAATGTTTAAAAACATGGGCGACAAGGGCATTGAACTGCTAACAAAAGTATGTAATAGGGCATGGGATGAGAGCCAAATACCAAAAGATTGGGAAGTGGGAGTTATTCTACCCATTTTCAAAAAGGGAGACAGACGCAAATGTAGTAACTACAGAGGAATAACACTACTGAGCATCCCATCCAAACTATATGAGAGAATACTAGAAAAACGTCTTTTACAAGTTGATTCTAAAATGGAACAATCACAGAGTGGATTTAGAAATGGCAGAAGTATTCAAGATCACATTTTTACTATCAAGAAACTAATACAAAACGCACGCAACTCAAGCACTGAGTTATACCAAGCCTTTATACACTTAGAAAATGCATTTCATAGTAATCCAAGGAAGGTGATTGACATATGTTTAAAAAAGAAAGGTGTGAAAATCAAACTCAGGCAAGCCATTATGAGTGTATATAGACATACAAGAAACAGAATCAGAACCGATAATGTGGAATCCGAAGAGTTCATAGTAAATGAGGGTTTACGTCAAGGAGGAGTCCTAGGCCCCATACTGTTTAATATTGTCTTGGATGACATAATTAAAGAAACTAGAGTAGAAACATTGAAATTATATGCCGGACATAGAAATCTAGATGCAGTGTGGATCTCAGAGTGTGCATACGCAGACGATCTAGTGATATTTGGGATAAACGAAGAAGCACTCCATCGAAATTTACAAGTATGGATCGCTGCACTAATTAAAGAAAATTTAAGGATCAATAATGAGAAGACGAAAGTAATGGTATGTGGAAAAAATAGAAAACAAACGAAGATAACACTTAACGGAAATACACTTGAACAAGTCGATACTTACAAATACTTGGAAGTACAAATAGAGAACAGAGGAACTGAAGAAACTGAAATAAGTTCCAGAATAGAAAGTGCTGCTCGGATGTACCACGCAATTAAAAGTACGTTTTTGTCGAAAAAAGAAGTATGCCAAAAAACCAAAGTGACTATATACAAGATGGTGTTTGTGCCGATTTTAACTTTAAGTAGTGAAAGTTGGACGCTTACCGATAAATTAAAATCGAAAATACAGAGCATAGAAATGAAGTTTCTTAGAAGAATAATGGGTATAACCAGGTTAGACAGGATTAGAAATGAGGCAGTCAGAGAACATCTTAAGGTCCAATCAATTATTAAGAAAATTGAAGAGGCCCAACTGAGATGGTATGGACACATGGTTAGAATGAATCAAGAAAGACCAGTTAAAAAAGTATGGGGAGCCAGAAGACAAACCAAGAGACCAAGGGGCAGGCCAATGAAGTCATGGGATGATAATGTAACCACAATCTTAGAGACACGAGGAATCAGCAAAGAACAAGCAAGAAACCAAGCAAAGAATAAGAAGCAATGGAGAAAAATTGTATATGCAACTAACTAAAGACACATATATATATATATATATATATATATATATATATATATATATATATACATATATATATATATATATATATACATATATATATATATATATATATATATATATATATATATATATATATATATATATATATGTTTGCAAGTTTGTTCTTTATCTAGTGTATTAACCTATTAACAGCCGCTCAATATATATATATATATATATATATATATATATATATATATATATATATATAATAATATATATAATAATATATATGAGTCCGCTAGATGCAAAACTTTGTATTTACTGTATAAGTCAAACTGAGTTATTTGCAACAAACTGATAAATTTTGCAAAAAACCTTAGACATAATAAATGGCACTTTTTTGTGATAGATAAATGCTTTATTAGGTAAAATATAATGATTTTTTTCTTAGAAAAGTTATTGGGTTTGCTAGAAAAGGAAGAAAAATTTGAAAATACCGAGTTTTGCAAGTGAACTATGTAAATACAGATTTATGCAACTAACATTTGCAAATACATGATAATAGTCAACCATTAACGATATTAGTGGTTGTTATATTAGTCTGTTTTCTAAACCTAGTGTGTTAGGAATAAGGAAGAAAGCATGTGGAAGTAAACTTTTAGTGAAGTTTACTTTTATCCAAAGTACAAAAGGTATTACAAATTATAATATGTATATATTTATATTAATTTCTAAACTCTAAGTTTCTCTGGGTCCTCATCATCAATATGATCATTTTCTGTAGCACTCTCGTTATTATTTGCTTGTACGCCAGTATCTATAATTTTATAAAATTTGAGATCCGGCTGGTCTCTCCAATTTTCACCAAACTGGTTTCTAAGGAGAGTGCCTATGGACGATTTATCTCATTTCAATGAACCTCCAATCTGTTGTAACTTTGGTTTCAATAAAGAAATCTTTTTCCCTTTTCGTATTATAGACTTGCTGAATCCTATGTCAGAAGAAAAAAATTTTTCCCCCTTACCGTAGCCATATAATCTTTGTCCTTAGAAAATTTAAATCGTTTTGTTGCATTACATTTAAAATGCCACTGGGAAGGTTTTTTAACAACAACGTCACTCGTCTTTCTCCAGTCTGATATCTGCCAGTCTTTACCAAGTCTCAGCACCTTTGAGTGTTTTCCAATTATGTCTTCATATTCTTTTCTGTTTATTACAACGTTCTTCTTTTTTATCTCCCTTTCTATCATACCGAAAAGCCTATCTGGTGGCAAAAAGGAATGACCAACAACAGGAAACGTAAACTCCACTTCCTTGATGTGACCAGGTGCTTCATAAACAAACCAGTAGATTATCATAGACATCATCGTGCTATTTTTGTTCTGTCCACCACATCCATCTGCAAATAGGTGAACTTTTTCGATTTGATTTTGTTGAATTTTATGAGAGTATCATGTACAGCAGAGGCAACAGCATTTGAATCTTTTGGATGTTCAAACTCCAGCTACACATATGACGTCACATTTGCAGAAGAAAGATGGGATTTCGAATTTCCAGCCACGATGGTGAAATTATAAAAATTTATTTGCTGTGAGAAATAAGCCGCCTGGTCGGGAAGCTTTGGCAAAGAAAGATTTTTTTGACAATCAAAAGAAAATATTCGTATGTTATGATTTGATTCATTTTTTAACAAAGAATAAAAGGCTTTAGCTCTTAACAATATGAACTCTCTGCTCTGTTATAACCTTTAACTTTTCTTCTTCTGAATTTTCTTTTCTCAAAATTTCCTTCGCTCTGAGACACGCAGAACAAGCATCTACTAAGGGAGTGCCGAATGATATGTTGTAGTGTTCATTAACGTGTGTTCGGAAATATGATAACTTTACGGAATGATGTGGATGACGTGGACAATACATTCTGTAAAGCTTTGTAAAATTCAGATCACATGGTAAATACAATCTAGCCGATCGTCCTCTATTATAATGACTCTCTGCATCGTTCAAACGCCCCATAAATGTTTGGATAGATAATTTTATTGGATCAAATCTACCTTTTGTTGTATCTCCCCCTCTTGGTATTTCACCCCGGATAACAAACGTTCTTACAACACGCTCTATTCTTTCAGAACTTAAATGAGTTATTCCAAGAAATGCTGTCTTGCATACTCTTAAAAGTCCACCCTCTACTGTAGGAACAAAATATTTAATTGAAATTCCATGTAGGTTTGTACCTGATCTCTTGGGCTTTTGACCTTCACAAAATTTCAGCAAAAAAATATCTTGTTTTATTTTGTCAGTTGTTGAATACAGATTATTATGGAAACGCTGAATGTCTCGCATCTTTAAATCTATACAACAATACACTTTCTTTGTATGGTTACAGGTGGGAAAACCGGGTAAATCCTTAGGTTTATGCCTAAAAATATTGACAATAAGTCCCAAACCTATCTAGTTAATTGTAGACACCTCTTACCTCTTAAGTTTCATTACATTTCGTTTCCATTTTTCTGTTTGTACAAGTCGTTTTCTCTCTTTTCCTTTTTCACAAGGTCTAATATGCACATGAAGATCCATAATGTTAATTATTTGCAATAAACTTGGTGTTTTTAGTACTCAAATAACAAACAGTGAAACCGGTAATGGCGAATGATGGAATAATTGACATGTGCACATGAGACGTGTCATGTGACTCAAACAATGTAAGCGATTGGCGAATTGCAATTACACAGTTATGCAACTGGCATAGGCTAACAAATACAGAGTTTTGCGTCTGATTCAAGATTTCTAATGCCTTTTTCTTAGTAAATACCTTACTGTGCTGCTGAATTTCTACATCAGCAGATAGCTATAACATGTGACAAATAACTGTCAGCTAAAACTCAATTTTTACAAATACAGAGTTTTGCATCTAGCGGACTCATATATAATATATATATATATATATATATATATATATATATATATATAGGGTTCCTTTTGATAATTAGTAACACAACTGAGTTTCTGAAATTAAAGATTTATTAAAACATGTTCTATTTACATTATTTACACAAGATTTTACCTGAAATTAAAGAAACGACATTTAATGTCACTAACTCTGGATGTTTAACATTCTTAACCACAAAATAAAATCTGACAAGGTGACAAGTTTTTAAATATAAAGATGACAGAAGTGGTTGTGTCTAATATTCCAGATAATGTGCTCGATAGAGCGCGGCAATATTTGAATGATGAAATTATTATTTCATTACATATATATTGAGCGGCCGTTAATAGGTTAATACACTAGATAAAGAACAAACTTGCCTCAAATGTACTTTACTTACCTCAAAACTATTTTAAAGTTAATAAATAAGTCTATTTAATAAATATATTCCCAAGAAATAGAACACACTACGCCTAATTAAATATCATATTTCTCTCATAACATTCTTTCTAACGTAAATATATATAGACCAGCAAAATATTGATAAGTTTACCGATATTTCTAACTATTCAATGAACTTGTCTCACTATACACTAGTGAATCGCACCAATTTATTGTTACGGGAGCAAATTTTATGGGACTTATCTTACTTTTTCACTTATTTACATAGGCGAAGCATACACAATAAAAATGACCCCGGTAAGAATTTACTGTTGAAATTTTACATGGTTGCCGCTACCATTTAGTTCAATTTGTAGATTAGTCACCTTTAATTGAAAATTGTCCGACTACAGTAAGTATTAAAGTGGCTTTATTTAACGTTTGGAGAAAAGATTTTTAATTAAAATTTTTGTGATTTATGGTATAGAGCGACTACAGGAAATTAATTTTTCTTATAGATATTTCTAATTAGATTTGCGGTTAACCGAAAGAAAATTGAATAATAATTAAAGCTCAATATACCACAAAAAAAATTAGAACAATAAAAAGCTCAATCGTTTTACTTACTATTAGCATCTTTAAAGGTTTTATGGGCCGGTGGATCATTTATACCGTTAACCCTATAACTTCTTCTAGAACTGGGCAAATTTGGAATTTCATAAACAACTCTTAACTGCCGCATGAATTTGCTAAATATTTCCAAATCTCGCCTATCGAGAGGTCTGCTAAGGTCATTTCTTGTAAGTTTCTGATATTTTTCTGCATTTATTACTTCAAGCAAAGCTTCTATCACTGGTATAGCTGAAAAAAAGAACGGATTAGAGTCGTACGGATTAAAGTCTACCCATAACCTAAAAATTATAGGAACTATCTCCAGTGCTCCGTAATATATATTTAACAGGTAGGCCGGTAGGTACCTATCGAGCGATAGACTGGTAAAATTTTGTCAAAACAAAAAATATATTATGCACTTGCATACAATATGCACGTGTAAACACTTTGTACCTTTCGTAACATATGTATATGTTGTTAGGAGGTCAATACTGATTGTTAAAACCATACATATATAGTGTTTAAACACATTGATGGATGCTCTTAAATTGAAGGTTATGCAGCACACAATTTTTTTTAATGTACACACGATACCTCGGTGGCACATCACAAACATTTTTCTATACAGTTTGTGACACAATTAAAGAACTTTATTGTTTCACAAATAATACAAATTTTTAAGCCACAATTTAAAACATGGTGCAGGAAATAAAGACCGTCTGAATGGCTTTCACACATGTAACTTGTTTCTTTTCTTTTATTTTCCTTTATACACTGTCCACACTTGAGAAATAAATACTAGATAAATCTTTTATCGGAACTCATCATTTTATCAGGATACAATATTCTAAGATATCTAAGGATCACTTTAGAGCAGTGGTTCCCAAACCACAGATGTCTGCGGACCACAGCCTGAAAGTGAATGTCCATGGACCACTCGTACATATATGTTGTATCAGTTGTAACCAAATTCAAAGGTGATTAAATAAAATAATTTTTATAAGATATGACCACAACCCACTGAAGATTTAGCATTAAACTGAAGAAACTCAGCGGGAAAACAAGAGTCCAATACAATACAGATATCTCAATAAAAAGACAGATAAAGAAAAAAGTTTCACGAAAAATTAAAGAAGAGATCAATAAAATAGACATAACACTCGTTGAAGGCGTAAACCGAAAATGGGAAATTATAAAGAATGCTCACGCTAGACAGACGCTTGCTTCCAGATAACATCTCTAGCCTCTCCTACTCAATTCCTATCCTCACCTCCAAGAAGTGTGATCTTAATCACACGGGTGAACCCCGGTAAACCTGAGCAACCCTATTGGAGATTGGGTAACCAACCCCAATGGAAGGTAGGGTCAGGGCGGACGAGGAAGGGAGAAAGCATAGCTTGTTCAGAAGCTATAGCCAGTAGCTCTGGCACTGGACTCGGGTGCAATAGGCCGATAACCTGTTCACCTTAAACTCAGCTATCACGAATGCTACGAACAATGAACTAACCGGACGGACCAACGGACAACGACCAAAACTACGGAATAAGGACTTAATGATGGATTTGCGACTGGGAACCTGGAATGTTCAAACCATGCTGCAGGCAGGCAAAATGCAAAGTATTGCACAGGAACTATTGAAGTACGAAGTAGACATAGCAGCTCTCCAAGAAATCAGATTTAAAGGGCATGGTTGCATAAATAAAAAAGAATACAGTATGTACTACTGTGGAGCAGAAAGACAAGGAGACTTTGGAGTGGGTTTTATCGTAAACCATAAATGCCGCAGGTCAGTATTGGGTTTTACTCCAGTTAATGAAAGAATATGCAAAATACGTCTAAGGGGAAAATTTCATAATGTTACAATTATTAATATCCATGCCCCAACAGAAGCAGCAGATGAACTAGTAACCGACCAATTCTATGACCAACTACAAGTAGAATGTGAAAACGCACCGAAGAGAGATGCAGTTATAGTTCTGGGTGATATGAACGCGAAGCTGGGAAAAGAGAAAATATATGCAGAATCCTTTGGTAAGCATAGTTTACATGATATTACCAGCAACAACGGTATGAGAGTGGCACAGTTGGCAATGGCAAACAAACTAAGAGTTGTTAGTACGTGTTTTCCTCATAAAAATATTCATAAAGGAACCTGGATGATACCTGGTACTAATAAATTTAATCAAATTGATCACATATTAATATCTAAGCGGTGGGCAACCTCCGTAACAGATGTTAGAACATATAGAGGCGCAAATTGCGATTCGGACCATTTCTTGGTTATATCGAAGATAAAACAAAGAATATCAATGGTAAGAAAAGAGAAAGGCGCCAAACAAAGAAAATGGAATACATATATGTTTAAAAATCCTAAAAAGAAGAATGAGTACCAGCAGAAAATAAAAGTAATATTAAGTGAAAGAGGAGAACAAAACAACATTGAAGAAGAATGGAATATCATCAAAACGACAATTACAAATATGGCAAAGGAAACATTAGGTGAAACCTCAAGCCAAAGAAACGAGGAATGGTTTGACCAAGATTGCCAACAAGTAATAAATAGCAAAAATATAGCTAGACAGAAATGTCTACAAAGGGATTCCCGATCGAATAGAAAGGCATATGAAGAACTCAGAAAAGATGCAAAGAAAATATGCAGAAGGAAAAAGAGAGAAATGTTGAATAGAAAAATACAACAAATTACAGATTATAATAACAGAAGAGACGCTAGAAAATTTTACAAGGAAATCAAGCAATGCACCCAAGGATACATAACAAGATCAACAGTTTGCAAGGACAAAAATTATCAGCGAGAAAGAGGAAATAATGAAAAGGTGGAAGGAGCATTTTCAAGAGCTGTTAAACCCAGAAAAAGAACAAAACGAAGATGAAGAGATAATTCACCACACAGCAGAACAACTAGTTGAGCAACCAACATTGGAAGAAACGATAAACGTCATAAAACATCTAAAAAATAACAAAGCACCTGGCACAGATGGAATAACTGCAGAACTGATAAAGAATGGTGGACATGCGCTATGGAGGCGTATCCATAAACTAATCGACCGCATATGGACACTAGAAGTCATCCCAGAAGATTGGAAAGTGGGAATCATACTTCCTATGTACAAAGGGGGAGACAAACGACTCTGCAAAAATTATAGGGGCATAACAGTTTTAAATGTCATCTACAAGATATTATCAGGAATTATATATAGCCGCCTGGAATCGTTTTCGGAGGAGATTATTGGTGAATACCAATGTGGCTTCAGACCAAAGAGGTCAACTATTGATCAAATACATATGTTAAGAGGTATACATGAAAAATGTGTTGAATATAACATACCTATTTACAACTTGTATATCAATTTCAAACAGGCGTTTGATGGAGTAGATCGACAAAAGATGTGAAAGCAACTATCTATGTTAGGGATACCCAATAAGTTGGTTAAACTTATACGAATGACTCTGGAGGGTTCCAAAGCTATGGTGAAAATAGATGGAGATATGACGCAGGCCTTTGATATTGAAAATGGAGTTAGACAAGGGGATGCCTTATCAACAACACTTTAATCTAACTTTAGAAGCTGTTGTTAGAAAACTGGATATAAACGGCTGTATTAATACAAGATCTATGCAAATATGCGCATATGCGGATGATGTTGCCATAATAAGCCGCAACAAAAGTTTATTAAGCGAAAAAGTTATAGAACTGAAACGAGAAGCTGCTACGTTTGGTCTATATATAAATGAAAGCAAAACAAAATATATGGAGTGCACAAAATCGAATGAACATGAGAATCTGAAGGTAGACAACCATACCTACAAATATGCCTCCACTTTTCCCTACCTAGGCTCAATAATAAATGACAACAACAACATCGGTCAAGAAATACAAGCGCGGATTCTTAGCGGTAATAAGTGCTTTTATGCATACAAAGACTTAATGAAAAGTAAGTTACTGAATCGTGAGTCTAAGCTGAGAATCTACAAAACAGTAATTAGACCAGTGGTTACATATGGATGTGAAACGTGGACCCTCTCAACCACTGATGAAAATCAACTGAGAATATTTGAGCGCAAAATACTAAGGAAGATATTTGGACCAACCCAATGCAGCGATGGTTCGTGGAGAATTAAAATGAATCACGAGCTGGATGAACTAATGCAGAGCGCAGATATTGTCAGATTTGTAAAGTCACAAAGACTAAACTGGCTTGGTCACCTAGAAAGAATGCCAGATAATCGAGCTGTAAAAGTAGTCCAGAGATGGAAGCCCCAAGGAAACAGAACAAGAGGAAGGCCCCGTAAAAGATGGATAGACGACGTAGAGAGGGATCTTAAAACCATGAACATCAGGCAGTGGCGAAGGAAAGTATCCGACAGGGCAGAATGGAAGAACATTGTTAAGCAGGCCAAGACTCACAAAGGGTTGTAGCGCCATTAGAAGAAGAAGAAGAAGTTCACGCTAGACGTTAGTGCACTCACGCGAAATAACTTTCAAAAGAGAGAAAACTTTCTTTTGGTATAAACATGGATGGATAATAAGTGAAATCAGATGATATACAGTGACCACCACGCTCTCCCATGCATTGGGCATACTTTCTTACTCGTATATCCTATACATCATTTGCCACAACACACCAATCCCCTCCTCTTATAGAGCCTTCCAAACCTTTACAGGTATTCCATCAGGTTCCACTGCCTTCCCATGATTTAAAATCTCGACAACCTTATCTCTCGTTATCTCCGGTATTACATTCTCATTTGGGTCGCCCATCCTCTGTTTCTTCTCTGGCGTTCTTCATTTAGCAACTTTCTAAAATACTCATACCACCTTTGCTTTATATTACGTCGGATCTTAACACTCTTCCATCCGCACTCTTAATCTGCCGCACGTGAGCAGGTGAATGCTGTATAATCTTCTCATCCCCTCAGGTCTTTCTAACTCTTACAGCTTTGCAGATGATCTTTACTTAGCAGTAGCTACAGAGCGATTTGATTTCCTCTTTGCCACCTTGCATATATCCTTATTTTTCTCTTTTTTAGATCTCTTATTCCTATTTCTTCTCCTTAACCTTCTGTTATACTTCATCGTTTCACCACCTGGTTTTTTTATCTCTCAGAGGCCCCTTACTAGATGTTTTTCCTAGCACTTCCCTGTCACTCATACCACATCTTTGCTGTTAGCTTCCCACCAATCATTTACCGCGTCTTGTTCGTCAAACTCATCCATCTTTCTACTCTACTTCTTACTTTGGCCAAATCCTTATCCTTTTACTTCCATCACTTAACTTTCTGATGTCCTGCTTACTTTTCTTTCGGCCTCATCGTAATCTCCGTATTCACTGTCAACGGTCAGTGTTGATTAGTTACGCACTCACCATTTATCACTTTACAGTTGGTAACCTCTTTTGCTGGCTTCTTCTACACAGCACAAAATCTATCTGATTTTCCCTTCCTCCGCTACTATAGGTAACATACTGATCTTTAGTCATCATAAAGAATGTATTAATCACAGCCAAATCCCATGCCATTATTAATTAACTTATCATATTCTTATTAATTAATCTATCATATTATGTATTAAAAAAGGCTTACCTTTAGGAAACGGTTTATGCGCAACATCAACGTTTAAAAGTGGTTTCCAGCCTCTAATAGCTGATTGATAAAAGCCATGATACATCTCCATTCCTTCTCCCAAGTCGATAATCTCTCCTACTGGTTTATGAAAGAAACTTCTTCCCACTTGAAGTAGATTTTGAGAAGGAGCACAACGTAGAACAATATCGACCACTTGTATAGCTTCTGTCGGAGTTGCTCTAGATAAATTGAAATTTTTCAGAGGAGATAAATCAACCTAAAAAAAAATTATATATTAAATAAATGATTATTAGATCAAAACTGCTGTATTTGTTATAATAGATAAAAATTATTAAATTAGAGATGGTTAATTACAATTCAAAAAAATGCTTAATTAGCGGATTTTATTTTTCTTCCTTATATTTTGATAGGCAAACGTCGGTTTATATAGCGCCAGCAGGTGTATTGTGACATACTGAACAGATATAAATAAATAAACAATAATGCCTTTATTTCCAACAGGCTTACACTTAATCACAGGAAATCTATAAATAATGATGTGAATTTCATTTAAGGGAAATTCATGGAAGTTATACATCCTTATAGTTATGAAATTAACAAGGATATTTAACCCTTTCAGTCATGCATCATTAATTTGAATGCATATATAATTCTACAGGAATCTGCAACTTAGGCAAGTTTATCGAAATCTATATTCTATAAGTACTATACTTCTGCATTTTGTACCTAGATGGCGCATGGATGGTTTTGTGCTATAAGAAAATTAATGTCAAAAGCAATTTGTCGGCAATTGCATTGTTCATAAGAGGTAAGTGTACTTGTTTCTTCAAATATTAGTTTGAATAAAGTCAATCGCCGTTTATATTTCAGTGCAATGTTGAAAGTAGTGTTACTTCTTACTAATTGTGAATATATTTTATTGAAATTAGATTTTTTTCAAATATAGAAGTGTGCTTCAAATTCGATGGGCACAATTGTAGTCAAAATGACTCAGTGTTATTTTTTGTTTCAGAGTAAAATGCCTCCAAAAAAGTATTTAACTGAGAAAGAACTCCTGGAAGAGCTGGAAAAACTGTGCGACATAGAAGGATTTGTTAATGATGACGAAGTGACTGCGAAGAAAAAATACAAGTAAGACAGAGAGTTGGACATATGATAGATGATGTCTCAGAAAATCAAAACGAATTGGAGGACAAGGAAGAGGATAATGAGGTAGAAAAGGAGGATGATGATGAACAGGGCGAAAACGATGGTAACTATGATAACTTCATTACTCTGAAAAAAAAAATGTAATATGGTTACAGAATGTTCAATATCTAACACGACAATTACCTAATAAAATAACACAGATTTCTAATGAAAACTGTTCTGAGGAATATCCAGTTACATATTTTATGAGATATTTTCCCGAAAGTATATTCGAAAATTTCGTTCAATATACGAATATGTATGCTTTGCAAACTGGAAATGAGAAATTTGTACCGTGTAATCTACAAGAAATAAAATCATTTTTTGGCCTTAGTATTCTAACAGGCTGTCTAAAATTTCCAAGACTGCGAATGTATTGGGACCGATCTTTAAAAATTGATATTTTTTCGGACACAATGACATTGAATCGTTATTTCAAACTTCGCACGCACATACATTATGTTGACAATCTGGAAACCAGACAGAGCGACGAGAAACTGTGGAAAGTTCGACCAGTTTTTGAATCAGTCCTAAAGAGATGTAGAGAACTGCATATAGAAACAAATATTTGCATAGACGAACAAATCATGCCTTTCAAAGGAAGATTGTCTATAAAACAATACATCAAAAATAAGCCTAATCCATGGGGAGTGAAACTGTATTTATTAGGTGGTGAAAGTGGACTAATTTACAATTTTCTAATCTATCAAGGTAGTACCACAGAAATAGAACCTTCCAATTTGAAATATGAACAAGGTGCAGCTATCGTATTGCAATTAACAAAAGGACTTGAACCTAATAAGCATGCATTGTACTGTGACAATTATTTTACGAGCTATAATCTTTTACAAATTCTCAACCAAAAATCAATACTTGTTGCTGGTACTGCGAGGATCAAAAGATTTTCTAAACCACCTTTAACTGATGTAAAAGATTTTTCAAAAAACCAGAGAGGATCAACGGAACAAATTATCTCTTCTGATGGAATTGTAGTAACCAGATGGTTAGATAACGAGTCAGTGATAATGGTGTCCAACTTCGTTGGGGTTGGTACAGAAGATGTTGTAAAACGTTGGAATAAAGAAACAAAATGTTTCATTGACGTAAGTCGACCCGAAGTTATACAAAAGTATAATAAGTCCATGGGTGGCATAGATAAAACAGATGCTCTTATTGCGTTTTACAGAGTAAAAAACCGTTGCAGAAAGTGTTCGACTAATCTTCCATGCAGTTGACATGGCCCTAACAAATTCATGGTTAGAATATAAAAAAGATATGCATACTTTAGGAATTCCAAAAAAAGATATCATGGACCTTCTACACTTTAGGATGAAAGTTGGTGAAGCCCTCATAAAAGTCAACTCTTTCAATAACCGAAAACGGGGAAGACCTTCAAGCGGTACATCTAGTCCAGTAGTAGCTGAAAAACGCCAAAACATTGAAATTAGACCTCTTACTGAGGTGCGATTAGATATCATTGGACATTTTCCAGAGCACCCTCAGCTACCTTTACCTTTAAGATGTAAAAACCCTGGTTGTATAGGAAAATCAAGATGGAAATGTCAGAAGTGCAATGTCCATTTGTGCCTTCAAAAGGAAAGAAATTGCTTTTTTATGTTTCATATGCGCTAGTTTTTTAGATTTGTTAAGTACTATTGGGTACAAATGAACCCATAATAAATTTTTTTATGTATACATGCTATATTTTTATTAATGTCCAAAAAGTGTTATATGAACTGTTTTAAGTACATTTTAACCAAAAAATATTTTTTCGTTCGCTGAAAAAAAAAGAGGTACTGAAAGGGTTAAAGTTCTGGGTATAGGTGTATCAAATAATGATGGATATTATGATTCAAACCTAGGTATAAAAAATAATTTTTGCATGATTAATCTTATAGAAAAAAAGAGATACCATTGCAGTATTGTCAAAATTTTAAAGAACCAAATGAAAATATATCTAGTAGGGTTTTGTGATCAAGTTCTCTTCTAGGATAAACACCGAAGAATTTGAAGTACACATACACTGACCGGCAAAAAAAGTGGCCATCCCATAAATTTCCGAAAATAAAAATTCATTGGAAGTTTTATGCACTGTTTCATATTGTATATTCAACACCTTTCATTTTTAATCAAAAAATGGCCATTACTGCTTGATTCCCTAGCATAATTTAATTAGAAGGCTACAAAAGAAAATAGTGTAATATCGAAACGAATTACAAACAATAAAAATTACGAGCGAACTTGAACAAAATTGTCTAATATCGGGTATTATGCCCTCCTATAACTCATTGCATACGATTTGGAAGGGAAAGGAACAAATTTTGAATAAAAATTTGAGGAATACGTTCATATTCTTCACGAAGACACGAAGCATGTTTTCAAGTTCTGTAAGACTTTCTAGCTGGCCTGGTTGACTTATAACCATACGATGAAGTTCATCCCAAAGATATTCGATGATATTCAGATCAGGACTGCAGGCTGCCATTTTAGAGTACTAAATTCTACTTCCCCCAAGTAATTTGTCACGATTCTTGCAGTATGCGGCTGTGCATTATCATGCATAAAGACGAAATTGTCCCCAATACACGGACCAAATGGAACTAGTGATTCTGCAAAAACATCCTCTATGTACCGGTGAGCATTCAGGGGGCCATTGATAAAAATAAGTTCAGTTCGAGCTTCAAATGAGATTCCAGTCCAAACCATGACACAACCACCGCCAAAGTTTCTTCTCTGAAACATACAAGCTTGGACATATCTATTATTTCTCCATATCCAAACCCTCTCTCGGTCATCGTCAGACTTCAAACAGAACCACGATTCATCAGTAAAGAGAATTCGGCTCCAATCCTGTATATCCTAGTGTTGATGTTTTCGAGCAAAAATTAATCGATTCCTACACTGTCTGGGTTGTAATTCGGGAACAATAGCTCGCCTTTGTGCTATTAGTCCTCTTTCATTGAGGCATCTTCTAACAGTTCTCTCACTTAAATTTACATTTCTAACCTCTTGCGACGGTTTCTAGCAGCAATTGCAGTGGAATGGCGATTTCTTAACACAATATAACGATCATTTCTTTGTGAGTTAACTCTTCTACGACCGGAAATAAGTCGAAGTTAGTATGTACCAGTCTCTATAAAGCAATGGAAAGCTCTCCGTACTGTAGTTCTCGGAATACCTAAAGTTTCGGATACATAAACTTGGCTTCTTCCGTCTTGTAGCAATGCAATAATTCAAGCAACATCTAGTGTAGATAACACCATATCTTAATTATTCACTTAGTCGAAATCAGCGACTACAGAAAACAACAACGTAAACGTCAAAACTGTCAAAAATATACATGAAACGCAATATGAAACAGTGCATAAAATTTCCAATGAATTTTTATTTTCGGAAATTTATAGGGTGGCCACTTTTTTTGCCGTTCAGTATAAGACATCTATGTTTAACTGATTTTACGCCGTCAATATCATTTTGATAAATAGATTACCAAATTGTGGTGGCATATTCTTGTGTGCTTCGAAAATTTCTCATTATCCTAAGGTTTTGAAAGATGAAGCAACAATTTCGTTAATAAGATTGGGAAATGAGCATTTTCTATCAAATAAATAATGATTAATAATGATTTTTACATTTAGAAATATTCAAATCAATTTTATTACTCCACTTTTTGTACCTTACACACTAGATCCGAACAATGCATTGTATTGTGCAGAATATAATACAAAAAAAATATACTGTCACAGTTGTGTCTGAATTACAAAGAATTCAATGAAATATATCTAAAACGATTTTGTGATCAAATCCTCTTTTAAGATAAATAACAAAGGATCTTAAGTATATAAACGAGGGTCGACCAGAAAGTAAAGAACGATTGCGCACCACGCGCGGCTCCGATCCTCCACCGCCGCAATTTCGTGGGCGCTAGTTACCTGTCTGTCACATCAGTGTGAGCGTGAGCCAACTTAAATTACTGAGTGTGCTCAGGAATCTTTGTTCTTTAACATTTGAAATAGCGGCGCCCATTGAAAATCTTCCGGCATCGAAAAACATTCCACGATACAATGAATGAATTGACAACCAAGGCAACTGGCAACATTGAAAAATAGCCTAAGGTATTGTAACTTTGTAAATAAAATTTTGTGTTGATATCTTTTATTTTTAATTTCTTATGCCAGAACGTTCTTTACTTTCTGGACGACCAATGTATTTCAGACACCTACGTTGACAATAAACAGGTCAACAAACAGGACAACATAAATAGGTCACCAAATGACGGTGGCATATTGTAACTTGCTTCGAAAAATGCGACAATTTTTTAAGGTTTAAATACGAGAAATTGCCGAAGAGAAAAATTGTTGCCTTAAGCGACGCCCCAGAGAGCTGAAAAACGAGATAATTAGAAAGATAAAAGGTGGCTCAGAAATTTTTAACCCTAAAGAAAAATCAAACAAATCCGGAGTGGCGGAACGGATAAAACGATAATTTAAAAAGGGACCTCGAGAGAATATCATAACCCTCACTCGGGTCCTCGAGAAAAAAGAAACTGATGAAGAAAATACCAGCACCTGCATACGGAAACAAAATCTATAGAACTCTGCGATATAGCAACCCTGGGTTTACAGGGGCAAGATAAGAGGACTATCGGACATTGGAGAAGAGCTTATAAATAGCGAATCTTGATGACATGTATAATAGTTAAACGACACATTAGAATACTACCGTTGATGATTTTCTGTTCCAGGGATTTAATGGCGGTAAAGATGAAGATCACAGAGGAAAGGAGTATGAAGGAGATAATTCTCGGATCAGCATACCATACATGTGATGACCTCAAAAAACCACAGGGAGATGGTACAGCTAGTCAAGAATTTTAATATCGACACAATTTCAAAAGATGTCACGTCGGCATTCGGAGACAATTGTCCCGGGTATAGAGCGGATATAGAGCAGAAATATAGCAGACTATGGCCTTACAATTGACTGGAGACCATAACTTATGGTTCTAGGAAAAAACTGGCGCGTGGCAAAAGATCAGGACAAAATCAAATGATTAGAATCAGAATAAACTGATTAGAGATATATAAATCACCGGGTTCGGACGGTATTTATCCAATACTTACTACAGAATGGGAATGACCTTGTGTACAAAAAGTTATGTATGACACTACACGCTAGCTTAGGACTAGGGTATATGTCAAAACCAGATAAAAAAGCTCTGAGGCCGACAAGGCTGATGTTATTTGTACTGAAGACCCTAGAACAACTGCTCAATAGGCACACTAGGGATGGTGCGTTGGTTTGAAAGACCCGATACCTCATTGACAGTATGCGTATAGATAAGGATTCGCTAAGGAAAAGGCACTGTACTAGCTCATACAGGGTGGAGTACGTTGTGGAAAACCAAGAGATGCTTCTGGGTGTATTTCTCGATATAGAAATCTATATCGAGATATCAACACATCCTACCCAGCAATCACACGTAGCCCAGTTTAGTTATGCAAAAATCATCGATTTCACGGCAAAATTTTTCGCAGATATCTGAAGCCTTTAAGACATATGTGGGAGTTATTAGATGACGAATAGATGAAAAAGAACTCGTATTTTTACCTTGCGTTTTTTTTTAAAGAATAATTTATGGTCACAATTTGAGTTTTTCTCTATAAGTTTTTTCCCTTATATTTTACATAAACAATATTTATATCATTTTTTTATATCAAGAATATCTTTATTTTCCCGTTTTTTAAATTAAAATTGATAACTAATTTACGGAGATATTTGCAAAAAAACAGTTTTTTGCAATAATTTATAAATTTTATTAATTTTTTATTAACAAAATAAAATGCTATTAATACATTTGAACATCGAGGAATTACCGCCTTTTGAATTTGTGCGAAACTTCCCCCGATCGGTCAAATAGTTTAGAAGTTATTTAATTTATTTATCCCTGAGGCTAAATATTTAAACTATTGAACTTGTTCTATTAATGATGCTAGACACATTTAGCAAATTTCATAGGATTCTTTAAGACGCAAACATCTCAGAAGTTAAATGCATATTGCGTTTTAAAAAATGTTTATAAACATTAAGAAGTAAACTTTGCACAAATTTTGAATGAAAATCTAAACTTTATATTGAAACTTATAGCCATAAAATTCATCAAATTTTTCGAAACTTACAGCCCTTCAAAACGAAGGTATTTTCGAAAGATCGACATAGGAAAGTGGAGGGGATAACTGTTTCAGGTTAATTTTTTTTTTCGAGATCGGAACTTCAAATTTAAACACGTAGGAAAAATTTACATTATCTCGGCTTCCATTGCGGCTAGAAGCCTCTTTTTTTAATCTGGGGTAGCTCGTCGAAATATAAAGTAGTATGTTTTATACAATTTTTCCAAGACTTAGGTGTGACATTTTTTATGGCAGTAGCTTACAAGCTTTTCACCTCCTCCATTTTAAAACTCAAGTTTTCTCTTGCCATTTGTTTTTTATTTGAGCCCATATAAAGTCAATAGGGTTCAGCTCACAATGATTGTCCGTAACGCATTGTCCATAACGACAGAATTTGCTTCTTTGTAGAATCTTTGAAAAGCAACCTTCGAACCTTTGAGCGTTTATTTCCTCCTGGTCATCGTTGGTTTTCTTGGATTCGAATAGTAACAAGTCATTTTATAGACAGCCGAATATGTGTTATTATGAGCCCCCGTCCTTTACCCACTGGTGTAAGACTTGTCGACGACTTTTAATTTCAAAATCTTGCCATACCTTTCAGATAGTATGACCTTGATTCAACTAAGTTTTATCTAAATAGTACACTTATAGTAATTTGTTGTGCTAAATAGTACAATTTGTTTAAAACTTTTTAGAAGTCTGTATAAAGTTTTCGTCGACACTTCTCGTCAAATCACTACACAGAGCAGCTACATCGTTGGCCAACATACTTTTATTCCTTTCACGGAGTCCCCAATACACGTTGTATATAATACGTTTTTTCTAAAATCGAAAAATTTGGGCATTCTTAACTTTGCTCTCGGCCTTCATATTACGCATAACACTAAAATAAGTGTCCACTGCTTCGATAATCTAATGAAATAATTAGATTAGACCGATTTCAGAATTTTATCTCACACCAAAAGATGTAATAAAATTTTACGACTTCCTGTCTTTGTTGACGAAAAAAACTACTGCGTAAAAAATGTAAAATATTTACAATGTGTTTGTGTGAGTCATGTTCTGTTTACTTCGATAGGAAAACAACTGAAATGATAGTAATTAACTATTACCTACTAACCTAAAATGATTTATTGTAATTAACCCAAATGTCAATAACAACAATCACTATTACTTCCAAGAATTTACTGCCTACAATTTTGATTTTCGATTATAGATTTGTACAATCCTAGTGTAGGGTGTCGGAACTCTGGAATGGGCATCATGAATGAGTCCAAAATGAACAAGCCAATTGTCTGCACTATGATCGGTTTATAAGGATACAGAATAAAAAAATTTAGGGCACCCGACGGCTACTCTTAATAAGACATACCTTCTACGTTCATTCTCGTATTGATTTTGATGTCTGGCGCAGTTGCAGACGAAACTTCAGGAAGAACCAATTCCAGATTACGACCTTTACAAATATTTTTTAAAATATTGGAATTTGATTCATATTGTTTTCAAAATCTTCTTTAATCACTTCTTTAATTGGTTTATTGGTATTAATATCTAAGCAGGATCAGGAATGACTTGATTAGAGAAAGACTACAGTCTCAAAATAGATTCAAGTACAAAGATTGGCAATGGTTTGGGCACGTCAGAAAACTATATGGGACGAAGGATAGAGTTGTTAGTTGATGAAAAGAGAGGAATAGGAAAACCGAGAAGATGGATGGACTGTGAGGACTTGAGAAGTTTAGTTGAAGAAGAAACGATAGACAGAAATGAGTGGGGAAGTAGAGTAATGAACAGCAACCCCTGAAAAGTGAAAAGCTGAGACAGAAGAATATTTGTATTAATATTAACTTACCGTATTCGCAAATTTGACTTTCACTTTATATATTTTTTCTCGATTTTGACCGTCGTGTATAGTAACCTCGCCTTCTATTTGTTCTCCAAAAGGTAATTGACTAGGGCTGTATAAATTTTTTCTTCCATCAAAGGCTGGATATCTTTTTGGGTAATGTTGCTGCCTAAAGAGTTCCATAACGTGTCTTAAAAACTTTTTCGGGGTATCTGGTACCAAATCAACATCGTAGTGATAAGCCGTGTTTAAATTACCTAGCGCGAGGCTGAGATGATTAGTTTCAATTGGTATTTTGCGACCAGCTTTTCCAGGTTCAACGTTTCTAAGCCTCATAGGTACGAGTGGACCAGCCTGCAATTCACTCATACGAGATGTTACATCTAAAAAAAAAAAGCATGGTCTATGTTGTACTTTATATCGCACCTTGAAAACCATAGGGCAGTAACTGCAAAAATCATAATGTTGTTATGAGCGTTTTAATTTTTTTTTTAAGTTAATATTTACTGTTATTCCAAAAATTAAGCTACAAACCTGGTATTTAGCATAATTGTCTTTAATTTTGCATATTTTTATATGCAGTAAGGAGTATGTGAAATTTATTTCAGGAAATAGGTATTTTAGCACATACTGCCATATGGTTTTAAAATATATATCAATTTTGGAAAATGATGCTGTAAAAATTCATATCAAATAAAAGTTTTTTTTATTTAAGATTGTACTTATTTAATACAATTTTTTGGTTTTAACACTTAATCAAAATCATGCATATTGTATTCTGTTTGTTCGGTTTCTACTGTTCCATTGTTCACATGTAAATCTTCATAAAACCTATGGTAGTGCTCTTGAATAACATTAGCCTTACATAGCGAGAGCAGATCTTGTTTTTTTAGATTAGATATTCCTGGTGGATGCGAATATGCTTTACTTAGTTCCATATTAGCCACCAACCCTCGTTGTCTTCGCCTTATATTCATGGTTCTGAACTCTGTATCATTGTAGCTTGTCTTAACCTGAAACTTATTTTAAAGTGTCTTCTCCACCTTGATCATCTTAATCTCATTCCAGACGACCCGATTTCCTTCTTCGTTAATATTATAATTGTTCCCCATTTCCTTACATAATTTTTTAAAGTCCAATATATCCGATGTTGACATTTCATTAATTTTGTAAGGTTGACCTGTTTTTTTCGCTGTTTGAACTACTGTGGCCCATTGCGCAGGCACATAAATTGGTTCTCCTTTTAATGCCCTTTTTTTTGTTTCTCAATAAAAGAATGCATGTTATCTCCCTCATTTTGGGAGTGACCTGTTATCAAAAATTTGTGGGTAATTTTAGGTATGTTCAATTTCTGTACTGCATAGAGATAAAGACAGACAATATACTTATTCTTATTTTGCCCACTGCAGTTATCTGAATATAACATTATTTCCTGTTCTCTGGCATGGTTCCTCAGAAATTGTAACCGGCATGAGGCTATTTCGTTTGGACCACGATTGGCAATTCCGTCGAAGCAAAGGTAGCAGTGTCCTGCATTTGTGGTCAGGTCAAATTGTTGTTCAAATTGTGAAATTAAATGTTGATAATCTCCTTTTGTAATAAAATAAGGAGACATCGCCTGAAGGTGTCGGTAATACGGCTTGTAAGTCAAAGTTTTCTACTAAGTTCCACTTCTTGACGGTGAGTATTGACGCACCGGCGGTGAGGCTGCTTCTAATGTAGATTTATCTAATGAATTTTTGTAACTTTCACATAACGAGCAGAGGTCTTTTTTGGGCTTAAAGAAACTTATATTAAATTCCGTGTTAAATATAGTCCTAAACGTAGCGTAATTTCCTAAACCAGAGTTTTGTCACCACTGACGAATTCTCTGGCAGTTTGTTTTCTTAAGTAGTGGGATTCCACTCTAGGAATGGATTCGATGTAACTCATTATGTTTTGTTTCACGACTTCGTCGATTCTTTTTCCATTCTTGTGAGTTCCTCGCTTGTCTTTTGGGATGAACCCATGTACAGTACGACGTTGTATATTTGTTATAGTCTTGTCGCTTATTCCCAGTGTTGCAATAAAATTGTCCTTACACACTCTATATTTCTTGCCTTCCACTTCGAAGAAATAGACATAGTTTGCTCCACGATTACTGTCTGGATTTACTCTTCTATATTTCACATTAGTTTTTTCCATTGATCTTCCTATAAATTTCCACTGTTTTGTGGAGTTTTATAGGAAGATCAATGGAAATCAACTCACAACACAACAGATAAAATTAGTTACAGGCAATGTTACATTTTTGCCAGGCTTGAAAAACCATTTGGCATTAACTGCTGATAGATAGATAGATCTGAGCTACCAGATAGATCTGAGTTTTTGAATCCTATTTTAGAACCATAGAGCAACAACTGCAGATAATGCCTGACGGTATAAAAAGAAGAATAGATTTTTTACAATAGCCATAAGGACGTATCTTTCTGGTGCCGAATTTAAAATTCGTTGCAGATGCTGCTAAATAGCATTAAAAAATAGATTTTTTTTCTATTAGACTGTATTAAAAGGTCATTTTACGAAAAAATTATAGATATTGCCATATGGTTTTCAAGGTGCGATATGTACTAAAATTTACTAGATATCTCTCATTTACCAGAACAACGTGATATCTGGCTACGAACAAATAAGATTTTTTTAATTATCCATTAAATAAATCCGTCCTATTTCATTCTATATACTGCAAAAACGTGGTCTTTTAATTAAACATAAAAGTAAAGTGTTCGACGGACAAAAGTCTGACGCAACTATTTCAAGCTTCGGAAAAAATAGGTCTTAAGATGAACTTGGAAAAAACAAAAATAATGACAAATACACCGAACATTCCAGAAATAACTCTAAACGACATAAATTTAGAAACAGTAAGCGAATACATATACCTGGGACAGATAATGAAAATTAAGGAAGAAAATCAAACTGCCGAAATTACCAGAAGAATAAGGTTAGCGTGGGCAGGATTTGGAAAACTGAGTTGGATCTTGAAAAGCACTAAAATAGAACAGTATTTGAAAACCAGAATTTAAGATCAGTGTATCCTCCCTATACTCACGTATGGTTCACAGACATGGACACTCGCTAAGTCCAATATGGATAAAATAGTAAAAGCACAAAGAGCGATGGAAAGATCAATGCTCGGGGTGATACTTATAGACAAAAAAACAAACAAATGGATTAGAAGCAAAACCAAAGTAAAAGACGCACGAGAACATGCTGCCAAATTAAAATGGAGCTTCGCAGGACACAATGCCCGACTGAAGGATAAGAGATGGAACCACGAAATACAACAGTGGAGGCCATGGTTAGGAAAGAGAAGCAGATGAAGACCACAAATGAGATGGGTTGATGACATTAAGAAGATCGGAGGACACAACTGGAAGCAAGTGGCGCAAAATAGAAGACACTGGATTGATTTGTGGGAGGCCTATGTCCAAAGTTGGATTACTTAAGGCTGAAGAAGAAGAAGAAGAAGAAAAGTAAAGTGTGCTTTGGAGCAAAGACAGAAATGATGTAACAAATCATCTTGTAGCGTTGTCTCTTTTGGACACATTATTATTTTCAATAGCATGACATATTAGTTGTGATCTGTCTGGCGTAGGGTAAAGTGCTCTCTGTTTTCACAAACAACGTGACATCACAACTATATCACCCTGTGCAAAGGTAAACTACAATCAAATGTTTAATTTTATTTCTAAAATGTAACAAAAGACTAGTGCATCCAGAAAAAATAAAGTAACATGTGAAGTAATCTGATGATCGAGTACAGCACGACAAGATGATGCAAATACTGAAAGAAGCAGGAATTAGCAACTAGAAATCTTTACTGAAATCTCAGAGTTGAAGGTGAACACACTGAATATGTGAAAATCATGCGTGGAGTGAGGCAAGGCTGTATTTTGTCTCCTCTAATCTTCAATCTGTACTCTGACAGAATATTTATCGAAGCTTTGCACGAAATTGAATAGGTATTCTTCTATTTGGTTACCGGCTAAACAACATCAGCTATGCAGATGACACCATAGTATTTGCGGACAACTTAGAAGACCTACAAGTTCTTATGAACAACTCAATATAAACGTTAAGAAGAAAAAGATTATGATAATTCACAAGGAAACTAAGTTCCTGTAGCTGGCTGTATACCATGTATCACAAAAAATTTAAGTAAAAATCCTTTATAAAAGGTATATAAATTATAAAAGGTATATAAATTAAAAACCCAAACGGGCTATGTCATGAAGACAAAACGTTTTCGGAAACCATGTTCCATCATCAGTGTCCTAAAAAGTATATAACGACTTTAATTAAAAAGAACATGAAGTTAAAATTTTAACCAAGGTTAATACAAAATGTGGTTAATACTTACTAGGTGTACATGTTTTGAGCCACTAAATATAAGGGTAAAAACCTTTTAAAATTTATCTGTTACAATTTGGTTTAGAAAGTTCTTTCAGAAAGAATGTGATATTTTGCATGTCTTAATAATATAAGTCTAAGATCATGATAAAATCTAGGTAAAATGACTGATTTTATTCAAAGTTAATAGTTGGTTAAACTACACACCAATTAAAATTTCAAGCAAATTAATTCAGTCATTACCAGGCTATAATTTTTTTAAACTTAAAAAGTTCTCTCCTGTAAAATTGTACTTTTTGTGATATCACGTTGTTCTGGTAAATGGGCGATATATGTTAGATAGTTAGATATAGATATTATTAAAGTAAACTGCTACACAATGTTGAAATAATCCAGAAATATATCTGGTGTTGGTTCCACTTGTTCTGTACCTCGAATTCAGAACCTCAAAAGTGATTACTGGTGTCGTTCGTTATAGGGATGATAATAAAGATATTTAACCAAAACAAAGTTAAAATAAACTTAGTTAATATAGTGCCGATTAAAATCTGCTCTTAGTAAAACTAACTTTTCAGCGGTTTATAGGTAATCAAGAAACGCAAAATATTCTTAGCTCAATAGTGTATTTAAACAACAAAGTTTCATCACACAAAAAATAAACTGTGAGTACAATATAACCAATAATATTTCAATATAACACATTCACTAATACTGTTTCTGGTTTTTTGACAAGATAGATAAGTCATACTAATTGGCAGATACAGGAGGGCTCGACAAAATTCTATCAAATAAAGAAAACAAAAATTAAATATGGATGATTTCAAAAATATTACAATACCTACTAACACCATCAACATCGAAATATTCCAATACAGTACGCAACTTCAATTTTCCTTCAAAAGAACAAGCCATTATCCTGTCAGTTAACCAAGGTATTAAAATGCATTAATACATAGTAGCCATACGATCTCTAATCACACCAAAAAGTGTTATCTTAGTAGACACCTTACTAAACAACCATAAAACCGTAGTCATCAAAGGTAACGACATACAAATTCGAAGACTTATTACTGCAGCAAGGAAACTAGTGATATCAAACATCTGCCCCAGCTTTCCGAAGAGAATTATAAAAGATGAATTTAAACAACTAGAACTAACTTCTTCTTTAAGTTTCATCTCCTATCGAAGGTTGGAAATCATCATGGGTATGCGCGGACCCTGTTGACTGCCGCTCTAAATAGTTCTGCAGTACTTCATTCAATCCATTCCCTCAAGTTCTTAAGCCACGATTTAGAACTAAATGAAGTATCCAAATTACCGTTTTTGAAGGTTGGCATGCCATGTCTTAGCTTTAGACGGCAAATATTTGTCTCTCCGATAATTATAAAAGCCATTCCAACTCAATTTTAATAACATATGTGTTGAAATATCAAGATACAGTAAAACCTCCGTTAACCGAAATAATTGGGGGCGGATAACAAGAATTTCGGTTAAAAATAACATTGTTTTTTATATTCTTCTTGTATCAAATTCCATAGTATTCTCGGTCAAAGTTGGTATTAAAAAATACTATCAGGTGATTTCGTAATGTTTTCTAATAAGTAAATACGGAATAAAGTAATACAATTAAGGAAAATGAACAAGTTTAACATGTTTTTTAAGAAATCTTCTATTTTCTTTTGCGTTTTTTTATTATTAGGCCTACTGTATAAAATTCTTACCTCATTTTCATTGAAAATCTCGTCGGCAGGCTCGTGGTGCCTGTTGTCTGTTGGGTCGTCAACTTTGTCCTCTGATACGCTCAGGTTGTCTGGATGAAGAACCTTATCAATGATGTCGATGAATTCACGTTCTGAGTCATCGGCTGCTAACCACTCGCGTAACTCTTCTTGGTTAATCCCGTCACATCCTGGCAAATTTTTTATTAAAGGTTCAATTTCTTCTGTCGTTTCTTCAACATTTTTTTTTCTTCAGAATCGTCAATCAAAATCCCATCAAAAAGTTTGGTCCAGCATTTTTCCAAAGTTGAAGATTTGATCTTGGCCCACGACTCAGCACACCAATAAACAACATGTTTCATTGTTAAAGATTTGAGAATTTTTGGAGTCATTCGTCTCCTGTAATAACAGATGCCTTAAGAATGCTCCTCTATAATGTCTCGAATGTCTCTATTACTCCCTGGTCTAACGGCTGAATTAAGCTCGTGACATTCGGTGGCAAAAATCTGAGAATTATGTCACCATTTTGTAGATTTTGAGGGCGAGTTAACGCATTGTCAACACGCAACAATATTTTGATGGGAAGATTTTTTGATTTTAAAAAGGATTTTATACTTGGGACGAATTCATTTTCGAACCATTCTAAAAATAAAGTGGCTGACATCCATTAGCTTTTTTGGCTTCTATAAAAAACTGGAAGTGCTTTTTCGGAAATATCTTTTAGAGTTCTTAGTTTTTTTGATTCCCCAACACACATAGGCCTCAATCGGTGAGTTCCTGCTGCATTGCTACTTTTAGACCCGGTGCACTATGTTCATGTTTTGATGCAAGTGATTTTTTGGGCAGCACTTTGAAATTTAATCCAGTCTCATCTGCGTTGTAAATTTGATCTTTAGTGTAGTTCGCCAATAACTCATCCATTTCGATTTTATAAATGTTTACTGTACCGTGGTCAGCAGATGACTTTTCTCCACATAAATTAACTTGACGAATAGCGTACCTATTTTTCCATTTGTCTAGCCAACCTGAACTTGCTTCAAATCCTTCACCTTCATCGCCCATCATCTCGGATAACATTTTTTCATTCTCTTGAATTATTGGTTCAGATAATGCTATTCCTTTGGATCTTTGTTGTGTGAACCACAAATAGACAGCCACGAACTGTAGAAACGCCAACGCCAAAATCTGCTGCAACCGTCCGTAAACTTTGTCCATTTTGAATCCTTCGGATAGCGTCTAGTTTCTGTTCAATCGCAATCACAACACGTTTCCATTTGTTTGACATTTTCACACAACAGATGATTTAATGAAATTAAAATATAAAAAAAATAACACACACTAACAAATACGGCACCAAAGAACAGACTTAAGGTAAGATCACCTGCACGAAATGTGTCATAACAAGGAGTCATCGATAACGAGAAAAACAACATGGCTGAGGTGATTTGCGCTATTATATCAAGCGTTTTTATTATTTTATTTTAGAATACATATTAAATAACTGCAGTAATAAAAAACATTGTGTTAAGTATTTAATTGCATTCTTTAGTTGTGTGAAAGCAATTTTTACGATGTTGACAAATTAATGGAATTGTTTACGTTTTGCGATAAAAATTCACTTTTTGTTGACGAAATTATTGAAAATGTCCGCCGTTTCGGTTAAACGATGTTTCGGTTACGGGAGGTTTTACTGTACTTTGTTTCTAATTTAATTGCCGCTCGTAATGAGTCAAAATTTCGATGACGTAGCGTCGATAGCGCCGCTATCGTGTGATATAGACTTATTTGAAACAGTGAACAATTAACAATAAACGCCGTTGTGCTAAAAGCGCATAGTAAGCTGTAGCCATATTTAAACTTCGCGATAATAAAGACAGACTCTTTGTAAAAGGTTATTATTGTGCATTTTACTTCTGGTGCTTATTAATTTGGCAGCAGTTTTCTCAATCGAAGAAAAACTATTTCAAACCATCTTATGTGTGTGAGATTAGAACAAGGATCCGCACAATATGACAACACTCCGTACACAATCTTCCTATCATCAGATGGTTTAAATTGCTCCCGATGTAATACTACTGGCCACAAAGATAAAAACTGCACATCAACTTCAACTGGTACAAAAACAATTAAAGATTCACCACAAGTGATACAAACATTTATCTCAGGACTCGAATCCATGGAAGTAAATCAAAATAATTCAGCAACAAGCATTTCAGATGATATCAACCAACTGTTCCAATCCTACTTCTGCAGATAACCCAACAAAAAATGACCAATCCCAAAACACACGCTAAAACAACGTGTGATATGAATAACGAAATGGGATCAAAATTTCCTGAAGTCACAGCCAAAAATTATACAGAAGATTTTGACGGCTCATACACTTTATTAAAAATGGTTCACTCAAAATTAAATCATCGACGCATGAAAAATAATATCACAAGAATTATAAAGAAAATATGAAAGGACTACGATTTATCTCGACAGTACAATTAGATTCATTCTTCAATGGAACTTGGAATTGCTTTTACAGCCACATTGAAAACATTACCAAAGAGATTACTCTTTTACAAGTTCAAAATGTAATCAAACAAATTCCATCCCCAAAATTAATTTTGGGTGATACAAACTGTCACAACATCGCGTGGGGTCCCCAAAAACTGACAAAAATCGACGAATCATATTAGAAGCAATTAATAAAATAAAACTAGTTTTATTAAATACAGGAACACGGACTAGATTTAACGCATATAATAACATATTTTCCTGCATAGACTTATCCATCAGTGATTCAACTTTAGTTCCATTTCTACAATGGAATAATTTAACCACCTATACGACAGTAATCATTTTCGAATAATTACTCATGACAAAGGCAAAAACCTGTACAACACCATTTGAAATGTGGAAATTAAAGTCAGCTGGTTGAGAAAAATACTCGAACCTAGTAAGCTTACGTATACCAAATCTCGTTATATCAGATAATATGGAGAGATTCTATAGAAAAAATGAAAAATATCACAAAAGCTCATATTCTTTGGCGGAATACTGAAATCACATCTGCTTTAAAGCAAACAAAACATGCTTTCAATATATACAAGAAGTACAACACTCCTAATAACTTGAACAATTTTAGATCTTTAAGGGCCAGATCTATATTTTTAATAAAGCAAGCAAAAAAAGAGAGCTAGACCAATTACGTGTCGTCAATTAACTCGTTTACGCCCATAATTTTCCACCCATCCACCCAACTTTCTTAGAACATAAACAAAGAACAGAAGCATAAAAAATTAATGTAGAAGATACTGCTTGCCCACTAAACATTCCATAACACTTGATTAACTAAATGAGAGTCTTAATAACTCAAAAATACCTCACCTTGACCAGATCAAATACCACAAATTTTTATCGAAAAACGACCTCGACAATAAACCAAAAAAAACTTGTCTTTCTCGTAAGGACCAATAAGTCTTACCTGTAGCATCTGTAAAATAATGGAAAAGATTTAAGTAAAAGATTGAAATGATACTTAGAAAAGAAAAATCTCTTTACAGCCATCCGAAGTGGATAACGATCAGAACAGTCTACAGTATTGTTCTGAAGCTATTTTCTTGTGGCATTTTAAATTAATAACTATTTAAATGGGAATAAGCCACAATTAAAATTCTCAAAATACATACAATGTTTGTATTTTGAGAACGATTTCCGAAGTGGAAATTGAAACGTCAATAAACGTATTTTAACCTTTAATTGTGGCTTATTCCCATTTAAATAGTTATTAGTCTACAGTAGATAATATCATAGCATTAGAATCTGAAAGATGACTTTATACATAAACAAAAATTAATAACAATTTTATTTGATACCACAAAAGCATTTGGCACCACGTGGACATATATCACATCTTAAAAACAATAAAAAGCTGGAAAATAGATGGCAAATTCCTAGCCTTCAGCAAAAACTTCCTGAAGAACCAACTACGAAATCAATGGCAAATGGCATCCCCCAAGCCCCAAGGATTTGTCCCCTGTTGATTTTAACAGCAATAAACAACATCTCTAACCATTTTTTGCTTCCAGTAAAAGCAAATCTTTACGCGGATGATCTTGTAATATATATGAGAAGTAAAACCTAAAATCAGCTACATCAATATTACAAAATACATTAAATAAATTAGAAAGTGGCCATTAGATATAGGCTTAGGATTTTCAACCGAAAAACTAAAGTAACAATATTTGACAAAAGGAAAACACAACACCACTTAAATTTAAAACTAAACGGTCACACTCTTACAACAATTAACGAAATCAAATTCTTGAGAATGACACGCGAGTCTCAACTCAAATCCACATCGCACATAAATGAACTAATTAAATCATGCCAACACAGAATAAACCTTTCTAAAAAACTTTATAATCAAAAATGGGGTGCAGACACAACTATTCTTTTTGTCAAAAAAAAAAGTCAATTGAACAAAACTGGACATCATCCAATCTACACCATTATGCACAGTTTTCGGAGCTTTCAGAACCACAAAAATTGACATCCTTTAAGTTCTATCAGGAAAACCGCCATTAATTCTTAGAAGGCAATAGTTTTCAATATGTTTTGCTACTAAATATCTCAGTGCAAATGAAAACCCCTTCATAACAAGCTTAATAAGGAAAACTCTCCAAATATGTACTCAGAATATTACCCATAGAAACTTTTTTTCAAAATCAAAATAATATAATAATAGTTATTTTGCACGCTGGAAAGAATTGCCACAATTTAAAGGGTGAATAAGTTGTACCTGAAGATATCTTGTGATAGTGTTACAAAATAGACAGGTTTATGAAATATAATGTTGGAAATGTCATACCTTTAACAGAAGTTGTTGGCTGCTTATCCTGAGGCTTACGCTGTTGTGGTCCACCTCTTTGTTGTCCGCTTCCTGATTTAGGCTGTTGATCTCCCTGTGGACCCATTTGCTTTGGCGGAGAACTTTGTTGCTGATGTCCTTGGCGACCCATTTGTTGAGGAGCGGAACTTGGTTGTTGTCCGTGTTCAGCCATTTGTTGTGGCGCCAAACTTGGTTGTTGTCCCTGTTGACCCATTTGTTGGGGTTGGGAACCCTGCTGCTGACGTCCCTTTCGACCCATTTGCTGTTGTTGGGCACCTTTTTGTTGCCCTTGCTGAGGCATTTGTTGTGCGAAACCAGTTTGCTGTGGGGGAGCAGTTTGTTGTGGAGGACCAGTTTGTTGTGGAGGACCAGTTTGTTGTGGAGGACCAGTTTGTTGTGGAGGACCAGTTTGTTGTGGAGGACCAGTTTGTTGTGGACCTGTTTGTCTACCCCAAGCTGGTTGTTGTTGTGTAGAAGGCTGTTGTTGTCTCGCTCCAGATTGTTGCTGTGATGGAACGGGCTGCTGTGGCCTAGTTGTGGGTTGTTGCTGTGGAACCTGTGGTTGGCCCCAAGCTTGAGGTTGTTGTTGTGGAGGAGAAGGCAGCTGTTGTCTCGCTCCAGGTTGTTGCTGCGGCCTAGTTCCCGGTTGTTGCTGTTGTCCCGCTCCAGGTTGTTGCTGCGGCCTAGTTCCCGGTTGTTGCTGTTGTCCCGCTCTAGGTTGTTGCTGTGGCCTAGTTGCCGGTTGTTGCTGTTGTCCCGCTCCAGGTTGTTGCTGTGGCCTAGTTGCCGGTTGTTGCTGTTGTCCCGCTCCAGGTTGTTGCTGTGGCCTAGTTGCCGGTTGTTGCTGTTGTCCCGCTACAGGTTGTTGCTGTGGCCTAGTTGCCGGTTGTTGCTGTGGAACCTGTGGTTGACCCCAAGCTTGAGGTTGTTGTGGTGTACTTTGTTGTCTACCCCATGCAGGTTGTTGTTGAGACGAAGGAGCTGGTTGTTGAGGAGTTTGTGTTGAAGGACCTCCTTGCTGTTGTGCAGCTTGTGGTTGCTGATAAATAAAATCAAACATAACAAACAATTAGAAAGTATAAGTGTAGAATAGATATAGAATTTATTAGTAACTCATTCCCCAAGTGGACATCTTCGCTGCCAAAACTAGAGTGAATCTATAAGTCCTCTTGCCACGATAAGCGAGCTGCCTTTACCTTCGATATTAAGCAGAGAAGCTCACCTCTATTTATCTGAGGCGTAAAAGTATTCGACCTTCGATCCTTTCTCATCTTTTCTGGTCGGAAAATTAAGATAATTCTTTTAAAATGCAGTAAGGTGAAGAGAGTAGCGTGAGATAAAAAAAGGAGAGCATTTGATCTCGCTAGATGCAAATGGCTAATGTTTATACCAACAGGAGTGTTTATACGTGGTTAAAAATCTATAACGCAATTCCAAAGTGTTTAATAAAAATCTTATCAAATTTTTATGATATAGATAGGGGATAAAAACATGCTACAATAGCAGAAACTGCAGATGATATTATGAAAAACTTTTAGAGGCCCGGAGGTACTAGATCAATACTCCGGATCGAACTCGGTTCTCTGTTGTGGTTCACGGCGTTTTATAGTTTTACCGGTGTTCCATCTCCAGTGCGCATATAGAGGCAGAGTGCGGGTACACAGAGAGAGGGCCAGTCACCGGCAAATGATGTCGACTCTGCCTCCTCTTTGTAGTAACAAATGACTCATGGTTTCTAGGCCATCCTGGTAAACCTATTTCAATACACCAGATAGCATAATGTGTAGGAGAGGCACATAATATGAAAGCATTAACACCTACTGAGATTCTGTCAGGTTTTATTAAAACGGAATTTTTGCCCCCAATAGAGATATTTTTTCTGAAACTGACTTCATTGAAAGTTCTGTGATTGATAGACCAAATGAAACTGAAAGTCAAATCCACAACCAGAGTCGACAGAAATATCCATTGTGGTTAAATTATATCCAATTCTAAGTTACATCATCCTCATCGAAGACACCTGAAAATCAAGTAGTATCCCCACCAATTACACCTGAAAAACCAATAATGTCTCAAAACTCTAAGTCAATAGTATCATTTGCGAATTCAAGTTCGTTCATCTCCCCTCATGAGTTTAAAGGACTTCCAAAAGAAAAAAACAAAAAAGGTGTGAAGGCAAGGAAAACTAAAAAGAGTGCAATTTTAACTTACACACCTGACTTGGATCAGTTAAAACTATAAGCAACAACCAAAAAAATAACTCCTCATAATAATAAAAGAATTAAGGTAAATTTAAATAAGGTAAGCAGCTCGGCACGAAAACAGCAAAAAAAATAAATGAAGTGATAGCACTTCATATGAGGAGAGTGAAGAACTAATCAATTATGATGATTCTTCTGGGGATGAATGTGAAAATTTACAGTTGGAAGACGATTATGGCATTGATGCTATACAGCGTTCCACGTTAAGAAAATAACATTAGGCTTATGGAGTTCAGTGTTGCCAAAACTCTCAAGCATGCGGTTTACTAGATTGTCGATATATTTTTCGAATTTCCATTTTCAATTAACATTTAACTGTAAAGTCAGAATAACAACTGAAGAACCACAAAGCACAAAGCCTTATTATCATTATGTAATTTCAGAGAACAACATAAAATCGCTGACATACGCACACCGTATTATTTTAAGTTGCAATTAGTAATTAGATATATGCATTCCAAGCGGTACGTTTATTTTCTTTTAAATCTTTAATAGCCGGCAAAGTGCATGATTTAACTAAGCAATATTTTCTACTGATTTCTATGATTCATGGTATATGATATTCTTACCGAAAAACAAATAAACTGTCGTTACTATAATTAAAATAAGATAAGATAAAATTATCTTTTGTAAATAGGTACTATTTATTTAATTAAAATCATTTTCCCTACTTTTCATCTCTTGTTTCGAATGGGCACTTTTGGTCAATTACGTTAAAAAACATTAATTTAATTCATGTCTGTGAAAACGAAAATACAAATATACAACCCTGAATCGTGCTTGTGTTCATTGTGGCATCGCTGCGCTTCTATCGTCCATAAGAAATACATAGCCCTATCTCCGCAATGTTATTTTCTTAACGTGAAACGCTCTATAGTACAGAAATTTCCATTGATAGTTTTTGTATTAGTGAAATTTGAAAAAAATTTATTTTATGTTGCTAAAGTTCTCAAGACATTAGACGATAATGAATTACAAGTGTCATTTTTAAGAAAAAGTGGTAAGCTTCAAGGCTGCTTTATTTTTCCTTCAGTTGAAGACATTGCTGCAGTAGCAAGGCCAGACGTATCATTTTACCAAAACCAAAAATGTAGATCAGCAATACAAGCGCTTGCATCTTATTTCAAAGTTGATGTAAAGTTTGACATTATTAAGATCATAAGTTTTTTTTTATTAATAAAAACTACACTCTATGTATTAACAAAATATTGAAATAATATTACTTGACTCATTGTATGCCACCAAGAAAGGTACTCAATGGCACAGATATGTAGATGGTTACTTAGGATGGAAAAATAATCACAGATTTTTTTTCTTCACTCATGAGTCAATATTTATTTCAGATTACATTGAGCAAAGAATCATATTGATCACTGGTTAACTCATTTTGTAGACAAATGCTAATGTCAGAAATAAATATGTATTTTTTGTCTTATTGTGTACTACCCTCTCCTATTGGAGAAAACGGTAGAAGATAAAAGTATAAATTAAAGAAAGTCAGGGAAAAATAGAAATACAAAGGGAACATAGAATAGAAGAACTAGGAGCAAAACGAATAACATTTTAGAAGAAATGAAATGTTTTGTGAAGGATCATAAAACTTTGAGCGAAAATAGATTAGGAGCTAAAGTAGCGAAATCCAACACCTGTAATGTGTATAGGGATGTGCGAAGAAGTCATAATAAAATATATTATAATTATTTATTTCAGGTATCACAGTTTTTAATGTTTTTAGTGAAAACTTACTTGAGGCTGCTTTGGCTGCTTCTTTTTACCTCCTTGTTGGGATTGAGGATCTGGTTTTGTTGGTTGAGGCTGAACTTCAGATGGTTTGGGCTGCTGACTTGATCCAGCTTGTGACTCTAATTGTGAACTGGAAGGCTGTGACGCTCCTTCCTCTTGCTTCTTTCCTTTTCCTGAAAATTACAGTTTTCATAAAAGTATAAAAATAATGAAATATTACTATCATTAACATTTTTTTGTATTTAAATTGTGTATTTATCAATATATACAATGAATGCTTTATTATAAAAGTAAGAACCATATTATATTTTTGGGTGAATAAAGGAATGGTTCATAAACAAAAGTCCATAGGTTGACACAAAACTTACATAAAACTATTATTGGTAACAAAAGTATGAACAAATTTTATCCGTTTTTCCCCAGTCAAGCAAATGATATTCAAACTGAAAATGGATGAATGGATTATAAATTTTCATATTTAAGAGAAAATGTTACATGATTAGGAGGATTATATAGAAAAGTTGTCAAAGAAATTAGTTGCGCGAGAAGCACAGGACTCTTAGCAAAGAGATTTATAATTCCAAGTTAAGACTGAATTATTTTAGGAGAATTAAGTAACTTCGTAGTGAAATCTGAATCCAGGTAAACCAACCATCCTGTATCCTGTGGGCAATTTCTCGATCTAGTGTCTCATTTTCCGTTATGTAGGAGCCAAGGTATTTAAATTCTCCTACTCGTCTTAGCTTTTCTCCAAACAATTCTATGTCCCCAACCATTCCTCTTCCTCCCAACCACATATACTCCGTTTTCGACCTGCTAAGCTTAAGTCCTCCATGCTAAAGAGCATTGACCAAGGATTGGAGAACAGTAACGACCGCTGACAATCTGACAGCAGTCCTTACTTTGGTGTACGCTCACCCATACATATCCTTCACGAGCGTTAGGTACTTCTCAGGAACCTATTTCTCTTTCATACATCTCCATAGCTCTTGTCTAGGAACTGTGTAATATGCCTTCTCAAGATCTATAAATAAAATCTATAAGCTCTCTTTTCTTATCGCTGTATTTCTCTATCAACTGTCTAAACGCAAACAAGGCACCCATTGTCCTCCTTCCTGGCATAAACCCAAACTGTTCTTCTATCGATGTCTCTTTCCGTAACCTTTGCTCTACAGTTTTCTCCCAAATTATCATTGTATGCGACATTTAACTTTATCCCTTTATAGTTCTTACAGTTGTGAATATCCCCTCTATCTTTATATGATGATACCATCACACTCTCTCTCTCTCCATGCATTGGGCATCCTTTCTTCCTCGTATAGTCTACTCATCATTTGCCACAAAATATCAACCCCTTCCTTTCCTATAGCCTTCCAAACCTCTACAGGTATTCCATCAGGTCCTACTGCCTTACCGTTCGTTGCCCTATTTAAACGCCTCGAAAACTTTATCTCTCGCTATCCCCGGTATTACATTCTACTTTGAGATCCCGCATCCTCTGTCTCTCGTCTGGTGTTCTTCATTTAGTAACTTACTAAACTACTCATACCATCTTTGTTTTATTTCAACATTGGTTCTTAACACTCTTCCATGCGCACTCTTAATCTGCTGTACGTGGGTCAAGTCCTTTGATGACTTGTCCCTTGCTTTAGCAATGCTGTATAACATTTTTATCCTCTCGGGTGTTTTCAACTCTTCATACAGCTGTGGTAGTTGTGCCAACTCCGCCTCTGGTAGTTGCTGGGTGAATTGAGTAGCTCTGTAACTATCAGTGCCGATCCCAAGCCTGGATAAAGGAGGAGGGTTTGCGTCAGGAAAGGCATCCGGTAGTAAAAACCTTGCTAAAACCATGGAAAGTAGAAATTATGGAAATTAACTTTTTTATTCGCATCATGGTTTTCTCATAGGGAGATCTGTTGAGATAGCTATCTAAGATTTTATATCAAAAATTTTAGAAAAACTTGAGCCAAAGATAAAAACACTAGTAGGTGCTTTCTATAGCCTAGATCATGTTCTCTTATTACAAAAATTACATCGTATGACATACAGGGACAACCCTGTATTCCATACAATGGTGTAATGGATCAAAGGTAGGTTGTTGCTTAATACTGATAAGACAGTTTTTGTTTACTTTAGAACCAGCTAGTCATGAGAACAGTTCCCAGATACAATCAATTTTCTATCACAAAACACGGAACCTGCTAGATCAGTTAAATTTCTTCGTCTTCATATTAAACACAACCTGAATTGGGGAAAACAAATACAAAATACGACAAGAAAACTGAATAGAGCCTGCTACTCATTAAGAGTGTTGAAGCGCTATCTAGACCAGTGGATTTTACTATCAGTATATTATGCACACTTTTATTCTGTTATGCAATATGGAGTAATCTTCTGGGGTGCTGCAGTAGATAGCTCAACTGTAGTTATAGTCAAAAAAAGGCAGTCCGGGTGATCTTAGGACTAAGGGCAGGAGAATCCTGTAGAGGCTGATTCAAAGCACTCAATATACTCACTTTCTCAGCCATCTATATATTTGAATGTATTATGTTCCTTTTTAAAAATTTTCCTTTGTTTTATCACGTGCTTCCCAATCATGAATATAATACAAGAAGCCTTAATTTGAATTTGCCACTTCACAGATTGTCTATAACAGAGAGAAGTCCTTTGTATGTGTGTGTTAATTTTACAATAGGCTACCATATGGCATTCAACAGAAAACACACTATGGAGCTTTTAAAAGAAAAGTTTTTCAACACCTAGTTAACATTGAGCCATATACTGTAACGGAGTGCCTGGCCTACGTATCCTTTTCCCTGATCAACATATTTAATTTGTAACAATATATTTTAATCTGTGGTGCCAATATATATATTAATCTGTGATTAATAATGTGACGTTATTTGTTCAATTACGTTAAAAAATTTATGCAAATAAAAATTTAGACTACTCTACTCTCCTGTTTTCAATTTATGAACTGGGTTTGTTATCTATTACAATTTGTATTCTTTGATTCCAGTAAAGGTTTGTTATTATTCTAAGTCCCTTGTGTCCATGTTTTTTGTCATTAGAATTTGAACTAATTTTTCATGTCTTACTTTGTGAAATGTATTTTCAACATCAAAGTAACAAACATGCACATACACATTAATTTTTATGCATCTTTGAGCTACCACTTTAACAGCAAATAACATCTCTCTGGTTCCTAGTCTTGTTTCTGAATCCAAACTGACTATCATCTATTCTTTCTTCCAGTTCTTTATTTATACAAACACATTATTTTCAAGAAATCTTTGACTACATGACTATTACCCATTAAAAGACATATACAATATACAAGAACAATAATATAGAATCCTCTCATTAATAGTAAAACCAAGACTTTTGTTATAGTTTGTTAACCAGTTTTACTGATCTTGAAACAATATTATTGAATTTGATGTCCATAGAAAATTTGTAAAACAAATTATGATCCCGTATATGTGTAGAGTCAATATTATACAGTGACTCAGGACAATAAACAGTAGCAGTGAATATTTTATAAGTATACTTCAAATCCTTCTGATCTCTTTAAACTTTAAAGTGGGATAAAAGAAAACCTCTTGTATTCGCTCCGTGCGTTACCATGGTAGGGGTACTTTGAAACGATGCCAGCGTGCGTAGCGGCGAAATATGACACAATTGGACCTACCTTTTTACGAATAAATTTTATCAAAAATGTGTGCAAATACATATTGCATATTTAATTGTGCTAATAATAGCAAAAATAGTAAGTGTAGTTTTTATAGGTTCCCAAAGATTACATATAAATTAGAGAAAAGAAAAAGATGGATCCGTGCTATTAATATGAAAAAGTTAATATCACATAACTTCATTTTTATGCAATTGAAATAGGAAAAATTTAAATAATTTACCTTAAATGATATTTTATAAGGCTTCAAGCTAACTGCAGAGTGCCTGATGACTATAGTTTTTATATCATAACTTTTACTATTACTGTTTTTAATTATATGCTCTTTCACGTGAAAAACTTGATTTGCCAGTACTAGATTTTTTCCTTTCTTTTCCGTTTGTGGTTAAAAAGATATGATGAATTTTGAGAAACCCTGTTTTTCAGTGAGTGAGACCCTGAGTCATGTATTACATGAATCATATTGTTACAAATACAGTACTCTCCGCAATTGATTCTACATATTATGTTTACAGCAGTACACACAAAAAAACACAATTATCAAGATATGAAGTTTATTTCTGAGAAAAATTTAATTCTCTTGAGTGTCAAATAACGGAGAAGTCTATTTAATAACCAAATTAATCAATGTCCTGACATTATATCGAAATGTGTTTACACAGCAAAATAAAGACCCAACAAATGAATCAACAGGCAACAAAGCAAATAATTTCATTTTATAAGCGTCAATAAAAAACTAAAAATTCCATCAAAGGAAGAACTGAAATACAAAATAAATGTTTAACTTGCATGGTATGGAATAGGAATGATAACACAGCCCAAAAAAATTTTAAAATTTGGTGCTTGAGAAATTAAGAATTTTAAATATTTTTGATGCCCTGATTTCAAAAATGACTTCCTTTTTTCATTTTTTTTTAAATCGACTTTATAATTTCAACTTTGCTCAGAAAGATATACACAAAGGCACCTGGAAATCACTAGACAGACTTACAGTAAATATAATAGATCATGCTATTGTAGACTCAAGATACCAATCATAATAAACATCCACACTAGAAGAGGAACAAATGCAGATTCTGATCACTACTGCGTTGACAGTAGGGTAAATGCCAGAATTTTAAACATTTAAAAAAAAAATAGGTTCTAGATATGAACGATACAATGTAGGACCCAAAAATACAAACAAAAATAGGGAATTCAAACAAAATACATACATCAAATTAGAAAACAGACTGAAATGTTAAAACATAAATAAAGAATGGGAAGGGTGCAGAAATCTCATGAAGAAACAGCTGAAGAACTACTAGGCATAAAAGGTAAACAAAGGAGAACAAGAACTAATGACTGTTTTGACGAAGAATATCAGATTATAACAGAAAGAAAAAACAGAGCATATTTACTGATGCAACAGGGGCACAGAACCCAATAAGCAGAGGAGGAATATAAATAACTATGTAAGGAAGAAAACGAAAATCCATTGCAAAAATAAGAGAGAAAATATTAATAAAGAACTTCACGAACTAAAGATCTAAGTAAGCTGACAGAGACGAGAAAGTTTTACTAGAAACTGAACAAAAGCAAAAAAGAATTTCAACAAAAAAAGTGAAGAGATAAGGGAGGGTAATATATTGGCAAAACAGTAAAAAAAACTACGAAGATGGAATTCCTGAATGTGAAGGAAAATGTATAAAAAATATTAATTCTAATTATGGGTCATATGTTAAAAAAAATATATTCTCCCATACTGACACGCTTCTTGGCAAAACTCATAGGGGCAGCTAAATTATAAGACAACTTAAGAGATGGCATGTATAACTTATTTCATGATTTCTTTGCTGGATTATAATTTTGTTTATCTTTATTCCACATTTAGTTGCCTACAATTATCTTGGTCTAATGTGTATTGCTATTTGTTATTGTGTATTATCTGTTACTAAACTTCTAAATTGAGGAATTATCTTCAAATATGAGCAGGTTTCAACTGAGAACAGAAAACATGGTTGCACTCTGTTTACAGATAAAAAATTATAGATCAGTTTCTAGGTTAACCTCAAAATTCATTTTAGACTATTATAACAGACCCAATTAGAGTTAGAGATTTTGCAAGTGTAAATTCAATAATGGATCTATTCCATATTCTTTTTTTATGTCAGCTACATGTGCTGTTTTTTTAGGAAACGGAACAAGATACACATAATGAGTAATTAACCACAATTTCTCAAGACTGCATTCGCTGTCTTGAATAGTGAGGATTTATGTGAATTGCAACCTGTAAGTTTTTGAATCGCTATCTCAAAGTACATTGGACATTTCTACCACCTCGAATTATTGTAACACAGATACTTTGTTACCAAATAAACTTCAAGAACATTTTCTAAATAAAAATTTAGTGACTTTTGATACTGAACAAATCAATGTGTCTGTACAGTGATACATATGATATCTCGGAACATGAACAGCATAATGAAACTCTTAAAAATGTCAGATGAGGGCAGGGGTTCCAATCATCAGTTTTTAGACGCCATGTCAGAAAATATAAATGAAGAAACATACTTTTAAGCTAAGTGATGCTGATCAAGTTAGTAATTTTGTTAAAAACCTCAAGAACATGGCTTCTGATGACAATGAGAGCAAGGCTGTAATTAACCAGGCTATAGACAGTGTGACAGCAAATGTAAATAGGGAAACATTGTCATGTTCAAACAATGTTGTTGAAAATATTAATTCTGGTTTAAATGAAAAACACTTTCCCAAGAGTAGACAAAAAAAAGGGCAGGAAAAGAAAAAAAACTTTGTGTATAAAACAAAGATTATTTTACACAAAAGAATGAATTTAAAAAATGTAAAGAATTTTGTTATTATATCTGTCCTTGCAAATGTATGGAAAATATCAGAGAAGAAAATGCTCTAAATGAATTTAATAAATTTTATAGTGTCCAATCACATGATGCCCATTACTATGTTCATATGTCCAAGAAGTCGAAATCAGAAGAAAATGAGTAAAAGCATTAACTACTAGAAAATTTAGTAGAGTGTATAAATTATGTGGCAAAACTGATTGTAAAAGTTTCTTTTTACAAACGTTAAGAATATCAAGTTGTTAAGTTGATTCAGCTTTGAAAAACATGAAGCCACCAGAAGGAGTTCATGACTGCCGGGGCAAAAGTGGTGGTAAAAATAAGACTGATCTCATTTGACTTCAGGAAGTTATTGACCATATTCACAAATTTCCGAAATACAAGTTGCATTACAGACAATCAATCACAGAAGCAGAATTTCTTACAGAGAAACAACTGTTGCAAAAATGTATATAAGTTGTACTCGGAAGAAGTAAGAAATCCAGTGAGTTTTTCTTTATACAAACAAATTTTATTGTCAAAATTCAATCTTCACAGGAGAAAACTTAAGAAAGACACTTGTAACATGTGTGATCGTTTAGAAAGTGAAATAAAACATTGTGTGGATAATGAGAAACTACTGATTTAGAGTGCATGCCTAGTGCATGCATAATGCCGTCCAATTATTGTGTATTAACGTGAAATGTACTTCACAAGTACTATATTTAATATCAATGTTAAAATACTCCTGTGCTTGGATGACCTTGTAGATATACTAAGTCCTAGATTCTAAAGAAGCAGGCAAAAGTGAACTTTTTGCAAGCATGTGTCACAGAATAAAAACAAAAAAGATTTCCTCTCCATTGTGAGTAAGCAACATATTTAGCAAAACAAGCCAAAAGAAGAAAAAGGAGAAAATGTTTGTCATAAACTTTATAAGATTAAATTGAATATTAATGAGGTGTGCTTATCTTTTAAAGCAAACAAAGAACAAAAAGGTGCAATATGCCAGATAGTGAGTGCTATTTTATGCAATATTCAAAATTTTTGGGAACAATTTTCAAATACTTTTCAAAAGGGAATGAAAATTATTCCTCAATCTTTTCTGTGACCACTTGGGAACCTTTGGAATTTGGAATAATAACGTCATAAAGTACAGTTGGGAATTACACCTTTATCTGTAATGGATGCCTGTGAAACCCCTAACACTACATATTAAATAAGAACATCATTAAAAGATTAAAGATTCTTCCCATAAAAAAACACAATCAAAACATAAAAAGTAGTTTCTGTAATCTCATTGCATCTATTAATTAAAAATGCACTATTATTTTCCAAAATCATCCATTTCCCCTCCATTGGAACCTAGATCCACAATGAACATCCATGATTTTTTGAGGTGGACTAATGGAGTGTAAAATGTGTGTATTTGTACAAACTTAAATATTTAACTGATAACTAACAAATTCCAACAAAAATCAAAAATCTTACCTTTTTTCTTTCCCATTGTTGCACAATGATAGTAATTATTTCAATAAATTTAACAGTTGTTGTGAACAGTGAACGTTATTGAAGTTTATGAGGTTTATGAAGTTATAATTAGATAGATGACACACGACAGTTTAGTACTTTACCCCACAGAACGCGAAATACAAACGATGGTGGGGGAATGCTGTCAGTTTGGTTACAAAATAAAAAATGTACTGACTGTATTTTTATTCTGTGATTTAGTTGCTTCCAAAGGACATGCAAAAGTCATAGAAGCTGAGAACACCCAACAACGTTGTTCGGTGCTGAGAATATAAGCAAAGAGCTGTGATAACTTTTGCCGTTTTGTTTATCTGTCTCTCTCTTACGCATTGAATTTTATACTTAATCTGGCAACCGTAGTAAGTCTACGAACCGTGGTTTCTCCCCACCAATAAGAGACTCTGGCTAGAATACTTACTTGATGTAAGATAGAAAACAGAGACACAATGAACAACGAAAAACAATGTGTCGTCATTTTGCTCCTTCATAGTACAGTCCCTGGCCAAATTATTAGACGCAGTCCTGTTTTTTAATAATTTGATGTTTTATTCGTTTTATTCGAGTTTATATGCAGTTCTTACAAACACAACATACAAACATACTTGAAACAGATTTTTATTCAGGAAATTTATTATATATTTTGTATTTGTCATAAATGGCAACACTGTCTTAATCAATTCTTGCCGGAACGTAAACAAGTCTAAACTAAACCTGTTCCCTTCGCGTTCGCATGTGCTTCAGTTGCGAACGTGTACCTGTGGCTTTATGTGCTGTGTTTTTTTATTAAACAGTTTTATATTACGCAATTATTTGTTTATTTCGTGTACAGAGTTTAAATAATCTGTTTGTACGCTTTCATCATGGGTAAAAAACGCTATCTTTCACCACGTAAAAAAGCTGAGATAAAGGCCCTAGTGAATACTCAAATATTTTCAAACCACGAAATATCACGAAGGTTAAAGGTTTCTGAAGCTAGTGTACGACGCATAAAGAAGAAGATTGAATTAGGGGAATAATTGAGCCCAAAACGAAAGAAAAAATGCGACAGAAAGCCTATTTTCACTCCAAGGTCAGAAAGATCTTTAAAGAAAATTTGCCTGGAAAACAGATTTGCTACCACAAAATTGACAAAATCGCAACTCCAATCTGAATTGGACCAAACAGTTGCCTGATAAAGATGTGGACTTCTGGAGGTCGGTAAGTTAATAATTTCTTGCATAATATTTCATATTTCTTTCACAAATTATGCATTTAACCATTTAACCAACATAAAGACCAGCACATAATTTTTTTTCTATTGTTGACAGGTCTGCTTCAGTGATGAAAGCACATTTGAAATTTTGCAAAACAAAGCTCAGTTTGTGCATCGTCGTCATGTGGAAAAGTTTCATCCTGACTGTGTTGTTCAGAGTGTGAAGCACCCTACAAAAGTGATGATGTCAGTCAGTCATTAGCGGCAAGGGTACTGGACGTCTGTACGTGGTAAAAGGAATGATGCTACAAGACCAGTACAAAGATGTCTTGCAAAGGCGGTTGATTCCACAGCTTCAAGACTGGTCTATTCACTATTTATTTCCTCCAGTGCTATACATAGGTCTACGATTATTTCCTCCTCTATATAGGTCTACGAGTTTTCGTCCATGGCTAGACACGGGTCTTGATGCTAATCATCGTACGGCCTTACTGCCCAATGGCTGGATTTTCACAGATCCGATAACACGAAATACGAAAGTTTTTTGTACGAATATATTTGATTGCCGTATCCGAAATAATATTAAACTCGTTATAAGTCGTATCGTGTCGTTAATATTAAACTCACCAGTCTTCCGGGTTGAACCGCGTCGATATCCATTGGGCCGAGCTTTCGACATCCTCTCTCATGTCTTCTTCAGGGCTTCCGAGGTCTCAGTCTCCCGAGCCCCCAGACACAGTCGGGACTATATATCGCGTCTCTATACACGCGTCTATATATTCGAGTTCTGTCGATCTTGAGCATCTTGCAGCCAATTTCCGGCGATTCTTTTGATGTCGTCTGTCCATCGTGTAGGTGGTCTACCTATGCTGCTTATGTCAGCTCGTGGTCTTTAAACTGTAATAAGTTTGGACTAGTTTTGGCTATGTGGCATTTTAGCAATAATACAGATATTTCGCTTGATAACGATAGACTCCGAAAATTAACTCCATTGCTTAGTAAACTTGTAGTAAGATTCCAAATATAATATATTTCTGATTTTAAAGTGTGCGTAGATGAAAGCATGGTTCCCTTTCGTGGACGCTTTCAGTTCAAATAGTATATCAAAAACAAAAAACATAAGCTCAGTATAAAAGTGTAAAAGTTATGCTGTAAGGGTGGTTATACATATAATTTTGAAATTTATTGTGGTACCGATAATGCCCACGGTGAAAATGGGTCCGCGAATGTAGTACTTTATCTTATGGAAGAACGCTTAAATTGTGGTCGCAGATTAAACACGGATAATTATTACACAAGTGTTTCTTTGGCTACTGAATTGTTGACTAAAGAACTCATCCTTTTGGAACAAATCGAAGTAATGAAAAATACTATCCTAAAAAAAATAAAAACCAAAGACCCAATTGGACAAAAAAGTGATAAGAAAATTGTTGTTTTTAAATGGCGTGACGACAAGAGAGATGTTCTTATGCTAAATACGGTTCACACAGATAAGCTAAAAACTATACAGAATCGAGGTGGCCAAACTCAAAAATCAGAAGATGTCGTGGATTATATCTTCTTAGGGTGCCTGTCCGTTCCGAACGTTGGCATTCTGGCTATGATGACTTTGTTGGTTGCTATACAGAATAGCTGTGTTGAGGTCTTTCTATACCACGCTCTCAGCGCCAGGATATTCTTCTTCGTCCTGGGGCCATTTTTCCTTCAATTTTACCTTGCAAAATGCATTGGAGTAGCTCGTATCTACCTTGATTTCTCATTATATGTCCCAAGTACTGCAGCCGGTCCTTCATGATGTTGACCAAATCCGTGGTTGTGTTCATCCTCCGCAGTACTTTTTCATTGGTGACTTTGTCCGTCCATGGTATCTTCAGGATCGTGGATTATAATGAAGTAAAATCGTTTATCGATCTTTCGCACCAAATCAAAGCCTATTCTCATTGTTAACGTAGGGGTACAAAGTAGTAAAAAAGTTGCAACGGAAATTTTGTTAGGTTCAGCCATCGTGAACGCTTACTTTTGGGTCCACTGCCCGTCATTAATTTTGGCCAAATGGCCAGCCCAGTTCCACTTCAGCCATGCTATATGCTCTATGACAACTGTGACGCCTGTCCTTATTTATTTCTTCGTTTCTAACTCTGTCTCTGAGAGTCAGTCCAAGTAGCGAGCGTTTCATTCGTCTTTGGGCTACTCTGAGTTTGGTTGCTGTAGCCTGGGTTAAAGAAAGTGTCTCGGCGCCGCAAGTCATGACTGGAAGCATACATTGGCCGAACGTCTTCTTTTTCAAATAATTTGGCATGTTGCTCTTGAAGATGTCTGATAGAGCTGCATATGCGGCCATGCTAAACGTTTCTTAGATTGCAGTTCAGCAGCTTGGTTGTCCCTGGCAATTTAGATTTCATGACCTAGTATTTATATTTATGAACTAATCCCATTTCGTTAAAGTAAACTTTTGGCTTTTCGCTTGGTACCAGATTTGTGATGTATTGTGTCTTTCCAAAATTTATGTTCAAACCAACTTCGTTACAAGCGGCATATAACTCAGTAAGCATAGTTCCAATATCTTTTAAGTCCTCTGTTATTAGAACAATATCGTCCGCAAATCGTAGGTGTGCGAGATGACAACAGTAAGATAATAATAATAAGATAGTAGACAATATAAGCCATGAGAATGGGACGTTTTCTATTTAAGTTAGCCTCAGTAAAATCTGCTTTTAATTCACAAAATGTCAATTTATTTTAAAGCATAAGCCACATAAGAAGATATACATACAGTCCATCTAATTTACAAACCGTTGCACGTCATTGTCTACGTCAGAGATCGAAGTTGACATAGTTGCCAAAGTATAAAAAAATCCTGAATCCATTTTAAATCAAATAGGTCACATAATTATTATTATACTCTTTACAACGACTATTTAAATTCTTACGTGACATTTTTGAAATAAAGTGTGTTTTATTTTGTTCTAAATAGAACAGATTTTATTAAATAAGTAAAAATGTAAAACAAGAGGTATTCACTTTAAAATTTAAAATAATAAAGTACAAAAAGTGTCAACACCGCAACTGTCAAATAAGTGTTACCAATTTATGTCAAAATTTCACCTTCGTTCGATTACAGTTACAGTGTGTTCCGAACAAATGTTCTTCATAAAAACGGTTTATAATGCATTTATACAAATTAAATGAAACATATTGTTTTCTATTTCTTTAAGTTAACATTATTAGAAATCTTTAAATATTAGTTCTACGCGTATATAATAAAATATGTCTAGTGACTGTAATGCCAGTGTACTCGGCAAAGTGATTCTAAAAAAGAACACACCTACTGTCTAAATACTTCGTGTTAGCATCATGTGACGTCACGGGCTATGACGCCGATGACGTGCAACGGTATGTAAATTAGATGAAGTATATAAGGATTTAATGGATTCGACCGTTACTTGATGGAAATTCATTTTATGTAACAATAAAACACTGAAAACTTTGTTTTTCTACAGCTCCGTCATATAAACTTAAAAAAAAAACTGTTAGAGATTATTTTAGAACACTAAATTTTCACCTAAATTTATCATAACAAATACAATAGAACTAGTTAATTAAATACAACATTTTCATCCGTAAAATAGTTTCGAAACACAATTCCGACTGTCTTTAATTTTACAACATTTTCAATTACAACAACTCCAGATTAAATTCATTTGACGCAAAAAATCTTTTTCCTAGTATTCCTCCTACAGAAACTTTTATTCTAGTAAAAAACCTTTTAGACCAAAATATTACAAATCCAATCATTACATCTGAAATTTTACATCTTCTTGAAATTTGCATAAACCAGGACTACTTTGAATTTAATAATCAAATATATACAAATAACAGTGCAGCACTTATAATGGACAATCGTCTAAGCCCATTACTATCAGATATTTTTATGGATCATCTAGAGACAAAGATTTCAAAACATCCCATATTCAAACAGTTTTTATATTGGTGGAGATACGGAGACGACGTAATGGTATGTTTCACAGGAACTAACAGGCAACTCGACCAATTTTTATCGTATATTAATTCACTTCATAGTCATATTGAATTTACAATAGAAACAGAACAAAATCAATCCATACATTTTTTAGATTTAAAAATTATCAGACTTAAAAACAAACATGACTTCTCCATATTTCATAAACCTACCCACACTGACACGACTATACACAATTCATCATCCCATCCCATACAACATAAACTGGCAGCCTATCTAGTATGTTACATAGATTAACAGAAATTCCGATGACAAAATACAACTTTGAGACAGAATTAAATATCATTAAGCAAATAGCAGTAAACAATGGATACAACAAACAAACAATTAATAAAATTTTAAATCAAAAACTACACAAGAAAGCCCTGAAATTAGTATTTCCACCACCAGAGAGACAAATCGAGCAGAAAAGTACCTTCTGCTCGATTACATACACAGGCAAAATATCAACAAAAATAGCCAAACACATAAAAAAGAAAGGAATAACACCAGCTTGCAGAACAAACAACAACTTGGACAAATATATTAAAAACAACAAGAGCCAAAAAAAGCACTTACATAGTGGTGTATACAAACTTAAATGTGGCGACTGCCCAAAGACTTACATCGGTCAAACTGGTAGAAATTTTAATAAACGAATAGCAGAACATAAAAGTGCTTTCAATGATAGAAAAACAGATTCTACATATACACTTCACCTTCTAGATCATAATCATTCTTTTAATGATGAATTTCAAATTCTTCACATTCAAAATAGAGACCTTAAGCTATATTTGTTAGAATCTATGAAAATTAACAAATTAAAAAACACATATAATTCTGAACGACCAACTTGAGACAAACAGTTCTCCCCTCCTCAACCTATTTCATTAAAGACTATACAGTGTGAACGTATGAAAAAATGAAGAAAGGCACTCTGCCGAAACAGCTGTAGTGATAAGTTTTTATAATAAATTTTGTGGAAATTTTTGAAAACAAATTTTTCAGTGTTTTGTTGTTATATAAGGATTTAATAATTTTTCATTTTTATTACGTAAAAGATTTATTTTTTGTATATTGTGTATTTAGCCATCAAAATTCAAAACAAGATGGTAATCACTCTGCTAGACGTGAAAATATCGTGATATTATAGTTTTTGGGATTTATCAAATGATACGAATAAAATTAAATAAACATTTGATTTTTAAAATTTTATTAATATATTAAGAAGCCAACATTATTTTAAAAATTTAAATTAAATATCTAAAAGAGCAGGTTTAGTTTCTTTAGCACATTTTAAAATAGATTGCATAAATTTAACAAATCCAGTATCTTTGGGTTTTTCTAGTCCTCTTAATAATCTATTTTTCATAACAGCTATAAATTCCTTGTTACTCAGTTGTCCGTCCTCTGAAAATAAACAAAGAAAAAAATTTAATTTTCCCTTAAATTTAAATATATTAAAAATAAAATAAAAATATTAAAAATTTGTACTATTGTATGACCACACATTAAAAACAGCAAGTGAAAAATAACCGAAGAAGTTCGATGACCTACCCTAACCCAACCTAAATGGTAAAAGTGTCGAAAATATTTTTAAAATTACTGCAGTAAAATATGACAATGATGATACGAATAGAGTATTAACGCCAGTTCAGATGATAACGATAATGTCACAGTAAGGAGCAAGACATAAAAAGAAACTTCTTCTGTATGTACCTTTTCCGTTCCCGAATTATTTTTTCTCGATCCTACGCAATTTTAAAGGGTTGGTCGAGAATGCGAATATTTATCCAAATGTTCTTCAATCATAATGCTTGTTTCTATCAACTCCTCTTCGTCCTTGCCTTTTATTATTAGTTGTAAAAGACGATACTGGTTATCTCGAAGAATGTGACCTATACTCTATCCGACGAGAAGCGATAATAGAGCCAGTAAACAACTAACTATAGGCATATAGAGTTATAAATATTTTAATTGGCTGCCGTTTATGCTTTCTTCGCCTTCTTCATATCTGTATTACGATCATCAAGTGATTTATTTTTGAATATATATTTTTAAATAATAAGTCTTTTTGATTCAATGCACTTACAAAGTCGGCAGTAAATGTTTTTCTTATCCGATATATGTCATAATCGTGGATTATATAATCTTTTGTTAGTATTTTTGAAGCAAATGCTATTATTAAATCAACTGATAACACTGTACACAGCTGTTCTGTTTCAACTTCGGTGAAATTAGTATTGGAAGAGATGTCGAACGATAAAGATGCATCCCTGGTCGCATATCTGCCGATCCCACAACGTACGACATAGGAAAATAAATACAAACCTCCGATTGGTCCTAATTTAAACGTCATTTACGAGTCACCCTAACTTGAAATTTTTACGTTTTATGTTTTGTTTATTTTCTATTTATATTGAAATAGTATTCAGAATTTTAAAAGACTGTGTACTAAATAGAACATTGGCTTTTGATCTTACACAATTAGTGGATTTTATCATAACTCGTTATGAATTGTACTTGAAACAGATAGAAACATATTTTAGCAATGGAAGATATTCTAGATCTCTCCTTAACAAAATATTTCTATTTAAAAGTAGGAACGACTTTTCTGTAGATAAGTGATTTGATACACCAACTGTATATACTGTTTAAAGTTTACTGGAAGCACAAACAGTAGACATTAGAGGAGTATGTACCTGTAGCCCAGACACTTCAAGAAAAATATGTAAACATTCATATGCCGCAATATTCTCACTTGACAATGATATAAAAACTGCATACAATTTGGTGTGTATTATTACCAAGAGCGATACACTATATATAGCTAATGGTATTCTACCACCACCAGAATGGTTTTTCTCATTGGAAAAGAGTTTAGACAGCAATATGCAAACACTTCCAGAAATAACTGGGACACAAAAATAAAATGTATCACTTGCGGAAGACCATAGAAACGATGCTGATTCTGAAGAACCTCACACTCTTTCTGACCAAGAATTAACCCAATTGGAAACTCTCTTTAACTGAAAAAAAAAAAAAAAATGCGGCTAATTTTGAAAACACCGAGAGACAGATTTTTTTTCCGCTGTCTACACTTTTAGAAGCTACAGCAAAAAAATAAGTGAACTTTACAAGTAAGTGCTGGTCGTCCAGCAGGATCTCGACTTACCATAAAGGCTTTACGGCCACACAACTATACCACTTTCGGACATTTATCTTCCAGGTAAAGAAAGGCTCCTCATAATTTGGAAAGTTGTGTATATGGCAATAAATGATTGGGTGTGATAAAACAAGCAAAAATATAACACAAATATCAATTTTGACTAACCCTAAATAAAAAGAATATTTAATTTTTTTTCCCTAGTTAGTATCAACAAAAATTCTTTATCCTTTATATATCTTAAACGGGGTGCTTAATATATTCCCTTTATTTGCAGTGATGCACTGTTAGTACTGTGGGTATGAGATACTTGGGATTTGCGCAATTCTATGTTCATTTTTTTAATAAACTAAAGACGCCTATTTTTTCCTAGATTTTTATTGTTTCACTTATTTTATAACTTTCAAAAAACACTTGAAAAGTTTATATAGTTTTCCAGTAAAATCCAGTGGTTAAGATAGCTGTATTTTTCCAAATTTGATATATTTCGGTATAACAGAATGACTAAACTAAAAAAAAAAACATTACACATGATTAGTCTCGAGGTAGTAATAGACAGTTTGTTACAATTAACATGGTATTTTACGTAAAAAACTGTATAACAAGAAGATTTTAAGCAAATGCCCATTATAAATCTAGAAACGTGACTTACTGTGACGTAACAAATTGTATTTGGCTCCAAATCATAATATCCCCTTGCTACATTTATCACCAATTCCAGGGCCGTATTTACTTGCCCATTCTGTACGTAGTGGGATCGGCGAATATGCTACCCGGACAAACCCTTCTATTGCTCTGTTGCCAAGTTGTTATATTTTATGTCTGTTACATAGGTTTTATATCAATGTGTTGACAAACCATGAAAAATGTGCACTTGTGTGCACATACATGTTGCAATACCGATGCAATGAGAAATAAAACACCTTTTTTTCAAACAATTTTATATTTGGCGACAGACTTATAGCTTTATTTATTAAGAGAACCAATCTAAAATAAAACTGTAAAAACTACCATATTTTTTTGTAAGGCTCAAAATTAAAACTTAAAAATAGTTTAAAAAGAGACTTATAAAAGTCTAAAACTATGTACTTACAATAGGCACATACTTCAAAACGCATTTCTAAAAACAAACAATATTTATCTATACACGATAGAGGCAATAACACTTTTATTAATGTTAATTTTATTTTTCCCACAGAAGAGAGGTATATAGTACAAGTAACGGCGAAACAAAATTTTGAGATATTTACCAAAAAACCGTTTTGAGATTCTGGCAAAAAATATTTCTAATGTTAATCAGTCTAGTGAAGTTAGATTAAAATACAAATCAAACTTGAGGCCAATGTATGTTCCTCCTCAGTCCTAATCCCTTTTATGATGTGGTGACCATCAGGCCTTTACAGTTTTTTCACGATTTCCCTCCATCCTTCCCTGTCCTGGGCTAGTTGTTCGGCTTCATGTAACCCTTGGTTAATCAATATTTTTGTTTGATCTACCCAACTGCTTGGAGATCTTCCCCTAGGTCTCTTTCCTTCAACTCTACCCACGACTATCAGTTTTTCCATCGTACCTGTTCTTCTAGCAATGTGTCAAAAATATTGCAAATATCTATGTTGCATTTGTTTAAGCAATCTATCCTTTACTTTAAGTTGTTTTATTATCGATACGTTAGTGCGATGATCAATCCAGGATATTCTTAACATGCGGCGGTATACCCACATTTCAAAAGCGTCTAGTTTATTTTTATCCGCTTTCTTTAAGGTCCATGTTTCGGATGCATATGTGGCTATGGGAAAAATGAGTGCCTTACCTGCCTTAGTTTTGTATGTATTGTTATGCTAGAATTTTTCCAAATTGTTACCAGTTTCATCATAGCTGTTCTAGCAATAGTCAACCTTCTACGTATCTCTCTGTCACACCCTCCATCATTTGTTATTAGGTACCCCAGGTATAAATATGAAACTATTTACTACTTCAAAGCCCCAATTTCTTTAATGTGTTAAAGATTATTCCGAGCTCTGTCTACTATCATGATCTTTGTCTTACTCCTATTTAGCTTTAGTCCATATGTTTTGCTTTTCTCATCCAGACATCTCATGTCTTCCATTTCTTCTTGATTTGCCGCGATTATTAAAGTATCATCAGCATATCTTAAGTTACTGATTTTTTGACCTCCTACTGATATTTCACCCTTCCATCCGTCTGGTACCTCGCATAATGTGTTCGCTGTACATATTAAACAGATTTGGCTAGATTATGCATCACTGCCTGACACCTCCCTCTGTTCTGAAATGATCGGAATGGGCGTTGTTTATTTTTACTGTGCACTTATTATTTTCATATAGACTTTTAATTAGTTGAATTACGTGGTGGAGTGTTCCCATTTCCGCTAGTATGGACCATAGCTGCTGCCATTTGACTTTATCGAAGGCCTCTGTGTAATCCACAAAGCACATAAGAATAGGAGTATTGAATTCACGAGTTTTTTCGATTAGCTGTCTGACATCTCTTGTGCCTTTTCCTGGGACAAATCCTGCTTGTTGTTGCTGCTGATATCCGAGGCAATAGAAAAGCTTTTAGTCTTTCATGTATTACATGAAGTAGAACCTTGCTTGCATGGGATATTAGGATTACCGTTCTGTAGTTGCTGCAATCTAGCGGAGTTCCTTTTTTGAACATAGGAATGAAAGTGGATGTTGTCCAGTCGTTGGGCCACTCTCCGGTTTCCCAAATCTTTTTGCAGATCATATGCATAACATTTACTCCAACATCTCCAGTCTCTTTTAAAACTTCTGCGGTGATCTGGTCTGCGCCAGGAGATTTTCTATTTTTTAACTTTTTGATTGTTTTTTCTACCTCTGACTTTAGAATGTTTGGTTCTCTCTCTGCAGTGAACTCTGCAATGTATGTTACGCATTATTATTATCAAAAAGGTTTACAAATAATAATTGACATTCGTGGGATAATGATGAAAATAAATACAAACAAACGAGACTTACATGCCAAAAAAATCGTTCGACTTTTGCTTTATAGGTAACCAAGTTTTGTTCCTTTTAATTTGGTGTATTTAAAAACTATTAATAAAACTGGAACTGTTACTAAAACTGTTACCACGAATTTCTATAATCAACGGTTCAACCATGTAAGAACCATGTTCAATAATGTAAGTTCCCAGAACTTTTTTTCTACTGTATCCTGCACATGCTTCACACAGTTTTTCCATTTCTCCGAGGTAATGTTGTTAATGGCATCATTTAAAAGGATTTTGACATATGCAAATTTGAAAGTCTTGTTGGCAGCAACAAAATTTTTAGCATCAGCCCAAATCAACTCAATAGGATTGAGCTCACAGGGTGCCAAATGCAAAACGGTTTTATTTTGAGCTTTTGCCATTTCATCAATAACATACAGTACGTAAATCTTTCAGCTGGACGTAGGTAATATACATTGAGGTAAGTGTGGCAACCTCTTGCCCTCACTTTCATAGATTTTCATAAAGCGTTCGACATGATCGAAAGAGACAGCTTTATAGAAGCAATGAATGACAGCAGAATTGACCATAGGTATAGTGAACTTATTTATTTACAAAAATGCCACTATGACTGTTAAGATACACGATAAAACCCGACAAAAAAAAATAAAACGGATATAAGGTAAAGATATACATTGTCACCGAAATTATTCATAACGGCATTAGAGTATGTCTTTAAGATGGTCAATTTTGTCCACGGAGGAGTAACAATAGACGAAGAAAAGCTTAACCATCTCCGTTTCACAGATGACATTGTCCTTATCACAGATAATTTAGGAGAAGCCACAGATATGTTCAATGAATTGAACTTTTTCTTGGTGTACAATATCTAATTCAGGTTTCAAAAGGGAACCAATTGGATGTTTTGGATACGGCTGCTGAATTGTCACAATGGAGCTTAAAGAGTCAGTGATAACTACTGCCTTACTATAATTATTCTTCTTTATAATTATCAGTGCTTGTAGGATGGCATACATCTTGGCCGTGTGACTAGTATTGAATGGTGATAATTTGAATTTGTAATGTCGATCAGAATCTATAACGGCAGCTCCTAAGCTGCCCGAGGTTTTGGATGCGCCATGATATAAAAAGTAATAATCTTTATAATGTAGTGACATTATCAAGAGGAAGGATTGAAGTATATTGGTATGATTTGCTTCATCTTTATTGAAAACAGTATTAATGCCGAAATGAGAGACTCCAGCTTAATATGGATAGTGGCACGTCAACGTCAAATAATAATCACCGAACACATTGCAAGAAGACCAAAGAAAACCTGGTACCACCCTAGATATAAATTTACGGAGAAATGTAATTGGGAAACCAACTCCACAGAGGGATGAATAAAAGAGAATGATGATAACAACTGTTTTTGGGATTTTTATCAATCACCAATTAATAATGTTACTCTCACAAAAAATTCCATAATACTGGTTATTATTACGAGTATAATACTTACGGTTTTCATCGAAAATGGTAAAAACAACATGAATAACATGATCACTGAGATCAACATGAGCAACTGTTTTGGCAACATGTTTTAAGGTTTGTTGATCAATAGAGGCACCCGCTATATGGTAGAACGTCAAAGCTGTATCGACGTCGTTTATATTATTTAAAAAGTGGAAGAAATTTAAATAGTCTTGTCTAGATATTCCTTGTCCATGGTCCCTGAAACTAAAAAATATATTTTTAATACAAACATATTTTATTTGCCCAGTAAAAGCTAAAGCTGAAGATTTAAATTCATTTAAATTCATATTGGATTTGAGGTATTGGTCAACCCTTCGAAAAATAAAGAAAGGTACATCAGTTAGATCAGATAATATCCCTGTTAAAGTGGAGACAGTGTTAGGAGATACACAAAGTTGACTAACAGATTTTTTTTTTTTTTTTTTTTTTTTTTTTTTTTTTTATAGCCCTTTTTCTATCCGAATTGTCGAATAAAGGCCTCTCCCATTTCTCGCCATTCATCCCTGTTGTGTGCTAGGCGTTTCCACATTGGTCCTGCGACTCTTTTGATATCGTCGCTCCAGCGCATTTGAGGTCTTCCTCTTGGTCTCTTCGCATCGTACGGTCGCCAGTTTCCGACTTCTTTGTTCCATCTACCATCTTCGAGACGTTCGTTGTGTCCAGCCCATTTCCATTTTAATTTAGCTGCTTGTTTCGCGGCGTCCTTTATTTTTGTTCTGTTCCGGATTGCTTCGTTCGTTTGCCGATCTATTAGTGAGATACCAAGCATCTGTCGTTCCATGGCTCGTTGAGTTTTTCGAATCTTGTCCATGTTCTTTTTTGTGAATGTCCAGGTTTGAGCTCCGTAAGTGAGAACGGGAAGGATACAAGAATCGAACACTTTTGTTCGAAGGTTTTGGGGTATCTTTTTGTCTTTCAGTATGTATGAGAGTTTTCCAAATGCGGCCCATCCCATTCTTACTCGTCTGCTTATTTCGGTAGTTTGGTTTTCTTTGTTTACCTTGATATTCTGACCCAGATATATATATATATATATATATATATATATATATATATATATATATATATATATTCTTTGCATGTTCCACTTTTGTTCCTTGGATGGTTATCGTCGGTTGATCATCTTTATTCGACATTAGCTTAGTTTTACTCAGATTCATTTTCAGTCCTTTTTTTATGGATTCCGTATGAAGCTTATCGATCATCGTCTTCAGTTCTTTCCAGCTGTCGGCTATTAGTACTACGTCATCTGCATATCTTAGATGGTTTAAATACTTTCCGTTTATCGATAGTCCCTTCGTTTCCCAATTTAGTGATTTAAAGATGTCTTCAAGTGCGGCAGTAAATAGTTTTGGAGATATGGTGTCTCCCTGTCTTACTCCTCGGTTGATTTTTATTGGCCTCGTTTTCATTCCGTTATCCATCGTGACTACCATTTCAGCAAGTTGATATATATTATGTATTAATATCCTATATCTAGAATCTATTCTGCTGTTGACCAGTGCTTCCTCAATAGCCCATAATTCTATGCTGTCAAAAGCTTTCTCGTAGTCTATAAATGCTAAACAGATTGGTAAATTGTATTCGTTAACTTTTTCTATTAGGACCTTTAGTGTGTGAAGATGGTCACATGTACTGAACCCTTTTCTAAATCCGGCTTGCTCTACTGGTTGATATACATCGAACTTTGTTGTCAATCTATTTGTAATTATTTTTGTGAATGTTTTATAAAGTTGTGATAGTAATTTTTTTAATAGAATTATGTAATTGGGACAAATATCAGACGCATGAAGAAGCGGTATCTTAGAATCTGTATACAAGAATAAAGATGTTCAACAATGCACAAACTACGGGGCCATAAAACTACGTAGTCACACCATTAAAATATGTAAGATTGTAGCGTTTTATATTTAATATCTATATAATAGTATAAATTCTGTTTTAAGTTTTGTATTCAGTTGTTTCAAAATATAGATGTGTTTGTCTCTGTTACATTGTCAGGTAAAAAATTATTCCGGTTAAAACTAGGAATCGAGGACGTTAAAATAATCAATAAAATTCGGTTGTTTATCTCGTAGTAAAGACGTATTAGCGCTGGGAGTGTTTTTTGTCTTTATTTACATTCAAAATTCCCCATTTCGTACATGTTATTTTTAACTATAATATTTCAAGATTTTTTGTCGTTTAACAACGCTTTGTTTACATTCAAGCCCCCAAATATTCCGGTTGAGGAAGAGGTTCTTAGAAAAAATATAGCAAGTCGGGTATTCAATTTTTCTAAAACGTAATAAAGCTGGGAATATTTCAACGTTTTTTTGTCGGTTCGTTGCTAAGAACGAGGTCAAGAAGGGTAGATTGTTTGTTTAGGTTCGTGGACCACAAACTGGCTGGAGACGTGAAGGGAAATTATTTAGGTTGAATTTGTAAAATGTAAGGCAGATAGAGAGTCAAGCAAGAGATTTCAGACTAGAGAGATGTTTGGGCGATTTTGAATCAGGAGTTGATTCAATTTTCTTTGTGTGGATGTCTTAAGACCGGTTAAGATGATAATACTCTTTGCATAATGGCAGTTTAGAACAGAGTAATCATCATAAGATTTGTGCAGTACACCGGAACTGATGAAATTTGGAAAATGAGTATATAGGATGTCCCACTAGCTTTGTTGTCGTTTGCCTTGATCCAACCCCATTTACGTCTTAGATCGTCGTTCCTGAAGTATGGAAATGGTTTCCTTTGTTCCTGTGGATAATTTGTCCGGTTAGTTTCAATCCCAGAGATGTAGCAAGTTTCTTTTTTTAGTGAAATAAGTGAAAATAAGGTAACATTCAATATATTAATTTTTTCCAAATTAGACAGACATTTTTTTGCTAAAAGTAATAATTGCTTTCATTAAAATTTAAAAGGATTTGTAATAATTAATCAATTGTAAATTTTATGGTTTAACTTAGCTGTCATTTTAATAGTTTTTTTTTTTTAAATTTAATGTAATTTTTTTTCGATATTTATTTGTTTTGTATGTTTAAAAAAAAAAGGTTAATCTCTGTGCGGTAACATTTGTAAGTTTTTGTAGTATCTCCAATCCCTGGAGTTTGTAAACGGACACATGTAAGTTTTTTTTATTCTGTATTTTGCAACTATTTATATAGTATATTTTTGGTGCCATTTGTATTTTTGATAACTGTTTGTGGTAAGACACAATAAATGTTAAATTTTGTTTCTTAACATTTGTTTCTTTTTTTAACTCACCTTTTTGAGTTTCCGTTTGAAAAAGATATGTTTCTTTATGTTTGATAATTATTTCCCTAGTTACAACTAGCTGTTGTAATGGTTATAATTAGGCACCTCGAAGTGGCGCTCTTCGTACAATTTGGAATCCGACCTCTTAGAGATAAACTCTTAGACTCAACATTGATTGTTCCTGCAGTACTGCAAGATTTGTATCTTAAGGCGCGTACAGACATACAAACGCATGCGGTGAGCAGCCACGAATACACATACGTGTGCAAATGTGGACGGCGCTTTCGTAACCTCTCGCCGCATGCGTTGCTTCTCGCGAATGACTTGAGCACAATGCTACGAGCCAGAGGGGTGTCGGTTTTTTCGCACACATCAAAGAAACATACGTGTGCGATCGCGCTCAGTTTACATGGATAGCGTGGGGATTTGTTGCATTTGCAAGACAAGTTCGAATTTATTGCGTTTTATTCATTTTATTGATTTATGTGTAAAATGGAGTGGTCAAATGAACAATGTTTGCAATTAATAGATTTGTATGAAGAAAACCATATATTATCGGATCCAAAAAATAAGTTTTATTATTCAAAAACAAAAAAAGAAGATGCATGCAACCACAAACGCGGCACTAACCATAAGCAGCTCCTCAGACATTTTTTCACGAATGGATGGAGCGCCTTGAGCACGCAAACATGCGATGATTTCTTATTTCAACGAATGCTCTGAGCGCCACTGGTTTGAGTACGCACGCATATGCGTGGCTTCTCACCGCATGCGTGTGTTAGTCTGTACGCGCCTTTAATAACGATTTTTTTTGTCAGGATCAGGGTTTTTGTGTCATTAAAATGCTTATAACTAGACTGCTGAATAGAATTTAAAAATATAATTACATATTACAAATATATGACATGATATTTTATAATATTGAGAAGTCGCTATGATGGTAGGAATAAGAAAAATATAAATGTAGAAAATGTATACTCACGTCTTTTTGACCCTTTTTAGCATCCTAGCTTTCTTCTTTTGGGGATAACCAGCATAGGCCAGAAGCAGTTCTGTAAACTCGGCTTCAGATATATTCCCATTTTCGTCTGGTGTCTTTCTTTGAAACTCCAAGCTTAGAATTTCTTTCTGAAGTTTTTCTTGAAATTCCAAAAATTTTTCGATGGTTAATTTGTGTTTTAAATTTGGTCCAAAGAAATATGTCGTTAAGGCCGAGTTGACACCCTACAATAAAATAATCATAATAAGATTAACTAACTCCCTTTGGAAGTTTTGTCAGTTCTTCTATCAGGCGAGGTACCAGCGCATGGCTGATGCTCTCTGGCTATTCGTAACGCTGATGCTCAGAGGGTAGCAGTGTTATATGCCGCGGAACTGAAACTTACCCAGCCGGGACGGCCAAGGCAGCACAAATAAAATGGACAGTGTCCATGAATGCAAATATTGTGAGCTTCTATTATAAGGTGACAAACCTCGGTTAAGAGACGATCGGCTATCGACAAAATCTACATGTCGAATCTTGCAGGAAGTATATATCATATTCAAACATCTGAACAGAGTGGAGCAGATTACTCGGATAATTATAACAATCTTGTCCCAGAGACTAGACAAAAAGCACCATTAGGACGAAGTCGAACAAGATATTTAAAATCAGAAAGGTAAGCAAACGAGCTAAATAAATAAAGCTCAGAACCGCGATACACACACACACACACACACACACACACACACACAACGCGATTCTAATAACAACAACAGTGCCTGAACAAGTTAACGCAACAATCTTCCGTTTATTCAGACCGTCTAAGGGATTAACACACATGGGCGAGCGAGAAATAAGCTTTGTTTCCCTTTACTATTCTTCTTTGAATTTCTGGTTCTTCTGTTCCATCTGTGCTTAATGCAACTCCCAAATATCAGAAACTTTATACTGTTTCAATATCGTGCTCTAATTCAACTAGAGTCTGTTTCCTCTAGCTCTTGCTTGTGTTAGCTTTTTTGTGTTTCGAATATTTATTTCTAGTCTGGTCTCTTTTGCCCCTCTTCTGTTCTGCGAGACATACTGCTGATGTCATCGACATAGGCGGCAATCTGTATTGATTTGTTTGTTAGTAGGTTAGCTCTTCCTATATTCAACTGTCTTATCATATATTCGAGAGTCAGGTTGAATAATGTCGGTGCCAGCTTTAATCGTCTCCTTGCTTTAATCCTTTAACTATTGAAAAGTTCCAAGTGAGCGCATTTTGTATTCTGAAAGTTGCTGATAATGATTCCATTGTTCCTTTTACCTAGTCGGATGTATTATATATGTGTGCACAAGAGGGTTGCGACACGATAGTTTTTGCATTTCAGTTTATCCCCTTTTTTTTATAAATTTGGCATATAATCTCAGTTTTCCAGTTGCTAGGCATATTTTCATCATTCCAAATCTTATTTATAAGCACATGCATTTGTCCTACTAGGTGTTCGCCGCCTAATTTATATAGCTCAGTGGACGTTGTTAATACCTGGAGCGGAGAGAGAGAGAGAGAGAGAGAGAGAGAGAGAGAGAGAGAGAGAGAGAGAGAGAGAGAGAGAGAGAGAGAGAGAGAGAGAGAGAGAGATATTTTATACCACGTAATTACGGTAATTAATGACATAACACCGCTTAAACTGAGGCCACAATAAATTAAGGACCGCATCCAAATGAAGTCAGCCAAGACTTTGTCGACAAGATACCGTCGAACTATTGGTTCACTGAAAATAGTTGATCAGCAAATATGTTTCCCGAAATAGTTAATCAGCAAATATGTTTCCCGAAAGAGAGAGTTTCCATTCAGGATCGGGTTATTTCAACTAAAAATTTCCTGAAACATCGTTGAAGATTAAATCGTCCAAGAAATTAAATCACTGCGACTAAGATGGGCAGGACACGTGCACAGACTGCATAACGAGAGACTTGTAAAACTGGTATGGGAGGAGATTCCCACAGGCAAAAGACCACTCGGACGTCCCAGAATGCGATGGAGAGATAACATCCAAGCAGATCTCCGGAAAATGAACATTCCATTTGACCCTAGGTTGATGGAATTCCGAACAAATTGGAAAAAAGTTGTACAGTCAGACAAGATCCACCCAGGGTTGTAGCGCTACGTGATGATGATCGTTGAAGATTCTCAGCTACAAACCGACACATATTATATCCATATGGGTATCAGGCTCAAAAAATCCTCCAACACCTTACAGGTGGCCGCCGCGCATTTGCTGCAACTAAATATAAGGAACTATATGACTCAGAGGAAAGATACTCCATCAATCTCTCTTTCAATTACGTAAAAATAATGTTTACCTCATATTCTCTAATTAAAACGGCTAAAAAGTTTAGACTCAATTTTATCATCAGGAATTATACCAGTGGCGCCTCTCATAATAAAATGTAAATAAATAAAATTGTCCAAAGTTATGGTCCTTTACCGATTTTGATAACAATTTATGCATAAACAGTAAAATTATTATCAAAAAACAAAAAAAATCTTTATTTTAACACACTGTATCTTTTGCTCGAATGCACAAATCACAGAGTCCCACGTCATCATTCTTCGATTTTAATATCTATTTTATTACAAATTCGCCATTGCAAAAATCCTAAAACTTGTTCATATTTTTAATATAGTTAATTAACCCCGAATACATTATTTCCATAAAGTATCTCTTTCAGCTTACATATTAATTAAATATGATTGGTCACTGCGCCGCCATGTTTATATGATGTCAACGAACATTGCTTGTTACCGGCGCGAAGGTCTCGGTTTCTAAGTGTCGAAAAGTAAGGTGCAGATGCTGCCAGTGGTAGCACTGCCAGACGGGAAACGAGAACACATACTATATGTAAATGAATGAAGCATCACGTCTTTTCTTGTGTATATAGTGACTTAGTAGAGACACCGGTATAAGAAAAATAGTGTAAATTAAGTGTCGCATGTAAATGAGAACCTGACAATAAGTCCAGGACTCTTGTACAATACTATTTGCATATTAAGATTTAGAAGCATTTCTTGTACCTTGAAAGTATTGCCTGTATTTGCGTGGTCGCGATGTCTGGATCCAATGCTGGTCTGTTGTCTGATGAGAGTCGCAACTTTTTCAAACTCTTCACAATCCACATCACCATCTCCGTTGAGGTCAAACATGCGGAAGGCGATTTCGAAATGACGGCGAGATGCTTAAATATGAAAATTTTAAAACATTAATCCTGTTGACATTATTATATATTAATAAATTATATTAAGTAAGTAGGAAGTTTTTAACAAGTGATTTAACAGTAATTAATTATATAGATGGGAAAATATATAACTCCCACGTCATACAAAACTTTATTTACCTAATAAATCTAAATAATATAAACAATAAAGTATAGAAATTAAAAATGGAATAAACGAAGAAGGTTGAAGTATAGGGACATTTAAACAATTCTGAAATCAAGAATACCAGACAGCCTGGGTTCGATTGCGGTACAGACACCAACGTACTTCGGAGGGCGCGTAAAGCCGTCGGTCCTGGCTACGTAATTAGTAGTTAACAGAAAATTTTGAGGCGAAAGGTTATACGAATGGAAGATGTACAATAAGCCAGTTGTGTGCAGTACGACCAATTATAACAACAGACGGCTTCGGAAAAAAATAAACCTTTGAATTTCTACAAGTGTAAGGTATGGAGATAAAATAAGACAAAAACTTATTTAATCTTTTAGTCAGCGTCGAACTATTGGTTGACATCAGGAAAGATGTTTCCTGAGACAGAACGTTCCCTACTCGTCATTCAGGATCAGGTTATACCAACCAAAAATTACTTGAAATATATTATCACCAATTTATTACCCAACCAGAACATCAATATTGGTGGGAAAGAAATAGAACTCGTAGATAGATATAAATACCTGGGACATGAAATTATTATTGGCAGGGATAACCAGACTCATGAACTGAAGAGAAGAATCGGCCTTGGGTGGGCAGCATTTGGAAAACTGAGAGAAACTTTTAAAAGTGAGCTGCCCACATGCCTAAAGAGAAAGGTATTTGATCAGTGCGTCCTCCCAGTCTTGACGTACGGAGCAGAAACACTTACCTTAACAAAAGCAGCAGCTACCAAACTGAGAGTCACGCAGAGAAGAATGGAGCGGTCTATGTTAGGAATAACTCTGCGAGACAGAATAACCAACGAAGACATCAGCTTATTATCAATATAACAACCTCGAAAACGTAACAAAGCTGGATTTAAACGAACATCTCGATTCGCTATGTGCAAGTTCAGGAAGAGCGACACCTGGTGTCACAGATCAGCGAAATTATTAGCACTTTTAATACATATATTACTCGTATGTAAACTTACTTACTTTAACTTACTTTAAATAAAATGACCTAAACTTGTTTATTTAATACAATAATTATTGTAATATTTATATCAATATTTAAATTTTATTTTTATTTAATTTATATCAATATATAAAATTTTTAATAAATTTTTAATTGTAAAAATTATATTCAGCGACATATCGGAAGAGCGACACCTAGTATCGTAGACGAGCGAAAATTTTAGTAAACTGCAAATAAAATGACTTAAACTTGTTTATTTAATACAGTAATTATTGTAATTTATATTAGAAATCCACTTTTCTCTGCATTAATTTTTGCTTAGAATTTGGAGAAAAATAGAACTTGAATTTATATCGTGTTGTATTTTCACAATTTATAATACATTTGTGAAATCCCATTTTCTGCAATGATAGTACTTAATAAACATGCAAGGTTTCGTCGCTTCATGCGCGCGATTGTTTCTCGTATCTCCTTCAAGTACTTGCACACAGCGAATAAGATCATGCACTATCGACGTCCAGATGTGTACGAAAATTTTACTTTGAGTTATTGCAGCATATCAATGTTCGAGCAGAGGTCAATCCTTTCATACTGTAGGTATCTGGAATGGGTGATTTTTTTCCTTGCAGGAAGTGAGAGCAGTGTGGCTTAAATCTGGATAAAAATAAAAACATATATATAATTTGGTAGCTGAGAAACGTAGAAATATATATACGCCGGTATATTAGAAGCCACGCCCTTCCGGTAGGGATCTATGGAGGAGTATCACCGAGCCGCAAGCCCTTATCTTTTGACGTACTGCTCCACCATAGGCCGATCAGACACCAGCATATTCTAGTCTAAGCCGCAGATTCGTTTTAGAATTTTAAACTGCTGCGTTAGCCTTTTTTATTTTTCTGTACACCGAGCCAGGGCTTGAACGCACATCCACTTAACCATTCGACAGTGAAGCGAATGATAGTCGACCGCCTGACCCGCTTAGCTATCTGATCGACTTAGCTATCTCTTTTAAAATATACTCTTGACAAAAATCATGGCTCTATAACGGTCACCATTGACTGTAACGCTCTGGCTAGCATCGTTTTTGAAGAAGTACGGTCCAATGATTACACTAGCACATAAAGCACCAAACAGTCAGTTTTTCTGGATTTAATGGTTTATCAACATACACCTAAGGATTATCTTCACTCCAAATACGGCAGTTTTGATTGTTGACGAAGCCATTCGAGCAAAAGTGAGTTTTATTGCTAAACAAAATTCGGTTATGAAAATCGGAATCAACAGCAATCTCGTTTTGGACCCATTCACCGAATCTAATCTAATCAATGGACACAAGTGGATGGACACGTATCCAACTGTTTTGCACGATGGTGGATAACAGCAACAACTTGTTCTGTACGCATTGTACGACGTGTCTGTGCATGCGTATTATTTAGAGTAAATGTAGTGCCACAACCTTCCATGGTTAATCGAATTAATTGCTCTGATGGACTATTATGTTGACCATAAAATAGACGTAGTACGCGATATGTATTTAGAAAAGAACCATAATTTTCAAAATAAATTTGCACAATTTGGAAGCGTTGTTTAGGTGTCAAGTATATTCATGCTGAAATGGCAAACCAAACTTAACATCCATTACTTGACAGCTGTCAAAATGGCCGACAGTTAAAAAAGTGTTATATTTCTATACCTCTAAAACACCCTTAATCGAAATAAACACACTCGGTAAGCAATTGAATAATAAGTTTTTTAAGATTTCATCATTATCATCATCAACTAGCCTCTAACGTCCACTGCTGAACATAGGCCTCTTGCATCTGAATCCAATTTGTAGTCACTTTTATGTCATATGTCCATTTCGTTGGGGGTCGACCTCTATTTCTGTTAGCTTGTATTCGGGGTATCCATTCTAAAATTCTTTTTGTCCACCGGTCATCAACTGATCTTGCTACATGACCTGCCCAGTTCCACTTTGGTGTTGTTATCCTTTCAATAACGTCTGCTATTTCTGATCTTTTGCGTATAGTAGCATTGGGTATTCTATCACGTAGAGAAATCCCTAACATTATTCTCTCCATTGCCCTTTCCGCAACTTGTAGTTTACTCACTGTTGTTCTTGTGAGTGTTAGGGATTCTGCGCCGTAGGTCATCACTGGCAAAATACACTGATTAAATACTTTTCTTTTCAGACACATTGGAATCTTAGACCTAAAAATATCCTTCATCTTTCCAAATGCAGCCCAAGCGAGGTTTATTCTTCTTTTCAGCTAATTTATCACTGTGTTTTAAGATTTACGATAGGAAAAATAACAAGAATGCGATTTGAACAATTTAAAGAATCTATGATCTATGTAAAAAGAAATCGGAAAAAAACAAATAAAAAACCGGTAAAACCATGTAAAGATAAATAAACAGCAGACGAACCTAAGGAATACTGTATCGTCAAACTAATAGATCATCAAAAGTATTGCCCTGAAATCATTTTCTTGTGGCATTTCACATAAATTTTGTGTCAATTTCTAAAAATATTTTTAAACATTTAGCTCCACATCTACACAAAAATTCCTAGCTATAAACAAAGGTTTGGTGCATAATAAATATAGCTGATTATACTGTATACATTTTTTATACGGAAATCAGCGTTTAAGATCTGTTATCTGAAAGATCTTAAACGGTCAATCAATTTTGCGTTCGATACTGACTGTTTTGATGATGTTAGCCATTTGTTTATAAGTTGGAATCTTTTTGTGCCTATGATTATTAATATAAATCAAAACATTGGATAGCTATACAATATTTACTTACTAGATAACACAGTCAGAAGAAAAATGTAATCCGAGAACGTTATTAATCCGGAACTTCCAAGCTTGTAGAAAATGCTATCTTCATCTAGCGTTAGTTCCAATTTTTGATGCACCGTCTAATAAAGTAAACAACTGATCATACATTTAAAAAAGACAATATATAAAATATAATGTGTATACGTGTTATTCGTGTGAGTGTATATTATTCTTGTTTCATGTGGTATAAAATTTAATTTTTAAAAGGATACAACAGAACTAAAACGAGAACGTTTTACAACTTTATACAGAAAATACGAATACGTTAAAAGGGAACACATGATGTATATACAAATAAAGGTAGATATAAGTACTACAAATAAAACTACTAGGATTGCTCAAGGGGTACAGGGTTCAAGACGCTTGATCAGGATATTGGTGACTTCATCAATTGAGTTTTTTGTTTGTTTACGTGCTAGTGACGCCTATGTAAAAAAATTTGCCTTTGATTTTTATCAAGCCGTTGTTTTGGAAAATGACACCACCAGCAACAATAATCTGCCAAAAAATAGGCGTGTTGTTATTCAGTTTTTAGTACTGAAGGTTGTCAACCATAAAGAATATCCAATAATGATTTGACCAGCAAGGCTGGTTATAAACTCACGAATAGGCATATGAAAGTCTGATAATTTTCATAGATGTTAAATTTAAATATGGGAAATGTATTTTCTACCAAAAAAAAAAAAATCCAATGCCTTACACTGCGATGACTATCGAATATTAAGCATAATGTCTCATATCCTTAAAACTTTTCTCAGAATCATTTATACACGAATTTACAAGAAGTGTGAGGTTCAGATGAGTGACACTCAATTCGGATTTCGAAATGGATTGGGAACACGAGAAGCTCTTTTTGCCTTAAATGTGTAAACACAACGATACAGAGACATGAATGTAGATGTATATGCATGTTTTATTGATTATCGAAAATCATTGCACTGCGTTAACCATCAGAAGATGACCGAAATTCGGTGCGACAAGGTTGCGTCTTATCACCGCTATTATTTAATCTGTATTCGGAATCTATATACAGAAAACCAGCATAGACAACATCAGGTACGCTGATGATACCGTCCTAATAGCAAGCAATGCAAAAGAACTACAAAATAGAATAAATCCGGTAGTTCGTCATAGCGAAATGTTCGGTTTACATTTAAATGTTTCCAAAACTAAAATTCTCGTATTTTCGAAGATACCAACAAACGTACATTTGTATGCCAAGGGACAAATAATAGAACAGGTAACTTCCATAAAATATTTGGAAGTAAATATCAATAGCTAGTGTAACCAAAAAAACCTATCAAGAATCGAACAAGCGAGGAAAACACTCATGAACATGAAAACATTTTTTACAAGATCAGACCTTAGTCTAGAGCTCAGAATTCGAATGATCAGATGTAACGTTTTCTCTGTTTTGCTGTATGGCTGTGAAAGTTGGACAATGGACTCTGAAACAGAAAAAAGAATAGATGCCTTTGAAATGTATATATTATACAGACGGATGCTGAGAATTCCATGGATACAAAAAGTTACTAATGATGAGGTACTTCGGCGCATAAGTAATCAAAAAGAATTACTCAGCATAATCAAAGAGAGAAAAATACAATACTTGGGTCATGTGTTGAGAGTTGAAAGATATGAATTACTCCAAATCATATTGGAAGCTAAGTGCAGGGCAAAAGATCAATTAGAAGACGCCAGAACTCGTGGCTGAAAGACCTGAGGAGATAGTTTGACCGCTCATCCACAGAAATGTTTCGTGCAGCAGTTTAGAAAGCTGCAATTGCCATTTGGATCGCCAACCTTCGAAAGGAGACGGAGCAATAAGAAGAAAATTTTCTATAATTCATATTCGGAAATCCAAAAAAATTTTAACATGGGGCAGAAAAAGTAATGGCTTAAATTTTTTTATTGCGAGATAACACTAAACGATACTCAGATCTCTTAAAATGCTTAAGTGAATGACAAGTAATATTATTCTTTTGCCTGACAATCTTCGACACCATGAAGGATCTTATGATGCGTATTAAGGATCTTACAACCTACATTTTACAAAGCCGACTTTCTGTCACTAAAGGGTCGTCGGTTCAATTCGGACATAGAGCTAGATTTTACTGATGAAATTACGCCTTAATGTTAACGGACGTTATCGAATTAAAAATAGCTTGAAACTTGTAAAGGTCTTCTCGTTGAACAACAGTAGTATGTTTGGTATATTTGGTAATAAGTGGTCCAAAGTTCGGAATGAGCGCATCGACAAATGAAATATACAAACGATTTGTTAGTAATAGATAAAGATAATTTGATAGATATGATCAATATATGTACAACATACCAATTCTTTCAGGATTGATAACAGTTAATAAAAGTTATAGCATTTTATTATTTGTACGGCCACAAGAAATCTTTAAAATTTTTACACACTCTTGGAACAGTACACATAAAATGTTCGTTAGCAAGCGGCTATGAAATTTTCGAGTCATTTTAATCCTTCGAAAGTGTATTACGATTAATATATTTATAAATACACATTGAGTCTTTGAGGACGGATGACCGATAATAGACTACATAAAGTAAACGAAGAATTACACATCCAAGTATAAGTCACCCAATGAATCGATGAAAGAAGATAAAAAGTCAATAATCGAGGCAATGAAGCACAAAAATGCAGTTTGGGCATTCGATTCGTGATAGCTTCAGGGAATTTTTTAACTAATGCAATCATGAAGATATGAAAAATTGGATTTAGAAAATGCATTTTCCAGAGTTTAAATTTAAAAAGTTGCAAATTTAAAAAAATTTCACTCGGCAAATATTTTGGGGGTCGCTGAACACGAATATCATATCGGCGAAAATCTCAGATGTACCTGGTGCCCAAGGTGGATAGTATACCCCTCGTCTCCGGGAGGTTTATGCAGATTCCATGTAAAATCATTCGATCCTAAGCGAAAGTGAGGAATGCAATAAATAAATATATGTAATTAAATCAATTGATTACTTAAATTTATACAACATTTTATACTAGTTTTTTTATTTAATAAATATCTTTAACAATATAAAAACAAATGCGACAAAATATGCACGTGAACGTTTATACTATAGTATACTGTATACGTTGAAAGTAGATAGTAGGTAAAGAACTCCACACCTGAAGTAGCTTAAAGGTAGCATCCAACTTTACTATAGAAGGGAGGTCAATTTAAAAAAATTTAAATTCCAATAAACAAAATTTTTTGAACCTGGATCTTTGGTACCCAGGGTCTAGTCACTTTCGTTAACATGATATTCGTATTCAGTGATATATTATTCAATATTTGCAGAGATAAATTTTTTTTAATTTGCTTAAAATTTTCTAAATACATTTTTCTTATGCACAAATGCAATTTTTTATTTCTTTATGATCGCATTAGTCCACAAATGTTTCCTGACGCGCTCACGAATCGAATACATCAAACTGCATCTCAATCCGTCTTATTGCGCCGATTTTCGAAGGTTTATTACTTCATTTTCTAGCAGTTACACTATAACATTACTCAGATAAGAAGTTTTAAAATGAATTGGCTATAAAAAGAAAGTGTAAGAGATTTTTACTAAAAATATGCTTTATATTAATATCTGAAACAATTAGGAGGCCCTAGACAAGAAAAAAAAAAAACAAAAATTAGGGAAAGGATTACAATAGAATCAACAATTAAAAAATACAGCAATTGAAAAAAAAAAACGGTCATTTCACAATAGATAAGCTACACTCACAATTATTTGATTTGTTCGTGTTAAAATGGTATGCTAGAAGTCCCAATACTATCTCCCCTTGTGTTTAATACATATTTTCATGTAGTGTTTAACGAAGCTCTCGAAAATACAAAAAATATAGAATTATTCAAGAAAAATCTCTTGTTGGAAGAGACAGTGTAGGACAACTAAGAAAAAGATGATATAAAAGCTTATATCAGAAATAAAGAACATATCCGAAGAAGGATAGTTAGAGTAGTCTGTTATATAAGACAGAAGAATATATCAGAGTTTTGGTATGTTGGTGCGATTTACACCAACCGTGTGACAATTTTCAATGAGATCAAGTTGGCTTTATGAAACCCTTACCTTAATTTTGATTTTTTGATGTTAATAATGTTTAAAATGAGATGATCTTACCTAATAAAAACCTACCAAAAACATCTAATAAACAGCTACTAAAAATTCTAATATAGAGGTAAAATTTTTCTAACACATCATGTTTAATTACAAAATTATTTAAGTCTATTAGATGATAAACATTTACTATTTGTGTAAATTCTCTATATTGATTCAATATATGTAATATTTTATTATACTGTTTTAAACTACTTAAATGTTGCCTGCCTCACCCGCAGTGGCCAATCTTCTCCGATAATAATAATAATCTTCTAAAATAAATAGTCACTACCTCGTTACACAATTTCATATAATTTCTGTGCCTAACAGACAAAGAGATCTAGCAAGGATTCGTTTTTCACAAGATAATTTAAGTCTAACAGGAAGAAATGAACTCAGGCAAAAGCAACTAAAAGAAAAGACAAGAAAAACATAAAAAAAACAAAAATAAGACAAATACGAAAGAAAGTCTTATCTCTCACTAATAGGTTATTAGTGACATTATATAATGATAGGCCTATTACAAATTGTGAAAAAATTTATTAGGTCTTTCACTGGACAATCTTCTTCTAGTAGAGTTGGTGGAGTACTTGATAAATTGTTCGATAGACACTCTCGTTGGTATTTTGGGCGGCCAATTAGTATGTGATTGACAGTAAGATGTGCATTCCGTAAGTTGTACAAGAGACGTTCACTTTTCGAGTGTAAATACGAGTGTGTAATCGTAACGTGTTCTAAGCTTATGCGGGTTAAAACTGTTTGCGCAAAAGGAATAGGTACTAACACTAGATTTTCACAATATGGAAATCGTCTGCCTCTTAATTACCTTGAATGCCGAAATGAGATGGGATCCATACAAATAAATTTACGAGTGATCTTGTTGTTTTGGTCGATCTGTAGCTGAAATTTTATTAACTGCTCGATTGAATCGTTAGGATACGAGTGCTGTATTGCGATAAGAGAACTAAGGTTAGAAAGAAATGTTTTAGGGCACGTAGAGGTCAGTTGTGAAAATATTGGAGCTAGGAAGTATCAATATCTCAGACATTGTCAAATACCATTCAACCACTGAGGAACGATATTAAACGATTTATGAGAAAGAGGCCATGTCTACCTCATCGCCTTTGATAATGTCTCCCGTAATTTTAGGTGAAACATCAGGAACAAACAATTTAGGTACACGACCTTAAACCTCAATAACAATGTATCTTTACAAAACAACTGTTGCGAAAGCTTACATTGTTTGGTTGTATGACTTGAATTCTAATGCTAAATTGTATATTTAAATGCTGGAGATAAGACAAACTGCTGGAGTAGTAACTGAAATAACACAAATGTTTCAAAACTTTTTCGGTATACATTAATAGTTGTGTTTTTGATTCTTTCTTCTATTTATACCATGTCGTCCGCGTAAAGTACATGATTCAGTTATCCGTTTATACTGACGTTTAAATTTTTCTATTCTAGTTTTTTAAGTATTATTAATCTGCAAAATCTTTCGCTATATTTCTGGAACAAGCAAATCATTGAATATTTTGAAATATCTATGTGGAATAACCAATTTTTTGTAAAATGTTTATAATCTAATAAATCGATGTAAAATATATGTATTATGTGTTCTCTAACTACATCTGTAGGTGAAAGTTTCTTAACACAAGGTGAAAAATCTACTTATTTGTTTTCAAAAATCCAAAAAACGGCAAACGCTAATGGCGTGAAAATTCTATAATTTTTTAAATTTCAGACAAAAGGTAGCCAGCCAATTCTTAAAGCCAATTATTGAAGAAAAATGCATGCTATAAAATATTAATTCCCTTTGTTCTTATACCTGATTCTTAAAAATTCACCGTGATTATTGAGTAAGAGTTAATACAAGTTTATTGATCTAAATAAGTAGCTAGCTCAACTTAGAGATACATACATATTAATAATGATTCTTAATAGTTTGTATGAACTGAATTAAAAGTTACACATTTCTTTTCATCTGGATGATGATAAAAAAAGTTACACATTCCTTTTCACCTGGATGATGATGAATGCGTTATCAAAACTGTCCAGTTTATTTTTTACGGCTTTAACAACATTTAATTTTAGATGGTTTATACAACACTATATCATAGTTGACGAGTAAATGAGTTTTCCCAGTTTTCTCGGAACTGTAAGTAAAAACTTATATTAGCATAGCGGTTTCATTGTCTAGAAGTAAATGTTTCATAATTTTCCCTCTTATTCTTATGTCGTCTTACGTTTACAATGTCTATAGCGTCATATAGCGCCGTATACTGAGAAATATCAAGAGTTCACTACGACAGAGTGTTAGTTTACATTGTTTTCTTCTTAACTTATTCGCGAGGAACCGCAAAGTGGGCGACACCTGGTGGTAGATTTCAAAAGCATCCACTTCGGGAAAACCTTGAAATTGTCATTAATTTGTATACATAATAGCGACCGGTTTATATTGTAATTAACAATGACTTCGACTTTAAAAAACTATTGCAATATTCCTCAATGTTCATCCTATTACAATTCACAAAAAAAAAATCCATACATAAGTTTCCGCTGGACGAGAATATGAGAAAAGTTTGGTAATGCGTTTTGCGAATTGGCAAACCTATAACCAAGTACATGACTGTGCAGTTTACATTTTTCTGAGAACGAGTGTTGATTAAAATATTATTTATATTGTAATATATTTATATTTAATTTACTTTATAGTAACACCTGAAACTACATTGAGAAGCCTGAAGAAAAATGCTGTTCCATCAACTAAATTGCCCCAAAGGTCTCATGAAGTTATTAGTAGCAAACGTAAGGCGTAATTTACAAAATATAACAAGGCCAGTTCGAAAAACTGCCTCACCCTCAACTAAAGATCTCTGCCGACCTTGCAAAAACAAAAATAATTGAGATACTGTAAATTTTACTTTCCGTGTTTCAGACATACTGTAAAACAACAAACATTTAATTTTATTTTTATTCAGGTTTGGAAGTCAATTACCGTATGTATAAACTCGAATCACAAACAAATAAACTTTGAAGAACGTACTCCAACTTTTACTTTGGCAAAACACACGTGTAAACGATTTACATTAAACGTTTTATAGCTTCGAGATCAAATGACAAAATGATTTGTTTTCCCGAAGTGATCGTCCATTATTGAAATCTTGAGCGCCCCCTGTCGGAATTGGCTATCGCGAATGGCGTTGATGTTTATCAGTTCGACCAATGATCAATGAAACAACAGGTACTATTTTGTAAGCAAGGTCACGTCCTTGCCTGGAAGTGCTTTTACTACAAGACATGTAAATTAAAATTTCATTTGTTAGCAGTGCTTATTATACCCAAACGTGTAGTTGTGAGTGTAAGTTATTGGGTTTTCGACAAATTTTGTCGAGTTTGCTGAAATTGTAGATTACATAAGTTAGGTAAATTAGGTGTCCTCGTCTGGGGACACTGGGCGAGAGCCGTCTATATAAAATACAAGTGGATATTTTTGAAATACCTATTTTTATTTCAGTTTGTTATGGAACTAGAACATTTAGCACCAATATCTCCGAAAAGTTTTTATGGAAGGAAGTATCGTCATTTAGGTGCTGCTTTACAAGGAACCGATTCCAGGAAATCAAAAGGTATATTCACTTAGTAGAGAACGATAATCTGGACACCCACGACAAAATGACTAAATTGCGGCCACTAATGCCTTTTTTATTCAAAGATTTCAAAGTTTAAAATTGGTAAACTTTTTTGCATATTTTTTGGGGTCTCAAAATTTGACATTCTAAGCAAAATTCAGCTTGTTCGTATGATTTTTAGAGGTAAAATCTATAACGATTGGACTAGGTAGGTAAGGGACCGGCTCAGAATCACTCCAAGATATTTAGGTTGTTCTGTGTATTTGGAGTTTTTGCTAACTTCCTTTACGTAAATTTCTATTATATATAAATTATTAAATAGGCACAGATTTGGGTTTAAAAAGGATTGAGTCTCAAGGAATCCTGTAGGTAGTACGCAGTCATTGTGTTTAAGGCAGTTTCGAGTTTCTCTTCTATTTTTTCAAAACTTTTCCCTTGAGCACATATTGCAAGATCGTCAGCATATAGTAAGTCCTTGGTTTCAGTCGGCGTGTGTTGGTCGTTTCTATATAAATATTGAAACCATTGCATCAAAACACTTCCCTGTGAGAGTCCGGTCTTTTGAATTCTCCACCTACTTATTTTGCCCTCCAGCATGACGAAAAAACGTCTGTTTTGCAGCAAAGAATGCACGACCTTAACTAGATGGTGGTCATTGAGGTTATCGTACAATTTGTGGAGGAATGTCTTGTGCTTTACTCTGTTATAAGCTGCTGTCAGATTGACGTAAGCAGCCCCTGTTATATATAAGTTTTCCTTCGAATCCCTCTTCAATTTGTTCTGTTCTGTGTGAGGACTGGTCTGGTACACGATTTGCCCGGTCTGAATCCTCCTTGTTGTGGAAAGGGGTGCTTGTCAATATTTTTTTTCTATTCTGGCCACGATAAGTCTCTTATATTGTTTGAAAAAGTGATAAAACAGAGAAATAGATCTGTAGTTACTGGGATTTTCTTGGCCCTTCCCTGGTTTTAACAAGGCTATTATTTTAGATTTTATCCATGATTTTGGAATTTCTCAATCTTTAAAGCACGTGGTATAAAGCTGCAAGGTCCATTTATTGTTCCTTGGCCTAGGTGCTTGATTTGTTCACTCAATATATCATCCACACCTACAGCTTTCCTTTTTTTGGCCTGTATAAATGAAGTTCCTAGATGATTTGTATCCTAATTCAGTCTCGTTTTATTTTTTGGGTCTTTATATCGGTCCTAAGTTAACCATTTACAAGGAGTTGAGCAGAGACGTGGTTTGATATATCCTTGTAAGGTGGTTTTATGTTGCTTAGGATCACCGCTAAGTTCTTTCCATGCTATTTTGTTACTATGTGCCATGTCCATTTCCCAGTGTTTCGATCCTCTTTTCCTATCTATCTTAACTCAGCTGTTGGAGTAGGGCTGCGCCGCAGTCAATTGTAACTTATTTATTTCATTAGTTCTTTGAACTTGCTTGTGATCAAATGATTTCTGAACATTCAATTATCTTAAAATAAGTACACCAAACTCTTAGACTGTGTACATATTGATTCATAATAATTTTCAAATCCTATTGCCAGCTAGCGGTGTTTCTTAAATCTTCAAACGCGCCTACCTAATGTTATCTTTAGATCTTTGCATATAAGTTGGCAAGCAACGGTTCGTGTTGATTACATGATCTCCTATAGACAGCAAACTACCTTAATTATTTCAAGAAATTTTAAAAATGCCCTAAAAAAGTGACACCACTGAAAAAAATTCATATTTTGGGTTTAATTGTAGTTACAATTGGATTTAATTTAATTGTTTGATTTCAGAAAACTACAGTTTTAACCAGTAGCTATGATTTTACGATGGTAACATATCTTATTTATTATCATTTATATTGTAATTTACTCCGGTTTTTAAAAACGCTTAAAAAAGTCGGTGCCAAGAATCAGGTATAAGATAAAAAAAATAGAAAAATAAAAAAAAAGTGTCAAAAAGGGAAACATGCACAAAACATCCGACAGATAATAATTACCTGTACACCGTGCTGAAATGAATAAAAACAAAAATTTATTTACACATTGGATAGTTACACAAGTGTTAAAGAGAGTTTAATACAGAAAAAATAGTTGTAAAAAGAGAAATTTCTATCTTAAAATTGCTGGAAAAAAGAATTAAAATAACTTCTACTTTAAGATCACTTACCTTGGGATCGTATCTTCGGTACTGATCTAGACCCAGTCCTAAAATACACAAAAATTATATTAAAATACCATCGAAATTATCTTCAGCATGTTTATTGACTGGAATAATTTAAGGAATAAAATGAACAACAGTCTTGTCGTGATAGTACCATATTATGTTAGGTTGGATTACTTAATGTGAATGTGGTTTTGGATAATAAACATAAAGAATATACAAAAATATGCTAGCTTTGGCAATTTTGCCATATATGGCTTTGGTTTTTTCTAGGGCTGCTTTGATCTGATTACTTCGCTTTAACTGGTGATATTTTCTTGGTATCTACTGAAGTCGGAATTGCGATGGAAGATGATTAGGTACTAAGTACTTTTGAACTGTTTTGATGCTGTTTTTGGCGTTGTTACTTTCTTTTTTCCTGAACTAGGCTTTGACAATGATGACATTTTAACTTGAAAGATTCTGAAGCTCTTTTTCTTTACCATTTATACGACCCCGTAGCAACAGTATTTTTTAAATGAACGGTACAATCAAGATATACTTATTTATCGTATCACGAGAAGATCTTCCCTTTCATAAGAATTTTTAAAGCATTAATATTGTTTAAGGCGCTAGAAAATGGGACCGTTTTACCTTGGATATTTTGCCTTCCTTTTTCTTCGATCGTGATGAATACGTTTGTGATGTTTCAGATGCCGATTGAAAACTAATATTGTTAACATATCTTGGAAAGAGACAAATAAGAAAGATATGATTAATATTAAGAATAGACGACATTTGACAAGTTACGAGGTCAAGATAATATTAAAATGCCAATCAAGTTCCAATATATTTATACCTCGTGACTTATTTAATAAATTTGTTGACATAGCTATTTTTAAAGGCTCTCGTCATTCATCATGTTTTAGCATGTTTTTTAAGATCGTCACTTCATTTCATCTGAGGCTTTGTTCCTTCTCTTTTGTATTCTTTTCACGGTCGCTAATGCATTATCCGCCCATTCCAACTCTCATTATTTTGTCGAGTGGTATGACCTATACATTTCCATTTACGTTTTACTACTTGATGTGTACTTAATGTCTCCTACTTTGGTTATTTCTCTAATACGGTATTTCCAGTTGTTTATAACTGCCGCTACCTTCCTTCTTTCAATGAATGCCTCCACTCATTTCTTTTCTACTATTCTCCTTCTCTGAAGGCCTCGATTCTGTGACCTCTTTCACTTCGTCCCTCAATGATTCGTGGTCTGCCTCTTTTATTTTTGCCATTGGGCTCAATTTCGAAATGTTTGCTATCCATCTCGTTTGATCTGCTCTTCTTATGTGTCCATAGTAAATTCAACGTTTTTTTTTCAATGTATACTTAGTACGCCTTATTCCAATGTCCATCTTTCTTTTTATGACCGTCCAATTTTGTTACCCTATAGCTTCCCATGAAATCTTTTTGGGTTGCTGCAATTTTTTCTTGTTTCTCTTGTTTATTACCAACTTCTCCGCTCCATATACTGTGTACCATAATGTTATAAATATTTTTTTGCATTTTTGATAATCTGTCTATAATTTCAGAGTACCTCGCCCATTTGTTTGATACACATTCTTGTTTCCGTCAATCTGGCGTTCATTTCCTCTTCAGTGGTTTGGTTTTTTCAAAAGTATGAATTATACTTAGATACTTTTTACAATGTTCTTAATTTCCCGTATTTGCTTCCACTTCTCGGATTTTGCTGATCCTTGTTCTGTTATAAGATACTCGATCTTGCCGAATAGGTTTATTTCTAGTCAGTTTTTGCGTATTGTTGTTACAGTTTTCGGAACATATACCCTAGATTCTTTTTTGTTTTGTGGCTTTGGTTTAGAACCTTTAGCCACGTAACTTCTACAGGATTGTACATGGAGGACACTTTTCACGCCAGGGATTCATCAGAGCGACTTTATTATAACACACCAGACATAAACCAGGGTTAGATAGGTGGGCAACAATATAGGTACACATATAAAGGAAAAATCCATTCAAACCGATCAATGTTTCAATCCCACCTTTAATTTAATTATTTGCAGAAATATCATAATATAAGCTAGATCCTCTTCGTCCTTAGCAGTTAAAACTTGGTCATTTGCGAAACTTAATGTGTATAAGAAGGTATCTCTGATTGATATTCCCATACCTTTACATTTTCTTGTCCATGGTTTTAGAAATTGTTTTAGAAAAAATTTTAATAGCACCTGAGACGAAGAACATTCTTGTAGTCAGCCTTTTGTAGTGTTGCATTCCTTAATTGTACAATTACCATGTTGTTGGAGTAGAGATTTTTTACACTTTCTATTAAACCATATGGGATTCAAATATCTTCCATACTTGTTTACTGGGAATTGTGCCTTATTTAAGTCGATGAAGGGTATGAGGCTGGAAAGATATTTGTCTCAAGTTGGTCATTCATAATTATATATGTATTTTTTAATTTGTTAATTTCCATAGATTCTAATAAATGTCTTAAGGCCTTTATTATTTTGAATATGAAAAATTTGAAATTGGTCATTAAAAGAATGATTATAGTCTAGAAGGTGAAGTGCGTGCGTAGAATTTGTTTTCCTTTATTGAAAACCCTTTTGTGTTCTGCTATACGTTTGGTATACATCGGACATCGGCCAAACTGGTAGAACTTTTAACAAACTTATAGCAGAACACAAAAGGGCTTTCAATAATAGAAAAAACAGATTTTACGTAGGCACTTCACCTTCTAGACCATTCTTTTAATGATCAATTTCAAATTCTGCCCATTTAATATAAAGAACTTAACCTATATTTATTATTTACCTATATCTATTATTATTATTAACCTATATCTATTAGAAACTATGGAAATTAACAAATTAAAAAATACAGATATAATTCTGAATGACAAACTTAAGACAAACATTTCTCCCCTCCTCAACTTATTCAGTTGAAGACTATAAAGTTTAAACGCATACCAAAAATAGATCACTTGAGAAATGCACTCTGCCGAAATAGCTGTAGTGATAATAAATTATAATACATTTTTATGAAAGTGTTGAAAACAGAAGTTTTCAGTGATTCAAATTATCAAAATATCAAATGACTTGCTCACAGATATTATGATACTACTACCGGAGAAATACTAAAGAAAACCGGAAGGTAAAGTCGAGGGCGATCACCAAGCCGATGATGATGAAGTTGAAAATTACTAAACGTCAATGTAGTGAGTTCAGCACAAGTAGGAACAGATGGAAAAACCGGGTAGAAAGAAGAAAACGCCCAAGAAGAACCTCAACGTTCATAATCACTACACATCTGATAAGATGTTCATTTTGGAAGAGAGATAAAAATTCTTCTTCTTAGAGGGCCGTCTCCCTACGGAGGTTGTCAATCATAATGGCTATTTTTATTTTTGAACTTGCTGCTCTAAACAAATCAATCGATCTGAATTAATACCAATCAGGTAGATTATTTAACCAAGAATTCTGCCTTCGGACAACAAATCTTCCTTGAATTATGAGTCTCAAAATTTCATATTTTGGTGCTCTCATCACGTGGCTTAGGTATTCCAGTTTTCTTGTTTGTATAGTGGTGATTAGTTCTGTTTCTTTGCCAACCCTCTCAAGTACTTCTTTATTTGTATAATTTATGATATGATGATTTCAGTCCATGATATTTTTAATTCGAAGTTCGAAAGGCTCGATTATTTTTAAATTGAATTTTTTTAATGTTCAAGTCTCAGCTCCATATAATAATGTTGAAAATATATCTGCACGTTAAGAGTGGCTTCATTCGTATAAATGCTGATCTGGCAATCTATATTCGCCTGTTTATTTCTGCGGTATGATCATTGGTTTCATTGATCAAAGTTCCCAAGTACTGATATTTTTCTACTTGTTCTATCACGTTACCATTTATTGTCAATATTTGGTGTATATTTTGTTTTTTTTTGTAATTAGCTATATATAGTTTTTTTAGCGTTAATAATTACTCCCATCACAGCATTATTATTTAGTTAATGGTAATTTTCGCTTTCATATTATTCAGCATATTTTTAAAAATTTCTTCAGAATATAAGTCAAGACATCTTGAAATTTCTTCATCAGAGATAACAATACAACATGTTAAATTCAAAATTGAAAAGCCTTGAAAGATAACGTATATTGCTTATGGAGATAAAAAGACGTTTTTCGTTATATTGCATGCTTTGATCAATTAATTGGTCCTTCGAGTGTTTAAGACAGCAATGTTGAAATACGACAAAAAACAACTTAGGTACTATAATACTAACCACAAACTATTCCAGTCAATAAACCTGAGTTTCTACTATAAAACAGCATAAGTCCATGCATAACGAAAAAAAATTGCTTAAATCTTAATTTCAAGTTACTATTTTCTAAAAGTACACACACGCTCAAATATATAAAAGGGAAATGTAACGATACAAATATAATTAGAGAGTTGTTCGGGACTTAAATCATTTACAAATATTCATTAGGATGTATTAGAGTATCTTTCTCCTTTTTTGTGTTCTCATTTGTTATCTAACGTTAAAATCTTTTTTTTTTGGGACTTGTCACTGCTAGTACCTCTTTTCTGATTAATCGCAATACCGTACATTGTTTTTAATATGAATAAAATGCTAATGTATTTCGGCTTTGTGTTTTAACTAATACATTATTGTATATCAACTTTATTTGTTAGCTGACGAAAGTCAAATTATTAAAATGCTAAGTGATTTGGCAAACGTCCGTAATCGATCTCCCTTTGTAATTCCTCAAGTTGGAGCATACAGATTGCGGATTCAGTTATTTCTGTAGGATTATATCTTCTAAAAGCCTTTAAAGCGTGTAGGACAAATACTTCAACATTTCTTTGACTTTGACATGATACTCTATGATGTTGGTATTATATTTTGTCTTTACATTATTAGGACATAAATAAAAGCAGTCAAGTGATTATTTAAAAATTGTAGATATAATACTACTTGTTGCTATATGGCATACAGTCTCAAAAACAAAGTATGATTCAACAACCTTGTTTTAATAAATGTCACACTCTTCTTCTTCTTTAGTCTTGTTGAGTCCAACATTGAACATAAGTCTTCCATTTCTGTTGTTCTCAGCCACGTTTTACCTGCTGTTATTTTTAGGTCATCGTGCCATCTGGTTATAGATCTCACTCTTTTTTTCACCTAGATCTCCATTTTATGATTTTTCAAATTCCATGTCTTGTCTTTTATTCTTCCAATGTGTCCTGCATAGTAATTTTGTGATTCCTTCTATTCTGACCTTGTTCAGGTATTTGAAATTTTTTTCCATCGCTAAGTCGAACAACTAGTCGAAATAGATCTCCATTTTATGATTTTTCAAATTCCATGTCTTGTCTTTTATTCTTCCAATGTGTCCTGCGTAGTAATTTTGTGATTCCTTCTGTTCTGACCTAGTTCAGGTATTTGAAATTTTTTTCCATCGCTAAGTCGAACAACTAGTCGAAATAGATCTCCATTTTATGATTTTTCAAATTCCATGTCTTGTCTTTTATTCTTCCAATGTGTCCTGCATAGTAATTTTGTGATTCCTTCTATTCTGACCTTGTTCAGGTATTTGAAATTTTTTTCCATCGCTAAGTCGAACAACTAGTCGAAATAGATCTCCATTTTATGATTTTTCAAATTCCATGTCTTGTCTTTTATTCTTCCAATGTGTCCTGCGTAGTAATTTTGTGATTCCTTCTGTTCTGACCTAGTTCAGGTATTTGAAATTTTTTTTCCATCGCTAAGTCGAGCAACTAGTCGAAATAATGTCTCTTTGTCGAATACCCACCTCTTCTTATTGAGAATGGTTTGGTATTTTCGTTAATGTGTACTTGTGAAGTTTGTCATAGGTAATGTTGACGACAAGTTTCATATTTGCAGTCGACGAAGTCGAACGCTTTTTTGTAGTCGGCAAAAGCCACATGTAGTGGTAGATTTATTTTGTCAATTTTTCGATAAGGATTTTGGCTGGTAGAAGATGGTCACAGGTGTTGTATCCCTTTCTGAATGCGGCTGTTCTACTAGTTGGTAGAATTCGAGTTTATTTTTGAATCTGTTTGTGATAATTTTTGTAAGTAATTTACAGATTTGGGATGTAAATGGCGTGTAGTTGTTTAATAATGTGCAATCTCCCTTTTTATGTGTTGGCCTCTGAACAATTTTTTAAGTTTTGATGTTAAATCAGGAATGTACGGTAGTGACGGAGCGTCCAAAAGAAGTTAATTTTGTTGGACTATTTGTTGTTGCATTGTTTAGTGAATGGTTTGTCAATATGGCTTGTGCTATTTGTTGATTTTGACTTGCGGTTGCGGATGTGGTTGTTTAATAATCCATTTGGATTTGAATTTTTTATCAATATTTTCTTTAATTTTCTTAGTCCACACTCTATGTATGTTGGAAGTGACAACTTTTTGACTCTGTGACTAAGCTACACTTCATTTAATTTACTTACCGTTGCACGTCATTCGCGTCATAGCCCGTGAGGTCACATGATACAAACACGAAATATTTAGGCGGTAGGTGTGTTCTTTTTTAGAATCACTTTGCCGAGTACACTGGCATTACACCCACTAGACATATTTTATTATATACGCGTAGAAATAATATTTAAAGATTTCTATTAATGATAACTTAAAGAAATACACAATAATATGTTTCATTTAATTTGTATAAATACATTATAAAGCGTTTTTATGAAAAACATTTGTTCGGAACACACTGTAACTGTAATCGAACGAAGGTGATATTTTGGCATAAATTGGTAACACTTATTTGACAGTTGCGGTGTTGACACTTTTTATTTTACATTTTACATAAAATAAAATAAATATCTATGTATTCCATTTTACATCTTTATACGACGCAAACAAGCGGCTCAAATTGTTTTTAACAAGATTGTTTTTTAACTCTTGTTTTGTTTCTATTTATTTACATTAAATATTAATTTGTTTTGTTGTATAATCCACTTTTGCAATAATTATTTGACCTATTTGATTTAAAATGGATTCAGAATTTTTTTATACTTTGGCAACTATGTCAACTTCAATCTCTGTCAATGATAATGACGTGCAACGGTAAGTAAATTAAATGGACTGTATAAATAATTATGCTCTTTACTATAGTATTGTAAATTCGCTTTTTATTCTCGTTGTTTATTTCTGTCCAGTGTTGCTTAATCGAGTGTACTGTTGTTATTTTCATACCCCTGTACAGAGATCCATGTTTATTTTTCTGACCGCTTGATAGTTATAAATTGTGTCAAAAGAACAAGCCAGCGGACCTTCTTCAATAAAAAATGACATGATCGTTTACATTTCATCTTTTCTCCTTGCTTTATAGCATTTTCTTCTTTCATTATAACTGACTATTAAAGGTCTGGACTTTTAGATGTATTAATTAAGTTGAAGAGATTTTTAAGGCCCACCATCTCAGAAGATTTATGGGCATATGTAGTTCATTATAATATTGCTTTCCCTATTCTCGCTTTTATGGCTCAATTTAGATCAATAGTACTTCTAGAACTTTTTATTTTAGATTGAATGACACTAGTAACTTGAAATTAAGGTTTATAGGCCTTGAGAGATTAAGATATTTTAATTTTATCAGTAAGCAAGCATATCTAAATATATCTACGGTCTCCAACCAAAAGCAAAAGACATAAAGGTACTTTTTTTTAAAACATTCTATCATTATAGACGTTTACATTGTACAATAGCACGATGCGTTCTGAAAGAAACAAAATATTACTTCTTCGGGTTTTCTGTTATATAACTACAAATTTAATAAGTACCTACTGATAAAACAGGTATAAATATATCTAAAAAATAGGTTCCTAAAAACAATAAGAAAATAAAAGTATACAGTGCATATCAAAAATGATAAGGAAGCTTCTCTAAATATAAATATAAATTACGTCGCGAAGGCTACAAGCTAAACAATGAATAATACTTTGTTACAATTGCAAATTCATAATTATTACAAATGATACATTATTGACATTGAAATCATTTTAAAATTGTAATTTATTACGTACTGTACTTTTGTACTAAATAAAACACCATAGAAATCAATTTATTTTATGATTTACCTTACCTTGTTTCACTTTCTAATAAATGCTAAATCAAACGGGAAATAAAAAATCAGTAAAGCATTTTTATATGAAAAATGCTTGCACGTCACAATTTATATAAAGTGACGTCACTTATATTGAAAATTTCCAGAACGTCAACAGAGTTCAAATTTTCCTAAAACAGCTAATAATTCGGAACTGCTCGATCTTTCATAGGCGTCAGCATGGTATAATAATCAGAAAAATGTAATCATCATTATATTCGGAATTTTAGAATTATATTGATTAAATAACCAAAAACATTTGTTATTATTAATAATATAAATTTTATGAAATAACTCTTTAAGTCTAATATTCCACAAAATAATAATTTTAATTAAATAGATTAGACAATTGTACGCAACTGATACGGGAATACTTCAAATTTTATTGACATTTCAGCGTGTGGGAAAATTGTTTGAAGTGTTGCCGCTTTTTTAGAGATAAGAATTTTGTTTGTTTTGATTTCTTACACAATTTGATCATAATATAATATATATTAATAAATTTTATTTATAAATACATATTAAATTTAGATTAACAGCTTTAAAAACTAATTATTGTTGTGTATTGTGATCGTGCTATGCCAAAACAAATAAATAGTCTGTAGAAAGCTGTTTCATATAAGATATATTATTTTGAACAAGAAATATGGCGGGTCGTTTTTACAATTAAAGCCCTAAAACTAGAGGTAAGTTTAAAATTTAGAATATATAATTTTGTATTAAAATGTTTTCTTATGTATTTTGGTGTGTTGCAGTAGTCTTAAAACTAAGCGCATTTACTGTTAATATAATAGTTTGACAAATGGTTGACATTTTAAAAATTCCTCACTTACTAACTATTCTGATGTTTTGGCGACGCTGTGAGGTTCTGACGTCGTAAATCTTGAATGACGTGCAAGCATTTTTATATGAAAAATGCTATATATATATATATATATATATATATATATATATATAAATATATATATATATATATATATATATATATATATATATATATAAATATATATATATATATATACAGATATATATATATATATATATATATATATATATATATATATATATATATATATATATATATATATACAAACAACACAGTTTATTAGGGCTGCAGTCAGAAAATTGGCCGGGATGATAATGAAACACTCTTATGACTTTTTGTCTAGCTTTCGGAATGGTTTTATTCCTTTTTCAAGACATAGTCGTTGAGATTATTTATAAAAGCATAGACACTCAACATTATTAACACACATATAAAATATAAAATAGTGGACAAAATACATTTTAAAATTCTTTAAAATTTAAGTACAGATAGTAAAAATCTGTCATCAAAATGCATTTAACAAAGAAGGCCATGGAATTGAAATGTCATCAGTTGTCGAAACGAGATATTGTTAATATTTATCGAGATCAAAACATAAGCAAATCGACAATTTATCGCACAATCAGAGAATGTGAAGAAGGGATACCATGTGTTAACTTGAGTAAAAGTGGCCGACCGCGGATTTTGAACCATATAAGAGAGACAAGACTGATTGAAGCAGCTAAGAACAAAATTGAGGTCTCACAGCGAAAACTAGCCAGAAGATTTCGTGTTGGAAAGACTACAGTATACAGGACCCTATCGAGTAACAATATTATCTACCGGAAAAGAAGGAAAGCTCCAAAATACACAGAGGATCAATTAGAGAGGATTACGAGATGTTGCCGCGCGTTAAGGCGAGTGCATTTCGAAAATTTTCCCAAACTTTAGGACCATACGTTAATAGCGCAACAGCTGCAGTTAGAATATATTATGGCAACACAAATACATTTCCCTTCGAGATGGTTATTAGGCAAGGAGACACCATCTCTCCTAAACTATTCACCGCTTTTTTGCATAACAAACAATAATTGGAAAAATATTGGAGTCAACATAAATGGAAAGTTTCTGAACAACTTGAGGTTTGCAGACTACATAGTCCTTACTGCAGACCATGAAGATCATGCATGTCAACTTTATTAAGACCTTACACACATTCACAAATACATGGAGTCACAAACACAGAATGCAAATCTACACCATGCTCAATCAGCCAATCTTCAGTCAGCCGCATAACAACTGGCTTATCGTACGATGAGAATTATGCTGCTACTACTCCAATCTCCAATTTCGAAGTGTAACTCTGGGGAATTATAGCTTTAGTATAGTCAAAGAAAGACCTACAATAAACCAACTGCCTAAAATACGACCGGTGTAGAACAGACAGCATCCAGAGAAGAAAAAAAATTCGAACGATAAAAATTATTTTTAAATGAAGTAGATATTTGTATACTTAATTTTAAAAAAATTATTATTGTTCGAATTTTTTTTCTCTGGAAGCTGTCTGTTCTACACCGGTCGTATTTCAGGCAGTTGGTTTATTGTACATTTTTATCATCGGATAATTGGATCATCAAAACATAGTAAATATTATTCATTGTTTATTGCCCATATTCTTTAACAACCAACAAATTGCTAAGTAGTTCTTGGACAAATAAAATTTATTCGTAGACTTTTACGTTTCATCAATATTTTAGCAAGTAATGTAAAATAAAATAAGAGACAATCAATGAAACTACACTCTGCGTCAACCGAAGTGGAACATTATATATTTTTTGTAACATTTTAAAATTAAAATGTTTGTATCAATCAAGCAAGATCTATATTTTATTACATATGAATTAAGATATTGCTCTTTATAAGAACATGAACATAAATGATACTTTATAAAATTATTTATTGTAATAAAAAATAAACGTACAAATACATTTATAAAAAAAGAAAATTGCTAACAATCTATTCTTTTCTAATTCACATTCAATTCATTCAAAATTAAATAAAAAAAAATAATTCTGAAAAGAACCGTTTTACCATTAAAGCTCTTTCTCCTCTGAACATTCTTTGAAGGTAACCTCCTTCGCAGGACTCATACACACACCACCGAATACCACCAGTGATCAACGACAGAATCTGTGCCACCACCCACAAATATACGTCTACGTCCACCACGCCCTGAAGAGATAACATAGACACCTAAAAGAGGACTCACAGAAAATGTATCACGAAGTACACAACCACCACAAACCACAACTACAATGATGGAATTTCTTCTTTTTTATATAATGTTAGTAATAATCTATAATTTTCCAGATTTAACCACCTATTGATCGGTGGTGCCTACTCTAGTCTGATATTCATCCCAGAGAGACATGCTCATTATCAACTTTGCACAAAATCTTGAGATATCGAAACCTACTCTTCCACTAAAGCATTCATTGATTGTTCTAATGTGCCTATTGTTTGTTGAAGTTTTTTAATCCGGTCCCCTAGATAGTCTTAAGTATACCCTACAGGTATCATATCCGTAGAACGTGCAGGCCAAGTCATTCTATGAATATAGCGTTCTTATAAAACTTGACTAACTATCCGAAAACCCTTTGAAGACGACCTCCTCCGCAAGGACTCCGACACCCACCACCGAATACCACCAGTGATCAACGACAGAACCGTTGCTACCACCTACAAACACATACCACGTCCTGAAGAAATGACAAAGACACCTAACAGAGTACTCACAGAAAATGCATCACGAAGTACACAACCACCACACACCTACAATGATGAAATTTCTTCTTTTTTTATATAATATTAGTAATAATCTTTAATTTTCTAGATTTAACCACCTATTGATCGATAGTGCTTACTCTAGTCTGATATTCACCTCACTTCATCTCAGCAAGACATGCTCATTATCAAGTTTACACAAAATCTTGATGACATTGCAACCTACTCCTCCATTAAAGAATTTATTAATTGCTCTGCGATATTGTTTCTTGACGTTGTCTCATCCGGCTCCCAAAATAGTCTCAAATATACTCTTGAGAAATCATATCCAGAGAACATGCAGGCCAATTAATTCTCTGAATATCGTGTTCTTATAAAACTATCCAAAATCGTCGAGGCCCGCTATTATTGTTGAGGAAATGAAACAACCAGTTCATTATATCTTCGTATATTTATTATCGATTTAGCAAAATTATTCAGGAAGAGACAAAATTTTGACTCATCAGTAAAAAACAATTTCACTAATTCTCTAGCAACCATTATAAGTGTTCTCTTGCCCAGTTTCATCTTTCCATTTTATGCTGCACCATTACTCTCGGATATCTGATCGGCTTTCCACTTCTAAAATTAAATGGATGAGGCGTAGCCTAATCATAAAAAGTAAAAAAAAAGGTTGACACTATTTCTTATTCTTTGGGCACCGAATCTCAGTTGCTATCTATTTCTCTCTCCTTCTCCCTCTATCTCTGTTTATGTATTCTTAATAAAATTCGTAATTTATTTCAACTCACACGTCCTAACGACATTTAAAACTTTTAATAAAACTTTAAAAATATGAATTTGACAAAATTATTAACAAATTTCATATAAATACTTATAGCGTTCCACTTCAATTGACGCGCATTGTGAATTGATATGGGGAGGGAAAATATAATAAAGGTTTTTGATTAATTTACCCATAAGTTTAAAGACAAAGATACGGCTGGAACCATACAATGATTAATGAATTGCTTATTACCAGTGGTGGTTGGCGAGGGAGACGCCGCCCGCCTTAGAAAAATGATGTACAAACAATTAATTGTATTTCATATTCACACTTTTAAACGTCTGCACTACATTTGGGATTGATTTCATAACAGAGATATAACTTAACATTTAATTGGTTAAGTATTGCGGGTAAATATATAATTGTTTTGTGTTGATGAAGTTAAGTTTAAGTGCTAAGAAACATCAATGAGGGCGTGTGAATTAATGAAACTAAACTTTAGTTCTTTGAGTTTTTTTGGCGGGAAAATACATGATCGATTTTGGGATTTTTCAAATCCGGAAAGTCAAGATGCTGTTGGGATATCGACCTGTATTTCAGAACAACTTAATCATATTTTAAAAGACTCGCCCGAGAAATTAATTGCACATATTTACGACGGTGCTGCTGTAATGCGTGGACAGTTGCGAGGTGGGGGGTTAATATTAGAATACGAGAAATTTACAAAAATGCACTTTATATATCGTTCTTCTTTTAAAAGTGACTATCTTCTTGTAATGTTGGCGACCATATTAACCCCTCTTATATTATTCACAGCAGCTCAAAATAGATCTGTTGATGTTAGACCAGTCCATTTCAGAAACAGCCTAGGCTCTGTACGGAAATTATGGAAGAATCGCGGGGACCAAAGAAATATGCACAAAACGAGGGGAATTTGAATTTTTGCTTTTAAAAATCATCTACTTGTTGCTAAGTTGTTTCAAAGAGAAAGCCATGAACATTATAGAAGGAAACTACCTTTAGAAGACATTGCTATCTTCTGCAATAAATTTTCAATGGTTGTCAGAAATAACACAAAAAAAAACGAAAATGTAATCGGTTGCATACGTATTTTAAATTTAATAGTGGCATAGGTTTGGATTCAACATTTTGTAAAATAAGTAAAGTTTTGACCATTTTAATAACGATGCCAATCGCAACTGCAGAAACTGAAAGATATTTCTCTACTTTGAAATTGATCAAGACGTTTCTAAGGAATACAATGTCAGAAGAAATTTCTGACTTTATCGAAAAGGTTCATTTTCGATAAAAACAGAAGTATTGAGTTTCATTTTACGAAGTAGGCTTTTGGTAAGTACCTATTTATTTTTTTTGTATTCTGAAATCAGCGCCCCCTGAACAAAATTATCACCAGCCGCCACTGCTTATCACCTAAATAAAATATAAAGGTTATACAACAAACACATTTTAACATAAGAATTTCGGTTATAAGTATAATAAGTTAAATGGCCACATTATTCTAGTTATTAGTTAATGTTCGGGATGATTACTTGACGTTGGTGAAACGAAATTTAATCTATGAATAAATGTAGTCCATTTATTTATTGTTGGTGAATATGGACATAAGCTATGCCGTATATAACAAAAGCAAGCAAAACTAATTCTAAATTTAAAGAAGCTTTTACTGCAACTTAATTATCGTAACGGATAGGAGAGCAGATTAAACTAACCATCAGGTTGTTTTAAACCTGGAGTCATGGATCTCAGGAAGTCATCAGGAGTCATGTAAATTTCGTGTTGATCTACAGTTGGTCCTTGAACTTGAAGGGTCGCGAAGTAGCGAAAAACTTTATCTGGAGTTGAGTAGTGTCTTATTCGATTCTCGTATTCGATTATCTGAGCCGCACATGCGTATTAAAAATATGCTAAGTTAATATTTTTACAGGTCATGAGATGACTTATGTACACTATACCTGTAAGTCAGTTGGATGTACAGTCAGTTGCAATATATACCAGAAGGAAAGTATAATGTATTATAATACTGAATATGATATTTAATTTTATTGATTTTAAATCAGTTTATGATGGCGTACTAAGAAGTAAACTGTATGAACCAATAAAGAATTTGACACGATGGTAAAACTAATAAGGTTGGTGAGGGCTACAAGGCATAAAATTATTTGTAAAGTACAAATAATGGGCGAATGTTCATAAATATTTCAAACACATATCGGACTACGACGAGAAGCTGCGTCAGCGTATCTGTCAGGTCTCCCTCAACTCTTTCCATATGTCTCTGTCTTGTGCGACTTTCATCCAGTTACAGCTAACACGCTTCAGGTCGTCAGTCCATCTGGTTGGTGGGCGTCCTCTACTCCGTAGTGCTTCTTAATTTGGTCTCCTCTCAATTAGGTCAATGTCCACTTAGGTCAATTCGTTTTATCCATCGGTTGTCTGATAATCGGGCGTCGTGTCCTCCCCAATTCCATTTTAGTAACGTGACTTTTCAATGGCATCTGATGACAATGATCTTGTCTTTCGTCGGTGTTCTCATATATTTCGCGATAAAAGGATTCGAAAATCTCAAGCATTTTGGTTCTATCCGTAGTAATGTTTCCCTCTTTGTTTCTTATTTTGTACATATTTTCGTATTTAGCCTCAAAACTTTTAAACTTTTGTTTTCTTGAATTATTTTAGTTATTTCTCTTGTATTGTTTTCTCTTATGTCTTTTCGGATTGACGGGTGGATATCTTTATTTAATTTCTTCATTGTTGTGTAGTTGGAGACGTATTTTTCCGTCAGCTGTCTTCTTTTACCTATTAGCTTTTTAGTATTTTGGCTTAGTTGTTCTTTATGAGTCAGAACGTTCAGGCAGCACTCCCTTTCCGTTTCTTTTAGTGACATCGTTATGCCATCATTTGCTTGATCTGCATATTCTATTTCGTCTTGCATATATCTGGTTAGTGTATCTTCATAAAGGTCGTTGTTTTCTGGGGGAATCCATTTCTTTTTTCGTGTTTTTAGGATCATCTTTGTTCTTTCAAATTTGACATTTAATAGTATCTTAGCTCGGATTAATCTGTAGTCATTTCCTTTTGAAAATTTGTTGAGTACTTCGACGTCTTTGAATATTTCTTTTCTGTTTGTTCTAATACAATCTATTTCATTTTTGACCCTGCCATCTAGGTTGATCCATGTCCATTTACGCTGAGGTTTTTTTTTTTATCGAAAAAAGAGTTTGTCATGGATAAATTTTCCTGGTGTAAGTTCAGCAATCTTTGACCTCGTTTATTTCTTTCTCCATATCTATACTTACCCATTGCTACTTCTGCATCATCTTGTTTAAATCTCATTTTCGAATCAAAGTCGCCCATAATTATTGTGTAATATGCTGATGTGGCATGTTACGCTGTTTCTAGGTTCTCAGAAAATTCTTCAATTTCTTCATCCGAGTGGATAGTCGTTGGAACATATGTCTGCAGCATAAGACTGGTCCACAGATTTAACATAAGAGCAAAAGAATTTAATATGACAGTCTTATGTCAGAAAACTAAAACAATAGTAGTCAGCAAAGAACCAACCAGATGTAAAACAGAAATTGATGGAATCAGTATCGAACAAGTAATGGAAATAAAAAACCTTGGAATTACACTGTCCAGCTATGGAGACCTGTTCAAAGAAGTGAGAGATCAAGTACAAAAAGCAAATAGAATGCCAGGATGCCAAGACCCGGCACAGCCACAACACAAAGGCTACTGCAAATGGCAGAGATGAGAGTACATGGGAGCAAAATGGGGGAGACCCGTGTCGTCAAAAAAGCAAGAGATAAATCACCAATCGGCAGAAAAAGTATCGGACTACCACGCAAAAGATGGAGTGACAACCTTCCATAGAGGTAGGTATTAATCCGCCAATGAATAAGCAGAAATGCTTATAAAGAGAAAGAAGAAGAAGTCCTAGACTAAGCACTGCAATATAGACCCGTTCCCCAGCGCGACCGAGAAAAAAGATGCAAAGTAGTCCCTGTATCTTTTTCTAATAGGCGCGGTTTACTGACAACGTGACCTTTCCACTACTAAACACAATGGAGGTAGTAACCTAAGTATAACTTACATGTTTGATGTAACAAGTTGAGCGATATAGAGCTGTAAATTAAAAATAAATGAAGAAAGAATAACAATGAAAAATAAGTTAATATAATAAGCTATTAAGCATTTAAAAATCAATAATTGATATATTTTTTGTTTGATTATTGTAATTTTTTTCTATTTTGTAACTTGCCGAATTTTTTCATTGTGTATATTTAAAGAAATAAAAGTAAAATTCTAATGTAAACATATTTGTTTTCACATAAAAAGTTTTTATTTATTAATGTGTACTTGCAATTAACCATTTTTAAAGATATATACACACATTTATTATTTGTAAGATTCACTTACGGATTTAATAATATCTAAATACACGTAATATTAATAAGTATGAAATTTATATAAAAAAAGAAAAATCAATACAACATTCTAACCCCGATTATCCAAGTCCAAAAGCAGAAACAATACCGCGTAGCTACCACTCGACTTGTTACATCAAACGTGTAAGTTACATTTAAGTTGCTACCCCACTTGTGTTTAGTGTGTGTGTTGTGTGTAGTGGGAAGGTCACGTGGTTAATAAACCCCGCTCATTGCAGGGACTGCTTTGTATCTTTTTTTTCTCTGTGGCACTGGGGGAACGGATCTATATTGCAGCGGTCAGTCTAAGTATTATATGTCTATGAAGAAAAAGCTTATTTCAGACAGATTGTGTATCTTACTGGCTGGAAATGTGTGTAGTGGGAAGGTCACGTGGTTAATAAACCCCGCTCATTGGAAGGAGATGCAGGGACTGCTTTGTATCTTTTTTTTTCTCTGTGGCACTGGGGGAACGGGTCTATATTGCAGCGATCAGTCTAAGTATTATATGTCTATGAAGAAAAAGCTTATTTCAGACCTGAAGAAAAAGAATAAGAGGAAAATATAAAACAATCTCATTTGTATTCATATACAGATTTGGAATTTATTTTACGGAACATAGGATTTTTATAACAATACAATGATTAGCTGATTTGCAATTAACCAGTGTAAATTTCAATATAATGTCGGGAAGTTTTATAATTAATCCATTTGTTCGACTGGGCTCCCTCTCCAGTCGATATTCTACTACTGGTGCGCACATTACCAAACGCAAACGATCATCGTATAATTAAATCTACAAGCGAGCCGCCAGTGTAAAAACGGAACTAACGTGCATGTCAATTCGCCAAAAACGTACAATTTTACGTAGATATCTTCTTCTTCTTCCTATGCCGTCCCCATTAACGGAGGTTGGCGACCACATTTTTAAAAGCTTCTCTGTCTTTTGCAACGTGGAATAATTCGTCTACAGTCATGTTTGTCCAGTCTCGAATATTTCGCAGCCATGACTTCCTCTTTCTACCTATTCCCTTTTTGCCATCGACTCTACCCTGTATGATGACCTGCAGAAGACTATATTTATCATTTCTTAGTATGTGTCCAAGGTATGCAGTCTTGCGTACTTTTTATGGAATTAAAATATTATTTTACTAAAAAAATTGTTATATTTTATTGCCAAATGCCAAAAATAACATAATAATATTAAAAACAAAAATTCAACGTAATAGAGGTTCAAATATTCCACCTCTTTCTGCAGAGCAAAATCCAAATCTGTTGTACAAAGATACTCTCATATCCCTGAGCAGTTCCAGTCTAATGCTTCCACAAAGATGAATTATTTTGACCCTCAATTCCGCTATATTTCGGGCTCTTTTAAAATCAAGTCGATAAACACTTGCTTTCAAATATCCCCAAAGAAAAAAATCATTTGGGGACAAGTCTGGTGATTTGGGAGGCCATTTGATCGTACCACGATTAGAAATTAATTTATTTCCAAAAATGGTTTCTAAATAATTTTGAACTGCTCGTGTATTGTGAGCAGGACAGCCGTCTTGCTGAAACCAAATATCGTCAAAGTCGACAGGAAGTAATTGAACTGCTGTAATAATTTGATTTTGCAACAATTCTAAATATTTATTTCCCTTTAAATTTCCATCAATAAAAAATGGACCGACGATATAGTCCCCCAAAATACCTGTCCAAACATTAAGTTTTTGGGGATATTGTGTTCGTACTGGAATACTTAAGTATTTATTATGCCAAGACCATTATCGTACGATAGAAGGATTTTGTTTCCGATGTAAAGAAAATGTCGATTCATCGGTAAACAAAATGTTTTTTAAAAAATGTTCATTTTTATTTTGTTTATTCATCATGAGTTCACAAAATTTCATGCGTTTGAATTTGTCCTCGGCTAATAACTCTTGAGTGGTTGAAACTTTAAAACAACGGTAACCATTTCGTTTCAAAATATTCCTGACAGTCCTATCATTCATGTCAACTTCTTCAGCAATAGTTTTGGTTGAACAAGGATCACTAGTTTCAGCAACACTATAAACATCAATTTCCCTATTTTGCCGAACTTCGTTAATTATTTTCTGTCGTGGTAGATCCGTACATTTTCGACAGTTTTGTACACAACCAAACGATTCAAATTTTTAATAATACTACTAATAGTTGATTGTGTCGGTATTGGCCTATCTTCATAGGCACAAGTAAATAAATTTATACGAGATGCCCCCAAAATACCATTTTAAAATTTGTACTTTTTCTTCTTTTGTATACATGGTTAGAAACACTACTTTAATTTCAGCTTATGACGTTATAATGAGAAGCAAAGGTATTTGATTTGCTTGGCCAGCGATGTTCCTTGAGATTGTTGCTAAATCAGTAGATACCTTCGGCAAAAATGGTAGATTTCGATATATCATAATATACACCCTTTTAAATTTTAAATTATAAACAATATTTGGAATAATAAATGTATTAAAGTATAAATTAACCATGTCAAATAATACCTAATAAAGACAAACAAAATTGTTGTTATTAAAACATTATTATCTGCACAAAAATGCAGAATTACGAATATTCCAAACGGAATTTCAGGAAAATATCGGTAGACGGTACACTGTCGGCGTAAACGTGCCAAATACGCTACTACAAATCGCGAAAGAGCAGCAAACCAGTGGAACAAACATATTAATTATAAAACATCGCGACGTTGTATTGAAATTTACACTGGGTAATTGCAAATCAGGGAATCTCAGTAATTGTATTAAAAATCCTATGTTCCGTTAAAAACTTTCCAAATGTGTATACCATAAGAGAAGAAGACTATTGAGAAGAAGGCTTATGTCGACAAAATATGAATTTTGTAGTATGTTAGATATCCACCATAGATGCTATCGTTCTAAAATATCATCTAAATGATGATGATGATCTTTATGATCTAAAAATTGTACTGGGCGATGCGAATACAAAAATATGGAAAAAAGTAGGTTCATACTAGAACGCTAAACAACAAAATTTTTATTTAACGTTATAAAAACATTATAAATATGCCAATAGATGGATTATAGCAAATTCCTTATGGTATAAACCACAAAAGACCAGGAAGTTGTCAATGTGTCGTTATAAGTTTAAAGCTACATGCATAACACATAGTAGTACAAATATACTATAACCAACTTCTATAAATATCTATTATTCTATCCTCATAGTTTTTAATTATAAATATTCCTTATAAATAGTTCCATAAAAAACACCTAACCATAAACCTAGCCATAAAAATACTAACTGTAGTAAATGACATAGTAAACATTACGCTAAAGCTGACAAAACACTAAAAAATGTTTACAGTAAACATTCACCAAAAGTTGATTTAAAGCACATACATTTTGGAAAATTGGTTATTGCACGTTTCACTGAGCGTTTATGCTGTTACCTTGGTTAGTCCCGATCAGCATTCACTGATACGCTAATCTGTCAAGGTAATTTACTATTGTACTGCCTTTATATATTATCACCAATGCATACACTCGTCAAAAAAAGTATCGCACAAGTTGCTTGTAACCATTAGTTTTATTATCTCCTAAAACTTTCTGGAAATTCAGGTAATAAGTCTCATTATTAATAATTTGTTGGGGCACATAAGGAAGAAAAAAATGCTATGATAATAAGTCTCTTCACGGGAATAAGATATATCATTAGAGCCAAACCATAGATGGCAATACTCCTTATTAAATTATTAAAATTATCCACGGTTTTCTTGTCTTTTTTATTTTTAGTTTTATAGAATAATTGCAACTTTATTATTTTTACATATTACTCTTTTTATCTTTGAATTAAATCAGATAAATATTTTTATCTGATTTAATGTAATCTGCAATGTTGCCAGATTTACCATTTTTCTGATGTCATTGGTCATCTTGATTTTTGAAATACAAAACTGTATATTGTATTATTTTTGGAATCCTCACTTCAATATGAGTTCAACCATATATATCACTTGGTACTTGATCTGGTCACGAAGGCCTTAAATAAATAAAAACTCTCAGTGCCAAACAGTTTTGAAGTAATTCAGTAAATATAGAATACTGTGATTTTGACATTAACGTTAATTGAAAAGTTTAAAAAGTTAAAATAAGTTGTTTAATAACTGAAGTTGACAGTTGTTTTATGTGTTTTTAAAAGCTCTAAAATAAAGACGGTTTTTAATGAAAAATAAATAATTACTGTTGTTTCGTAACGACAAGAATTTTTAATTAATTCTGTATTATATTATATATCACACTGTATATTGTAACGATATAATTTGCCTACCACATTGGGTACCACTTATAGGGGGTTGAAAGTGGGGACTGTGCAATTACTGGGCTGGAGATAGGGTACACAAACAAACCGAAACGTTTGCGAACGGCCACTCTTGTTTTGGTTGGAGAGCTGGGTCGTAAATGAGTTAAGGATGGACTGGAAGGGGTAACTACAAAGAGAGAAATATAAAAAAAAATACATAGATTTCCTGGGCAACACACACAACAAGATTCCTAAACTATTTGAAATGGACGCCGTTTAAAAGCATCCTCTTGCTGGATGGTAAGAAAGGCTTTTCTTTCCTAAAAAATATTAAAGGGTGAAAATCTTTTTAAAGGAAATAATTCTACAACTCCTGGTTTAGAGAGAAACATTACATATTTATTATTACTTCACATCAATAGTTATTACAAATAATATTAACAAAATTTATCAGCAAACCTTACAGGTTGGGCGACAGTTGTAACGATTTACAACAAGCTCCAGACGTTGGACGATACTTGTAGGAATTTAAATTATTATTAAAAATGAAAAATATCTCAATTTTTCAACAGAGCTTACATTGAGGTTAACCTTTAAACAAAACAATTCAAAATTATGGTGGTTATATTATAACAAATGTCAGAAAAGGATAATACTGACTGTCATAATGTCGAAATGAAATATTAAAACTTTTCGAAATATTAAACCTTCTTGAAATATTAATTTTAATTATAACAGTTAACTTTATTTAAAAGAAGACTAATATGACAATTATCTAATCCATAAAACTTATAATTTTATTTATTTATAATTTTTTAGTTTGTCATGAAATCAAATTTTTTTTGAATTAATGAAAAATTGTTTATTTTTACTTTGAATAATTTTAATAAAAAGTACCTGGTATCACTGGCAACATTTTTGTTTAAAATTATCTCAGCTACATTTTCTATTTACAACATTTTTTAAATCGATTTTTTGCGTTTTTATTCCCCCTATGTTTGGGAAAGTATATACTATTTGTTTTCATATTTTTACATTTAATATTTTTCTTTTAACGTGTACTATAATGTGATATAATTCAATCCTGTATTTTAACGACTTTGTTAAAATATATTGCTTCCTGTAAAATTGCTAAACTGGTTGTCTCATTTATTATGTTTTAAGTACGGAGAATTTGACTTCATTTGTTATTTTTGTCTTGTGTCGCCAATGCACACAAGTGTACGGTCACAATTAACTTAAATTATCGCCACTCAAAATCGCAATACAATAGAGTGATTTATGGGTTTGCCCTCTTGCTACCGACCATCTCGAAGCTTGGTTAGAGGGTGGTTTCTGAAGATTTCAAGACGACACTTCATCCCCAGACAGCGAACCAAACGGACCTAGTGTGTTATAGGTTCTCGCCATCGAGCGTCGGCGGGCGCCCCGACGCGGTATCAACGAGATTTCCCTGGCTAAGAACACATCAATATTTCAAGGGGTAAGTCTATATTCTTTGTACAAACATCAATAATGAGTAAGACCAGTTAATTTCTTAATTTACTGACAGTTGTGTTTGCTTTTTGTCGCTAATTTATTCACAAACAAAATATCGCATTTTTACTTTATAATTATTTATCTAATATCATTTAACCAGCGACCTCTTAAGTTTTATAAAAAACATTTGGCCACTTCGACCGGATGATAAATAATTATAACTTTGATTCAATTAATTTCATTGTGTTTCAATTAATTCATTTTAATTAATTGTTTTTTGTTTCTTTTCAATTTATACTTGATACGGTCCTTCGGCATTATTTTTAAACTTAATTTACATAATTAAATTGGATCATATTTATATAACAATTTTTTAAATTTATTTTTATTTTTATAATTTATAATTTCAGTAGATAAAATAGTTTTATATATATTTTGATTAATATCATACATTAATTATACATATATATTATATTTACGATTGATTGTTTTACATATTTACATTGTTTTTGTGTTGATTTTTGTGAATTATTTTTGTTCTACTTGTACAATACTTACCAACTCATTCTGTACGTCTTGTTTGTCAACTTAAACACATTTCTTTCGATCTTCTTTGTTACTTACCTTTTTATCGATATTCTTACTTGTTTGCAATTGATTTTGTTTAAAACCGTTCACTTCTTTAAATCTAGATATTCTCTTCGTGTTGATTTGTTAATTTATGCTTGCATTGTCCCCTCTTTCGTGCTTGTATCTTACAATGCTCAACAAAATGAACAAATGAAACTTTTCGCGCCATACTCGGCATTCTCTAGATTCAAGGAGGCCTATGAAACGCATTCAAGTATCAAAACCACACGCCTTCAATATTATTCGTAGTCAGGGTAGATTTTCATAAATCTCACAACCTTGTTTCTCTCTCCGTTACTTGTGGTTTGATAAAATCTCCGTTACTTGTGGTTTCGTTAGTGCCACAAAGCACCCTAAGGTAACTAATCAAGGTGTTAAATGTGTCTTGTGTTCCGGTTCTTATCAGTCATATAAATGTTTGTATTTTTTGGGACTAAACGGCTTCAAGAACTTTTTTCGTTGGTTAATCCACATAATTCTTGTGTACGTGGCCTGATTCCACCTCATTCGAAGCGACGAATTGCACGGTTGGCGAATCACGGTCTCGCGTTTTGCTTCGTTTGTTAACCAACGCTCAAATTCATCTTGTTCCTTTAGACAACCACTTCTTCAAATACTAACATTTCTATTTTGCTACACAACCACATTTAATGCCCTCGTCTATTTCTTTTCACATAGTTGATACAGATCAAATATGTTTTCGCATCTTTCTTATAATTCGTATCCTGCTAGATACAGGCTCCACAGCCAATTTTATTTCCGTGATCAACCAAATCACGCATTTTAGTAATCAGATCTTATAGACATACTCATAGGGGTTGAATTGGTTTTTCGTTTCGTAAATTCTGGTGAAAATTCTTGGCGAACCAAATCATCCTGTGCCCTTAGAAATCATTTTCAATTATGTTCTATAAGGGCCAGTCTCTACGACTCATTCTATATTTTATTTCACATCTTTCGTTACTTCTATGTATACAAACATAGATATTTTCTACAAAAGTTTTGGGAAGTCGAAAAGAGTAGGCACCTGTTAGTTTTGTCCCAACACGACGAAGCTCGTGAAGGATATTTCTCAGTTGTTGATTTTTTGAAAATTAACAAGCCGATTTTCTGTTATTCCACCGTTTCTACAACCTAATCCTCTTTATTTATCTTTTTCTCTTGTTTATATTCGCTACTTATTCTTTATTCTTATGCATATCTTCATTTTGTATGCTAGAGAATTGCTTCAGGAAACTTCCGATTCTCAAAGAGACATATGTTGCATTCATGGAAGATTTTGTTACTTCTCAACATTTGATGCCGGTTTCTGAATCCGATTTTAAATCGATTATTTCTTATAACTCTGACACAGTTTTCAAAAAACAATTTTTTATTTCGCTTCTTCTATCCAAAATTCATACTAGCTTCGACGCCAATCTATATGACGTTCGAGGTGTGTCGCTAATCGACGCCTCTCATACCGGTCCTAAAAGGGCATCTCGTTCTTTACTTAATTTTCGATATCTTCGTTGTTGTTTTATTTGCGATATAAAGCAAACGTATCGGCAAATTAAAGTAAATGAGGAATTTTGGAACTATAAAAGGGGTTCTCTGGAGGTCGGACTTTTTAAACCTCTCCAAGAGTTTTTACTACGTATCGTTACTAACGGTACTTCTTCGTTTTCTTTCGCTTATAAACTCTACAAGAGTAACGCTTAGTTTTTAATGCTCGATGGTTTTCCGCTAGGCAGTGGGCCAGCAACCATCTCGACGAACTTACGTCAGAATCACGCTACAAGTGATTCTCTTTAATACTACTCACCTTCTGCAGTGAGCACTCGCATAGCTTTTAAAGCTCGATGGTTTTTCGCTAGACAAATCGACAACGTCAGCAACCATCTTTAATTATTTTCAGGCTTTGGTTTACGCATTTTGACATGTTGTTCGTTGACAAAGAGGAACCTTTCATTTTTACGGTACTGGGCCTAAAATGGAATCCTACGACTGATTTCTTTTCTCATTCTTCTTGTCCCTTTGACAAACCGTTCACAAAGCGGGCTATTCGTTTGTAAATCAGTCGTATTTTTGTTGCTATCCTCTTGTTTTTATTCATTTTCCATGTCTTTTTGCTAGTCAAACGTCTTTTAAAACCGTTGTGGTACTTCAATATATCCTGGGATAATGAAACATCTGAACATATACATCTGACCTCTGTACTTGTATGTGTTACATTTCTGGTGTTATTTCTACACAAGAACATCTATCGCAAGATCGGAGCTCTTGGCAGCTATACTGCTGACTGATCTAGTCACTTTTGTCAACGAGTCTAGTCCAATTTTCATGCTCGCTCTGTCTCGACAAGAATGGAACTCCTGGCAGCCATATTGCTGGCTGATCTAGTCACTTTTGTCAAAGGGTTGTTCGTCCGATCTTTCGATATTTCGATTCCGATATCGACGATTGCGCTCCCTTGAGCTAATTTTTCTACCCCAAATTGGCAATCGTATTAAACACATACAAGAACTGATACCACACTCTACTCGGCATCAAATGCCTTCTAATCAACACCTCTCTGATTGTGTTAGTCGTGTTTTATCACTGGCACAATTATTACAATTTTCACCAAACTGGCATTTTCCTACCGTGGAGCTCGTCGAAATATCATTACTTCCCGGCTGTCATTGAAGACTTAAATAGGACACCACGCCGAGATTTCGACGCTATTCTTCTTCTTGTCTTTTCGCGCCCCACGGAATTCTTATAGGAAAAGGGGCCAACGGTATTGTGTATGACACAGTCTTTCTAGTTTAGTCGGTCGAAAAATTCTACTGATTCGACGCTATTCCTTTCTAATTGATGACATTGTACGCGTTGTTAATCTGAGCACAGGGTCAGATGACATCCAACAATGTTCTGTGGTCAAAATATGACCGCCGCTTATTTGTCAATTCATATGTTATTCTTACTTAGTTCTTTATTAGTATATCGATCTTTTCATATCTATTCTTTATACTTATCCTTTCAGCTGTTCTTAAAAACATTCGTTTTTGACGCGGGAGAATGTTTGGGAAAGTATATACTATTTGTTTTCATATTTTTACATTTAATATTTTTCTTTTAACGTGTACTATAATGTGATATAATTCAATCCTGTATTCTAACGACTTTGTTAAAATATATTGCTTCCTGTAAAATTGCTAAACTGGTTGTCTCATTTATTATGTTTTAAGTACGGAGAATTTGACATCCTTTGTTATTTTTGTCTTGTGTCGCCAATGCACACAAGTGTACGGTCACAATTAACTTAAATTATCGCCACTCAAAATCGCAATAAAATAGAGTGATTTATGGGTTTGCCCTCTTGCTACCGACCATCTCGAAGCGTGGTCAGAGGGTGGTTTCTGAAGATTTCAAGACGACACTTCATCCCCAGACAGCGAACCAAACGGACCTAGTGTGTTATAGGTTCTCGCCATCGAGCGTCAGCGGACGCCCCGACGCGGTATCAACGAGATTTCCCTGGCTAAGAACACATCAATATTTCAAGGGGTAAGTCTATATTCTTTGTATCTTTGTACAAACATCAATAATGAGTAAGACCAGTTAATTTCTTAATTTACTGACAGTTGTGTTTCCTTTTTGTCGCTAATTTATTCACAAACAAAATATCGCATTTTTACTTTATAATTATTTATCTAATATCATTTAACCAGCGACCTCTTAAGTTTTATAAAAAACACCCTACGAGGGGAGTTTTTGGTTTTTTGGGGTCACAAAATTAATATTCTCAGCAAAATTCAGCTTGTTCGTATGATTTTTAGGGGTCAACTCTCTGACGACTTTATTATAGAGAAACAATGAAAAAATGTAATAGACACGATTCTACGATCGTCTAGGATACTGTCAAATTAACAACCTTGATTAGGTAGGCATTAATTTAGCAATGTAATACACTTTTCACAATTATTATGTTTAAATTTAGTTGTACGTAATTTGGATCAAAAAATTGACTGAGACGATTAGGCGTTTCTAGGCTTTTATCACTTTAGCATGTTCCAGACTACATAAAATGGAGAGTAGTGTATATGGTTGAACTGGTATTGCAGTGGAGATTTCAATAAAGGTACAATATATAGGGTGTTGTATTTAAAAAACCAAACGGACTAACATTATCAGACAAATGGTCAATCTGGCAACGTTACAAATATCAAATTCCAAATCTTCATATTGCATAATAGGTGTCTTCCTGTTTTTGTATAATTCGGGCTATCCGTTTAAGATATAATTAAGCGTTTTCAAACTGTTGGTCCACTATGTACTTTTACAGTCATAACTATTATGATAATAATAAAATATACCTCTTATTCTTTTTTGTACAATTTAATTTTCAAAAACAAATTTATTCAAATTTTGAACCATAACAGGCTTTCACAATAGGTTCAATGGGTAGACTAAATATACGCATACATACATCATAAAATATTATTTTAAAAATTGCTCTTAAATTTTGTCTTTTATAAATCTTTCCCCTGTTTTCAAAATGTTTGCACGATACTTTTTGTGAAGAGAAAATATTTGTAAAAGTTACTTGAAAATAATATGATCGTATTCGGTCAGAAGTGTTTTGTGTGAAAAATAGTTCATCGCATTTTTTTAAATTGAATACATACAGTTACTAGGTGCAAATGCTATAAGTGATTAGGTAAAATATTTAAAGCATTATAGAAGTACCTATAATAATTTTGAATTATTTACTAAGCATCTTTTTCTACTAATATATGTTTTTTGAATTGTGATTCTGAGATTTAGAGAGGCAGTATGTTAGTACGAAATTAAATGTCATATACAAGATGTTGCAGCTAATATTTCCAAGATCAATATTTCAAAAATTTTACCAAAGTTCGTGTATTGACTAACAACAAACATGTACAAAAATAAATAAATCGTCAAAGTAGCTATACTAAAATCACAATCAAGATGCATTCGAAATAAACAAACCAAGACACTTGAATATTACAATGTTATGATTTACAATGTATAAACTTATCATGATTATACAATCATGATTTGAGATTTATACAATGTATATACATAGCGCAGAAAGTAACATAATAATAATTGGCGATCTCCAATGACCTGATAATTATGAATTCGTTTTTTCAACACAAAGATGTGCACAAATATACCAGAGAAGTCAAGAGTAGTAGAGAAAAGTCCATTATTGACTATGTATTGGTAAACAGACCTTTAAGAAGATGTCAGAGTCAGAAGGGGAGCAGAAATATATAGCGACCATTATCTGGTAGTATCCCGAACTAATATCGGTGTGGAACAAAAACGCACGCAGAAGGTACCAAGAAAAAGGAGACAGAACCCCAAGAAACCTCACCAACGCAGTTATTAGGTCATACAAGTTAGCAGATAAGAAAATAGCACAGAAATACAAAAGCTATGTGAATAATAGTCTACAAAAGCACTTAAACCAGAACTATGGCTTAGAAGAAACTTGGCAAAAACTTACAAGAATCCCTCCTAGATGGGGGCAAGCAAATCTGCGGAATAGCTAAAATCAATAAAAACAGACAATGTACGAATTGGTGGAGTAATGAAATAAAAGAAGGGGTCAAATCCAAGAAGTTAGCGTGGAAGAAATATCTAGGGAACCAGAATACAGAAATCTATCAAAAATATAAGCAACAGAGGGCAAAAGTAAAAGACATGGGAATTTGGGGAACAATGGACAAAACAAGGATTTTGGGAATAAGCTGGAGAAGGACTACCACACTAACCAAAAACTATTTTACAAAACTCTGAGAAGCCTAAGAACAGAGAACAGACAACAAACACCAAAACAAATTAAAAACAAAGATGGCCACATCCTCTGCGAGAACGAAAATATTATGAACAGGTAGAGAGAATATTTCGAAGACCTTCTGACTAAAAAAAAAAATAATAATGAAATAGACAACACTGAAGAAAACCCATATGAGAACCCAAACCAAAACGAAATAACAATAGAAGAAATAAGAGAAATAATACTCAGGCCCAAAAGAGGAAAGGCAGCTGGCTATGATAAGATAACTGCGGAAATGCTAAAAAATATGGGAGAAAATGGAAATGAAATGCTTAGAAAAGTTTGCAATAAAGCATGGAATGAGAACAAGATCCCAAAAGACTGGGAAGTGGGCGTTATTCTACCCATTTTCAAAAAAGGTGACAGACGAGAATGCAGCAACTACAGAGGTATAACTCTCCTGAGTATCCCTTCCAAAGTTTACGAACGAGTACTGAAGAAAAGACTACTACAAGAAGTAGACCATAAGCTGGAGCAGTCACAGAGCGGTTTCAGGAAGGGAAGAAGCATCCATGACCATGTTTTTACACTCAAGCTTCTAATACAAAATGCACGAAATACAAGCACGGAACTATACCAAGCCTTCATAGACCTCGAAAAAGCATTTGATAGAACCTCGCGCACCGAAATAGACAAAAGCCTAAGAAACAGAGAAGTAGACAGCAAACTCAGAAAAGCTATTATGAGCCTATACAAGAACACAAGAAACAGAGTAAGAACAGATAATATGGAATCAGAAGAGTTTAGAGTCAATGATGGTTTACGACAAGGAGGTGTACTAGGCCCCATCCTGTTCAATATTGTACTAGATGATGTAATGAAGGAAACTAGAGAAGAAACATCGAGAATATTTGTTGGACATAGAAACCTGGAAATGATACAGATAGCGGAGTGCGCATTTGCAGATGACCTCGTCGTATTTGGAAGAAACGAGGACGCACTCAAGAGAAACATCCAGATATGGAGAGATAAACTCGAAAAACGTAACCTGAGAATTAATGAAAGTAAAACCGAGGTCATGGTATGTGGGAAAACAGACCAACATACAAACATTAAAATCAATAACTATACTTTAGAACAAGTCGAAACCTTTAAATACCTGGGAGTGCAACTAGAGAGTAGGGGTACACAAGAAGCAGAGATAAACAATCGAATAGCAAACGCTTCCCGGATATACCACGCAATTAAGAGCACATTCCTATCGAAAAAAGAATTATCCCAAAAAGCAAAGATAGCTATCTACAACACAGTTTTTGTACCTATCTTAACATTTGGATGTGAAAGCTGGACGCTCACCAACAGACTAAAAAATAAACTGTAAAGTATTTCAATGAAGTATCTAAGAAGAGTACTAGGTGTGACCAGAATGGACAGGATACGGAACGATGAAATAAGAGAACGCCTTAAAGTCCAATCAATAGAGAAGAAAATCGAAGAAGCCCAACTGAGATGGTACGGCCACATGGTAAGGATGGATAAAAAAAGCTAAGTGAAACAAGTGTGGGAAGCGAGAAGAACCTTGAAAAGACCGAGGGGCAGACCCATGAAGACCTGGGACGATGAAATTGCCGCCATCCTAGACAGGAGAGGAGTCACCAAGGAGCAAGCGAAGAAATTGGCAAGCAACAAGAATTGGAGGAAGTTTGTATATGAAACCTAAAAAGAGACTTTACACCCAACACCTTAGGGTAGAAGGGTTATTGATTATATATATATATATATATATATATATATATATATATATACAGTCAAAATCGTTTACAACGACACCGGCTATAACGTACAATCGGATGTAACAAACAAAATAGTAGTTCCCATAAAATGACATACAAAAAACGCATTTATATTGCTTATAATGAACAAATCGGTTAGAGCAAACGTATTTCTTGGAACACTAGCAGTTAAAATATTGGTTACAGCGTACAATTTCAAGTACATATCTGTACCTCAGATGATATAACATCCATTTTTTTCAATTATGACATTTTTACACACTGTATAATAAATAAATAATAAATAATTATAACCAACGCATGATGTAAATTACAGTAGATACAATGTTCAATATAATATTGTTTCCACATCTTAATAAATAAGTTTAAAAGTGCTATCCTGTAAAGTTATGAAAATAAACATTGTAGTGTTGTATTTCTCACAGGTATTACCGATATTTAGTATTACCACGAAATGACAAGTAAGAATTTATTAATTTATGGTTAAAGTACATCCGGGCAGGCATCTACACTTGATTACTTGTCCTTTAGACATTTAGACCTCCCAAGACGGGTCCATTGTATTACAAAATTTTGTTTATATTACACCATTTGGCCCAAGCCAAGAGTTTCTGAATTTGAATTCAGTTGTGTCTAGCCTTCATAGAAAACATGTCACGGAAACAATTTACTATTGAGGAACAGTTTGGAATAATTTGCCGAGTCGATTCCGGTGATTCCGCGAGTTCGATTGCCCGGGAATTTAAAACGTCACGCTCAACAATTGCTGGAATGATGAAACGGCGAGGAAAAATTATTATGCAATTTAATAAGTGTGAAAAAGGAAAACGCGTTCGGTCATCAAATCACAGTGACATTGAAAGTGCTTTGCTTGATTGGTTCAAACAACAATGCGCAAACAATGTACCCGTGAGTAGGCCGATGCTTCAGGTAAAGGCTGACGCTTTCGCTGTGATTTTGAAGAAGGATTTTAAGTGTAATGCTTCCTAGGTTAACCTTTCCGAGCTCGCCACAATATTGTCAATGGAAAAATTTCAGGTGAGTCAGCAGTTGTTGACAGATCAATTACAAGTGACTGAGTGGAAAATGTGTGGCCTACACTCAGGTCCGGCTATAGCGATGATGAAATTTTTAATGCTGCCGATATGGGGTTATTTTTTAGACTGACACCTGATCACACGTTAAAATTTAAAGGGGAGAAATGTTCCGATGGTAAACTCTCAAAAGAGCGAGTTACATTTCTTGTTGCAGCCAACATGTCCGGTTCCATAAAAAGAAAGCTTTTGGTGATAGGAAAAAGTAAAATGCCGCGCTGTTTTAAAAACGTGAAAGATCTCCCGATTGATTACGATTTCAATAAAAAAGCCTGGATGACGTCGGCTATTTTTGAAAAGATTTTAATAAAATGGGACATTGAACTTTTACAACAAAAGAAACGCATAATTTTAATTGTCAACAACTGTCCGTCCCACCCACTAGTTGACAGGTTAAAACAAATTAAACTCGTTTTTCTGTCTCCAAATTTTGAAAGATTTCGGCAAAATCCCTACTGTTGCTGAAGCGTATGCTGCTTGTTCCACCATAAGCCCCCTTTCAGACGAGGATACTGTATCCGAGATACGCGTATCCGAGACGCAGATATTACATAGACTCAAATGGAGCTTTTCACACGAGACGCGCGAGAGATACAGTATGCGAGATACCGAATTCAGTATCTCGGACCCTCCTGTCGCCGACGACTGAATGCGTATCCCAGATACAGAAGAAACATTACGTTAAGTGAACGCTTTCAGACACGAATACTTTTGCACCACATTCCATAGACGCGCGATTTTCTGTCGAATAATTGTGAATGAGCAACGAAAGAAAGACGGTGTTTTCTGAATATAGTTATACGTTCCCTTGGTTTCTCTTAATTCTACAATAGGATGAACCCACAAATTACGTCGTCTTTTCAGTTTCTTTTTCTTTTTATTTAATATGTACCACAGCATAACACACTCTTCTACATCCATAATCCAAAAATATAACCGCACTGCACTGCTACTATTTTCATACTGACGAGCATGCCCGTGAATCCGATACAGCCGCCATCGAAAATTCTATATCTCGCATACAGTATCTCGGATACAGTATCCTCGTCTGAAAGGGGGCTAAGAGCATTTATTCAGACTGCTGAAACTTCCCAGAGTGTGAAAGAATCATTATCGATTGATTCACATCAATTGAAAAAATGTTTTTTTCAGAAGTTCAAGGAAGGCGACTTTTTTCATTAAATATTCAGGTAAAATGTTGTATTTACATATTTTGTAATACATAAATGTATCTATTTTTCTTTGTCTTTTTAAAAATAAATATTATATGTATGCCTACACTTTTATAATACAAAGATTTTGAGAAACCGGTATTTTATGCGTATACTTTATTGACATACTTATTTCAATACATATTATACATATATGTATGTAAATATTTAGATTTACGTAAGTACAATAAAAACATATGTTAAATGTTCCTACTAAATGTGCTAAATGTTAAATGCACAACGAACTAACTGTTCCTACCAGTGTAATCGTTTATAGCAACCTGTTCATTATAACCGATAGAACCGCTTATAGAGAACACTGGCTACAACGTACAAAAACCACCAGTCCCCTGAAGTTCGTTATAAACGATTTTGACTGTATATATATTATATATATATTATATATATATATATATATATATATATATATATATATATATATATATATATATATATATATATATAATCAATAACCCTTCTACCCTAAGGTGTTGGGTGTAAAGTCTCTTTTTAGGTTTCATATACAAACTTCCTCCAATTCTTGTTGCTTGCTATATATATATATATATATATATATATATATATATATATATATATATATATATATATATATATATATATAGAGATATACATTGTAAATCATTATTTGAGAGTGCTCCTTGTAACATTTAACGTGTCTTGGTTTGTTTATTTCTATAAGTGAGTGCATCTTGTATTTATAGTGCATCTTGATTGTGATTTTAGTATAACTAATCTAAACTAAACACTACAGAAGACAGTAGGCATAGTTTTGCAGAAATATAAATATGCAGAAGGAAAAAACACACTGTCCTAATTTCTGGAATTAAATCAATCTCTAAAAATTAATGCTCGTTTTTAAAAAAGCAGACGGACAATAAGTATATCAATCAATCTCAGAAAAATAATTGTTAGACATCAAAATCGCTAATTTTAGTACCTAAGAAATGTATATATAGATCGTATATATGTCTCTCGAGGCATTTCTGTCACAAAAATATATTAATTAAAATGAAACTCGACAAAATAAAATAGCTTCAGAAGATAAAGCTCAAGGGATGATAAATGAAAATCACAAGGACAAACCGAAGCAGTTCGAACCAGTACGAACATGATGAAAATGTGTAAAAGAAAACATACGGGACACTGGATAACATAAAAAGTTCAAAGTGTTTTTGAAATAGTGACCCTTGGAAACATTATCTTAAACATTCCGTTTGTCATTGTATCAGCATCATCCTAAACTGACACGAATTAGTACAATCCAACACCAAGCAAGAGTGTCATCGTGAGTTACATGACATTTGACATTTACCATCTGGTTGTTTCATTCCGGGAGTTATAGCTCTCAGAAAATCGTCGGGTGTCATGTATACTTCTGTTACATCGCTGTACAAGAGCTTAACGGTTGCGAAGTATCTAAAAATCTTGTCTGGTGTGGAATAAGCTCGCATTCTGTTTTCGTATTCGATAATCTGGTGTGTGATAAATTAAAAAAAAAATGTATATACTTAAGTCAAACCAAATCGTTTCAAATTTTGATGTGAAAAACACAAACATAACAATTTCTTATAACTTTATTATTAATTAACATATTAGCATTTCACCCTTCTGATAAGGTGGGAAAAACTGGCATTTTTTGGGATTAATTGATCCAAAAAATTATTTTGTCAAAATTCTAGTTACGCCATTTTCTTTAAATTAAATTACACATTACAAATTAAAAAAATACAAGTTTGATATGCCACTTCAACAGTTGAAACGATTTCAAGTAATTATTTAAACGCTTGAATATAAGGTATAAGTTTGCTTGTCACTATTAAAATTGTAGCTGTTATTAAAAAAAAAGTTATTAAAAAATATAAATACAAAAAAGATATGAAATCACTTACACTCTACATTTTAAAGCAGGAAGAAAGAAAAATATCGTATTATTTTAAAACATTTATTTTTTACAATATTTGAGCTTTAGGCTGCAAGTCAATGAGACTGTCCAATTTATCAAAGAGACAAGTGGCCAATTATAAACATTTATAGGTTAAGATCATTCATAATTTTTATTTCAGAATTTTTTAAAACATTTCCGAATTGGAAATTTAAACGTCAAAGCAAACCTAAAATATAATTGGCATTGCAATCAATTGTAGTATAATCCCATATATAATAAGATTTAAGTCAAATGTGCCACAAGAAAGAGTTTCAGAACTCAGGAAAGAATTTGAGAGTAAAGGCATCTAGTGATGGTCAAACGAAGTACAAGGAAAATAAAGGAGAAGAGAAAAATATATGGACTGACAAGAAAATAGGTCGAACACAGATCTTCAAAATGACAAGGTCGCTAAAAAGGAAGCTTACACACCAGTAGCAAAAGCTAAATCAGAAGCATAGAAAAATATGTAATATTAACTTAATAGCAAGGTGAGAACCGACGATATATAAAATAAACAAAAATATTAAAATATTAGTTCTCGAAAATGACACTGTAACGTCAGCCCGCTCGCTACGCTACTAATCCCCATTTTAATGACGATGTGTTGATACCGTAATGTCACCGAACGTTCGAAGAAGTTACCGTCCGGTCTAAGCGATTCCACATTGTTCCATTCATACTATGCAGGTATTCGAGATTACCAAGTAGAGACGCTCTGACGTTACGAGAGGCCCTAGAAACTTGTCGAACGAGTCGACGGTCCGCTGAGAGACTTCGATGGAATTCCAGAATAACGGGACAAACATATACAGTGTGTTCTAACGAAAATTTGACCCCCCTAGAAAGTCAGAAACCAAGAGTTTCTTCAAAATTTGTATTTGGAGGGGGACGAATTTTCATGCAAAATTCATGCCCTCAAATGTAACCCTCTACTGCCCCGCATCAACCCACAGTTTTTTTAAAGTAGCAAGTGTGGTTAAATGACACATATTTTAGTTATTTTTTTTCTTTACACACTCTATTTTTTTTAATTTACGGAATAACTGAAGATAATTTTGGATTTAACTAATTTATTGGTTGAACATCAGTAATAACAAAAAACATAAAATTTTATCAAATTAACCAATTAAATGATCGAAATGACCTCTTGGGGCCGTCATACAGTCTATTTTCAAAGCCTCTTCGTACATTTGCAAATACCTCTGGTGTCAATAATCGGCATTCTGTCACAATTCTTTGTCGCAACTCAACTTTTGATTTTAGGTATCCCTATAAAAAATCCAAAGGTGAAAGATCCGGTGATCTGACCGGCCATTCAGCCTTCTGCCAATCCAACGCCCTGGAAAACGTTGATTTAAAAATTGTCTTACGCGATTATCATAATGTGGGGGTGCCCTGTCCTGTTGGAAAATTAGTTTATCCTCTCAAATCTTATCAGATTACAGTGTGTCAGTGATCGGCAGATTAATAACGTCTTCTACCAAATTTAAATAGGTTGTTCTTAAGGCGTGCAGAAAGCAGCTTACTCGAGCATATAGGAAGGGTCTATTGAGGGTGGCATGTGCATACAGAAGAGTCTCTACCGAGGCGTTGGGAGTTATCACCGGGTGTATTCCGATGCACGTGTTAATGAAGGAAATAGGAAGAATATACGAGAGAAGAAATAAAGACATAGCAACAGAATGTATAAAAAAAGAAGAAAGGGAGAGGTCCATAATGGTGTGGCAAGAGGAATGGGACGAGACGAGAAAGGTGGCGCAGTGGATGATTCCTAATCTGAGAAGATGGATGGAGTGCGGGCACCGGCGTTTGGATTATTTCCTGACGCAGATGCTCACAGGTTGCTTCAGGGCATACCTCTACAGATTTGGAAAGGCAGAAAATGGCAAATGCCTGTACTGTAAAATATCGGACACTGTCTCACACACTTTATTGGTATGCGATAAATAGATAGAAGAGTGGAGCCTGCTTGAGAGAGAGAGCTAGGAAGTAGGGTGCAATCAGTCACGGAACTGGTGGAGGAGATGCTTAGGTCGTCAGATCGGTGGAGAGCAGTTCAGAGATATGTGAGGAGAATGTTGGAGAGAAAGGAACAAGAAGAAAGGCGACCCAAACGGAGGCAGGGTGCCCAGGAGCAAGCAAGAAGATAAGGCATAATGAAAAGGGTCGAGATTGAACATGAACAGGGAGGAAAAGAGGGAGAGAAGAATTCAGTCGTAGTAAAAGTACTAGAATGCGTGAGAATTGTGCGTAAATGAGAGGGTGAATGCCGTGCCGATGTTGCATCCCAAATCAGGGAGATCCTGCCGGTAATTCATCGCTGAGAAGGGTGTTTTTTTAGTAGGTAGGTCTCTAGCATTGACTGCGATGGTGTCCTAACAACCCTGCGCGCGGTCTCGGATATCATCGTGGTCCCGCTGGAGGAATCCTGCATAACCGAGGCTGGAAGGCGGTTCTGCCCACCTTCTAGGATCGAGGTATGTTTCGTACATTTTGAGCACCCGCTCTCATAATAGACGAAAAATACAAAAAGGTTGATTGAATTACTGTATTCAGTACTGTATAAGTATTGTATGTAGAGGTTTTAAGAACATTTAATTGGTTAATTTTGTAAAATTTTATGTTTTTCTTGATATTACTGATATTTAATCAATAAATTAGTCAAATCCAAAATTACCTTCAAAGTTATTCCATAAATTAAATGAAAAAAATAGTGTCGTGTAGAGAAAAAAATTACCTTTCAAATTATGTGCCACTTGAATACACTTGCTATTTAAAAAAAACTGGGGTTGATGAGGGACAGCAGGGGGTGAAATAAATACGTTTAATTTTTAAGAGGTGTAACACTTTTAACAAATTGATATTTTTTCACAAGAACCGAATTCTCCAGCGAAATATCTGTCTAATGGTGTGCCACATATGGTCTATTCCCCATTTACAATTAAGGATTTGTGGTACTCGAAAGAAGAGGGTTGACCGATGACAGATATCCATGCCATTAAAAGATGAACCCTTTATTATATTGCCAAATATCAGGTGGACTCTTGAGTGGCTAATCCTGTATATTATATTTTTTAGAAGGTGCATGGAAAGACGTGATGTATTAAAAAATAGGGATTATTAGATTATTTGGCACAGTCTCTGTATCAAATATTTTATAAAATCCCTAACTATAAACGATATTGGTATATTTCTCTCCCAGAAAACTGACTTTCACTTAACTATGTTATAAAAAATCTTAGTGTAAATATGAGTAAACTTATAAATTGTATTCAAGCGTTGTTTTTATACCAGTACCAAAATTGTACAAGAATTCATGAGGTACTGCCTCAATGATGACAAATAACGATATCACAATGACACATCTTCTAACATATCTATATTATTTGCACTACAGTTTCTGTCGTTTTTAAATACCATGAATTCTTATACAATTTTTTATGAAGTTTTAAATAAAATCAGATGCACAAACAAAAATATATGCACCTCAATTTAAAGCTAACTAAAAAGTCTCGAATACCGAAAGAATTAAATCTCGTTGATGATTTCAATTTAACTATTATTATTTATGTAGGATGGAAAAGAACGAGGGACGAAACACTAAAAGAAAAAGGGATACAGCAAAACGAAAGAAGAAGAATAGAAAATTAGTACTCCAGAAATTTTGCTGATAATGTCAATTTGGGGACCCCCAAAAATATGCATTTGCCACTCCTATATCCAGGCGTCGCCCTAAAACCCTCCTCGTATGAAGAGAAACGGAAAACATCGATTTGTTAAGAATCTGTGCGTCGTAGAAAAATTGTTTCAAATAAAAAATGTAGCTGAGATAATTTTGAAGAAAAATAAAAGTTAAAGTAGCGTTTCTCACTGATACAATGAGCATTATGAATGAAACATTGACCAAATTGCAAGGAGACTACAATAACATTGTAACGAAAATGATGTGTATTGTGTTTCCACTGGAGCAGAAGCTGAATATGTATATTGAAGAATTGTCAATGAAGATTATTCCAGCTTTCCTTCAGTTAAAGCACTGTTTGATGAAAATCCAGATGAAAGTCCAGAGATTTCTGACCTACTGAAGCTGTTAGCAGACCTAAAGGATGAAATGTCTGTGAGGTTTAGTGACTTCAGAAAGTTCCAAGAACCATTTCGCTTGTTGGAAAATCCATGGCAATAACAACAGCAAATGTAGCTCATCTTTCTATTTTTAGATACGAAGCTAGGGATTTGAAAAATGAGTTAATTGATCTTCAGAATGATACAAAGCTCGACAGTATTTTTGAAGAAAAAAAGAAGGAAAAAGCTCACTATAAGATTTGGGAAGCAGTTGAAAATAACAAATTTCCTAACTTAATTGACTGTGCTCAGAAAATTTTGTGTATTTTTGTATCTACATATGTCTGTGAATCTACATTCAATAAGCTGAAGTTCATAAAACACAAGTACAGATCTAGGTTAACTAGTGAGAACGTTGAAAACATTTTGAGAATTTCAGTTTCTTCCCAACCTGCTAACATAGATGCCATTCTAGAGAGCTGTAAAAGATTTCGCCCGTCGGCTTCAAAGAATTAACAAATTCAGGACTTGACATTCCTGGAGTCAAGTAAAAGACATTTTCCTACTTTTTACAAGAAAAACAGTCCATATAATTTATAATTATATTGTTTTTACGTAACTTGTAATAAACTTATGTTATAGTCATATAGTTTTAAAGTTATTTCATACCACCAAAATGTACTTGCGGCCCTGAGGAAAATTTCATTAAAACTATTAGGCTCTCAAAGAAATCCTAGTGAGGATCCCTGAGTCTAGTTGAAACAAATTTAATTTAAAAATTGATTTCGCGCATTTAACTGACTTTTAAACTCGTTGGTCGCTTCAAACGTTGTTTATTCTACACAAAAAATGCTAAATAAAATTTTTTATTCAAAATTATATTGTTTGTTGCATATTTTGTTTGAAATATTTTTTTTAAGGCGTACAGATTCTTGGTAAATCGATATTTTCCATTTTAGGGGGTTTCGGGGGAAGCCCGAAGTGGCAAACTTTTTTGCATATTTTTTGGAGTCCCAAAATTGACATTCCCAACAAAATTCATATTGTTCGTATGATTTTTAGAGGTATTTGACCTCTGACGACTGGACTATAAGGTAAATAAAAAAGGGGATATTACAAGTACTATAACTAATGTTTGAATTTATTATATCTGTTTATTGGGCAAAAATACTTAAAAATCTGCGAGTCATATGATATTTTTTTCATATTATTTGTGTTTGTGCATTTAATTATTAATTTTCTCAAATAATGATAATTTGCATAAAGTTTCTAAATTTTTTGGTATTATTATAAAAAGATTGCATGTAAAACACAAAGATAATATTGCAATACATCTTAACATTTTAGAAATTAGTAAAGAGCAAAAAAAAACGTCAATTTAATGATTATTCCAATTTTTTTACAAATACAGAATGAGAGCATTAAGTCAACTTTGCATAAAAATAATTAACGAGGAGATACTGAAAGAAATGCATACGGAGAGAATTACCGTCTAAAATATTGGACGAATTTATCGAAATACGTGTATTAGAGAGCGGCGCTGTCTTTCGCTATAATGTTTGGTAAATTTACTTGGTGTTAAAGTCTTAACACACCACCAATAATCCCTCATTATTTTGTTACAATTACAACTCAAATAAAAAAGAGTTTTTAATCTTGTCCGCTTTTCGTTGAGACTCCCGCTAAAACAAACACACTTCGATATTATTTTACCGCCAATTCTCTTCTTCTTAATATAAAAAATTATCATTTTTACGACCACAACTGGTCATGAATATTTTTTGCTCGTACCAACGCTTCGCTAATTCGTTACAAAAAACAAGTTTTTTGTCTATCTGCAACTGGATCAATAACGTTTACTTATTCTCGAAACTCGTAAAGTGGCAATAAATCTTTTAGTTTTATTGTTTTATTTTTCTTCGTAAATGTATAAAAAGTGGCGTTTTAGAACCCACGTTTGGGACATGTAAAGTTCGTTAAAACCCGTAAAAGTTGGCGGTTCTTTTTCCCTATAAAATATTGAATTCAGGCTTCATTCAGAGACTTCGTCCTCGATCCTCAAGTAGGATAGTTCTCACTCGTACCAGACTTTGTCCTCGGTCCTCAAGTAGGATAGTTCTCACTCGCACCAGACTTCGTTCTCGTACCTGACAGTAGATACATCTCAAGATTTGTGTAAAAATACACGCGCTCTACGTAAACCTTAGTTCACATAGCAGAAAAGTAAATAGTTTAGTTTTAGTTAAATACTTTTGTAAATAACTATCTTTTGTAACTAAAATGGAACGTAAAATAAAGTGCCCTAAAAACATCAGGCATTATTATTACCAGTTTAGTCTACATACTTTGCCAGTTGCAAGGTCTGGCCCGCTTCTTGTGTTGTAGAAGAGACAATTCACAACACTTGGTAAATGGTAAAAATTCAATGTCCCAAAACTTGACTGGAAATGTAATTTAACTCCTCCTCTCCTCCTATTATTACCTACAATTCTAAATGGAACTTCGTTTCCATAACTATTATGACAACCGCTTACAAAAGGTTGTCATGGGGTGCATGTCCTGATGAAATAAAAACAAAGGCAAAGGCTCATGTTTTTCTACTGCCCCATTTGTAACAGATTTGTCAACAGCAAGCAAGTAGATATAGATACTCTCTCTTCTTAAAGTGCCCTTTCCTCTATGGAAGTTGGATACTCAATTGCAAACTAATCTCTATCTTCAGTTGTTAGTATTAGCTATTCAAAATTTAGTCCTGTTCATTTTCAGATGTTTCTTAGCCACAATAGTCATTTCCTTCCTAGTTACCTATCCCTCGATATTTCCCTTCACTATAAGTCGAGCATATTGGTACTTCTCAGTATGTGACCTAGATATTGTTTTCCTAACTTTCACTGCATTGAAAATTTTTTTGTAAATTGCCTATTCTATGCAGCACTTCGTTTGAGGAATGTGATATCCATGAAATAACGCCTATCCTTCGGTAGATCCATACTTCAAAGGCCTCCCATTTATTTACAGTTGATGTTTTAATGGTCCATGTTTCAACTACAAAAAACTGAGGGGAGTCGACCAGACATTTGGATAAATGTAATCGAGTTTTGATTTCTATTTGAATATACCATTGAGAATAACTTTTAATTTTTCCGAAAGAGTTTCTGCTAGTTCTATTCTTGATCTAATTTATGGATCAGAATTTAGACTACTACCAATCCAACATCCCAGGTGCTTGAAATTGTTGACCTGCACTAAAATATGGCTGTCTAGTGTGCAAGGTTGAGGTTCACCTTGACTCCGTTTTTGAAATGCTTCAGTGCCTCTTTAAATAGGAACTAGGAATATAGATTAAATAGCAGGGACAATAAAACACGTCCCCGTCTAATTTCTCTTCTCTTTTTTACCTAAGCGGATGTAGAACCTTCGATCTTAATTCTGGCATTTTGGTTCCATTTCAAGTTTTTCAGCGGCTTAATGTCCTTCCAATCTAAACCAACTTCTCTAAAACGTTGTAATAGTAGGTTGTGTATGACTTTTGAAATGGTTCTTCAAAGTCTATGAAACATATAAATATATATAACAATAAAACACTGAAAACTTTTGTTTTCAAAACTTCCACAATATTTATTATAAATTCTGATCACTACAGCTGTTACAGCAGAGTGCCTTTCTTAAGTGATCATAAGTCTACAGTCAAAGGAAACCGATAGCATACACATACTAAAGTTGCTTAATGAAAATAATGTTTATATGGCTGCTGAACTCTATAATGCTGTTTATGAAACTAGAGAAATACCAGATCCTGCATGACTTCGACTTTCATGCCAATTTTGAAGAGAGGAAATGCTAAAAAGTGTAAAGATCATAGGACGATAAGTTTAATCAGTCACACATTAAAATTATTCGTAAAAGTTATACATACCCGTATGTATACAAAATTGGATAACAACATAAGTAACACAATAGTCCTTAAATAGGCAAGAGAAAAAACTTTTGGGCACAAAAAGGTCAAAGTTTTATGTCATTGTCGTCATTATGGCTGCTCTTTAACACATATAATTAAGTACAATGTTTTTCCTTGAAATTAAATTAAATTTTTAAATTCTATATTTTATCATGATAATCTGAATAATGAGAAAAACTTGCAATATACACTTTGTGTTCTTTTCTCAAATATAAGGCAAAATTTTGCTAATAAACTAGTTTCTTAAAAACGAGGAATATTTTTTAAAAAGCTACAAAATTTATATATAAAGTAAAGAAACAGTATAAAATAGTTAAAAAACAAGTTAATGAGTTATTAAAAAAATAAAACTTACGGGATCAAAGCCTAACCTATGACATAGTGCAAAAGCCATGTAGTTTTTTTTTTCAGTTAAGTACATACAAGCATTGGTTTTTTATATTATGCAAAAAATACAAAGGACTAATTCCAAAATTTTGTAGCTTCATTTTTTTATCAAAGAAGATATAAAATTAAATACTTCCTAGGTTAGTAACATTACAAAAACTTAGGTTACCTTTTAAGACAATTTAAGATAAATACATGTTTGATCAATAATTAAATTCGTAATAAAAATTGTAAAAAATATATTTTCAAGTCCTAAAAAAATTAATTGATTACTATCTTTGTAGCCAATAAACAAAACTTTTAACAAAATGAGTATTTTTTAAGAAGGTTGGAGTTTGGTTTTTGATTTTTTTTTACTATATAAGTTATGCAAGGTATTGGTATTAATTAACTGTTTTAATGGTTTTACTTACAATTAATAATATTTAAATTAATATTTTAAATTTATTTTCAATGTTTATCTATTTTACCAATTTAGCATTGAGTTCTTTGTTTCAGTTATACATAGTTGGCTGAAATAATCATAAGTTTAACAGCTACACAAAAATACCAGAAGTATCTAAATGAAAGATTACTGAACAAAAGCTGCATCATGGCACTGACACTGGTACATCAACATTATATGTTCTGGATCATCAAAGAATAAAAGCATATTGAGCCATTTAAATATTATTTTTACATGTGATTAAGCCACAATTATGTGTTGTAATGAAAACCACATTTTAACTAACTAGTGTTTGACATTTCATCTTCCACTCCCGAAATCATTAAAAAAGAAGAAAGATTATAAAATTTTTTGGAAAAATGTATTATAAACCCTATTCATTCTACAAATTCCCAGTCGTCAATAGAACCACGTGTAAGCCAAATAGGGTCGCACTGATGTACGACCTATGTATCATGATTTTTTAAAATATTTACTTTTGAAACTGTTAGTGTAAGAATTTCTTGAAATTTAATCATTATATCACAATTAAACTAAACTCTAAAAAATAACACGACCAGTAAATAACTTAACAATAACTATAACATAAATATAACACAATATAATAACTTAAAAATCAACACGATACAATTAGAATTTAAAATAATCACAAGTTGGGATCTGTAACATGAGAATCTGTCTCGCTTACGGTAATAAATTATATTTTATTGCCTCTTGACGAATGAGACGGCGAATATCAACACGTGCTCATGTTTACTGATGGGAATTTGGTAAACGAATATACTTTAGTTATCTTTTTTTTAGAAGGATTTCCGGAGTGGAAGTTGAAACGTCAAATACTAGTTAGTTAATTAAACATGCCACAAGAAAGTAGTTTCAGAACATAATAAACCATAGTGTGGATGATTTCATAGAATTACTCTAAACATTTTGGCAATAGATTAATTTCACATAGAACATATTTGGGGACTTATAATTGTTCAGCTAGATTTAGCTGAAATGTATGGTTTATATTGAAGTAACATTGATTATTATTTTTCATTTTTTTTGTAATTTTTGTTGTTGCTTTGATTACTGAATCTAATGGTCTTAAATTTTAAAAGAAATATATAACATCTGATATATCATTTGTACCTGCAAAAATTGCCAAAAAGTAACCATAGTCATATAACTAACCACCAGCACCTAAATTTATTAGTAAGCTATACATAGTTGTTACCTTTCTATCCCTAAATCCTATTTTTTCCCTTCTGTGCTTTTTTCTCTTACTATCATCCTCTGCAGAATCTTCCAGTTCATCCCTTGGAATTTGAATTCCTTCTCTAATGTTCTCACTTTCTGCTTTAACTGATAATAACTTTTTCAACCTTAAAACAGACAAAATGCCTTAATTTTCTTTAATAAGTATAAAACAATTGATTATTAAATAACTAAACATAATACTTTAAATGTGTTTTTTATTTTATATGGTTTGGGGTAGTCTTTTATCAAGCTTTAGCACATTTCTGAGCTGGACAGTAGCATTTTAATATGTTATAGGTCATTGAAGGCCAACTCGTCAATCACGATCGACCAGTCGATCGCGGCCCAAGGTCAGTCGATCGCGGTCAAGGAAAAAATTATCAGTATAATATAGCTACCTATTCACGTCCTAAATATTACGAAAATTATTTTAGTGCTAGCAATCTTGCACATCGATCATCGCCCAGTAGCGCACCTAGAATTTACCTCTGGGGGGGGGGTTTTGGTTGGTCACCAAAATTTTTTTTATGATGTTACCTCCATTTTGAATCCTTAAAATGTGTAAGTAACAGTGTCGGAATAGGGTCCTGGGGAAAAGGGTTTAACCCCCAAAACCCCCCCTCGGTGCGGCACTATCGCGAGCAACTCACATTCATTTTTTTTCCAATCTAATATAGTTGGAAAAATAAATAAATAAGAATTAATACTTTTGTTTTATTTAGGTATTGCTAATATACAGTAGCGAGCAATAAAGCTAATTAATCCAGAATTGTATCGCTCAGAGCCGAATCAGTTTCAGATTAAAAATTCTTTCAGATCTCGAAAGCTAATAAAGTAGTCTTTCAAAATTACATAGAATAGAATAAACAACACCTTTTTTGACCACACAGACCAACACAAATATACATTTAATAACACCCGTGGACAAGGATCTATGATAGATTATGTTATAACCAACAGAGATATACATCCATCAAAAATAATCAATGTAAGATGCTTCAACTCAGCAGATGTAGGTAGCGACCATAGCCTAGTATTATGTAAAATAAGAATCATCCTGAAATACTTTACACCCAAGAGAGCGGCGCCAACACAAACAAAAATCAAAGTCGAAGGACTAAATACGAAATCCACGGAATACTTATACAGAAAAAGAATATCAGAGAAGATCGCTGCGAATCAAATATTAGCATATTAGCAAACGATAACATCGAGGAAAGCTGGGGAAAACTCAAAAATAACATAATTAACGTCGCAACAGAATCACTTAAAGATAGGAAAGTAACAAACAATAACATATTAAAAAAGAAAACACCATGGGTTAGAGAGGAAGTGAAGACAAAATGTGAAGAAAAGAAGAAAGCCTTTTTATGACACAGAACACAACAAACACAACAGGCATATAACTACTATAAACGAATCTGAAATGAAACGAATACTTAGACAAATAAAAAGGAAACACTGGCAGAGCTTCTCAAAACAGATGGAACATGACTTCTACGGAACACAAAAAGAAATATGAAAGAAATATAAGAGATGAATGAACTAATTAAAACGAAACACATTCTGAAGGAAACATGGGTAGCCTACTTTCGATCCCTATTTGCTAAAGGTAACGATAATTAACCACCAACACCAGAGGTGGCGACAAACGAAGAAATAAGTATTGAGGAGGAAGATGTAAAGGAAGCATTAAGGAAATTGGGAATAACGAACGAACTCCTAAACTACAGAGGACCAGATCTAACCAAACAAGTATTAAAACTAATCCAAAAAATAATAGAACAAAACAGAATTCCTCAAGAATGGAGATCAAGCATCCTAATACCTCTCTTCAAAAAGGGAGACAAATCGGACCCGGAAAATTACAGAGGAAATAATTTAATAAACACAACACTAAAATTAACAACCAAAGTGATAACAAATAAACTGAATGAAATTATAACACTAGCAGAAGAACAACAACGTTTTATGGCAGGAAAATCATGCACTGACGCAATACATATTTATAATGAGGCACATGCAAGAGAAATCAATAGAATACAACAAACCGGCATATCTGTTTCGTGGACCTTAAGAAGGCATTTGACGGGGTCAAATTAAACGACGTTATCCACTTATTGTACACAAGAGAGATACTTCTAGGAATAATCAATACGATCGAAAATATCTACCAAAACAACACAAAAGTAAAAGTGAAAGAAGAACTAACCGACCCTATTGAAGCTGGCAATGGGATAATACAGGGGAGAGTCCTCTATTGTTCAACCTAATTATGGATAAACTAATAATAAAAGTAAGAACTAAAAAAGGATACCAAATGGGAGAAAATAACTTAAAATAATCTGCTATGCAGACGACGCAATACTACTCTCTCAAAGTGAAGACGATTTACAATGTATGCTGCACCAATTTAATATATCCGCCAGAAAATTTAACATGTTTATTTCCCCAAAAAAGACAAAATGCATGGTTACAACAGCAAATTTACTAAGATGTAAATTAGTGTCGGAAGGTCAGATAATAGAACAAGTGATGGAGTTTAAATATCTAGGCATCACATTATCTAGCTACGGAAAGCTCAAAACTGAAGTGAAAGATCAAGTGAATAGAGCAAATAGAGCCGCAGGCTGCCTGAATGAAACAATATCGAGAAATAAAAATATCAGAAAAGAAACGAAAGGCAGAATTTACAAAACAGTCATCCGACCAATAATGACATATGCGGCAGAAACACGACCTAGCACACAGGACAAAAAGAATGTTAGAAACAGCTTAGATGAAAACACTTAAAAAAAATTGGGAAGTTACTATGGAACAGAGCTAAAAGTACAGATATAGGATGTAGATGCAAGGTGGAGAACATCAGGAACTGGGTAAAAAATAGTAGAGTAGAATGAACTTACTGGAGGCACATTGAAAAACAGACAAAGTCATGTCTACATAAAAAGAAGAAGATGAAGAAGAGAATCAGTGATTGATTTTATGAGATATAGTGAGTGACTCTAAAATATTCAGCTCACTTTTAACGTTAAAATTCTGAATTTTTTCCAGTTTTTTCCTGTTAAAAAGTTTTATTGCACTCCAGTATCGCTAAAAAATTCCTAGTCCATAGATCGCAAATAATTAGAAAGGCAGATAAGTAGATCTCGAGTCCGATTAAGTTGGTCACCACTGTTATAGGTCAAAATAAAGAATACAGACATCTTAGGAGCTGAGCAATTGATCACAAAAGTTGATATATGTAATATATTTGTTTTATTTTGTTATAGAAGCCATTTGTTATATCGCAGTCACATTGCAGTCATTGCAGATAGTACAAGATCCCACTACAGGATCAAGACGTTCATAACATAGTTCACCAAACTCACATTTATACATACATTTAAAATTAGAAGAATAAATTGATAATAGGTTGCCAGTTAAAAAGTGGCTGCAAATATTTTTAATTAAATTAATAGTAATTAATTTTTGACAAAAACTTTATTTCATTCATTTATTTTTTAAATAAAATAAGCTGCTCATAACATATATGCATGTTTTTTATATCAAATTAAAGCTATTTTTTTCTTAATATGATGAAATATGGTTGCCTGAGAAAAAATGGGTTGCAAATTAGGGTTGTCAGCTGTTAAAAATGCAAGGTATCAAAGATAATTTAAAATAGAGTTTAGGCGCATTGACACTAGTTTGACAAATAATAATATATATATTATTATATATCTACCGACGCATGATTTAAAAATTTACACAACTGACACTTCAAACCAGTAGCATTGAGCACTAGCTGTCTTTTATTATATCTTTAATACCTCGCATTTTTAACAGCTGGAAACTCTAATGTACGACCATTTTTTCTCAGGCAAACTTATATGATCATGTTAAGAAAAAAATAAGCTTTAATGTGATATATAAAAACATGCATATATGTCATGAGCAGAGTATTGTATTAAAAAAATAATTAACAAAATACAATTTTTGCTACTTTTTGATTGGCATCCTATTATCAATTTATCCTCCTAATTTTAAATGTATGTACAAATGTGAGTTTGATTTACATTATGAACATAACGATCCTGCAGTGAGATCTTAGGCTAAGATATATTTGGCTTATTTCTTATTAGTAACTAGGTTGACATTATGTTACAAGGTACCTTTTGGTATTATGATTATTTCATCTGATACCTTTTGGTATTATGATTATTTGACCTATTTTGTATAAAATATATCTAGGTCATTAATTATTTCCAATAAACTTAAATATGTAAAGTACTTACCAAACCCAATCTATCATAGGAAGTAGAAACATTGTAAATAAGAATGTGTAATAAATTTTGGTTATTGTAGGTTCTTTTTCGCGTTTATGGCCAAAATCTTTATAATATCGTTTTTGGTCATACTTAAAATCTTGTATATGTAAAATGGCAATTGTATTAGGAGCATTACGATATGTTTGCATATACGACCGATATCCAGTAGAACCAAAGCGAGCCAGTAATTTTAGATAGCTCATAATTTATGATTTTTTGCAAAACTTAAAAATAGAAAGAGCACTTATCAGTTGTGGAAATTGGTGACAACTATTTTAGCATATTAACAAATTATACCGTTAACTGCAGCAAGTATTATTGTATTCTATAATATTGTAAAAACCGTTTCATTTTATATTAATTTAAGTTTCAAGATTCAAATGGAATCTATAATTAAAATTGTCACAAATGTCGTCAATGTCAAACAAATGTCAAATAATGACATGAATAATGACAAAACTGTTGAGATTGTCATTACACTTCTTCATTTCCAGGTCTTTTTTCTTTTTTCAAAACACAATTTTTTTAATAACGTTAACTACTTAGATAAAGTAACACCACATTGGAAAATATTTCAAACACTCTTTCTAGATTTTGTGGAGGTTGTGTTATATCATAATTATATTAAGTGTTATGAAATAATTCTGTTTTTTGATTCGTAATTTATATGGACCTCGACATTATTTTATACAGTTACAATTTTCTACAAAACAGCTGAGAATGACGTGGTTTTGATGTAAAACCTGCAATACGTGTACCGGTGTAAATGTAAATCCTGCACGTGAAATACAAAAGTTTTATGTTATGATTTGAACATTGTAACATCAAATCTTAATTTTTTTAAATAATAACGGTTACTAAACATTGATAAGACAAAACCGGTTATTTAAATATTTGTTTGTTATTAATTTCAGGTATATAAACAATGAAGAAATATTTAGGGTAAGTTATTGGTTTTATAGATATATTTGCATTATTTTATATAACATTTTTTCAATTTACAGGTTTTGATATTTTTAAATAAAGATGGGGATAAACAATTTTATGTATATTAATCTTTACTATTGCTTAACTTACGAACAATCTAGTGATTACATCGTTTTAAACGAGTGTAGGCGGTAGAAAGTAGTATAATTTTTATTATTTGTAAAACTTGGCAAGGCAAATTTTAACTTTTACAATACTCAGTACCAGTAATGTTCTCCGCTATATTACAGACATAGTCTACAAATATGATTTCGGCACCATGAAAACTCATTATAAAAGCCATTAAATAATTTAAATACATAGTTTAAGCATGTGACAATGTTATTTATATATTAAAAGACATTGGGTGAAATATATAAAGTTCATTTGACCTCTTCCCTATTCTTAATTATTAGCATAAAAGTTTCCAAACAAAATAAATATTATGATTTTTATAATTTAGGTAGATAGATTTGTTCTGGATAGTTTTTGATATATGGTGGTAGATTGATTTCTATTAAATTAAGTAAATAGGAATAAAATTGAATGGATGAATTAGTAACAAAACTAGTTTGATAAAATAAACAAAACTATAGTTAAATGCAAATTAAACTGAAATCTTATTTTACAATATTTACCAGCAATATCATATTACATGCAAATTGCATGTTACAATTTCAATATCCAATATTAAATTCAATAAATATAAATGTAGTAGGTTTTAAAACATACAAAATAAAAATAAGTGATACTGTAATTATTACTTAATGATATAAAAACAATATATTTACACAAAGACCTCTTTGAACCTACTGTATTAGATCCAAATGGGTCAGGCAAGTCTTTATTGATGACTGACAATCTTAAATGAACTTCAATGTTCTGTTGGTAGGCCATAATTTGTTTTAGTTAAAAGAAATTATTGATTTAACTTTTTCTAAGGAATCTGGACACTGGACATATATATCATTAATTAACTAAAAAATAAAGCATATATCAGCCATTGCTTTGCTTTTTTTTAAGGTGTCAAGTATATATAGTATATTTTGAGAATGCAAAACATTTTATTTCAACAAATCCAAGTATCCCTATTTTCCCCAAACATACTTCTACAATCATCATCATCATTGGTGCTACAAGTTAAGCCTAGTTGAGCCTCAAATTAAGCCTATTTCTTCATTATGATGCCAGTTTGCCATAATACCTATACATTTCATTTCATAAACTATAATTTGTACTCTAATGGTGTCAGTATGTATTGTTATATAGTGTATGTATTTCATAGTGTAAACTTCAATTATAGCCCATAAGAATACTGGCAAATTTAGAAATTACATCATAATTACATTTCATCCAACAATTTTCATTCTCTGTACTGATACCTCTCAAACTCTGTACTGATAACTCAAATAATTTCTTATCAGTTATACATACAGATTAAGTAAATATGGATTAGTGGTTGCTTTTAACACAACTACTTTCTTCTAATGAATACACAGATACAAAGATACCTACAAAATAAGTTTGTTTTCAGTGTTATACTAACATCTTTTTAAACTTTATAGATTGTTCTCCAGAGACATATGTACATATGTATGTATAATACCATACCATTAATACATTTATTAATCTTTCAGTCAGAATATTGAATATTGTATAACCATTTCTCAAAATAGGAAGGAATGTACATTAATTTTTTACTCCTGTGGTTTAACTAGCATCGACAGAACTTCCTAGAAAGCAAAGAATTGGGAGACAATCTCAATCGCCTTATAAGGGCAGTATAGGCTGGCTTGATAAATATCAAATCATAATAATGTTGTAAAAAGATGAAAGTTAATCAGTTTTCAACTAAAAATTGTGAAAACTACAAATATAATGTGCTGTAAAGTTTAAGAGACTGGTACAATGTAGATGAAATTGGATTTTATTTTAAATGCCTGCTATGAAAAAACGTTACTTTCAACTGTAAGACGTGTAATACCATACTTTTCACATGTAATACCGTTTGGTTGCCTTCAAATCATGGAGCAAAATATGAAAACATGTGGTAACTAAGATGTTGTGGTCGTATAAAAAGTTTACTGATCATTCAAGGCAATAATAAAAAATAATGAATGACAGCTGATTTATTTGAGTCATGATTTCATAAAATTGATCACAAATTAGTTAAATGAAAAAAATTATTCTGTTTCTAAAAAATCTACTATAAATCCAGAAGTTTTAGTGCACAAGTAAAATGGATATTCCTTTCTGTAAACACAGCATTCAAATTATAGTCTTTGGACTAAGGGATTATTCTGGGTTTCAAACAGAATTATAATAAAAAAAGTTGTATTATAGATTGGTACAGTGAAGTTTTTATAAACGTTTGTGTGTTGTTTTATGCCTTTCTTCAGTTCTAGTTGTGGGTTTTTAAACAAACAGTATAATAAACAGTATATTTATATATTATAAACAGTATTCTTCTTTACTTTTTATGAGGTGTGGGGAACATCATGGATGATAATCAATTTGGTACTAACAGATTTAGATTCCAATTTTAGAGAATTTTATAATATTCACCACAATTCTTGTGGCGATCTAATACAATATCGTTCAGAATTATGATTTCATATCCACTGTTACATTGTTTCTCTCTATGTTCTTTTTTATACTTTTTTTGTGCTGTCACCCACAAAGTCATACTTCTTTAAAATACTTCCTTTCGTTTGTAATGTAATAATTGAAAGTATTGTAGAATGTACTGCTTTAACATAAAACCTGCTGTCATGACAATATAAATTTTGTAGGGATTTATTTGTCTTAATTTTGATGTATAGTTTTAATTTTATTGTTGTGACAAAGTTTCCTTGTGTTATACAATAATTTCGGAATAAACCACATATTACGTTTCATTTTCCAGATATATATATATATATATATATATATATATATATATATATATATATATATATATATATATATATATATATATATATATATATATGTGTGTGTTTTTACAATTGGTAAAATTTAAAAATGCTTTTGACTTAAGGACCGAAAAATCACATCACAAATACCTAATTGATTTAATTTTTTTTTATTTGTAGGTTGTTTTTATTATCCTGTACATTTATTTTAATTAGTATCGCAGCAGCTGAAGAAAATGATTATTACAAATTGCTAGGAATTAACAGAGATGCTACTGTTAAAGAAATTAGAAAGGCATTTAAGACATTGGCTGTGAAATTGCATCCTGACAAAAATAAAGTAAGAGAATCTAATATTTTGTGTTTCATGCTATATGTTGAGTCTAGATTGGTATACTATAGATTTTTTTGGGCTACAGATACTGTCTACATTTTACCAAGAAATTCAATACATTTTCATCATCAATTTGTTTAAAATATGTCGCAAAGGTAGCATGGATGAAAAAAAATAATTTTGCAATAGTTATCATATTATGGAAATAATGTTTTCTCGAAGTATGCAAAGTAGACTGTAACCGTTTTACTCTTCTCCAGGTAGTTGTTCATTGTTTCAACTGTTATTTGTTCTCTTGTCCAGAGGGAGCAAACACGCCACCCATCGCACCGACAGCTTTCTCATGCCCAAAATTTCATGCGGGATATACTCGTTCTTTTGAGATGCCTACTATCTCGGGCATCGTCAATCGGCGATACACCAATACGAGATCGTGGATTTTTGTCACGTTATCCTCCGTGGTAGCCGTTTTCTTGGCACCTGAGTGTGACTCATCAAAAACCGACGTGCGACCTCGTTGAAACTTATTGTTAAACCTATTTTTGATATTCGCCGTCTCATTCGTCAAGAGCCAATAAAATATAATTTATTACCGTAAGCGAGACAGATTCTCATGTTACAGATCCCAACTTGTGATTATTTTAAATTCTAATTGTATCGTGTTGATTTTTAAGTTATTATATTGTGTTATATTTATGTTATAGTTATTGTTAAGTTATTTACTGGTCGTGTTATTTTTTAGAGTTTAAATCATGAATGTGTTGCTTGTGTGAGTCCATTTCAAAAGGTGAAAGAAATAATAAGTTAGACTTACTCACAATCAATTTAATTTAACTAATCGGACGACCGGTTTCGCTTTCTATAATATGCAAAGCATCATCAGGTCACGATACAAAGTTAAAATGCTGAAAACAATAATCCCATATTAGGGTGTTGTCTAATAAAGATAAAAAACATAGGTAGGTGATATAAATTATATAAATTACAGTAATTAATATAAGTAATAGAGTATAATAGAATACAGTAGAATAGAATATAAGTAATACAGTAATATAATTACTGTAATTTATATAATTTATATCACCTACCTATGTTTTTTATCTTTATTAGACAACACCCTAATATGGGATTATTGTTTTCAGCATTTTAACTTTGTATCGTGACCTGATGATGCTTTGCATATTATAGAAAGCGAAACCGGTCGTCCGATTAGTTAAATTAAATTGATTGTGAGTAAGTCTAACTTATTATTTCTTTCACCTTTTTAGAGTTTAGTTTAATTGTGATATAATGATTAAATTTCAAGAAATTCTTACACTAACAGTTTCAAAAGTAAATATTTTTAAAAATCATATGATACATAGGTCGTACATTAGTACGACCCTGTTTGGCTTACACGTGGTTCTGTTGACGACTGGGAATTTGTAGAATGAATAGGGTTTAGTCCGATTCGGCTGAAATTTTGACATAGCTGTCTACGAAAAATTTCTAGATAGTAAATTTCTCTTGAGATAGTGGCGCCATCGGGCGGTGGAGCTAAGTAGTTATCGGATCGCCGTCGTATATTAGATAGCGTTCATTAAAATAAATTTATGTTAACATTTTTCAAATGTGAGTTTAAAGAAGGCTGGATTTGCTCACCAAATAATCCAAATGTTGGACGGTTATCACCTTTGCTATGATGATTTAAATGGTATGTTAAAGAATGAAGAGTTTCGTGCCGTCTAATCGAATTGTAACTAATTATTCGTGATATGGTCGATCTAACCATTCATGGAATGATCGAGAAATAAAACATTTCATTTCACTCTTCCCAGAAATTTTAATCCCAAACCTGAACGATGATGCCACCTGAACCTGAATGCCACTTGCGCTCGACATATCGGCTTTATAGTTTTCAAGTACATATGAAAATGCAACTATGCAAATAAAGCTAGACGAAAGGGGACACCATTTTGTTATTGAAAGGATACAGTTGATTTGTTGCTAATTCGTTCTACAAATTGATGATTCAAATATTTTTTGAGTGTTTTGTGGTGGGGATAGGATAGTTCGTCAGATCGTGATTATGATACATCATTGGAAAGAAGAGGGGGTAGAGAATATTTTGAGTCAGAAAAAACGCAAACTTCGCGGCATTGCCAAAAGAGCATTACATCATATCTCGAACCTCTGCTCTAGTAGACATTTTAAAAAAATTAGAATGGAACAAGGGTATAAACATCAACGGACCATACTTAAACCATTTTATATTTGCAGATGACACAGTTTTAATAGCAGATAATATCCAAGAACTAAATGAAATGTTACAACAATTAAATGGAGTTTCTGGACCGGTAAGTTTAAAAATGAACTACAGTAAAACAGAAATAATACCACCAGGGCCAAACAAATATAACAATACTAAACTATACCATAGAAATTTTTCAACACTATGTGTACCTGGGACAGATTCTAAGGGCCAGAAGATAAAGGGAAGTTGCCAGGAATCGACAGGAGTGGCGACTTCTTTTTGAGCAGGAGAAGATCCACAACGGATTGTCGAGCCTCTTATGATGATGATGATGTGCACTTGGGAAATCATAAATCAAGATGACACCGTAGGCTTTACCAGGAAATCTGCTAAAACAATGAAACGAAACATACTTGGAATATCACTAAGATTAGATTAGAAATATTGAGATAAGGCGTAGAATTAAGATCGAGGATATCATGGAAGAAATTACAAAAATTAAATTACGCTGGGCCGGAACATAGCCGGATATGATGATAACTGGTGGACATGGAGAATCCTAGAATGGAAACCAAGGGGGGCGAAACGAATCATAGGAAGACTTAGAAGAGACGGGTAGATGACATAAGAGCAGTGGTAGGCAAACAGTGGATTAAATTGGCGCAAGATAGGGTGGGAAGCAATTGGTAGAGACCTACATTCATCAGTGAATGGAAAATGGTTGACGAAGAGAAGAGAGGTTTTCCTAGTTGGTTCTGCCCCCCTTCTTATAAATTGGTAGAATAATAAGATTATTTTTTCAATCTTTTCGTGTATTATTTTCCTTCAGTGTTCCCGTTTTTAATTCGTTTTCTTGTTTTGAAACGATCTAGTTTGCTTTTGGTTTTTTATTATTTTCTTAATTCCAAGTAAGCTGTGAGTTAACTTATTGTGAAAAACTAAGTAAATTTTCTATTTTATAATTCCTTAGAGAATGTACAATCTCAAACTATGGCAAAATAATTATTTGCAGATGTCACATTGAATGAATAGTAGCATGGTGAGGAATTATCACAGTTATGTACTAAGTGGTATTTATTATTATTAACTAATCAATATTATTATTATTTACTGTCATTAGTGCTGGTCAATAATAATGACTCATAGTTCACTTAACACTAAAACATTCTGTTGACTATTACTAAAAAATATCACTCATAACACTCCTTGCATAATTCTTTTAGATTACATTAAAAAAATTAATACTTTTAGGATGATGAAAATGCAGATAAAAACTTTATTCTGTTAGCTAGAGCTTATGAAGTATTGAAAGATCCTGATTCCAGGAAACATTATGATCTTTATGGAGAACAGACACCCTCAACACAATTTAAGAAAAAGTATCATAGTTACAGTTACTATCATGATCAGTTTGGTATCTATGATGACGATCCAATCATTGTTACTCTCAGTAGATACGATTATGGTACGTTTATATTAATTTTTTAAAATAATTGAAATAGAAGCTGAATGGCATATATCCATCTCCACCATCAATCAATTTATTTATTTCGTAATATATATGTGTAGTATAATATGTATATTTATGTATTTTTAAGTTATTTACTTTAAAATGTGTAAATTACGTCAGATCAACTTAATTCCATATTACAATTGTGTATTTTAGAGGTAAATATTTTGGACACCAACCAAGCCTGGTTCGTAAACTTTTATTCTCCTAACTGCCATCATTGTCACGACTTGGCGCCAACATGGCGAAAACTTGCACAGGAATTGGAAGGAGTAATTCGAATTGCTGCCGTGAACTGTGAGGATGACTATAAACTCTGCCATCAGCTTAATATACGAGCATATCCTACTTTGTTGTACTACGAGAAAGAGGTATGCATTATTCTTTTTAATAAATATTTTTAGTATTTTAAAAAGTTATTATTAAATGTTATTGGCGATCTTATCAAATTAAGTAGAATTTGCTGTTATGGCTTAAGGGCAGCTTCTCTTCACTATGGGAGGTGATATATTAATACCTACTTTGAAAAACTGATAAATTTTACTGAAACAATATCAATTGTATTATTTCTGGTATTTTTAATTAACTTTTATATCTATTATATAATATTATATCAGACAATATGCTGCTAATATACCTCCCAATAGTCTTCAGACGTACGACGTGCGCTATTCTCATTCGCATGAGGTGCATCTTATAGGTAAAACTCGCAATTAGTGTTAGTAGATAAAAAAAAGCAATTGCGAATTTATGACAAATCAAAACTGATTATATTTGTTGAGCACCACACAATACATAATGTAAAATTGAACATATTATTGACTAAGAAATGTTCAGACCTGAAATTTGTTTATTTAACGGGAAAACCCCATTGCAGTATACAGGATGTTTCAAAAAAGGATAGGTAAAAAACTGGAAAATGGGGTTTGCTTAGTAAAAAAATTTTGTAACGCCATCCGTTTCCAAGATAAAGGGCGTTGAAGAAAACAAAATTTACACAGTTTTTACGATATTGTCGAAACTATGTTTAAGTTCACTTGGAATTTTGATTAATAATTCTATCCTTAAAAAAGTTATGTTGATTAAGACTTGGTACTCTATGAGAGTCAGATATAAAAACAAATTCATTGGATGTATCAGCTTCCAAAACATATTCGTATAAAATTTAATTACAATGTTGCCAGTAGCAAAATCATGAAAAAAATATTTTTTTTCTTGAACGCCCTTTATCTTGAAAACGGATGGTGTTACAAAAAATTTTCAATAAGCAAACCCCAATTATAATTAACAAAACAAAAGATAATAATAAATAATAAATTTACTTTATAATATCACATACCGTTTCCGTTTCCTATATAATATTTTAAAGACTCAATGCATGAATTTGTATTAAGGTAGTGTAATACTCTGTCCATTGGCACATTTTTACCATAATAATTTGTATTGTGATAGGTAGTGTAAAATGTATTTGTATTTCTAAGTTGCTTGGAAAGTACACACAGATTAACGGCATGTAAAAGATTAGGACAGCTGACTTGGCCTCAAATTAATTTGAATATAAAACATGTATAATACATTGATCTTCGAGATTCTAAAGTAAAGGTATACATGTGTCTGTCTAGGTATATTAAATCGATATGATCAGAAACGAATAAATCTATGCTGAATGTTTTCAATCAAATTTTTATGTACCTCATAATTGGGGGACCACGCAACTGAAGAATACTCTAAGGGAGATCTTACTAATGTCTAATACAACACTTTAACTGCTGGGCATGATCACTTTTAAATTACGAATGATAAACTCCAACATCTTAGCTGGTTTCACCGATATTGTATTAATGTGATCAATGAATCGGAGATGACACTTTAGTATTTAGCTATTAATGATTTTCCGAACACCACATAGAGCCACCATAGAACATTTAAATCATCCTGGATCAAATCAATATCGAATATTATATTAACTTTTCCAAGGAGTTTGAGATAATCTACAAACATTAACGTATCTGTATATTTTAATTTATTTGTTAAGTCATTAATAAACAAACAAAACAACAAGGGGAACAGTCACCCCCTGTGGCACACCAGAAGTAACCTCAATAGCATCAGAGCAATAGTTTCCAATTTTTAGTTTTTGAATACGTCCGCTCAAAAAGTCCATGAGCCATATGACTATCAAGGATAAAAAACTATAAAGTTGTTGGAATTCTGGTCATCTTGAGAGGGCAGAAGAATATTAAAAATGAAATATTTAAGTAAGCACTAGTTACTTTTTACAAACTTACTTACTTTATCGTGTCCGGACATGTCATTCATAAAATTTCGGCCCAGTATCGGGCTACATCGGTTCCATCTTTGTTGGCGAGCCACAAATCTTCGAAGGTACATCGATGAGCTCAGTTTCTGCATGTAAGAAGATGTTCCATATTCTGTGTTTCTTCACAGTCACAGTTCACATCATCTTGGTCTATTTGTCCCCATTTTGCCATGTTTGATTTTACCGGAGCGACTCCCGTTCTTATCATATTCATAGTTTTCCATGTTTTAAAGACTAGGGACTGGCTGGTCATTGAACCTGGGGAATGGGAAAATACTCAGGCGGTTCATCCTGCACTGTTCCAAGGAAGCTTTTCCTGGATTTTAGTCGCTTTCGTGGTGTTCGAGCTTTGTATAGGACATGCCGCTCGTCCGCAATCTGTTTAATTTTCTCTATGTGCTCTGCAACGCCTCTGCGTGTTGAGGGTTCTGCAAAACCGGCTTCTTTATATAGATTTGAGAGTGACGTTGGTTTCATGCACCCCATTACTATCCTGCATGTCTCATTTAGCGCAGTATCAACTTGTTTGGTGTTGGCAGATTTGCTCCAAATGGGGCATGCATATTCAGAAGTTGAGAAACACAGTGCCTGTGCCGTTGTTCTTAAAACGCCAGGACGTGCACCCCATTTACTTCCCGTTAGTTTTCTGAGTATGCTGTTCCTAGTTGTTACTTTCCCTCTCGTTGTTATTCAATGTTGTCTGTAGGTGAGAGACCGGTCCAGAGTTACTCCAAGATATATAGGTTGGTTTGTGTGTTCTAATGTATTATCATTACACGCAATTTGGAGTTTTCGCTTGGCTTCCTTTGAGCGAAGGTAGAAAGCGGAGACTTTAGTTTTAGAGGGATTGGGTCTCAGGGAATTCTGCAGGTAGTACGCTGTCATTGTTTTTAAGGCAGTTTCGAGTTTCTCCTCCACTTCTTCAAAACTATTTCCTTGAGCACATATTACAAGATCGTCAGCATAGAGGAAGTGCTTGGTTTTGGTCGGCGTAGGTTGGTCGTTTGTGTATATATTGAAGAGCATTGGTGCTAAAACACTTCCCTGTGGGAGGCTGTTTTTTTGGACTCTCCACCTACTTACTTTACCCTCCAGCATAACGAAAAAACGTCTGTTTTGCAGTAAGGAATATACGACCTTAACCAGATGGTGGTCATTGAGAGTGTCGTATAATTTGCGGAGCAATGTTTTGTGCCTTACTGCATCATAGGCTGCTGTCAAATCTGTCAATCGATTTTTACAAACGAATAGCATCTACCTGACATGATCATCAAAGGCCTCAACAGTTTTGGTTAGATATACTAGTATAGGAAAAGTCAAACAATAAAGGTTGTACGCAATTTTACCCTTGTTGCCCTAATTTAAATTTTAAAAAATATATAGGAAATATTCAGATTATTATTCATAATTAGATTTGGTGAGGTTGGAAATTGTAACTAACGTGTCATATTATTGGAATCAATCTCTAGGTTAAACATGATACACTGATATTTCTAATATAATAAGATATTTCTATGGATCTAATCTTTGTATCATGTAGAGTAAATATAATGTGAAAATATTATTTTAAAATTATAATCTGGAAAAACGAAATACAGATATATTTTAGACATTTATTTCTTAAGCAGTTTTTCTCCTAGTTTGTGGTCTGTGTTCTTTGGCTGACAATGCAAATGTGTGAACATAAAAACAATAATATTGAAATTCTGGGAGCAAAATGAAATATTGAATTATGACCTCTTTACCTTATTTTGGAATAAAATTCCGTAAAACATATGTTTTACTTTTTATAGCAATGCTTAAAAATGAAACTCAAAGTTATATTTGCAAAATATTAATAACAATATGAAGACAATACAAATATATATTACAGTGGTACAATTATGAATTAGTGGTGCACAATTGCAATTAGTAATGGGTTTTACAGATCCACGGTCTTTTATTAGGTGGAGAACATAAAGGTGCATTCTTTTTTGTCAGTTGAGAAACTCTGCTGACAGTAGAAATACTAAGCTTCAAAGCTAATGCAACTCTCTAAAACAGTGTTTTTAGTATACATAATTGTATTATCTGTTCTAAAATACTTCATAAATATATTTAAATAATAATAGACCTACGTGGCTCTCTAATGGCTTCTAGTGGTAATAATCGACCGCCGTTCTCCTTTTCACCCTCAAAATATTCAATTCAATTACGACGGCATTTTTGTTTTAATACAATTCAATCAAAATATCCAACAATTTTAATCAAAATCAAATCGTGAAACTAAAGAAGTTGGTGTCGTAGACAGTTTATATTTTAACCAACTAACAACTATAAACACAAATCTTACATAACCTTCTATAGGACAATGTATGTTTTTTGTTTGGTGATAAGACTTAGCTCTTTTTTTTCGAGACTTTGCTTCAAGAAATACAGAAACCTTTTCCTCGCAGCACCGCTCACGCTCGCTGGCTGGTCCTTGCTGAACTTCATCACAGTTTTCTAGATTTTCAGTAGTTTCTCTTCGCATTCTGAAGTATGAACTATAGTGGGATTCAGTTCTATACTTTTCGGATGACTGAGGCTGTTTTGTCCCCTTCCTTGTTTATTTGTTCCTAATCCAATCTTATCCCACGGGAAGCTAAGAATTTGATGCTCTATTTAGACTGAGCCCCGCATGATAAAGGGTTCTTAAGATTTCTTAAAATCTAATGAGTTGTCAAAGATTCAGATCAAATTTTATATGTTATTCGAAATATACATATATTTGTGTACTTATATGTTCATTCACTTAACCAATATTAATTATATTCTATAACATTTTTGTTTCAGTTTCACCTCTACGAAGGATTAGAATATAGAGGAGATAGAACATTGGAAGCTCTTGAGGAACATGTGCTGTCGAAATTGGATGTGAACTTACCAGATATAAGTTCTGATAATTGGACCGAACTTGACACCGGAAATGTTCCATGGCTGCTATTTTTGTGTGGTGATAACCCGGACTGTCCCGAGAAGAAACCTATGCTAAAATTAGGAACGTCCTTGGTAAGCAAAACTACATTATATATTGATTTTGGAATAAATTACTAGTTACAGATTACATTTTTTATTACTTGCTATTTTTATTCACGTTGATGTGGCTATTTCAGTTGTTGGGATTTTGGAACTGTTCAAATAATTCGTCCGCATCTCTATTTTAACATTTTTTTTTTCAGTATATTTTATTCAGGGTAATTCTTTGGGAGTTTTAATTAAACGTTTTAGAGAAACTTTACAGAATTAATATCTGAAAATTCAGGATATCAGGTTTTTGGATATGTCCAATAATTATTCTAAAATATTTAGTACCAAGTTTGTATACACATGTAGTGACTGCCCAAAAACTTACATCGATCAAGCTGGTAGAACCTTTAACAAACGTATAGCAGAACACAAAAGGGCTATCACTAATAGAAAAAAAAAAAAAACAGATTATACGTACGCACTTCACCTTCTAGATCATAATCATTCTTTTAATGGCCAATTTCAAATTCTGCATATCCAAAATAAAGGCTTTAAGCTATCTTTATTAGATAGAAATTAATGAATTAAAAAATACAGATATAATTCTGAATGGCCAACTCAAAACAAACATCTCTTCCCTCCTCAATGTATTCAGCTAAAGATTATAAAGTGTAGATGCATAGTAAAAATTCATCACTATTACCCGGAGAGAATACAAACCTAGAGAGAACAACCCCTAGAGAGAAAATAAAGGAAAGAAAGAGGACAGTTCGTAGCTCTACCAATTCAGACTAACACAAAGCACTGTGTAGGCCTTACCACCGCGACATCTTACTAAAAAATTCAATAAAAAATATAAAAAAAGCCTCGGTCAACAAAAAAAAAAAATCAAAAAATTACTAACAAAAACCGGCGCAAGCCACCCAAAAAAATTAATCAAACCCAAAAAACCGGGCACGTAGGGCCCAAATTCTTAAGCACCATCCGAACTAGGCGTCAGCCCATAGCGGAGGCTTGAGGTCCAAGCAAGCAATTTCAGTTCCGAGGATAAGTCACATGAGGATCACAGGAATATAGCTGTAGGAAACCATGTTGGAGTTCTAGTACCCTGGACTCCCACATAAAGAGCATTTAACTTATAGTTGTGCCCCTATCACGCATCAGAGTGCTATCCGAAAGGGATGGTCTGGAGCATTGGAGCAAGGTAGAGTGACTCCTGTTTTACTCGAGTTAATACACCTCGCGCCAATTAATTAAACTGAATGATTTACACCCGAACGTAATTATAAGGGGTGAACATGTCTCACAGGCTGGGTTTAATTAAATTGCTTGCTTGCTTGCTTGAAATTCATCACTTGAGATTTTACTCTGCCGAAGCAGCTTAGTGATAATAAATTATAAGTAAGTTTGTAGAAGTATTGAAAACAAAAGTTTTCAGTATTATATTGTTAGATAAAATGAACTTTCATCAAGTAACGGTCGAATTCATTACATAATTATTTTAAATTATTTAGTTGTTTATCTGATTTATATTTATAGGAAGGACTGGTATCTGTTGGGGTAATTCGAGAAGAATCATTATGTGAAAAATTATCGAGCGACTATAAAAATAATCCAATGGTACTATTACAACCAGCCAAATCAGACTCCGATGGTCCTAGTCCTTTAAAAATGCACGTTATTGAAGAATACGGATCAAACACACTGGAGACTATTTTATCAAAATTGCCCGATCCGGAAACAGTTGATGAAGATCAGTTTAAGGTAATTAAGTTCAATATATTTAAAAATAAAATAGATGGTTTAGGTTTGATTTTATTACAGCGTACCACAATTCGCTGATATGCATATTTCTGTATTTTTTTTTCTTACAGAAAATAAAAACTGGACTGGAAAATGAATCTGAATCGCCGTGGTTGTTTTGCTTCTATTTAGGAGCTGCCACTCAACTAAATTTACAACTCAAACGGCTTCCTCAACTAATACCTAACATAAAAGTTGGTAAGTGTTTGCATTTTTGTTACAATAGTATATTCGCCAATAAACATCGCCTAGAAACATTTTAAATTTATTGTTGTCAACCGTACTATGGATTGTTAAAAAACAAGAGTGGAATTATGTTGCCTGATTGGTTGTGATTGATTTGAAACAAGTGAAATGCAGTTAAATTGGGATAATAAAAACGTATATATCATTTGCAATTGAGGCTATACTGTCAATTTTGCTTATTTCTTTGTTTTATATTTTTTGTTTTGATTTCAACTTTCTATATTTATATATTAATCAGTTCTTATTACATCTAAATTGTAAACTAAGTACGGACGCAAATTGCTATCAGGTTATGTTTTAATTAACATAACGACGATGTCAGAACGACACTGTACAAAGATCTGCAAATCTAACAATTTTCTGTCTTCTGTGGTCGTCATGTCATACCAAGTTCTTAGATTATGAAACCAGGAAATACGTCGTCTTCCGAGACCTCTTTTGTCAAACATTTTACCTTCAATAACTAAGTGAACCATTATTTCTCATAATATAATATGTCCACAGTGTTCACCATGTTTTGATGACATGTCCCCGTCAGGCGTGAGACATCAGACAGTGTAGGATCGAAAACAAACTCATGAGAGAGAAAGACCTTGATTTTAACCAAAATTTTCTCTACAGGGTGAACACAATACGTAAGCGCCAACTGCCTTGGATGGCAGATGATACACAGGGTTGTCTTCTACTTAGCGAATTGCAGATATTTGTATATGGAAGATACAGATATTTTAAGTACTTTGGCAGTTTAGAGACCTATAGTGTCTATCTAGGATAGATGGTATTGCTTATCGTGTCCATTTCGAATGGGAAATTTGGTGCTAGCCTTTCATCTTTGTGAAAATGAATATTTCGAACAACAAATGTATTATTCCCAATAACAGCTTTCAATAAATGATTATGTTTTGTGTTTTCAGGTTTAATTCATTGTGGACGAAATTCTGCATTGTGTTCAAGTGTACATATCGTAAGATATCCATCGTGGGGGGTTTTAAAAGCTGGTGGAGCTTTTGAGTTACATCATGGACGTGATGTATTGTATGAAGTAGCTAATTTTGCCAAAGAAAGTACCAAATCAAAGAATTTTCATGCTTTATGTGAAGAAGACTTTTACGATATAATAAAAAAAGGTAATTACTTTAAATTACCGCACAATTATATGCACAATTTTAGTAGATAATATTTTCATCTTCTTTTATTACATAACTTCAGTTTTCTGTATGTCAAAAACGTCAACCTTACGTATGTAATTTAATTCTATTATTTTATTGTATTCTTTATAGGCACTCCTTGGTTTATTGACTGGTATGCACCCTGGTGCCCACCCTGTAGAAGATTACTTCCCGTATTAAGAAAAGCGAGCCAAAATTTCGATTCCCAAAAAGTACAATTTGGAACTATCGATTGTACTTCTCATATGAATCTTTGCAGAAGTCAAGGGATCAATTCGTATCCAACATCAATCTTATATAACAATTCCAAAACTCATCATTTCCATGGTTCGCCAGATGCAAGAAGTATTATAGACTATTTAGACGACATGTTAAATCCGACAAGTAAGTAATGTTAGCAATTTTATCCATATGAAATTAGTAAATTTGTGTTAAGTGAGGACGCTTTTTGTACCTCTGAATTTATTTTTTTTATTTATTCGTGAGTTGTCATTTTGAGCTGTTCTTAAGCTCAGTCTAATACCTAAGGATGGCTGTCAGATCTTCGGGGTATGCAGAAAACTTTTCCTGGATTTAAGACGTTTGCGGGCGGGCTGGTTATCATAGAGAGGGTGTGCATGTTGAAGCCTGTCCAATCATTTCGCAATTGTGTCCAATTTTTGTTCGCAGAAATTTATTTTATCTACGCCCATGGCTATCAAATCCTTAGAAGAGTTATACTACGCTTTCTAATTTGCATGTCAAAGACAATGACATGGTTCTCCTACTATCCTTTCCCTTCTCATAAACAAGTCAATAGCTTGTGTGTTTTGTTTATTCACTAATCCTTCACTTCTAAGAACAGATATAATTTTCTCGCTTTCTAAAACCTTCGAAAATCAAGTTTAATAAAAAACTACGAGGAAGTCCCTTTTACCCGAATCGGTCCTAACTCCTAAAGTATAATTAGGGCTAATCTCGTATGAGCCAAAAAATACCCTCTTTAGAGAAAATTTAAGCTCTCATACGAATATCGCAAAGTATTACTTTACTTGTGTACCAGCCTTCGAATTAAACAGATCAACTTAATGGTAAGTCGTTTGTTCAGATCATTTCTTGTAACTCTATTATAGACTATATAATTATAGACTTGAATGTCACTTATGTTTGCCATTATACCTTGGATCTTGCATATCATATCTTGTATCTTTTATCCTGCATATTGTGAGTTGCATATTACACCTTACATCTTACACCCTGCGGTTAATTATATACACCCTACTGCTTGTTGAATTAGATAGATGTACCTATAGTAAGACAACCTTACCTAGAGTAAGACACTGTGCGTGTTTCTGTTGACACAACCGCCGAATTGTTTATTATTATTGAGTGTTGTATCTACCTGACCGGTATGGCATGATTTGTGGCGTACCGGGTAATCGTAGTCCGCAGCGGAGTAACGTAGGGTCATAGCACTAGTTTTCAGTGTCTGTGGTTGTACCTCCCAAGAAGTACCTGTTAGTTTCCGTATTATGTTGTTTCTGGCAGCAACTTTCTGTTTTATGTTATGGTAGTGTTTCTTGTATGTAAGATCCAGGGTTAAACCCAAATATTTTGGTGTAGGGCAATGTTCCAAGAGTGTGCCTTCCCACATAATCTGGAGTTTTCTTGCCTGCTTATTTTTTCGATGAAAGGCGCAGGTTGGTATTTTGATTGAATTTGAGCTTCAGATAATTTTTGTTTAATAGTTCGGAAGTCGTTGGCCTGGACTGCAATGACACAATCATCCGCTTGTATAAATCTCTGCGTGCCTAAGGGTTGATCGTTCCTATAGATGTTAAATAGAGTTGGCACCAAAAGTATTTCTTATAACAGCCCATTTTTTTGTTCTCTAACGACGTCTGCTGCATGGAATTTTTCTTTGGAATTCTACTAAAAATCTACGATTTTGGAGTCAATAGTTTATGAAACGGGTGATTAAAGTCTTTGGTCATATTATAAAGTTTCCCAAGGAGCATATTATGGTTAACTGTGTGGTAGGCAGCTGTAAGATCTGCAAAAACTGCCCTTTTGCGATTTTCGAAACCATCTGCTATTCAGTATTTAAGGTACTTTAAGTATTTGCGGGGTGTTGTTTTTACCATGTCTAGCTTGTTGTGTGATGACAAGAGCTCCAATAGCAGCTGTCAGGCTGTTAGATATTGAGATCATCTCTGCCTTTCCCAGATTTCAAAAAGGCCCCACTTTGGTCTTCCTTAAGATTTTTGACAGTTTATTACATTTAGAGCAATTATTCATTAGTTCTGCTAGCAATTTCCTTGTTATTGTGCCGAATTTCTTTATCATCAATACCAATGCTTTGCCATTTATACATAAGTTGATAGCTTTGTTGATCGCTACCAAGGTAAATGGTCTTGACAGCTCCTCAGTCTATCTTTCTGGATGTTGTTGGATTTTTTCCTTCTAAAACTTTGCTGAGTTCACGATTATCCCACTTTTATTGATCTGGTCAGCTTTACGTTGGCATATCTACTGACCATTTTATAGGATCACAGACCAAACACGTCAATAGTGACCAGGTCTTTCAACTATTTCTCCCCATGTCCAGGTCGTTCATTAATATTCTATTGCTCTCTTTTGGTGTCCTCGGTCTGAGAGATTATTTGTTGTCCTTTGGCGATTGTCTCAAGGCCGAAGAGATTGTTTTCAAAAAGACCGTGATATTCCTCAAATTAAGCAGCATTTTATTGCGGTAACCCTGCTACGGTTTAACAGCTTTCATAAAGTATTTCTATTCGTCTGGGACAAGCCTAATATGGTGGACTTGCAGATCCAGCTGCTTTGGAAAGTCAGTCCGCTGTTTTTAAAATTATATCTTGATATTTTATTTTCTGAGGTCGGGCGGCTGGGTGTATTTGTCATATTATAGGTCGATGTTGTGTTTTTGAGGTGGGTACATATATTGATTTGTTACTTTGATGGGCTATATTATTACTCACAAAGAGAAAGTCTCGGTTATATCCACGTTACTATCTTCTGCTGTTAAAGGATTGGGATAGCTTACTGTCACGACCTCAGAATGAGGGTAGGCAATGTTTTTCAGTAGGTGGCCTTATAGAAAAATGTATGGTGGACCACGAGTCAAAACTGAAACATATATATTGATAATAGTAATAGTATTTATTTAAAATAAATATTGTTTTTACACTTATATTTTCCAAATATGTTTGTAACAAAATTAAGATTAAAACAATATCCAATACAGCCAAAAACAAAAATTATGAAATATTACTTCCATACATATGTAAAACGAGAAGTAAAAGAAGCAAGTGGCAGAAATGAGGTCCAGAATGCCTACGTGGAAGATTCATCTTAAATATTTTATTTTAATTTATCCTTAATTTTCAGTTGTAACTTTGGACCAAGATAACATTGGTTTGTTAATGCGAAAGCCGAAGAAACAGTTGTGGCTTGTGAATTTTCAACATCCCAACTGTGGGGCTTGCCAGAGTTTAGAATCTTCCTGGAGGCAGCTTGCTAAGCAGGTAAATATTAAAATATTAACAAATAAGATCATAGACTGTATATATTAACAAATAAGTTCTGAAAACTGCCTTATTCTACGTTTGATTTGAAAGCGGTGTTTTGTTTTTTTTTATTGACTTACATGACCTACATTTAGGTTAATAATCTAAAAAATATATAATGTGTACATACTTGCATTTATTTACTATGTACCAACCTACTTTTAATGCACTGATATAGTTATTGGACGTGTTGTATGCCTCTAATATTTTAACTTTGATCAGATAAAAGGCATATATCGAGCACAGTTTAATTAAATCTTGCCCAAGTACTTTCGATCCCTAGATCATCTTCAGGGGCATCTGAAATAAGCCAAGAAACGTTTTTTAAAACCAAAGAAATTGATTAACTTCGATAAAAACTCGAAGTTTTATGGTTGAAAAAAGGTTTTTATATGATTAACGTTTATAGACTTACTTCGTCAATTGTGGCCTATCCGGCAAGAACAGGATGTCATAAACATATAAATGTACATTACACTACACTACAAATGGACAAACAAACACTTTAAAATAATTTAAGGAAGGCTACATTAATTGAAGAAGCCGGAGACAGAATGGCTCCTGATCTAACGGAAATGTTGGGGTGACATGTGACAAATGACAACTTGGATGAGCAGTCACAATCATAGATATGTGATCTGCACCTTTTACAATTCTATGAAACTAAGTATTGACCAAAAGTCCAACTGACACTACTATAGGAGGTCACTGATGAAATATAAAATTATATAGAATGTTTTTTAAGTAGATTGAATAATCCAGATCTCACACTCAAACATGTCTGTAATAATTAAGGTGTTAGTTTGAGAGCAACTGAAATAGACGAAAAGTAAGAATGCAAGAAGCGGACTAAACAATATGTTAAACAGTGGGTGGTTGACTACAATAAAATGGTCTACCATGCACTATCTGTAATGTAGAAAGGAAGGGATCTGACTATGTAATTAAAATACTAATAATTGAAAATCAGAGCACATCCATAGTAATTTTATAGTTATACCATTGACTGTGGGTTCAACTGAACTACTTGGATTACACCCCATTTATAAACTTTGCTTTCCATTTTGATTTTCAATTATTAGTATTTTAATTACATAGTCAGATCTCTTCCTTTCTACATTACAGATAGTGCATGGTAGACCATTTTATTGTAGTCAACCACCCACTGTTTAACATGTTGTTTAGTCCGCTTCTTGCATTCTTACTTTTCGTCTATTTCAGTTGCTCTCAAACTAACACCTTAATTATTACAGACATGTTTGAGTGTGAGATCTGGATTATTCAATCTACTTAAAAAACATTCTATATAATTTTATATTTCATCAGTGACCTCCTATAGTAGTGTCAGTTGGACTTTTGGTCAATACTTAGTTTCATAGAATTGTAAAAGGTGCAGATCACATATCTATGATTGTGACTGCTCATCCAAGTTGTCATTTGTCACATGTCACCCCAACATTTCCGTTAGATCAGGAGCCATTCTGTCTCCGGCTTCTTCAATTAATGTAGCCTTCCTTAAATTATTTTAAAGTGTTTGTTTGTCCATTTGTAGTGTAGTGTAATGTACATTTATATGTTTATGACATCCTGTTCTTGCCGGATAGGCCACAATTGACGAAGTAAGTCTATAAACGTTAATCATATAAAAACCTTTTTTCAACCATAAAACTTCGAGTTTTTATCGAAGTTAATCAATTTCTTTGGTTTTAAAAAACGTTTCTTGGCTTATTTCAGATGCCCCTGAAGATGATCTAGGGATCGAAAGTACTTGGGCAAGATTTAATTAAACTGTGCTCGATATATGCCTTTTATCTGATCAAAGTTCATTTATTCGAGCATTCAACCTTATATTTTCTAATATTTTATTTATAGATGACTGTACCAGCAATAAAAATAGCCCAGTTGGATTGTTCGATTAATCATGATATTTGCAATCAAATGGATATTAGAGGATATCCCACAATTAGAGCCTATCCATTGGATTCTTCAGGATTGGATAATTATTTGTAAGTATATAGGTCTCTTTTTTTATTCTTTACTCTAGTTTTCTATATATGTTTATATTCCTATATGTATATAAATTAGTGATGGGAAGACCTGGTTCGTTTCGGCGACCCGGGTCTTCCAGGTCATTCATTAAAATGATCCGTTCATAAAGATCCGTTCATATGAACGACTAATTAAATTTGTTGCGTAAAGGTCAAGTGTGTAGAGTTTAATATTCATATGTTTACGAATCTTTCTGAGAATATATGAATTAATGATAATGCAGGACCCGTTCATAGAGATTCGTTCATTAGAACGACTTTAATTATATTGTTGTTTACGTGTAAAATTCGATATTGTTACTATAAATTTAAGAATGAAATATAGTTTAAGGCTGACATTAAAGTTTGTAAGGTTTGTTTTGCGGCGTAAGGGTTTCGCCGTTCTGGGAAACTGAAATCAGCGTTTAAACGATCCTTTGTGGTTCGCGGTTCATGCATTAATTTGACCGAGCAACGTGTCGCGATCACACAGTTCGTTTCGTAAACACTAGACAGCGTCATTCATAGGCATGATTCATAGGGTCACAGAATGTGATTGTATTAATCACGGGTCTTCGAAAAGATCAGATCTTTGTGAACGGATCGTTCGTGACCTTCTCATCACTAATATAAAAAATACTAACTGATCCGGCGAACTTCGTACTGCATTAGAATTAAGTAGTGTTTAATAATAACTAAAAATTAACAGAAAACCAAAAAAAATACTCAAAATCATACTTTACGAAAAAAAGTTTAATTAATTTAAAGCTTTTTGGTAAACAATATTTTTGCTATTTTTTTGATGATCGTAAATATACAATGATGATGGTTTTCCGACGATGATTGTTTACAAAACAAATAAAATAAAAAAAACCCCTTACAAGACAGTAACTTTATTCCCATTCTTCTTTTCATTTTTATCGTACCTCTTTCCTGCATTCCAAAGAAACACATGTACGACAAAAAGCCACATGTGAAAATTATGACATCCTAGAGCTGATAGAAAACAATCGAAAAGGTTAGTGTGGTTTGACCCTCGAAAGAGCTTAAACCAACATTCAAATGAAGCCATCGGTTAAAATTAAATGAACTAGTGTTCTTACAGTTTTTCTTGTATTTTTTTGTTTCGTTTCTCTCGTTTAGTTGTTAGTATGAACCCTGTTGGTTGTTTACTTATATTCTAAAATCTTTTTTTATTTGTAGTGAACTGATGATGCTTTTAAAAATAAAAGCGAAACGTATTCGAATAAATCAATAAAGTAGTTGACGACTTTCATTTGCCAATTATTGACCGATAAAACCTCTGGTATTCAACATTGAATATATTTTAAATTTAATCAATGGTCGTATTTTTTGCTATATATATATATATATATATATATATATATATATATATATATATATATATATATATATATATATACAGTATACTCAGTCTATAACGAACACGGTTATTACGAGGTTTCGCTTATAACGAGATACATTAGATGTCCCGTGAAATTTCTATTGAACTATAACCATCTATAGCGAGGCAAATTTGGTTATAACGTGGCTATAAATAAATACCTTTTCAAACAGCCCCTCAATAAACTTAACTGCAGCCTTCAATAAACTTAACTGCAGCCCGCAATAAACTTCTTACCAATGAATAAATACAACTGTTTCACATCTTTAGAAAATATGATAGAATGATACTGGACCATTTAAAGCAGTTAAAAATGACAGAGTTCTTAAAATTGCAGAATCAATAGTTTATGTTATCCTTGAAAATACGCTTTATACATTATGTAGTTGGAAAAAAATATAAGTACAGATTTTTTGTTTTAACGTATATCATTGATAATAAAAGTAAACAACTCTTTTATGTTTTAATATATTTCATTGACAATAAAAGTAAATAACTTTTTTTCAAAAACGCCATTCAAACAATATTTATTAGCATCTTATATTGCTCCGAATGGCTTCACTATAGGAAGTTAATGGTTTAGAAAACTACAGATTTATATGTATGCACAGTATTATTATTGTCTGATATAACGAGATCGGCTTATAACGAGGTAATTAGTCTGTCATTTCAGTTCTCGTTATAGAGGGAGTCTACTGTATATATATAATTTTAATTTTAGGGACTACAGAGGAAGAAGGGATGTGCTGTCGTTAAAATCATGGGCTTTTAGCCTATTGCCTTCTTCAGTGGAATCATTTACTGCTGTAACATTAGAAGCTCAAGTATTAACTAAGAAATATATATTACCTTGGATTATAGATTTCTATGCACCTTGGTGTGGTCATTGTGTTGAATTTGAACCGAATTTTCGAACTGTTGCAGAAGTAAGTAAATATTAAGTCATGAATATAAAGTAGTTTATCGATAACTGGCTGATAAAATACTTTAATACAACTTAAGATATAGATACCACTTAAAGTTTGTCCTATTATGAGCCAGCAAACATTAGAAATAGTATACCAGATGACAATATAGAAGTGTTATAAAAATATAGAAAGTTATTGATAACTTTTGATTTTACTGTCTAAAAGTACGCTTTTGACCTCCTTTAATATTTCAAGATGATGTTTTGTTTTAAGAGGGTAAACAAGGGAAGTTTGACAACTAATTTAAAATCGATTAAAAAATTGCCAAGACAAGTTATGGAGTGATTTTTCGTATCGTCTTTTTGATATGCAATGTTGTTTACATTTTTTTTGTGAACTAGATCTTTTTTATTAATGCAAGAACATTTGCGTGTTGTAACGTGATTTAATAAGTCCATATATCACAATCGCCAAATGAATTTCAAAAATATGTTTTTACGAAGTTTGCCTTTTTAGTTTTGCTAATAGCCGCTTAGATGGCGCCACCAATAAAACCTTCCGACACAAACCTTATCGGATCTTAGCCGAGAACATTTTCTGGCAATAATTTTTTACAATTTTCGGAGAAGAATATTCCAACAGCAATGCCTCACTGAAATGGTTTCTGTGTCTGGAATGAAGCATCACACCAGTCAACTTTTTCCCGATGGTATTGCGAATTTCAAAATGGTCGCTTCAGTCTCAGCGACGAATCCAGGCCAGGTCCACCCGAAACAGCAGTCTCACAGCAAAACATTGATGCGATTCGTCACCTAATTTAGGATGACCGCCGTGTAACATACTGGGAGATAGAGGCATTTTTAGACATTTCAAAGGCCTCGATCCAAGAGATCCTACATGAAGAACTAGGTTTTACGAAGTTGAATCCCTTATTTGCTCACAGAAGAGCAAAAAGTGGTTCGCGTCAATTGGTCCCGAAAAACATTGGAACAGTTCCACAAAAGAAGCTCAAAAAACGTTTATGGTATTTTTAGTGACATGAATCTTGGATTTACTCCGATGAACCGGAAAAGAAACGCAAATCCACTTTGTGGGTGTTTCACGATGAGGAAAAACCAACAAAAGTGATCCGTTCTCGAAGTTTTTCAAAGAAAATGGTCGCAACTTTTTGTCAAAATCTGGTCCTGTGGTAACAATTGCTTTAGAAGATAGAAGAACGGTTACTTCTGATTGGTATATAACCGTTTGTTTACCAGAAGTTATCGCGAAACTCCAACAAAGCAATATACAACGGCGAATCATCCTACATCAGGACAATGCAAGTGCTCACACTGCCCAAAAGACAATAGAGTTTTTGGAGCTTCAAAACATCGAATTGTTAAACCATCCATCGTATAGCCCCGACCTAAGTCCCAACGATTTCTTCATATTCCCAAATATCAATAATTCAATGCATGGGCAGCGATTCTAGTTGCCAGAACAAGCCATCGATGCCTCTAAAACAGCAATTTTGCAGGTGTCAACTGAAGACTGGAATAACTGTTTTACCAATTGATTTGAACGTATTCAAACATGTATCGATGTTGGTGGGACATATTTTGAAAAGCGATAAAGTACTTTAAGTCTATATATTTTTTGTCTTTATGGCTATATGCAAAACTAAAAAGATAATCCTTATAAATATGTACATTAGATCTACAAAAACAAATACTTGAAGAATATTTCGAATGGTGATGCTTAGAATAATATTTTACATTCCCTGGATAGTTCAAATCTTAGATTTTTGTAGAAATTCGTCGGAAGGTTATTCATAAAAAGAATTTCAATATGCTCCAGCTGAAAAAATTGTGAAAGATTTAGAATAAAAAATCGACTTTACAGACCCTATTTTTTCGAATGATTCGAAAATTTTAAAAACTTTGTTATATCTGGAAAATTCTGTTAAAAATCACTGATTTTTTACATACAAAAGAGTAAAGAAGATTTCAAACGCGCTTTGAAAAATTAAAATTAGCTAATTAAGTGGATCTGGGAAATTTTTTAATGCCGCTATAAAATTTATATTTTTTTTTATCAAATTTCTGCAATTAAATTGCACCAAAGTTATTGTGTAAACAATTTAGTTGTTTTGTTTTACAATAAAACAGTCTTTCATCGATTTTGTTATATTTTTTTAAAATGAACGTTTTATTTTCTATTGCCTTCACAATTTGTAAATTAATAATATGGACTTGGGCGTATGCTTATTACACAAATATGACAAATTGCGATCTTCATCATGCGACTGATTTAATGTAAAAACCACATAGTTACTATGTGGTAACTAAACTTGATGTTTGTTTGTAAAACTTAATTTATTTATTTTATTTTTAGCGATTTATTTATTTTAATCTTATTTTTAGCGATTGGAAGGTATAGTTAGGACCGGAAAGCTAGATTGTGAAAAAGAACGCATTTTTTGTGGAAAGACCTTGGGAATTACAGCCTATCCAACAGTAAGACTCTATATATCGCCATCAAAATACTATCCAATTGAAAGTTTAGGTGTTTCCGATATTTTAAAACAGGTGACGGAAATCTTAGAAAAACAGAAAGCGCACGAACACGACCATGACGAACTATAAAAGGTTCTTTGGTATATCTTATACATTTTTTACATTTTTTGTTCAATGAACTTCTTGGTTTAAAAAAATATTTTCAACTTATGACTGCAACGTTTAAAAACAAATTACAACTTTTCTAAAAAAATTGGATATTTTTATATAATTTTATGTTTTAAAATGAACCAATTTGTTATTTGGAAAGTAAAAAGGTGCAATGCAATTATTTTTATTGACTCTTCAACGATGTAGATGTTATGTCTGTTTGAATGTTGATGCTGATGTATATGCTTATTGAAGCCGTGTTTACTATTTGTATGTGTGTGTGTGTGTATTTGTGTTCTTAATAACAGTCAGCAACTTAAAGAGAGTTAAATTTAAGTTCTCTTTACTCAATACCTGTTTAGATTCCTCCATGGTAAATAATATATTCGAGATATGGTGGAAAGTTCAGAGGATTGTTACTATGTCTGAATCTTCATGCTGATGTATATCCTTATTGAAGCCGGGATTGCTCGAGGATGTTATTATACTGCCTATGGCTCTTGTTGATAAACTACCTCCCACAATTCCCCTATTTATCGGTATATAACAGTCTTATTCTTCCTCAGCTTTTTTCATTTCAGGGATTGCTGTTCCTTACCCATCTTCGCCACTCATTTCTGTACACCGTGTTCGGTTTTCCTCTACTTCTTCTTCCCTCAGTTTCTAACAGATCAATCCTTCGTCCTAAATAGTTCTCATTTCTACGTTTGGCGTGACCAAACCATTCCAGTATTTGTTATTTAACTTTTTTGAGACTGTAGTCATCCCGGATCTTGCCCTTCTAGTCTTACCCAACATCCACCGTAAAATTTTCATTTCATCTGCCTCCATCTTCTTTTCCTGACTCTCCTTTACACTTACTTACTAACGCAGGTCACACCACACTCTTGTATATCTTTCCTCTCAGCTCTTTCCTGATTTTCCATTTACAAAGTACCCCGCTCATTCGCTTTCAGTTACACCAACCAGCATATATCCTGTGGACAATTTCTCGTTCTAGTGTCCCATTTTCCATTACGTAGTAGCCAAGGTATTTAAATTCTCCTACTCCTAGTTTTTCCCCAAGCAATTCAATGTTCCCAACCATTCCTGCTCCTCCCAACTACATATACTCCGTTTTCGACCTGCTAAACTTAAGTCTTCCCTCTTCAATAGCCCTTTTCCAACCCTTCAACTTCTCTTTCAACATTTTTTTGCTCTGCTCCACTAACATTATATCATCTGCAAAGAGCATTGACCAGGGAGTCGTCCCTTCACTTACCTTCTCTATCAGTACATCCATAACAAAATTAAATAGGTAGGGACTCAATGAAGTGCCTTAATGCAAACTAGCCTTCACTGGAAAACTTTCGGTCAATCCAAAACAAGTCCTTATTTTGAAATACGCTCCCTCGTACATATGCGCTCTATGCATGTTTCAATTAATATCAACGTATGAGTTTTTTCATTGTAAATTTAAAACCTTGATCCATCTTTTATAGTCAAGTTTTCGTTTTGTCTGTCAAAATTTCTTGCTGTCACTGTAAAAAAATGTTTTTTTTTTTTCATTTTTTTTTTTTTGTATTTTGTTATTAACTTTTCGAGTTCATTTTACAAACATTAAAATCGTGTGAAGCTGCGATTATGTTTCCCAATACATTATGATAAAAATGTGATTTGATAAGAGGTTTTTCAGATAATTAGATATGCTGAGAATTATCATATATTCACTTTACCGTATCGAATAGTCACACGATATTACATTTTCTTTTATAAAATTGAGTATCGATGTGTACAAACGAGGTTTCAAATTTTCAAGTAACAAATTTGGTTAAGGCTGGTAATGCAAATCCATTAGTACATTTTCTTAGTGTTAAGATAAGTTTATCATTTAATGTAAACATTGACCAAGTATAGCATTAACGGTTATGTTCCTTCCAGCTCCGTTACCAGTGCCATATTTTAGTATTAACCTCCTTAAACACCGCATCTAGTATATATATATATATATATATATATATATATATATATATATTGAATTTATTGTGATGGTTTTTATTTTTTATATATTGATATAATTAGCATCTGATGTAAATTGGATAAGGCAGCAAAAATTATTGGGTTTGCGCTTGCTTTTATTATTGAAATAAAATGAACATCAAAAATGCGAATTCTAGTGAGTACGTGCTACAACAATTGTTGGTCCTCCCGGTTGTGTAAGTAATTTGAAGCTGTAGTGTTGGATGTGTCCTTCCATCACAACTTCCCAAATGTGTCAATTCTCTTCCTAAGGATCAAATGCATAACTGAATATTTGGAGCAAGCATTTGTACTAGGTTGATCTTAATCTTGTTATATTTTTGTTTTTCCATATGTTGGCGAGATTGAACTAGGCTGGTTAATAAATTAAAAAAGAATTACCGGTTTAGTATATTCAAGAGTCTTAGACTCTTAGGCTAGTTCTCCACTTGAGATTTTTAGTCGCGGCGACAAAAAAATCGCTGTCGTAGAAAATCTAGAGGGTGCCTCCACTGCGATTTATAAATCGCTAAATTATATCAGTCTTCCAATGGATGACATCGAAACTACTTGTGTCATCGCTCTTTTGCATCGGGCGAGAACTAAACGACGAAAGCATCATTATTGGATTCATCCGTTAACAAATCAAAGAGTTTTTAAAGGACAGTTTTACATGTTATTTGAACTATAGTACTCAAAATGCCCAACAAACATTTCCAGCATATTCCTCGTGCCTGAGTTTTTAAAAAAATTGAAAATTAAATGTTCTTGAAGACACACCAGGCTTAGCTGGCTTTAGAATCGCGACTAAACAATCGTAAGTGGATGTGTGTCTATGCTTGTCCTTATGATTCATTGTGGTAGGCGACTATCACGTCGGAGTAAAAATAAGACAGGTTGCGTTTTCTTAATCGCTGTGATTATTTAGTTGCAAAAGGATTTACTTGTATTTGAAACAATGTGTTCAATTTTTGCGACTAAACAATCGCGCGACTACAAATCGCAAGTGGAGGGCTAGCCTGACAGTTTAATACCGATTTCGTGATAATTTTGTAACACGAACTACTCCCCGTAAAGATACGAATGCACATAGTACCAAAATATAATCTTAAGAAAATCACCGAGAAAAAATTCAATGTGGATTCACTGTGGAATGACTCTATCAGAGACATTTACAAATTGAGGCTGTCTCAGAAGATACAACTAAACAAATAAATAACATGGAAGATATAGGGAAATTCAGATCCGAAAGATCGTGCATAAACGCCGTGGCTGCACTAAGACAAGTCACAGAAAATGCTGTTAAATATTATAAACCGGCATATTTATGCTTCGTAGACCTAACAAAGACTTTCAATAGCATCCAATTCGGAGATGTCTTACATCTATTATATATAAAATCATCAAAAACAACTACTCCCAAAATCGAATGCGGCAAAGATAAATGAAAAACTAATCTACACCAGTACAAAGCGGATCCAGGCAAGGTGATTAGTTAAGCCCACTGCTATTTAATATAATAATTGACGAAATAATACAATCAGTTCGTCAAGGTCATGGTGACAGAATGGGAAACAGACAGATCCAAATAATATGCTATGAAATTCTAATATTCTATGAAAATATAATATTCCCAATAAGATAGTATCGAATATGCTATGAAGACGACTCTGCACTAATCGCTGAGACCGAAGATGATCTCCAAAGATCCAACGCACATTTTCAATACAACAAGCACAAATACATGATAATCTCGGCAGAAAAAACCAAGTGTATCACAACATCGAAATACCCTCTATGATGTAAAAGCAAAATCGACGGCAAAATTAAAAGGTATGAAATCTGTGGGAATATATATTATAATTAGTTATGGAGATATTGAAGAAGAAGTAGACAAGTCTTAAGAGCAAATACAGCGACAGATCTCTTAATGGCACAGTCTGGGAAAACAAGTTCCTAAAACAAAACACAAAAGCAAGAATCGATAAAACAACAATTAGATCTATGACTTACACAGCAACAATTTATATTAGTCAAAACACAGGAAAATAGACAAAAATTGTCTTTATGTTTAAAATGCAAAAGTGTATTTAAAAGTGATTTTAAGTGTGTTGTTTGAACGGCGGTTGGAGAGTGAATTAATGAATCGATGTATGATTCTTTCTAACTAATAGGTAACTTTTTACAAAGGGGGTCTGTCTTTTGATTATATCACGACGTCTAGATATCATAATTGTCTATATGCATGTTCAGCGAAACGACATTTATTGTCTATTGTTCATTGTTCAAAAAAATAAGTCTACTGTTTGATAGTAGACGGTTTTTAAGTAAACTTAATTTGACTAACTACCATCGGAAACTCAATTAGCAACAAAGTATGTTGATATTTCAACAGTAACCTTTAATTGTTTGCGTTCGGATAAATATTTCTATATTTCCAGTTGTATATTTAATGTGTATACTTGCTATTTATATTGAAAGTAAACAAAATTTAAGCATTCAACGAAATCGAGGAGATAAGGTATTACTTGTTCAACTTACATTGGATGGAATAATTTATTTTTTAGTTAATTGCTGTTTTAACATAACTTTGTGTAACTAATTAATGTTTCCCAAAATGAGTGAATATGCTAAAATATAACATTTTTCCTAAACACTTTTATATGTATAATTAAAGCTTATTCGAATATTAAGGTAAAATATTTGTGAAGGGATGAACTAAGAGCGTTTATTTTAGTGACTTTTGACTTATAATTCTAATATATGTATAATCATTACATCTAATCTATGTCCAATATGTAATCATTATTCATGGATTCGTAATTCAATTTTTACTGTGTATTTACATTTTCCAAATTTTTTTAATCGTCCACAACTATTTTGACGTCGACAGAACTTTCTCAAGTAAATGTTTCGCCAGATGATAATTTCAGGCCATTTTGATAGATAATCCATTAAGTTCTTGTTTCCTCTCTCTGTCATCGGAAGTGGACCGATAATATCCACCGCAAATCGTTCAAACGGCTCTCCGGAAAGATATTGTGCCATTTTACCATGACACTTCTTTTTCTAAGGCCTTGTCTACCGTTACATAAATCGCGTTTCTTACACCAATCTTCTACATCTCGGTGTCAGTTGATACAGTAAAATCTGTCTCAAACTCTGGCTAGTGTTTTTTTGACTTCAAAATGTCAAAAGAAGTTCTTGCAACATACTTTTAATGTGTGGTTTTGGCAACTGTACGTACTCCATTGCAATTTTTTCACTTGCGATGTAATAGACCATTGCAAAGATACAGAGATTCCCATTACGCCTGTATAGTTCCACTGTATTTGGTTATTCCTGTCAAATAGGTCTTACTCAATTTTTAAGACTTTGGAGAGGAGATTCCCATTGAGTTAAGTACGCCAATGTTTAAGCCATTCTTGTATAACTTTTCAGCCATTATCTTTCTTTTGAATCTTTTTAAGGTTTTCCAGAAAGGTCTGTTCATTGTCAGTAATGAGCAACTTCAGGACTCCAGAGTATCTTTTTTCTTTCTGTGGTCAATTGTGGGAAATTGATTTCTTAGGGACCTATATCTACAATTATTTCTGGTAAGACTATGTGACTGGTTTCTGAATGTCGATCTAGACGAAGTTCTGATCTCATTCTTTTGTTCTTCTTTCCTTGCCTGGGATCGACTTCTGCAATTATTTTGCAAATGTCCTATTCTTCCGCAATTAAAACATCTTCTGTTTTCATTTTTAGATTTTTGTTGAAGATTTTGCAGTATTCTTAAATTTTGCGATAAAATAGGTTATTGGTATCTGCCGTTGTGACTTCTTTATTTTCTCGAAATCCTGTTTCTTTTAATTTTGGGAGAGATCTGGAAATGCTTTTCGCAGCTTCATACTCCTGGGCCGAGATTAGTGCTCCATTTAGCGTTTTGTGATGTTGAGGAGAGCTTGTTGCATTTCGCTTTTCTTCAATCCCACTTCTGACACCAATGTTACACTTCTTTGAATTGCTTTATTGAAATGCCAACAATATTTACAAATTTTACACAAAGACAACCATTAACTTCAAAAACTCAAATACTATTGTTATTTAAACTGCAACTTCCTGTCTTTATATACATTTTCTGACATTCCAGGCAAGACTAGACATTTCAGGAATTTTCGATGAAATCTTAAACATTTTAGAAATTTTTAATTTTTCTTTTTTGTCAAGGGATTTTTCTATATGGAATAAATCTCATGGAATTGTCGTAACAGTACTAAAGCAACAACAAAATAAATAGAACGTTATCTAATTAATTTAGTTACATGTCTGGAAAACTGAATGTGATTACATATTGTGTAACCTCTATCTAGACTATTGGCAATGTAATACTGGCTATGTTTTAAAATTTTGTTTGATTAATTTTGTAAAAATACTCATAAATATAACTAACTTAGTTATCCCTTTCCTAGCAGAATCTCATTAGATCTGATTTTAAATTTTAGTTTTAATAGTATCTACGTGGTCTATTTATAGTGTAAGACTTAAAAATTGATTTACTGTGTGTTCTATATACTTTATTTTTTACATTTTATCTAAAGCTTTATACCAAATTAATATATTTTCTAAATAAAACTTTACTGTTGTATAGTGCGTAAATTATTCAAAATAATTTTAATTATCCCTAAAATAAAACTTCACAGTACAATGTACTATATTACAGAATCTCAAAGCTACGGTATAAGTAGTATACCTGGCGGGTACTAGGCCACTTTGGTAACCATGCCATCGAGCTCTCCGCGTTGTGAATGGCCTTGATGTCCTTTGATGACCTTGACCCGGGAAAAATGACAAATGACCCAAATGAAAAATTAGACTTCAATGACCAGAAGGTAGCTAAAGAATGACCACAGGATTGTAAGAACTGCCTGCTTATCGCTTAATCTCTTCTTTCCCTCGAGTGGTAAAAGGAGACCACCCTGTATGTTAAGTGTAGAACTCATCGCTAATCGCTAAATCTCTTCTCCTTTTTGGACAGTTGGTCAGGCTAGGTCAGGGTTGTCAAATCTTATAAAACAGCTCAAAAAAAATTATTTAAAAATTTCTTTATAAAACGTATAATAAAAATCCTATCGGGCTACATCACAGAACGTTTTCGGAATAACTATGCCATCATCAGTGCTATCTGGATGTACATGTTTGAAGCAATTAAATATGTGGGTTAAGAACCTTTAAATGTAATTTGATTAACTTTGAGTTACATCTTTGATAATTAAAAACCATGATGTTTAAGTTACAAAAGGAATTGATCACATGGCAACGTAAGACTCCACTGGGGTTGCTAGTCCTTAGACGAAATGTCTTTAGGGACTTGTTGATTATTCCGAAAACGTGTGATGTAACCCGATAGGGTTTTTATTATTGTACCTTTTATAATGGAATTTTTAAATAATTTTTTTTGATACATGGCATACAGCCAACTACAGGAATTTAGTTTACTTATGAAAGCTCAAAACTTTTTTGAGAAAAAAATTTGAGCAAACAAAGTTTTCCCCCAACCAAAAAATTTGGTAACCCATATTTAAAAAACATTCACCCTATATAATTACCCGAAAAGAAGAAGAGATCTATCAATAAGCGATAAGTTCTGTACTCAATATACAGGGTGAGGGCCAGCACCTTCTTATCATTCGACGGAAAGAAGAAAAGATTAATCGGACAGTTCTTACAACCCTCTAGTCATTGATCACTACTTCTTTAGCTACCCTCTGGTTATTGCAGTCCAACTCTATCGAAAAGAAACAGATATCTAGCGATAAGTGACTACTTCTCATAACCCTCTGATCATTGAAGACTAATTATATTATACTTCTTTACTTCTTAAAGAGGAAATCCGAACGATGGATCTGTTTATATCCAGAACACTGTACCACAAAAAAAATTGGTGCACATCCTAATCTTTTCCTTGCAAAAATAGTTCTAGAAAATCTGTAAAGATTAAACAGCAAGACGATCTACAAATGTAGATTAGAAATGTACAAATTTGAAATCACAGATTACCGAACAAGTTGGTAGATTGAAACTTCACTTACAATGCTGTACGGTAACATAATGTGAAAGCAAATTACCAGTCATGCAAGAGAAGCAGCTGAGGAAATCATAGGAAGAAGAAGAATGAACATCAATTCCCAGATCACACGAACACCGTGGTTTTCAGCGGAATTTACTCCAAATCTAAGCAATTTAAGAATTAGAAAAATAAAAGAAAAATATTAACATTTCACATAGCATGAAAACAGGAGATCGGAGAAAAGTATTAAAATTGTTAAGTAATAAAAAAAACCTTTAACGAATTTGTACTTTGTACAGACAAATTCAATGTTGGGGGTTCACTGAATAGAGGTTGGTGCTTCATTGCAAGTTCATCCCCCCTGGGACAAATTATAGACCGCCACTGCTTTAAGAAGCGCAAAAAAACACGAAAATGATAGAGGTTCAACCATCAAGTTATTTATAAATAAAACATAATATGACGCCATAAGCTTTATTTTTTCTATATCTTGTCGTATTGTATATGTATCCGTGTTCCTCAACCTTTGTCCACAGGATATAACTCTCTATATGCTATTCGCATTCTCAATCGACTATAGGTGGCAGCGCGTTGGAAAGATGGCGGATGAAATAGGGATATCGTTTGTTGACATTGTAAATTTGATAGGGGGTTTTAAAAGGCCCCTACTTGAAGGGCAAGCTATTTTAGATTTCAACCATATTATTACTTGTGGAATGTTATCATGTAGTGGGAAAACCGCAGTGATACAAGCATTGTGCCTTAAAACGGGCAATTTGAGAGGAGTATCCTACCAAATACAAGTGAAAATTGACGTGGTTGATAATATTAAAAATGTTGTTTGTAATTGTACATGTAAGGTGGGAAATTCAAGCAAATACAAACATATAATTGGCACATTACTATATATTTTTCGATAAGTGATTACATAGTGATTTGATAAAAGTAAAAGAACCATTTTGCTATAACTCCATGTTTATAATTTCTTTTTATTACTTACAGGCATACGATGGAAAAATTAAGCACCACAGACATCAAACAACGGTGAGGAAAATTCAAAAAAAAACAATGTGTCTAAAAGTATGGTACCAATTAACCAGTTTTACCACATGAAAAAAAAAACACTGCCAGAAGATAATTAGATACGCGTCTAGCAAAACCAGCAGATACTGAGATATTGAAGATATTACTCCTCGGAGCAGAATATTTAGAATTAAGTCTGACTTTAAAAAGTGTGATTCGTATACATCAGCACACAAAGTTCTATGAGGAAGAAATGCTTCAGATATTTCTATGTCATAGTATTATTGGCATCAATAAAGTTCTACCAGTCTTTGCTAATACATGGGTTACTGACATTGTACTAGAATATGATTTAGCTATATATTATACAAATAATGTTGAAGTAAGCTACAGTAATTCTGTTGAAATGTATTTAGCTACGCTAAACCAAACTGGAGAAGCGTGGAAAAACCTGAGGCGACTGAGAGTAACTAGAACCACTTGTTACCATTTATTTATATATAGTAAAAATAAATTTCGGGAAAATGTTGTGTAGAAATAAAGTGCCCTCTGGCGGGCAAAACAAAATATGTGCAATCAATTTTACGCGACCTTAAATATTTATGCCTAATTGAGGAAAATAATATTACTTTAAAGAAAAACCATATGTATTATGCACAAGTACAACTGCAAATGTTACTTACAGGAATAAAAAATGTCATTTTGTAGTGTTTTATCGTAGGCGTAGATTTTTACAATGTATTATAAGTTTTATTCCAATTATATAAATAAAAAACTTGTTTTAAAAGATTGTTTTATTTCTTATAGGTACTTTTACTTGGAAAAAATATTTATATACAAATATAAATTAATATTTATCATTACTAATTATTAGTGCAGAAAGGTTATTAATACCTGAAATAATATTTATAACAGAGTCCATATAAGGAACTAGGAATAAATTAACTCTTGCTTTAAGAATTTTAAAAATTTTTAGCCGTTGTATAGTTCTTTCAACGTTTACTCTTGCTGAAGCAATTTCAGCAGTACAAAGAGCATCTTGAATTGATAATTGTTTTCTTTTTACCAAAAATGGCGGTCTTATTAATTCGATTTTCTTTTCAATGCATTCATTTGCTATTAAAAAGCCCGTATCTACCATTATTGTATCCTCATTTGGTGTCAATTTGTCCAATAGTCTTGATTGAATAAAAATTTCTTTGTCTGAGATACGACCACCACAAACAGGAATTACAAATGTAATTAAACCATATGGTACTATTCCAATCATAACTTTTAATGTGTGGTCCCCCTTGTAGAGAGAATAAGTCATTACACGGCACTTACGACTTCACTTTCACTATCACTTTGTAAAAGTGATTCTGTGCAGCCCAAAATAATTCTTGCTTTAGGAAATTTCTTAAAACTAACAGGTATCCTATTTTGAATCCCTTCTTTTCCTGGTCAGGGGATTGCAGGTTTTAATACTTCAGAAAGAACTTTCACCGTTATCTGAAAATAATTTCTACATGTGTTTGCCGAGACATCCAATATAACAGAAAGGCAAAGAAAAGTGAGGTCAGTTACTTAGCAAACACTAGAACAATATATTGTTTTAGCTGAAGCAATAATGATTTCGAATTTTTGTTTTCCAATAAACTAACAGCTTCTCGAGTGGGTATTTCAGTGAATGCATTTAAATTGCGATTTGTTTGTATCAAATCATACAAAGTAACTTTTTGCCTTCACTTAATCCCCTAAATGGGTCTCTAAGATGGGGTCTCTAAATGGGTTTCTAAAACTGCACTAATCGATGTACCTGTGTTAATTTCGATTTCATCTTCCGTAATTGTTGACGTTGTTCGATCTGAGTCAATCAGTACATTTTTTGAAATAGATACTGTACTAGAGAGATGCCTTTGTTTTGCTAGTTTTGATCTTTTTTCTCGACATGGTCTTTGTGAAGAGGACAACACTTTGTCCAAAGATAGAATAGGTAGATTCTCAGATAGAATGGAACCTTTTTTAAAAATTGTTTGACAGTCCTCACATCTAAAACATAAGTAAAACATTATTTCAATGATTAAGAAAGAACCAGGCTGAGACAATATTACCTAAATAAATTTCCTATCAAATATGAATTACCTGGAAAAAAGGTATACATACATTCATGAATTTTGTCACAGGTTTCGCAATACGAAGAGCTACTTGCCAGTTTTTTCGTAATTTCTCGTCCCTTGAAAAGTAGTGGAGATGTATATCTTTCATACATCGAGCAGAACATTGTGGCACTGAACAATATCTATTACTTTTCTTCTCGCCCATTATTTTTTAAAATTTGATGAAATTTATACCAGTTTTAAACTCTTTATTGAAGATTTTACATTCATCCCTATTTTATGAGTTACCTATTTTGACAGCAGTTGGCAGCACGGTCGTTTGAGAACGCGAATAACTTTGTCATATTGCTACGCGTATTCGTCTCCTCGTTCACACCATCCTTTTACCTCAGTCTTCAGTCTTGGCCTACCACCTACCACCAAAGAATATAGACGCATATATGCGTCTATATTCTTTGCTACCACGACTATTTAACATAATATTACATTATCTGCATTTAGTTTATTACGTTCTATTATAATCTTATGACATGAGCAATAAATATTAAAAATAAAACTACACATTCTTTTCTAAAAATATATATTGTTTTAGGTTTTACATTAGTTGTATAAAAATTATCATTAAAACATACCTTCTTAAAAGTAAAACTACTCGTATCACAGTGAAAAAAACTAACGTGCAAATTGTTTGAAGGGGTTAATGGTATCTATTTAAGGATGATACAAATGATTATTATATTATATACATTTTAAACTTTCCATTACCTATTTTGGGCAAGACATACAAAATCTAAATAATAACTTTTTTCTTAAATTTATTTTAAAGCTCGTTTGATTAAACACAACAATATTTTATGAAGAAACACAATAAACTAATATTCCTGGAAATTTTATTTAACTAAAAATACAATTTGTATTGTTTTGTTAACTTATGTTCAACCTGCCATGTATGTTATTCATGTATAATTTAGGTAACATAAAACACAACACTGCTGTTGGTTTTTTGAGATTATGTTTTGTATTTTAACGAAAAAAAAAAATAGTATTAATAGGTCAACATTCCTGTCTCTAATAAGATTTAGGTAAAAACATAAAAATTATCATTCTTCTGGGGAAGCTGATGTTTCAGCCAAACATGACAAGCTGACTATATTCTGTGGACATTTAAAACAGAATGCGTTTTATGTTTTCTGCAATATTATTGGTTTAAGATGCAAATCAATTGACCTATTTGTTCATTCAAATTTGCCATCTGTGAATAGATACTTAAATAAAACAATCATGACATCAAAATGTGAAATGCAAAATGTCGTAGTGGATTTCTTAGTGGTATTATCAGTGAAAACTGACATTGCTTTAAAGAATCTACAGAAACTTTATTTTACCCAGCTTACGGATATTAATAAGGGAAACAGGGACACGTGCTCATGTGTATTTATTAAAAGTATTTGTATTTCTAATTGGTATATTCATAATATATTTTTTACGCCAAACTTCATCCGAACACCTTTTTATACTTTTTATCCATACAATCTCAAGTTAGATTACATCCTACAACTGTAGGAGTAGCAAATTCATGGTTACTTGTGTCGATGTCGTTTGGGGCACACATTTGAAACACCCCCTCAGTTGGTACAAACAACCACAGCATTGTATAGCCACAGCGTCTTTTCATACAGGAAAATGTTTTAGGAAATCGTAGCGTTAGAAGGAGACAAATGTTATGGCGAATGTTAGCAACCATGGGAAGTGGGATTATTATGTCAGGGCCGTAAAATAGAAACATTTGAGATTTGACTGGTACACAAGTAATATAATTACAGAGTATCAAGTATATAGTTCACAATCGAGGTTATATATATATATATATATATATATATATATATATATATATATATATATATATATATATATATATATATATATATATATTGATTTATAGTATCAGCAATCAGTCAGGAAATAAAACTCTATTTGTTCAGTCTCAATATTTCGTCACGATTTTGTGACTTCTTCAGGAGAAAACTGTAAATTTATTAGAATAATTAATGATTATATGTAAACAAAATGAATATTTTAATACTTACAACTATAAGAATGAAAATTTAAATTTTTTTGACATATCTAAATAAATGACATATTTGTTTGATTTTATTAAGGAGTTATGGTAACCGCAATATGTTATAGAGTGAATTCCCGTTGTACAATTTTCAGCGAGTAGGTTAAAATAAACAATTATTACTATGACAGTATTATTCATTTTATAAAGTGGAAAGATGGAATTAATAGAATTGAGAAAGAATCAGGAACACGATAAATTGATCTATAAAATGTAATTGATGGTATGTAGTCAGTTACTGCAATACTGATATTTAGGAATGTAATAAAATTATAGGTACAGTTACTAGAGAATTACTAAATTTGTGTTTAAAGGTTAAGATCTATCATATTATATATTGTTTAGTATGTTGCAGTAGATATTACTTAAATGATTGGTGTCTGTTTTATAATTGATAGATTCAGGAGTTTTATTAATGTGTACCATTTCAAGGAAAAGCCGATTTTTATAATTATCAACTTGTTCCAAGATTTTTACATTATTAAAGTCAAAGTTATGTCCTGTCTTCAAGTGGTGGTCCACTAAGGCACAAGAGTTTTTTTGTATGTTACAGTCACTTTTGTGTTGAGTGACACGTTTTTTAAGCCACTGTTGACTTTGACCAATATAACAACTTTGACATTGACTGCAATTTATTCTATAAATTATATTACTCATTAATGAATTTGGAGTTTTAACTTTTATTTTTGAGAATAACCTTGAATTTAGAAGTGGATTGTATTTAATTAATTTAACATACCATCAATTACATTTTATAGATCAATTTATCGTGTTCCTGATTCTTTCTCAATTCTATTAATTCCATCTTTCCACTTTATAAAATGAATAATACTGTCATAGTAATAATTGTTTATTTTAACCTACTCGCTGAAAATTGTACAACGGGAATTCACTCTATAACATATTGCGGTTACCATAACTCCTTAATAAAATCAAACAAATATGTCATTTATTTAGATATGTCAAAAAAATTTAAATTTTCATTCTTATAGTTGTAAGTATTAAAATATTCATTTTGTTTACATATAATCATTAATTATTCTAATAAATTTACAGTTTTCTCCTGAAGAAGTCACAAAATCGTGACGAAATATTGAGACTGAACAAATAGAGTTTTATTTCCTGACTGATTGCTGATACTATAAATCAATATTTAAAACAGTACGGTCGAAAAAATAATTTGAAAAATATATATATATATATATATATATATATATATATATATATATATATATAAATATATATATATATATACATATATATATATATATATATATATATATATATATATATATATATATATATATATATATATATATATATATATATATATATATATATATATATGTTCAGTAGTTTGCAGATGTTTACATGCATCAAATAAAGTAATTAGTGTGTTGTACGCTAGGAGCGCAATATCGAAATGTACTCTTGGTACTCTACTATACCAACAGTCAGTATTTCCACGCCAAATGAAACCCATTTTGAAATTAATAACGGATTTGTTTTTTCGGTCTAAAAATATGTTTTCTGAAAATTATAGTTAAGTTTAAGGATTATTCTAAAGGGTGTAATTATTGTATATATACTATAATTATAGTATGGTTGCTAACACTGGTCATGGCTGCGCAATCTCAGAGAGCGGTTTAATTGCTCGTCTAACGAGATTTTTACAGCAGCAGTGAACAGAATTTAAATAATCATGAAGATAGCCAGCCATCTAAAGAAGACGGCCTCTTAAGAAGAAGAAGATACTTGATTTGCTTATAGACATGTACTACAGGGATATATTACTGTTCATGATAATATAAAGAATGATATATTGATGACTTGATGATTATAACATATGCCCACTCTTTTATGAGTTACTATTCTACTGTACTATTGCTTATTAATATAGCAAAGAGTATTTTCTTTACTTAAAGCTACGGATATTAGCTTTATTTAATGATATCTAGTATTGTTACTCTCTATTTATCCTGCCTTATACTATCAATTTTTGGACGTAAACCTCTCCTTGTCTCTTCTATTGGTCTGTACCTAGTACTATATAATCATCTATCCAGTTCCAATCTTATCTAATATCTATTTCTTTGGCTTATTGTGAATGAAGTTTTTTCAGTGGTATTGGCACTAAAAGATTTTCCACTCTTGCATACAAACTCTAACGATTATCTAAATACCACCACAAAGAGAGAGACAAATACGGAAACGTTTTTGGATAAAAACGAGAGAATTGTTGAAATCTTTCAGGAGAATTCAGACATTCTATATATTTCGCGTATGAAAAGCGTTTGGACATAAATTGCCTTGATACAAGTTTGTTTGCTATGTTCTGGAGTTGTTTGTTTCAATAAATTCCGATAACAATCCACCTCTGTATAGAAAATCTCTATTCAAGTGAATACATCGATATACAGACTGGATACAACCTTCTCTTGGTTCTTGTTTGTGCTATTACAGATTTGGTTAAATAACATATATGCGGTATCCATAATGAAATAACTTATAACAGAAATAAGATATTTCTGTATATTATCCACGAAATAATTTACCCTATTTTAGAACGGCATCTTGACGAATTTCAGTTTGATTTTAGAAATAGCCTATAGGTGCTGATTTAAAGAGCTAGGGATATGACCCGTAATGTTTTCGGTTGCTTCTTGGAATTTGAAAATATATTTGACAAAGAAAGCCATGAAAAAACTCATAAATCTCTTAAAAACAACGGTTATATAAAAGTATGATCGTAGAACCATAGACAACTTATAAACAAACAGGTAAAGTGGAAAACAAGTACTTGGAGTAGTTTAGTATACTCTACGAGAAATTCGTCAGGGATGTATTTTGCCGCCAATGTTAGTGGCAGAGGAACAATGTAGTCTATTTGACATTTCGATTTTCACCTTATCAACAATTTTTTTTTAACATAAAACTCTTATTTCTAATCTTATATTTAGTAATCTTAATAATAATATCAAATTATTTCATATTTTAAACAGTATATTATTTTAAATGCTCCTATTTTATTTTTAGCTACTTCTTCTTTTAATATTGGTTTTGCAGCGTAGTTAGTTTAATGTAGCAAAATCAGAACGGTTTATTTTCTTTTCTCTTTTTACAGTTTTTTCTTCATGACTAGATAATGGGTATATTATATTGATGAATTATCTTAAAGTGACATTTAATAATAGTTTTCACAAGGTTTTTTTCAAACACAATCCTTTTTTTCCTTTTCGTTAATAGGATTGATTTTAAATAAAATATATTTCACTGCGTTTGTTGTTTTAAGTGTTTAATTTATTTCCTATCCTTTTAAATTTTTCTGCAAATACTTCTACGTATAGTATTGATATTTTCCTGTAATCGTATCTTGTAAATAATATAGGATCTTGCTCAATGTTGTTTGTTCAATTTTGTCTATTCTACAAAGTTCCTTATTTATGAGCGACAAAGAATAATATTTTTTTTTACCTAAAATAGATGTTAATAAACTTTTTTCCACTAAAAACTTCTCGCCGTGATCACATATACATCTATAATATTGGTACTGGTACATACATTACGAATTAAAATAATATACATATAAAATTAGGATTTGATGTTAATATTGGGATTCAATTAAATGCAAGGCCGAATACTTGCCATGTCGGGCTAGTATGATCATGAGTTTTTCCTAGTTTATCCTTATGATTTAAAATTGGATTATTGACAAGAGAATTTTACTGTAAATATCACATTGTTTTTAAATACCAATCATATGCTGTCATTATTTTTTCTGGAAGGTATCCGAAAGTTAATGTTGGTTTCATTATTCAAATGAATTATCCTTCAATAAAGTCGTCCCAGGATCGCACCTCAAACAATTGACAATATTAATTTAAAATTCTCTACGGTAAAATGTATAATATAGGTTGTAAATTGTTATTATGAAACAGGCAGTTGCTATTAAACTATTGAAGAGTTTTTTCTATTTCCAGGTAACAAAAAAGCATTTTATTTAATTTATATTTTGAGAACATTTCCGATGTAAAAATCGAAACGTGAGGTATAATGTATTTGTAATTAAAATTTTGGTTGATTTTTATTAAATATAGTATTTAATATAAAATAGCCACAGGCAGGTAGTTTCAGAACCATAATAACAATACAAAAGTGGACATTAAAGGAATCGCTTTTAAAAGTTATTCTATAAATTGAACTGACCATAACATGGAAGTGACTCATAAAAAGTAATTGTTTCAACCAGATTTAAAATTCATAAGGAGGTTTTAACATGTCTCTTATTTACCATAAAATAAAAGTTGTGTCTCTATAATTATTTGCACTAACAGAAAAGGATTACCTAAACCGATTTTAGTTTTTAGGAAGTCATCCTAATACTTCATTATTTCTAATTTGTGCTAAAATGTATCTATGACTCTCTTTAAATTAAATTTTATACAATGTTAAATATCCTCTTAGCAATGTTGACGACTGATGCGTTATCCAGGATGTTGTTGATATACTGAAAAATAAATACACAAATTATTCTAAGAACTGAGGTGAAAAAATAACATAATAAAATGGTTTTAAACAAATGTAAATGTAGCATTTTTGAAATTAACTAAATAATTACTAGTGTAAACAATGCATTTTGTCTCGGTTTTATCCGAATAATTAGAATACAAAAGAACTAAAAGCTTGTCTGAAGAAAATTCTGTAGTGAAATATTTCTTTTCGTAAAACTGAACTTAATATCTTACTATAATGTATCTTATTTATAGGTGTTATGATAAAAGTTGGGATTTTATGCAAATTATATATCGTTCGTAAAATGAAGCTTTAGTGCAAATATTTCGGTTATGTAATGAAACGAATATTTTTTTTAACATAAAATCACATTATGTCACCATTACCATAATAATATCATCCTAAGTTTATAGACCAGGGCAGATCTGTAAAAAATCAACTAAATTTGGATGTGAGAGGTGGCATTCGGATTTTTGCAGAAATAGTTAGGTGATAATATCAGTAATAATAATTCACTTATCCTCATTCTTAAATAGGTCGGGAACATTAATAAAAAACGGGTGTGGCAGTCCAGTGGGACTGCCGGTAGAATTTACACTTCTATACACGCATTCGCCGTTACAAATTCATTTGGGAGTCAATCTGCACAATCATTACATATGTAATGCTATAGGTAAGACATAGCAGAAAGAGAAACCGAATTAATAACAACTTACTAACAATTAATAAACAACATTTGACCTGTAATAGGAGTATAGTAAATGAAGGATTGAATCAATATTTTGATGAAAATGTATATTTTTATTTTCATATATGTATGAAAGGAGTTGAATGCAAAAATTTTTTTACACATACTCTGCAGTAAAATTCATTGTTTATTTTGTTATTAATATAAAAATACAATACAATACATTGCAACATAATTCAATATAATAATACAATACAAATTAAAATGCAATATTCATAAGTATTTAAAAATGACAATAATATACATAACTTTTCTACTTAGGCATATGTTTAATTTATCATGTAATAATATCTCCTATTTTATACTAATGTATAAAAGTCCTCCCCGACTGGGAATCGAACCCCGGTCTCCCGCGTGACAGGCAGGGATACTGACTACTATACTACCGAGGACATGACACAAACGTATTTTAAAATTGACAGTTCTGGGTCATACAGTGATTTATTGAGATTATTATTTTGAAATACAAAAGACTAATATAATTATGAACATTTAATAAATAATACAAAACATATCACATCAATAATAATATTAATAAATATTTATTATATATATAATATTATATATACTTATATATATATAATATAATATATATATAATATATATAATATAATATATATATATATATATATATATATAATAATATATATATATATATATATATATATATATATATATATATATATATATATATATATATATATATATATATATATATATATATATATATATAAAATGTGCACTCGTAAGTGAATGGGATATTTTCGGTCAATTTGGAGATAAAAAAGACAAGAGTTGTGCTACTTTATCTATTTAGTATGTTTGGTGTTGATTGCATGTTCTGCAAGGGCACAAGTATGTTACTGTGAATTTTGATGATGTTAGAATTCTCTGTAGAGAACGTAACCTTAATAAGAGACAGTTTATGGAGATGTGTCATATTTTGAAACAACCTAATGCATTAAATAAGAGAACTGATATCAGCAACTTAAGCCAAATTTACCATGCACTAATACTACAAAATTGATTCTTCCGTATTCTACTTTTAAATTATTGGTTTCTTCTTCAACTTCTTTTATTATATCATAACATTTATGTTGGCATCTACAAAACTTTTCCTTAAATCTCACCAGCTGATTGTCAGTTCTGACATTCAAGCTTTCAAATACTTTATTTTGCATGATATGATCATAACAGTCTAGATCCCTAGCCTTGCCTTTGTTAATATAACATTTCAAAATTGACAATTACATTTTTTGATAGATTTTAGAATCAATCAATGTTTTCAAAAGTTAAATTAAAAAATTAATATAAAATTACTTTAATTGGGAATCTTCCGGCGTTCTGTGTTTCTGTGTTTTTGCTGATTTATTTAATAGATTAATTTTTGATGTTTCTTCACAATAATAACATCTTAATGCTACAGATCTTTTAAAGGCAAGATCATTTACTTAATTTTTTTTTCATATAGATGTATCGCTTATAATACTCTTTTAGATGAACTGATGATGCCCAATGAACATTGGGCGAAACGTCTTCAATAAATAGATAAAGTAGCACAACTCTTGTCTTTTTTATCTCCAAATTGACCGAAAATATCCCATTCACTTACGAGTGCACATTTTTTTTATATTAAATTAAACGGTCATATTCCTTAAAGATATATATATATATATATATATATATATACATACATATATATATATATATATATATATATATATATATATATATATATATATATATATATATATATATATATATAATATTAAATATATATACAAAATGAACATTTTTATATTCGAGAGGGGAAGAGAGAGAAAATATATCTTCTGTCTCTCTCTTATTCATTATCTTACATATGTAATGATTTCACAGATTCACTCCCATACAAATTTCCAACGTGGAGCGCGCGTATAGAAGTATAACTTCAAAAATTAAAATATATTTAATAAATATTTTTTTATAAATTTATAAACCAGTGACGTATGACGTATAATATAGTTATGTCACTGATCAAAACTGTACGAAAAACATGGCGACTGATTAAAAGTCGATGCGAAAAGCCCTATTAAAATCTACCTCCATTTTTAATTCTTAATTAGTACAACACCAAATTAGATAGATCTGATTGTGAGAGTTAATAATAATTATTTTATTATTTAGTGATAAAACTATGCTGTCAAGTAGGTACATATTAGTACAAGTCTTATTATATTTATATTATATGTAATAATTATTATTTTTATGTACAAACGTAATTTAAATTAACGTTTGTGGTTTTACGACCCTTAGGTACCTTGATTTCAGTACCTGAGCAAAAATTCGTCAGAAATGAAGTGCATAAAATATATAAATGGTAAGAACAATGCATATATTTGACATGTTCAATTTGACATTTAATGTGAATTAAACATATTTATGTGAAAATTTAAAACATTTTTTATGAATAAAATTCTCAAAGTACAGTGTTACATACATTTTCCTTTCCTATATTTACCATTGCCCTATTTATCTGCCCGATAAAGTTTGGATATTTTCTGAGTACATGATTGTCCAGGTAAACCATGAAATATAAATTTCTTAAAACTATCTATTACGGTTTCACTTCTCTTCTAGATTTACGGACAGGTAGGCTGTTGGTCACGGTAACTTAAGTACTCAATGTACCCAGAGGCGAAAATAAACAGACGGGTGAGCGACTCACGTGCGGTGACAGATGTTCAACGTTCCAGAGCTGAAACGTGAACCCGCTGCTGATTCTAATCTTCTTTCTCTGCTGAATTTTTTTGATTATGGATCGTTTCATCTTTGCTAGTGCCCTGTTTAGATATCTTCTGCCTCTTGAGGTAGAAGATATCTAAACCAGAGAATGTTTTTAGTAGTTTGTAGGCACTTATGTGCATTCGATTTCTAGCACTGATGGTGGATCGTGTGTCCGGAGGGGGTAGGAAGAGCACAGAAGACATAACGTATTGCTGGAACACTTGCTAAAACCGCTTCTCAAAGACCGTGATGTAGATGGTTGTTAGGGTCGTCGATCATTGTGTTCTTTTGAATAGTGCGGGTTCCCCCGCACAACATCTTGCAAACAGTGGAGAGTTGGGTTCTATATGAGGGATAAGAAATAGCCTTTCTCTCTGATTATATTCTCGGGACGTACTCCGATTTCTGGGTCTTCACGAACTTTTCTAGAATATAAGTAGGGATTTTGGAAAGAATGTGGAAAATGTCAATAGAATGTCCAATTTCTTGGCAGTGGTAAGAAGACCATATCTGATAAATCTTTCATTTTCTTGAGTTCAAATTTTGATGGACCGATTAATTTTGCCGATATATACATGGTCACAGGAACAAGAGATAGAATATACTCATACACTACAAGAGAGAGATAGAAATAGGGGCGAGGAAGACTGAGGTGAATCTTTGAGAGTAGACAAAAAGTAGGCAATAGGTAGTCTTGATACTTTCTTTACGATTCATCTAGATTATCTAGCAGCCATTATATGTGAAGAAAGCGACAAATGTAGAAGAAGAAGGATCTGAATTAGATAAAAGTGAATGTGTAGGCGGATTTAGAAAATGATCTTTTGAGGACTAATTATTTTCTTCCATTTTTTTACTGTATATTCAAATGAACGAGAAGAAAGCAAGAGAAAACGATTACAGAGTTAAAGACTCAAAGGCTTCCATAAGCATATCAATACTAACAAGGGAAAGATAACAACTCATTAGGGCTGCAAAAATATAGTTCAAAAATTATTTCTAAAAGAAACACAAGTAAAAAAAAGGCGTTTATATTTTGCTGATAATTGACGATGAAAGAAATTTCGTGTAAGAATTTAAAGGTGGGGTTATGATTAATTGTTTTGTAACAGGATATATCTTTGAGTAAGTTGTTGCTTTTTTATACGGCAAGGGACCTCAAGAATAACAGTAGCGGTGCTTTTGTCCGTTGGAACAATTAATATCTCAGAAAGGATACGAAAAGGCGAATACGATCTGCTCTAATTTGAGAATTATTGGGAGAGTGGATTGACAATGGAAACAATTTCTTCAGTTGAAATTATTTGAGGAGCACTTGCAAAAGTAAGACATTCAAAGTTATTTTCTTACTAATATATTAATTGGCGACATGATATATTGATGACGGTATGAACGATACACGGATCAGTTAAATTAACGTGATAATCTGGTATTTTCTCTGAAACAGGAGCTGGAATTTCTTCTTGCATGTCTCATTGTTTAGAAGTTAAATTTTTTCTTTTTATTTTTAAGAGTTTTTGATATTAAAAATTGAGAATTTTTTATCGAATTATTATCACGACTAAACCTGGATATGAAGATAAGAAGTCGAAGAAAAGATGAAACTTTTAAAAGGAAATTTAAACTTAAGCATTCTGCTGAACACTGTCCTCCAATAGAGGTTACTTAAATGAAATAGGAAAGGAAGATTTTCAAGCACAAAAAAGACACTGATTTTTTGTTGCTCTGCACATGTAGGCCTGCCGTTTTATCTTAAAAAAGTATTCCAATGCTCTCAAAGGTCTTTTTGATCTTAAGTATTAGGCCACCTTCTTATTGTAAAGAAAGATGCTACTCTGCGATATTTCAATGAAAAATAGTTTCGAACGGCCATAAATATGTACGCATCTTATCAAAACGTTTTAACCAAAATATATTGATCACTTTGACCAACATAATATGTTAATCAAAAAATTATATTAATTGATAATTTTGCGCCATAAGCCGGATGCCTCATTTGCTTACTGCCTGTAGCCGGCCCTGATAATCAGCGTGACAGGCTGTAGGAACAAACATTAGTATTTCAAAACACATTTTTTAATTACCGTGTATTTATTTTAGGAAATAGCCGAATAATTACACTATAAACAATAAGTAATTTTTGTTGGTGCTGTAATTTCCATTTTCTTTTGTGAATACATGTTTGTCAGTTGCTTCAAGGTTACATTCAATTATCATTGCGCTTTGTTTAAAATTGCTTACTTCAATCAGCTAATTTCGTGTAACACTTTAGTAAATATTAATGTCACCATATAAAATTAATAGTAGAACTAAGTGCTTTAGACTATAAAATTATAATTGCAGAATATAAAACATAAATAGGTATATTACGGGAAGCATTAGTCACACACTTTTTCTTCATTTTCTATTTTGTATTGAGCAATTGCCATTCGGTATTTATGATATGAGATACGATACTATTATTTTCCTTTTTCTCACTCTACTCTGAAGAAAGATCTGTAGAATCAGAGGGCGGGCATGTTTTCGACGCTGAAGTACCTGAGGGTCTTAAAAGTACCCTTGTTTTGGACGCTGCCGGAAGGATTATCGCAGGTACCAGATATTAGATATAATTAGGGTTTAATGATGGTCATTGAAATTTACTTAGTTACTAGTTATTAGTTTGTCAGAGAATAGTGGAAAGTGAACATGGAAATTTCAACGTTAGTAAGTAATCGTGGTAAAATTTTGCTCAAAGTGAACAGTTTTACTTTTTCTCAAGATAAAGTACTAAAATCGGGAGAAACGTATTGGAGGTGCGTAAAACGGTCGTGTAAAGCGAAGATATTCACGAAAGGGCCAGAAAAGTTAGTGATCCGAAGTAATCTAGAACATAATCACGAGTGTGATATCAAGACGCTTAATAGACAGATTGTGCGTAGCAGTGCCAAAAGGAAGGCTAAGGATAATTTGACCGAAAGGCCGTCCAAAATCATACATAGTGCTGCGTTGAAAGAAAATGTAGATTGCTTGAGCCACATGTCTGTTAAAGACGTTAATTTAATACGAAATCAAATATACAGTGAACGGCGAATGGCTCAACCGAAACTGCCCAAAAGTAAAGAAGAAACTATTGCTGCGGTAAATATTATGAATATCAAAACACTTAAAGACGAGAATTTTATATTTGCGGTTGAACTAAGTTCTAACATTATCATCTTCTCGTGTAACACTAACATGCGTTTTCTGTGCGGCAGTGAAACGATTTATATGGACGGTACATTTAGTTACTGTGCTCAATATTCCAAGCAATTTTTTACCATACATGTATTTATCAATGGACATTATATACCATTGTGTTATTGTTTACTTCCTGACAAATCGGAACAAACCTATATAAAACTATTTAATGTTTTGAAACGCAAATGTGAAGTAATTGGTCTAAAATTCAATCCAAAAATAATTTTCTCCTATTTTGAAATTGCTATCCACAATGCTGCGCGTTTTGAATTTCCAAATGTGCACATTAAAGGGTGCCGTTTTCATCTTATGCAAGCTTGGTATCGTAATATCGGTGGTTGTGGCTTAATTCGGGAATATAAATTGGCAGACAGTGAAATATCTAAATGGCTGAAATATATTTTGGGCTGCCATTTTTACCTCCCTCAGAAGTCGAAGAATCTTTCATATATGATTTTATGGCTATTCAACCAAAGGATTCAAAAATTGAAAAGTTTTCCGACTACTTATTGGACAACTACATTGGCGACCATGCAACATTTCCGTCGGAGATGTGGGCTGCGATGAGTGAGAGTTTACAATTAACACCTAATGCTTGTGAATCGTTCCACTCGCGTTTTAATGATAATGTTTACCATGCTCATCCAAATATTTTCCATTTTATTGATGTTTTAAAAAATTTTCAAACTGAAACTTACATTAAAATTAATAGTGTCTGTAATAGTGAAAGTAATAGACTTAAAGATCCAAAGAGTAGAAAAAAAATTATGTTCGTTAGAAATAGGATACATAAGTATCAAACTAACTGTATCGATCGATTCCATTTCGTAAAATGTATGTCGTATTTATTTCAAAGTGACAAATAAACCTTATCAAGCTTAATCTCTAGAATTTTATTACCTGACTTTCCATTTACATTTCAATTACACCCAGCGTCCAAATCATGTATGCAGAAACAGGTAGTTTTATTTTTCAGTGTCGAATTTTAAATTTAGCGTCCAAATCATGCACGCCCGAATCAGAATCACGTCTTCTAAAATGCGAATCTTCACTTTTAACACTAGCACGACCGGAAGTGGTCATTTAACCACAAAACCGTTACCAATCTGTAGTTTTATTCGTTGATTATTTCTTACGATTTTATACATCGTTTTAGATGTATTTGTAACATATATTTGTAAAATTTTCGTTGTAGTTTATTAACAAATAAGGCTTATTTTATGACGTATAAACTTTACACTTCACAGTGCTTAGAAAGAGTTATAAACCCCAATTATGTATGCAACATGCTACAGAGGTGGCAAAATATTTTAATAAGTTTCAATAAACGATTACATTCCAATTCGGCCCCTGCTTTCCACATATGCCTTTCACACATTGAAAAAGGTCTAAATACAATAGAAACTGGTTTCTACATTTTTTTATTTACAAAAATAGGTATGCTTTTGGGACTTTATATTAACCCTCACTTGCATTGAGTACAGTGTCCAGCGGACAGTTTTTTTTACCTCCAAATAATATATTTTAAGTCTATGAAACTTGTGCAAAATGCATAAAATCCCGTTCAATGGACTCTAATCAAGTAACTACTACCGCCATCTACAATATTGATTTTGAAAGTCAAAGTTTGTTTATTTTAGTATCTATAAATCACCTGACCGCGATGGCCACCTGTGAATTGCCTGACATAAGTGCCCGTAGTTTCTATGAAAAAGCAAAAAAAAAATAAGAAAATATTTCTCTTATAGAATTATGTATTTTACACAATTAGCCTTTGTTATAATTTCAAAATAATTGAAAAACTCACTTCTTCCACTAGGGTGGACATCATGCAATATGTAACTAAGAATTCCACTCTTGTGGTATTTTTCATGAGTATAATTTTCAGAGAGGTAGAAGGTTTCTTGTTCACATATTTTTTGTTATTTTCTTGTCAAAGCTGTATTATTTATTTATGAATTTTCGAGGGCATTTTTTTTATGTACTTATCTATATTATTTTAGTGGAAATAAATACATTTTATTTATTGACATAATATTACTTCTTCAATGGGAAATTTTATTCTATTTCAGAAAGTACTTTTTGATTATGTACACGACAATAGGGATGAAACACCTTTATGTTTACCAGAAAATGAAGAATTTATAGGTATCGATAATTGACATTATTTATGATTTACCAGAAGGTTCAGATTTGGAATTTGATTACAATGATGAAGAGACGTATTCGCTCAAACATGTAACGGCTGAAGACCAAATTGTTAAAAGTGACTTAGAAGAAATACAGTCAGAAAACAGTGACGATGATATGAGTGATGACATTCCATTAGATCAGCGTATTTTGGCATTTTCATCAAAACATAAAAATCAAGAGAAAAAAAACTAAAAAAGGTGAGAAAAAAGATTGGAAACGATGCAATAATGACAGCATGTATGGGCCAGCAACTTTGCCACAGTTTAGAGGAACAGAAAGTATTCATGTTCAAGGAAAAAATCCCATTGAATATTTTTTATCACTGTTCACCGCAGACATAATGGATGATATCTTCTTTCAGACCAATTTATATGCTGGCCAAAACAATAAATTAAATTTTGGTTTTACAAAATATGAGTTATATGTTTTCTTGGGCATAAATTTAGTGATGGGGTACATCAGATATCCCAGAATACGGCTTTACTGGTCAAGTGATAATGGCCTGAGAATGGACCTTATTGCAGAGGCTATGCCTGTGAATAGATTTGAATCTATTTTGAGGTTTTTACATTTCGTAAATAATGATAATAATTACTATTTAAATGGGAATAAGCCACAAGAAAATAACTTCAGAACAATAATAATGATAATGTAAATCAAAATGCCACGGACAAATTGCGAAAAATCCGACCATTTTTAAATAAAATTCAGAAAAACTTCTTAGGTACCACAGATCCAGAGGAATACCAATTAGTTGATGAGCAAATTATTCCACTAAAAGGAAAATCAGGTATAAAGCAATACTTACCAAAAAAATCTAAAAAGTGGGGAAAGTTTGGGTAAGAGCTGGAATTAGTAGATATATGTATCGTTTTGAGGTTTACCAAGGAGCTTCGGGAGACAGAAGTCAAATTAGTAAACTTGGGGCGTGCGTTGATGTAGTTTTGTGCCTAACTGACGACTTAAAAAGAATCAATCATAAAGTATTTTTTGATAATTTATTTTGCGCACTTCCCCTTATCGAAGAACGCATAAAAGTTCTACAAAGACTACAAAATTGTAATTCTGTTATGAAAACAGATAAACAAATGAAACAAGAGGGTCGGGGAACTTCATCCGTTGCAAGTACTGAAGGTGGCAATATAATTTTTTTTAATGGCTAGACAACAAGACTATTTACATTGTTTCTAATTGTGCTGGAGTAGAACCTCAGAATAAAACAAAACGCTGGTGTAAATCTACTAAGACTACTATAGAAGTGAACAGACAATTTTCTGTTCAGTTTTATAAGAAAAACTTGGGAGGAGTAGACTTGATGGTCCAGTTGTTGGCCCTGTATCCTCTAAGGAGAAGAAACAAACGCTGGTACATAAGAATTTTTATGCATTTTGTGGATATTCTTGTTGTGAATGCATGGATTTTGTACAAGAAAAATGAAAATCCAAAAAAAGATCTGCTTGAATTTAAAGCAAGTATTGCCAGAGCATTAATAAATTTGGTAACGCAGAAAGAAAATAAACGAAGTAGACCTTTGTCTGATACACCAACTCCCATTTTGAAGAAGAAGAAACCGTATCATCATGCACCTCCTGAAATTAGACAAAGTAATTGGGGGCACTGGCCACAACTAACTGATATATCAAATGCTCGAAGATGTTACTCTAAAGCTTGCAAAAGAAAAACAAAATACATCTGTAAAAGGTGCAATGACAAGTGTTCATCGTGCTTTGAACATTTTCATATCAGTAACTGACGCTTCCGCGATTCCGCAAGTGCATAATGACCACTAGAGTGGATGGACTATTTTTTAGGTTTTAAGAAAAATATTTCATGTTTTTACACTTACTATACTATTTTCTAATATTAATTTTTAATATTTCGCAATAAAATAATTTTTCTAAGAAAAAAAATTCTTTAAAATTATACGTGAGAGAGTTAAACTAAGACATATTTCTGACGACATATCAGATAGGTAGAATAGATAGAATAGATCTGTTGAGGAGATATCCTCAACAGATCCTAGCTTTTTTCAAAAATGTCTAAAACAAAAAATTCTAAAGTTTTACCTTTTAACTTTTTAGGGAAAAATAGAACTAAAAACACAGAAGAGGACAACGATATTAGTGATAATGCAACCATCAGATCCAACTTCTCCTGATGGAAAAGCAGAATAATTTTAAGTAGCTGACGACTAATTATTAACAATACAATTCTGCGTTTTATAAAATGTTGTACTGAAGCTGAACGGAAGAATTAGAATGCTTCATTGGATCTATATGCTCGCGGAACGTATGGTGAACATGCACTCTGCTTAATAAATGTATGGTTATCAAAAAGGCGATCTTTGCTTTATGTGGAGGAAATTATGTGATCTTTGCTTTACTTAAAAAATTAAAAGATTACAAAGTTTTCAAACCGATAAACTGGCATTGAACTCTTGTATTTCGAATGGCTGTAAAGATAATATCATGTGGTGCTACAAATATTAAACATAACTGCAGCTGTTTTCTACAAGTTAAAGCTGTTTTCTGCACGGTAAAGCTGTTTCCTATGCGGCAAATTTGTTTACTACACTAACACCCGGTGAAAATTACTCAGTATATGGCCAACAAATTTGATATCATGGGCAATATCTTCACAACTGCAGTTCTTAACCAGAAATTAAAAAGTACGTTGATGATCTCAATTTTACAAAGTATGACGTTGATGATGTCAATCAAATGTCTCAAAAATATACGTTAAGGATTGCTTCCCGAAGATCCACATGTCAAATACTTTACTGCAACCAATGCATGGATTTTATATCAAGAAGTAAACAAAATCAGAATAAGTCGAAAACGACTTTTATTAGGATTTAAAGTGTTTAATCACCTCTATAATTATTCAAACAGAACAGCCACTCCCGGCAAGTCATTATGAACGAAACGACAACTATGTGAAGGAACTTTATTATCGGAATTTATAGGCCATATTCCTGAATTGTTTATAACTAAGGTTTCGTTTGCGTCTGCGGCAGACGTTAACAAAGGCACTGAGATAGCGAAAGTAGACCTGACTTCGTATCCTTACCATCAACTACTGATTCAGTTGTCAGACAGTTAGTTTTATCCTATTGATGACTGGGCCTACTATAATAATCTTCATCATGACGAAGAAAACCACATGTTCGAAGATTTAGTTTACACAGTTACTAAGGCGAGTGGGTGAAGCTACCATCTGTAGAATTAGGCCTCAATGCCTCTAAGATTGTATCTTTCCTATTCAAAGATGGCGGTGATATTGGAGTTCCGAGAGTCAAAAGGTTCAAAACGATGTGACTTTACTAGGCAATCGTGGTTGGCTACAATTGTCCCACAATTTCAGCTCCGTCTCATATTATGAAAAACATGAGTTATTGTCATCTTTTCAATGTTGGAATTCGGAATTAACTGTTTCTGTAAACAACTTATGTACCTCGCAGATTACTGTACTTAATAGAGCAATTTCCACGATTGCGATCTATCGATATTCAGCTCTCATATTGGGTTTCGTCTTATCTTGGATTTAGTGGTTGAGAGGAAGGATACGAGGTTATGCTTCGTGCGCTACTGCATCGGTTTTGGTAATGTCTCGTGCAATTGTAGACGAAAGTTCAGGAAAGTGATCACAGCATATCAACCAAGATAATAACGGGCCTTTACAAAATACCGGCTGCGAAAGCCTATACTCGTTGATGAAATAAAAACTATGTGTAAACATAAAACGAGTCAAGAAAGCAGTTCATTAAAAAAATGCATCTATTGTACTTGCAATTAAATGGTAAATCGAACAATTTATAATAGTTGTTAAATTACATTAGTGCGGTGGTTCTAGTGTTAAAGGATAGCAGATACATTAATAAATGCTCGTTTTGCTTTTGTATTCGTTATTCAAGCTATTTCAATTGCTGTGTATATCAGCTTTGTCCTATTTCGATATATTGGTGATTAATGATAATTGTGTATCGGCTTATAGATAATAATCTTTTTTATGTCAAGAACAGTGTAATTACGTATTGTTATTAATTCAAAGCTATTTTAAGCTGTTTGACTCTAATAAGGAATATGTTACAGGATGGTTAAATGTTATGTGTGGTCCATATTGTTTTACGGTATAGAGACATGGTCGTTAAAAATTTCTTTCAGTAACAAGGTGGAGGCAAGTAGAGTAAGGAAGTCTTAAGTAGAGCAAATGTTTAAAGAGAATTAAGAATTGTAAGAAAGCTTGAGGACAAGAGAGGAGTAGGTAGCAAACAAATATGGCTACGGAATATAAAGAACTGGACAAGCATTAATAACACTGGCGAGCTCTGTCATCCGCGTAGGATTGACGTCTGGCCTTATGATAATTCGCAATGCACTATAGGTTTTAGAAAGTATTTCGCTTCCATGACACTGTGGCAAAAACCCAACATAAGCAATAATCCAGTCTGTCCTAGGCATAAAAATACGATATATTTGCAAAGATTAAAGTCTAGAAAGCCAACAGCAAAAACTGCTATTGGCGGCACATGGCCCATCTTGAGCAGCACGCTCTACTATAATCTAGCAAACAAAAAGTGAAATTAGTAATCTAAAATGACGCGTCTTAATTGGTCGAAAATACCCGAAATCACGTGTCAATCATGAATTCTCGGAAATTTTGAATTCGATCATTGGCGGCGCTTAAGAAAATATGTCTCCTTGCTGGTCATTTTACATTGAATATTACCTTTCCGCTTATAATAATAAAAATAACACATTAGTTCTAGTTTATAAAATAAGTTTTCATGAAGCATATTGTTACAAATACAATTGTCCCTGCGATTGATCCCACGCATTCGGCAGTAAACAGAACGAGTCATTTATCAAGATTCGAAGTTTATTTCTGAGAAAAATTTAATTCCCTTGGGTGTCAAAATAACAAAGCTAGTCTATTTAATAGCAGAATTAATCAATGTCCTGACATTATGTAGAAATGTGTTTACACAGCAAAATGAAGGCACTCCAGATGAATTAGCAGCTAAATGAACAATTTCTGGAACTAGGCAACAAAGTGAATACTTTCATTTTACAAGTGTCAATAAAAAACTGAAAATCCCATCAAAGGAAGAAATACAGAGCATATTAATAATGATGCAACAGGGGCATAGCACCTGAAAAGCTGAGGAAGAATATAAATAACTACGTATAGAAGAAAAAAATCTACCGCAGAAAGAAGAGAGAAAATATGAACAAAGAACTTCAAAAACTACAAGAAATATGTAAGCCAACAGAGACAAGAAAATTTTACCAACAAAACATAAAATAATTCAAACAAAAGATGTAAAGAGATAAGGAGGGTAATATATTGACAGAACAGCAAGAAAAACAGGAAAATTTAAATATTTTGACAACTTAGTTGGAAATATTTTTATTTTCAAATAAAATTAGAGCTCTAGAAACTTAAACGCTACCGACATAAACCATTATAACTTGAATCATTTAGGTATAGTATTGTTCAATTACAAATTAGTCCATTAATTTGTAATCTCACATTAACATTAATTTCCTAAATTTGTATAGTTTCACCGTGTATAATTGTGAAACATATCGATTAGTAGCTTAATTGCAGTTTGTTCAACTTTCCGCAAACTATAGATTGCCTAATATGTATTGAGGAAATACCTGCAATTATTTCCTCGGTTCAAATTATATTTGCAAGCTTTCAAAAGTCAAAGGTTTTTGTTCTATGCAGAGGGCAATACACTTATTTGATGAATCGTAGCATTTTAGTGAGATTATAAATATAGCTTAGGGACTAGTTTGGGCCGCAGTCTATTATAAATTTTTACCTTAACAGCAACTATAGTGTAATTATTCAGTAGTTGTCAATAAAACTATATTTTACTCCACAACTTTATGCAATAAAAGAACGAATGACTTTCTTAAAACATAACAAATACTTAAAAAGACGCGTCTTGTGTTCCATGGGGACAATATACGAATACATTTTATTTATTGTAATTTGTTCCTTTTTTGCGGTCCTCTAATTTCTTCAAGTGTACATTTGTTGCTCTTTTCTTAACTTATATTAACGCGTTGTAAATGAATAAATGGCATTCAAATATGCCAATGAAGATGTCCTCGCTTTACAGTTTTTATTAGCGATATATCTTACGCAATAAAAAATTTTAATGAAATAATTTTGAACATGTTATTCTAGCGTTCTCTTCTTTTAAAACTGTTTTAGAAGAAATAAATAATTTTCTGTCCAACCCTTATTGACCTATTACTATTTCCGATAAAACCCATTATGCGTGTACATGAGAGTCATAAAACTTACCTTCAAAAGTTGTAATTCGATTGGCTTCTTCAACTCAGGCCACAAAATCTTTAATGCTTCTGGGGCTAGCCTTGAAATAGCTTTGTTAATAAGTGCTCCAGTATCTGGATCATTCATCATGTTCTCGAAGTTGTTCTGAAAAAGTTGTATTTAATATTGAACTATTTTCATTTATTAATCCAAGTAATATAAAAAAATTGTTATATAGACAAAGAAAATGGAAATTTGCACCTAATTTAGAATTTAAACATACATCTTTTTTGATTAGCAATCGTTAAGACGATCTTGGATTTCCCTGGTTTCTGATAACTGATTACAAAAAAAAAATAACAAAGGTATAATGAATGTTATTAGGCAGGCGAAAAATAAATGGATGAGTGAATAGTATGAAGAAATTGAAATATTTTAGCGAAGATAAGAAGTTACAGGAAACTATAAACCTAAAAGAGCAACTTGTATAGTAGATAGGGATGGTAGATCCGTAATGAAAAATAAAAAATAATGCTTTGAGATCTAGAAGAGTTATATAGAAGAAACATTTGAAGATAAATGACACGTATTATTGTTTAATATAACCTGTAGCAATACCTCCAATTATTATAACTAGTGTAGAAATAGCAATAAAATAACTAAAGACGGGAAAGCAGTAGGGCCAGATGAGTTTTACTAGGAATTCCTAAAAGAATATACAAAACAAGAGGATACTATGCATTAAATCGATATTCAATAAGATTTATAATACAGGTTAAATATCACAAGAGTGGAGTGCGGTCGTTGTCTGCCGAAGAAACCTAATACAACAAAGTGTGAGGAGTATAGAATCATTAGCTGAATTAGTCATTTACACAAAATCTATCTAAAGATAATTCACAAGAGAATCGATAGAAAATGCTAAAGAACAACTTACACATATACAGTTTGTTTTAGAGATGCTGTAGATACAAGATAAGCAAGTTCTGTTACAGCGCTGCAGAGATATTAACTGTGCCATATGTAGCAGTTTCGCAACTGTATATAAATCGTAAACTATCAATAAGCACGCAACAACAAATCCTATGACCATTTGTTATAGAAACCAACGTCATCGAAGCAGTGAATCAATTTGTATACCTGGGAGCGCTCCTTAACACTGAAAATAATACTACCGCAAGGATAAACCTCAGAATTTGCACTGCTAACAGATGCTATTTTGCGTTCAATTTCCTCCTTAAATCCACAATTATATCGAGAAATACAAAAATAAAAACAAAACAATAATACGCCCAGTCCTAACATATGGTTCAGACACCTTGACTCTAACAAAAAGAGGTTAATAGGGCATGTACTTAATACAGATGGAACAAAATGACACAGCTAGAAAAACCCTCCTCGATAGACCCATTGGTCAGAGAAGAGGAAGATCCAGAACAAGGTTCCTTGATAAAATCGATGAAGACATGAGAAATATGGGAATACGTGCTTGGTGGAGAAAGGCGATGGATAAGGACGACCGGAGAGAAATTCTTGAGTAGGCTAGGACCCACGCAAGGTTGTAAAGTCAGAATGATGCTATTTCTGTATTAGAAATCATTTAATTCACCAAATATTTTGAACTTTCGATGAGTTTTCCCTTTTTCTTGTTGTCGCTGATATTTTTTTGAATTTTTCGAGTGCTAAAATATTTTATCATATTCCCTAAAAAATTCAGACATAGTTTTCCAGTTTAAAAATATCATCTGTCCTCGAGCAGAAAAAAAAAACAAAGAGCAACGAGTTTTAACATATTTTAATAATTATCGGACAATTAAAAAACACAAAATTTGAATTACTTACCTCAAGTTTCCTTATTCTGGGATTAATTTTAATATTTTCTACTTGTAATTGACCGGGCAAGGTGAACTTTAGGATTGTTGTAGTTGCTACTTTTAGATATATTATATTTAGCCTAAAATAAAAGAAATTACCTCATCACATTATAAAAATTAAGTGTGTATATGAGTATTATTGAAACATGAATGTTTTTATTTATGTACTCGGACATGGCACAATTTGTGTTGCCTCTGGAATGTTCTATAATTTAAATATGTTTAATACGTTGAGTGCCATCATACACACAAATAAAAAGGTTCCATAGGCCTTATAAGTACTTTTTTGCAATAAATGGTTAGACCAGAGTGGCTTCATATGGCTCTACGTTCCACTTTTTATCAAATGCTTTTCGTATGTATACGAAATTGCGGTGTACTTGATCTATTTTTATGTTTATTACGGAGCTCAAACTGGTGGGGTGAAAAAATGGTGGGGGAGTATGATAGTATTTTTATTAGTAATATCTTTGCAGTTTGGACATAATTGGTAGCAATTATATTGGTCTATATAATTCTACGTTATCGATTTTCTCGGTTTGTCCCGGGATCATAATTAGTTTAGTTGTTTTACACGTTATTAGTACGTATTGTAGCCTGAATGCAGCATTTATGAGAGTCATATTCCAGATAATCTCAGTCAAATTAAGTTAATTGGGATAGATATTGTTTTTTTATTACTTTAGTTACGTCTTTTGGTGTGATAGACTTTATTATTTCTGTATCAGTACTGGTTACTGTATCATCATTATCGTCGTTTCGCTTTGATCATTATTTTTATATTGTGATTTTAAAATATAATCTTTAAGTTGTAGCAAGATCTTGTTGTGTGTTTTGTCTGTTTAACTCGTGTGCTAGTTCAACACTTGTATAGCAATTATCCGTGAATAATGTTCTTCCGATACCTAAAAGAGGTTCCATGAGTTCCATACCTACCCTAAAAGTTAAGGATTTCTCTGATGGCATTTCATTTTCCCCTTAAAATTTTACCGCATATGTATAACCTTCAGATATACAAAGTTTAAATAGCTTGATCCCATATTTATGCCTTTTTCCAGGTAGATATTGAAGAAAACTTAACCTTCCACCGAAAAGACCCCATTGTCTCGTTAACACACAGAGAATTGTTAGGAGTACAAATTTTCTAAAATTTACTATTCAAGATTGTTATAAGAGGTGAGATGTTGTGTAGTCTGTTATTTAGTGGAATATTTTCATTATCGGAAATGTGAAAACAATGTAAAAGGACCTCAAATCGTTTCCTGATAAAACCGCAACTTTGAGAAATCGCATTTTTATAAAGTGGATTGTTGCTCTAATAGTCTCTCAACTCTGGTTTCTTGTCTAATCCCATCCACATTATAACTGTTAAAAAACTAAGTAATTCATCTATATCTCTGTGTCTTGCCATTTGCACAAAAGCGAATAATTTTTGATGGTTTTATTTACAATCCAATCAACTGCTTTGTGTTAAGCATATCTATTTGTTTCTGTTGACAACAAATCTTGAATTTCATTATCAACAAATACTCAGTAAAAATCAATCGGTTTATGACCACGTAGTTGCTCTTCGTCAATTTTGAGCCTGGACTATCAGTAGATTCAAATTTATGTAGGTCTTCCGGGTCATCTATTTCTTTACACATTATTTTATCTGCTCTTAAATTAACATTGTCTATGTTTCTTCAGTTTCTCTGGGTTCCAAATAATCAACAAATTAATACAATATATCAATACTAAATCACGGACTAAATTAGAAGGACCTGCTTCGTTAAACAACTTTTGTTTCTTTCTTGGTGTACTAACCCTTTCTATAAAATAAGAAAACAGTCAAGACACCAATCTGTACAATGAGCGAAATCAATTACCACTTTATCAATAGAATAACTGGATCCAGTTTTTTCATCACTACTCGAATAAAGGTGATCGCTGTCATTCTCTCGATAAGCAAGATCAGCATCAAAGTCATAATATGATATATTATAATCACTGAAATCAGATTCTTTTAATATTCGACGAAGTTCATCTTCTGATAATGCTTTTTTGTTCATTACACGAAGATATGAATACTTTTCTTTGCAGGAAATGAATAAAATTGTCGCACACCATGATACTACAGTGGAATACAAATGTCAACAAAAATCCTAACCTACAAAAACTGGAGGCAGATTTTACCAGACCAAGACAGATTTCTGTTTTCTATGGACGAGATATCTTATAACAACACAAAAACTGCGCCCCTCACGTAGCTTCAGTCTCTTAAGAGCATCGCCACGTGACGTGTCTGTGCACCAGTGTGGTGCACATGAGGCTTAAGGTATTAAACATTCCTAAAAAGTGAAAAAAAATTGCACTTTTTTGACTATAAAACGTTTCTTTTACCTTTTAGAAAAAAATGATTCAAATAAATGGTACAAAAAACTTTTATTTTGCAGTAATTTACAAATGTTAATAACTTTGTTTTTTGTATAATGACCTGTAATATAACTACTTGATACTCTGGAAATTAATGGGTTATTAAAGTTTGATAAATCTCTGCTAGATCGATAAAATAGTTTGTAAATTATTCAATTTGTTTATCCTAGAGAGCGATTATTTAAACAAATATACTTGCTCAAAAGTGAATCTAGAGGTATCTTGCAGATCCCAATCGATTCTTTGAGACTTAAATTTTAATTTATATTAAAAACATTTTAAAAATTGTTATTAAAAAAACTGCTTGAAAAAGAGCTGACTTTTTAGTTTTTAAATGTTTATAATAACTTTGATATTTTTTATGTCATGCGCTTATAGCTAGGCTCAATAAAAAGATAGTAAAACAATACAAACTTTAAAAAAATAACTTTCTATGACCAATTGGAACCAAGATGGCAATATTAAGAAATAAATATTGATCGTATTATAAACGAAGATCTAAATTTTATGATCCGTTTTATAGATCGCATATACTAAGAAAGAGTAAAAAGGTATAAGCCGTTAAAGTGATGGTACTCGTAAAATACCGCCTGCTCGAGTTCCGTATTTTTTTTTAGAATAGAACTTCAAATTGGAAAGCACTGAAAAAATTTGCTATATTTTGGTTTTTATGGTATCCAGAAGCTTATTTTTTTTTAATTACGGTAGCTCGATAAAATAATAAGAACTGTGCTATTTTCACCTGCCGGAAAAGTTGAAAAATCCCGGAAAAATCAATTAGTTAAATGTTTCCATAAAAAATTTGAATTTTACTATTATTTTGTAAAACATATTTAAATTTTATTTATTAATGTATATTATTTACATAAATATATAATAATAATTATTAATCCTTTTTGTAAAGTACAAAAAAATTCGTTTCAAAATGTGTTTTAAAACCATTTCCTCAGAGAGTGCAAAACTTCTTAAAAAATAAGTCGTCTCATATTTTAATTTAAACAAATACATCTAGAGCATTAATTTATAATTAATATATATATTTATATATACATTAATTATTAAAATTTAAATATTTCTTACAAAATAATAGTAAAACTCTCTAGAATCCGCTGTGGAAGTTATATCATTTTAGATATAGCCTGTAATCCAAGCATGCACTTTTGTATTTTTTACGTCTTTCCGTTCTAAATTTTCCGAATTTTCCTTTGTGATTTTTACTAGTCAATGAAAGTGAAAGTTAATAAACGATTCTTATTTCAAAACCCATCCGGTATGTACGTGTTTAATTGTAATGTTTTGGCCTCCACCTATTTAGTAGTGTATTGTATACTCAGTGGCATAGAAAAAAGATCACCCAGTAATACTGAATTTATTACAACTAATTTCCACGAATATGTTTAAGTTAGGACAAAAAAAATTAATTTTCAAATCATATCGATAAAGGGACTTTTGTGATATTATCATCTGTTCTTACAAAGAAAGTAAGTAGTAGAAAGTAGTAGTATTTGATCCTCATCCAAAAAGCTACTTTAATTTTTTCATTATGTCTATTTCCTTAGAAAAATAGCTACATTTTTACGCAAAAGTATCAATACAAGGATGGTTTATTGTAGCGCATCGAATCGAAAAGGTCGTATACAAACAGGTATAGGTGCAGGACGTGTAGAAGAACGGCTCCAAACCAAGATTGCCGCCTTAACCTTTTGTCCGTGGGGGACCAGTTCACGTCTATAAAACCAATTGCAGACTAATGGTTTGTTGAGCAAGGAAGGCATATTACAATGCTAAATGTAATATATCTTCATAGGGCTTTCTTAATACCGTACTCAGTTCTTACTAGCTCTCACTATTAGGCACCGAAGTGATCGACTGCCTTGGTGTAGAGAACGATTGAACTGATACCTCGAATAGAATACCATTTTTTTAAGTAATGAAAAGACTTATAAGACCAATATGCAAACAAAGTGAAAAATATGCGTATAAATATGCACTAAATTACACAAAAATATGCATTAAATATGCATTTCTTTTAGAAAATATGCGTACTGTCAATGAAAACATATATTTAATAAAGGTATATTAATTAATGTGTATTCTAATAATTAGAAAATAATAAAACAATATAAATAAATTTAAAAACATTTTCCAATAAAAACTTATGGTTGCTATATGTGTACTAATATTTGTAAATTGAGAAATTACTTTCCAGATCAACGGATGTAATGAGAGCATATTTTAACTTCACAAGAATATTTGGTTACAAATCTATTTGTTCGCAAAAATCATAAACAAGAACGTCAGATACCTCAGTAAGTTTCTAAAACCATTGTTTTTTTGAATTATTGTTTCAAATTTTTGAAAAAATATCTTTTCCAGTGTCATATTTAACATTTTGACAAGCTGATCTAATTTCTTTCATTAAGGCCGTGCTTTGTACCAAGGACAACTTTGATGATTCTAATTGAGTAATAGTTTTTTGAAGTAAACTAAAATTTGATATAATGAATGAAAGTTGATGTTGAAGAATGTTGTTTTTGAAAATTTGTTTAGAATCTAGCAGAGATTGGGAACTTTTATCCATTAAAGCGTCAATTATATTTTTTAAATACATGAAATAGTCTGAATAGAAAAAATGACGAAATACGTTGAGATACGGAGGAAAAAGCCGGAAATACGTTGGCCCATTTTGAAGACGATAATTAAGTAAATTTGTTACCGTGGCTCTCTAGATCTCTCGATCTTTCACCCATTGAATACGTCTCGGATATTATGGAAAGGAGATTATTTCGTGGACCTCATCCTCCTCAGACTTTAGCGACACTTCGGTACAAGTACCCTGGGACGAGAAACGTCAATAGAAAATCAAACGTCTTATCAAAATTACGCTCAGATGTGTTTCTGAGTACGGTAGATATCTTAAGGTCTAACATATTAATTTTTTACATTTTTTTTACAATTCAATTTTTCTGAAATTTTGCTCAATTACTTATCTAATCCTAAGGGATGTCGACTCATCTTAAAAATGTCGAACCGCCTTTACTGCCTCGTACACTCTAAAGATGGCTTTGGCAAAGTATCCTCTGCTAAGTCTATTTTAGCTATGGAACATTGATGTAGTTAGTCTTGATAAAGAATAATTTCTTAATCTATTTCCTTACATATAATAAAACACCAATATGCTGTTGAAGTAGAAGAAGCCTACGAGTCTTGAGGTTGAAGAAAGGACCAGAGCCCTAGAAGGAGGGCTCCCAGAGTGTAAGTGACTCTAGGAGAGCCCGTGAAGGACTGACCTCCCTGACTTGAAAATCGTCCATTTTTATAAACGGGTGTGTAACATTTTAGGGATTTCCAGGTCAATTGGCCAATGACAAGGGTTACGAGGTGGGGCGATCCGCATCGGAGTACGGCACTAGTCCACAGACTAAGGCACACGATGACAGGGACATGTATACAAACAATTGTTTAATGAATTCAGTATTACTGAGTGTTCTTTTTTCTGTCACTTAGTATGTTTGCCATATTTTACCATTCGGTATCAAATATTTCAATTCGGTCTTTAATTCAAGACAAATGTTCAAGTGCTAGGAAAAACATCTGGTAAAAGGCCACCTAGAGTCAAAGAAACTTGCTGGTGGAACAATGAGGTGCAACAGAAGGTTGGAGAGAAGTAAGAGGCTAGAAAGAGCCATGACAGGTCTAAAAGAGAGGAAGATAAGGATATGTACAAGGTGGCAAAGAGGGAAGCAAAGTGCGCTACAGCTACTGCTAAGGAAATATCGTCTGCACAGCTGTATAAAGAGTTATAAACACCCGAGGGGATGAAAGGGTTATACAGCGTTGCTAAAGCAAGGGGACAAGTCATCAAAGGACTTGACACACGTAAGGTAGATTAAGACTGTGGATGAAAGAGTGTTAAGAATCGATGTTGAAGTAAAGCAAATATGGTATAAGTACTTTAGTAAGTTGCGAAATGAAGAACACCAGACAAGAGACAGAGGATGCGGGATCCCAAATGAGAATGTAATACCGGGAATGGCGAGAGATGAAGTTGTCGAGGTGTTAAATATGACGAATAACCGTCAGGCAGTTACCTCATGGAATACTCGCGGGGGTTTGGAAGGGTCTAGGAGAGGAAGGGGTTGATATTTTGTGGCAAATGATAAGAAGGATATATAAGGAAGAAAGTGTTCCCAATGCATGGAGAGAGAGTGTGATGGTATCATTGTATAAAGATAAAGGGGATATTCAGGACTGTTACAACTTTAGAGGGATAAAGTTAATGTAGCACACAATTAAAATTTGGGAGAGAACTGTAGAACATAGTTTAAGGAGAAAGACATCGATAGGAGAACAGTTTGAGTTTATGCCAAGATGGAGGACAACGGAAGCCTTGTTTGCATTGATACAATTGATAAAGAAATACAGCAAGAAGAAAACATTTGATATTTATATATCTTGAGAAGGCGTACGACACAGATGCTAGACAAGAGCTATGAAGATGTATGAGAGAGAAATGGGTTCCTGAGAAGTACGTAAGGCTCCTAAAGGATATGTATGAGGGAACGTATACCAAAGTAGTGACTACTGTCGGATTGACCGAAAGTTTTCCAGTGACGGTTGGTTTGCATCAAGGCTCTTTACTGAGTCCTTATCTGTTTAATCGTGTCATGGATATACTGACAGAGAAAGCAAGGGAGAGGGCTCCTTGGTCAATGCTCTTTGCTGATGATATCGTGTTAGTAGAGGAGAACAAAAAATGTTGGAGGAAAAGTTGTAATGTTGGAGAAGGGCTATTGAAGAGGGAGGACTTAAGGTTAGCAGGAAAGCTAACCTTAGGAAAATGGAGTATATGTGATTGGGAGGAAGAGTAATGGTTGGTGACGTAGAATTGCCTGAAGAAAAGCTAGGAAGAGTAGGAGAATTTAAATACCTTGGCTCCTACATAACAGAAAATTGGATACTTGATAGAGAAATTGCCCACAGGATGCAGTTTGGTTGGTTTAACTGGAAGTGAATAAGCGGGCTACTTTTTGATCGACAAATCACAAGGGGAAGAACAATCAAATCGGGGAAGGGCTGAAAGGAAAGATATAAAAGAGTGTGATGAGACCTGCGTTGGTGTACAGCGGTGAAGTGTGGCCTGTAAAGATCCAGGAAAAGGAGATGGAGGTAGCTAAAATGAAAATTTTACGGTGGATTTTGGATAAGACTAGAAGGAACAGGATCAGAAACGACTTGATTAGAAAAGAAGCCGGAGTGACTACAGTCTCAAAAAATATTCAAGAACAAAGACTGCAATGGTTTAGTCATTTCAAATAAAGAGATGAAAACTATGTGTGTTGAAAAATAGAGCTGTTAGAAGTTGATGTTATAAGAGGTAGAGAAAAACTGAGAAGAAGATAAAAGGACTGTGTGGCAGAGGACTTGAGAGAGAAAGGTTTAGGTAAAGAAGACCCGATAAACAGAAATGAGTGACGAGCAAGAGTAAGGAACAGTGACCCTTGAAACGGGAAAAGCTGAGGAGGAAGAAGAAGTAATTTAAATCATGGAATATTAAAAATAAAGCAGAGTTGAACATTCTTGCTTGAATGTTACTGAATGAGTCATTTAATTATTCTACCCAATTTTTAAACAGATTTATAGTTAACGCCAATTTTCAACGTTTTAAGAAAATGAAATGTTTTAAATAAATAAATATTTTTTAATGCCAATTAATATAGATACCTACTTTTAATATTTTTAATACATGTAAAGAAAGCTTACTTAAAAGGTCCATTTCCGAAAATCCTAAAGGTTTGTCCTATAAGACCGTTCACTTGGTAAGTTCCGTTAACTTTAATAGATGGGAAGGTTAAATTCAAATCCAATCTAAATCTTAATTTTCCTAAATCAGACAATTTTTCTTTGTCGACTATGAATTTGGATATTTGTCTAATTGTAATGTCTTCAGCTTTTCCCTTTAATCTAAAAAAAAAACAAAAAAATCAATATTTGTATTAAAATTGTGTGTTAAAAATAGAGCTGTACCATTATTTATAATAAATTGGTGAATTTAAAATAATTTGGTGATAACAATATGTAATAAAATAAACCAAAATATACAAATGATTAAACGTATTTTTTAACTTATAAACAATGTAATATCTCTATTTTTGATTTTAAATGCTAACTGTGAAGACAGGTAAATTATTTTGTCAAGATATTTTTGTTAATTTGTTGTTTAATTATTGCAAAAATATCTTCAAAAGTCGAATTTTTGCAAGTTATTAACAACTTTTCTAAAACTGGACAAAAAAACTTTGATTTCACGTGAGAATAAGAATAATATGACAAATATTCAGCTTTAAAAATTTCAAGACGCTTCACTTAATAGTTCTGCGAAATTGAAATTATTTACCCTATTGTTTATCCTATTATTAAAAAGCTTTTATATAAACAATTGATGGATTCGGCCGTTACTTGATGGAAATTCATTTTATGTAAAAATAAAACACTGAAAACTTTGTTTTCAAAACTTCCACAAAATTTATTATAAAATCTTATCACTACAGCTGTTTCGGCAGAGTACCTTTCTCAAGTGATTTATTTTTTGCATGCATTTACACTTTATAGTCTTTAATGAAATAAGTTGAGGAGGGGAGAACTGTTTGTCTGAAGTTGGTCATTCAGAATTATATCAGTGTTTTTTAATCTGTCAATTTCCATAGATTCTAACAAAGAGAGCTTAAGGCCTTTATTTTGTTTCTGTTGAATCTGTTTTTCTATTATTGAAAGCCCTTTTATATTCTGCTATTCGTTTATTAAAATTTCTACCAGTTTGACCGATGTAAGTTTTTGGGCAGTCGCCACATTTAAGTTTGTATACACCACTGTGTAAGTGCTTTTTATTTTGGCTCTTGTTGTTTTCAATATATTGGCCTAAGTTGTTGTTTGTTCTGAAAGCTGGTGTTATTCCTTTCTTTTTTATGTGTTTGGTTATTTTTGTTGATATTTTGTGTGGTTTTTCTTGTGTAGTTTTTTATTTAAAATTTTATTAATTGTTTGTTCGTTGTATGCATTGTTTATTGCTATTTGCTTAATGATATTTAATTCTGTCTCAAAGTTGTATTTTGACATCGGAATTTCTGTTAATCTATGTAACATACTATGATAGGCTGCCAGTTTAAGTCTGATAATTTTTAAATCTAAAAAATTTATGGATTGGTTTTGTTCTGTTTCTATTGTAAATTCAATATGACTATGAAGTGAATTAATATACGATAAAAATTGGTCGAGTTGCCTGTTAGTTCCTGTGGAACATACCAGTACGTCGTCTAAGGTGTCTCCACCAATATAAAACCTGTTAGCGATGGGCTTAGAGGATTGCCCATTATAAGTCCTGCACTGTTATTTGTATATATTTGATTACTAAATTCAAAGTAGTCCTGCTTTATGCAAATTTCAAGAAGATGTAAAATTTCAGATGTAATGATTGGATTTGTAATATTTTGGTCTAAAAAGTTTTTACTAGAATAAAAGTTTGTGTAGGAGGAATACTAGAAAAAAGATTTTTTACGTCAAATCAAATTAATCTGGAGTTGTTAGGTAATTGAAAATGTTGTAATTTAATAACTAGTTCTATTGTATTTTTTGTAGTAAATTTAGGTGAAAATTTAGTCTGTTCTAAAATAATCTCTAACAGTTTTTTTGAAAGTTTATATGACGGAGCTGTATAAAAAGAAACTACAGGTCTTATTGGGTGATCCGGTTTATGTAGTTTAATAAAAGAGTATAATTTAGGAGGCTGTGGGTTCATGATATTGAGGTATTTCTGTTCTGTTGGATGTACTATTGATTTTGAATTTTCTAACGCTAGGTTAATTTGTTTTTGATACTTTTCTGTCGGATCTTTATGTACCGTTTCAATATTTTAATTATTTAAAAATTCTATTGTTTTGTTATTATATTCTATTTTATCTACAGCAATAGTAGTGTTACCTTTGTCTGCTTTTGTAAATACTATGTTGTTTTCTATTGATTTATTTTTAATTGAAATTGCTGTTTTATTCTCTTTGTAACAGGAATTTTTGGTTTCACTACACACATCTACTATGCTACTTCACATTCTACACCTATGTATTTTGAATTTTGATTTTTTTTAACAAAATTTGTTTAATTTGATTAATGTTTGTATTTTGAAAACAATTTCCGAAATGGAATTCGAGACGTCAAAAATAAACTTATTTGAAACTTATATTGTGGCTTATACCCAACGAAAATAGTAATTGCATTAAGATGCCAAAAAAATAGCTTCAGAACAGTATAAATAAATATTTATTTTAAATTGTTTACACAAATTAAAATAAAAAATTAATAAACAATTCTCAAATTAACCAATTGAATTTTTATAATTGATGAATCGGAGATATTGCCACTTTTATAAATTAGAATTTATGAATTCAGTTTTTGAAACAGTATAATCTACAAAGTAGATTTATCCACACGGATCATGAAAAACCCTGAAATACTCCATTGGTTCCGCTATGTTGATGACTGTTTAGTCTTCATTTCAGGTAATTCCAATTCAGCTGAACATTTACTTTCCAAAATTAACCAAATTCACCCCAATATCAAGTTCACTATGGAACTAGAATCATCCATGTCAATCAATTTTCTAGATCTCACCATTACCAGATTAACTGACCACTTCGATTTCAGTATCTATAGGAAACCCACACAGACTGATCACACAATTCCATTTTCATCCAACCACCCCATGTCACATAAACATGCAGCTTTTCACAGTTATATCCACCGCTTAGAAACCATTCCACTTTCAGACATAAACTACAAAAAAGAATTCAACATACTTAGACAAATAGCAGTCAACAATGGATATGATCCCAACATCATCAACAAACTCATCCGTAAAAAACGCCTTAAGACCCTGCAGGAGAATGCGTTTCCCAGAGACCTCACCACCAAGCCCAATTACGTTTCACTTCCATACTATCATGAAAGTCTTTCTGGAGATATTCGAAATCTCATCCAACGGTCGGTTGAAAACATCCATGTGTCATTTAAAGTACCCAACAATTTGGGTCAACACATATCTAATTCCAAAGATCCCATCAATTATATGGATCGGAGTGGAGTGTATAGATTAAAATGTTCAGATTGCAATGCCTCTTACATAGGTAGAACATGCAGATCACTATCTTCACGTTCTCTAGAACACACTAAAAGAGAAAATACTTCCACTTTCTCTCAACATCTTAAAGAACACAAACACACCCTTAATATCCCAGAAGACGTTTCACTTATTCACAACATCCCCCAAAAAAATTTCCTTAAATTAGACTTATACGAAGACCTTGAAATTCTTAAAGAAAAACAAAAAAGCCCAAATTGCGTCAATCGTCATGTATCCTTCAATCGAGACTTCCTCCCTCTCCATCGCCAACTATTTTCATAATCTTCATCCCCTACTCACTTTTACAACAAAAATCTACATTTATCACTATTTGTCCGCCAAATACTCATCTTCTTTAATCCACTCCAAAAAACTTTTCTGTTTACACATCACACTCCCAATCAGTCCTTATCTCTCTCTAGTAAATCCAAACTTCTAGTCCGACCCACTATACCTTTGTTGTCCATACTTCTTGTCGGCACCTCCAAACCTTAGACTATTCTTCATCTCTTTCAAACAAACCTCTCAGTCCTCATTTCACTCTTCCACACAACCCTCCTAGGGTTTGGTTGCAGCTCTCTGGGGATCTCAGCCTTCTGTATTCTTTCCGTATCCTACATTTTTTCAAAAACACTATAAATTTCTTATTTTTCACTCAATTTCATCAGAGCCACCCTAGAACCATTTCATTTTCATAATATACACCTATAAAATCACCAACTTATAACTTATCTCTCTATATTTCTCATGTACCTAGTGTTGCTTTATGACAGATAGGGCCTTTCTCAAGTTATAAGTTGAGTAGTATACTTACAACATACTACAAAACCATGCTCCAGCCATCAAATTCTGTTTATTTTAGATAATAGTTTAATGAACACCTTAAGACCTTCATATCCATTAAGAATTAAAAACAAATCACACAACTTAATTACCATTAAAGCTGACCCCATAATTTTTGTTTTACTTAATTCTAACAGAGCCAACCCACAACCATTCCATTTTCACATTTTGGACAATTATACACCTGCAAATCATACAACTTGTAACTTATCCTTTTATAGTTCCCATGTACCTAGTGTTGCTTATGACAGATAGGACCTTTCTTAAGTTATAAGTTGAGTACTATTCTATTAACTTATTAAAAAAAACCATGTCCCAACCATCAATTTCTATTCATTTCACATAATAGATAAGAAAATAAAACTTCCATACCACTTAGTCTGTTAACACCCTATCAGATATTTAATTTCATGTACTTATAACTTAATTAGTTTTACATTTACCAGGTACCAAATGTTGTTTTTTGACATACAGGGCCTTCTATAATCGAGTTATAAGTTAAATTTCACATGACCATTATACTACAAAAGTTTTATCTCATTCATGTAAGAACACTTTCATATTTTAAATATATTCATTCATTTTCCACCAATATCAAACAAAATTTCTATAACTCAACCTTCTACATGTGTCTATTTTCTATTTTCCAAGTACCAAATGTTGAATAAACATAAAGGGCCTAAATATAAAAATCTCTTTTTCATTACACTACCACACACATGCATAGTTGGTTGCCTAACTATAACCACATTATCTTCTCTCCACATTTCATCTCATACACATAAAAATCAATTTTTAAAAAACAACAACATTGATGGTTGATACTGTTATATTATTTAATATCAAAAAATCTATTACTTTAACAAATTTAATTAACGTTGGCTTTTGTCTTAAGTAGACACATACAGTTATATTGACTACTCTGTTACTTGTTCCGTCCTAACTTGTCAACATTGTCATTTCAATCAGTTGCTTCCATTAAGTCCTCGTAGACACACCGTCTCAGGACTTGCAACTTCAACGTGGAGTCATATGTCACCATGTTACCTAATCCAACGGTAACTTTAGCATCCTAGCAATTTATATAATATAATGTAAAACAAATGTAACTAAATTTTTGTTAACGGGTTTTTACCCATGTATTTAGTGGCTACATTCATGTACACCTAGTAAGTATTAACCACACTTTACATTAACCTTAGTCAAAATTTTAACTTCACGTTCTTTTTAATTAAGTGGTTATATATTTTATAGGACACTGATGATGGAATAATGGATTCCAAAAACGTTTTGTCTAAAACAGCCCGTTTGGGTTTTTAAAAATATATACCTTTTACAAAGGATTTTTAATAAATTTTTTTAATATATGGTATACAGCCAAATACAGGAACGTAGATTCCTTGTGGATATGGATAACACGTATTTTTTTATAGCTTTGTTTATCTCCATAATTCTACCTTGAATGTTTATATTAACAATGATTTTCCAAATTCTATTCATTTATTTGTTAACTTACACCCGTATTTTATATTGAACCAGAAAATCCGTGTATACCGTCTTATGAAACACCGTCCTTGACCGGCTCTTCAGTGTGTCATGCACTGTTATGTGAACTATTGAGGCAACCGAATTATATAATTCAGAATTGTTGTTAAATAATAGGTGTTATTAATCTTAAACTTTGCGGACCGGTTTATTCAATAATTTAAGTATCGATACAGTGACCGAAATTTCCAAATAGTCAGACTACTACAACTGGGTTATAGCTACTGATTTAGGAATGATAATGTTTTGTTTTTATTGATATTCTTCAGTAGTAAGAAAAAAAAAATAATTTAAATTTAATAGATCTCTTGCTATAATTTCGTGCTATAAGTTTGTGCCAATTATTTTTTTAATTTTACCATTACTAATTTTTACTTGTATATATTTCTTAGTATTATGACAAACGACAAATAAGATCAAGTTCATTTATAGTCCTGAGTAGTAGATACGGTGAAGAACAGTAAGTTTACTTATTTTCAAGGTCATAAATATACAGTGTTAACTATACGATAAATTTAAGTAATGGTATGTAACTGTGTTATCAAAATGTTACTATTAAAAGTGATCTAGTATGTATAAGAAAGATATAACATAAATATATACCTATAAAACATTAATAACTTCGATATTGCCGTCCCAAGCCGAGATAGAAATCAACTGAAACGGGTGTTCAAATGGGTATCACTAAATGTCAGACAATTTAGTGATAGTGACATTCGTTGAGATACATTATTGACACTAACAGATTCTACATGCGATGAGGTTTCCAATAACTTAAATCTGGATTTCCTTGAGCAAGGATGGCTACCCTGGTACTTCAGGTTGAAGGTTGACAATAGGACTAATACATCTACCCCGTTAAAGCCAATGTTAGAAAATGCAAAAGTTAAAAAAACTGGACATAACTCTCGATGACGACCTATGCAACGAAATAAAGACAATAATTCAAAAATATACACCTGGAGAGGTTTACGTGCAATATGTAAAATATTAATAGAATATAAAGTAGACACTACTGCCTGCCATTAACGGACAATGGAATATTTCAGAAGAGATTTTGTGATGTTATTTTTTAGATATTTCATATTTGTATCTTCTCGTTGAGATATGATTTTCATTAATGCTACCAAATACAAGGTGATCTAAGAGTCTAAGGCTTGTTGACGTAAACCTGGTAAAATGGGGTAATCTATCTGGCCAGTGCAAATCACCATAACGAAAGATTGAGCGACCCGGAAATGTTTGCTTCAGATTATAGGTTGTGGCTCGAGTAGAGTGCGCTGTTGCACCGTCCTGTTGGAACCATATTTTTTTCCAGTCCCAATTCATCCAATTGTGGAAGCAAAAATTCGGTAAGAAAAAATGACCCAATAACTCTTCCAGCGTAAACAGCACACCACGCAGTAACTTTAGGCGGGTGTAATGGCTCTTTATGGGTGATACACAGATTTTTGGTGCCCCAGAAAGGATTTTTTTTGCTTATTCGCAATCCATATCTATCAAGAACAACCCTTTCAAAAGGATCCTTGCCACTGCCCGAGTGGTAGATGTATAAAATTAATAGAATAAATTGGCAACGGTTGCAAATTAATAGGATTGAATGGAAAAGAAGATTTCAAAAGGTTGAGCTTAGGACACTATTACCGAAGATTATGATGAATCCAAAGATGAATATGCTACAGACATTTGGGATTAACAATGACATTCATACAGATTAAGGAAAGATAAAGATTTGCATGGACAATGGAGAAATTTAAACAGAACATCAGAAAACAAACATCAACAAAAAACTGCAATTGTGCTACTTCTAACGTAGCAGTTTACAATTTAATTGGTTTTGATACTTAGGCTAAAATACGCTGGCTATCGGATTGACCTATGAATGAACAGTACAGCAAGAGATGGAGCTTGATCCCTACCGGACGAGCGTGTAAGCTTAAAAAACCGGAATGAAGTATAAAATAAATAAAAAAATGCAGTTCGGATATTGAATAATTCAAATGCCAAAAGGTAGCCCTTATGCCAGAGCAGCTTGGGTCTTACATGATGTCTTAGCTTGATTGGGGACAAATTTAAACGCGTATAAAAAAAATTGATAACAAACACAATGACACAAAGTGTTTTTAATAAAAATTTTTGAGTATGGAGTGGTTTGTCAATAACGAAAAACTTGGCACATAATGATGACAATACAATGGTCCTGATAAATTATTTTTTTGTAAGTATTATTAATGAATATGTAGGTATATGAGAAACAGTATTTGAAAAACAGTATTTGTAAGAAAAACTTTACTTTTAATTTAAAAAAATATATAAATAGGAATTTATAAATGATGTATTTCACGACATTAATATATTTTTATTAAATTGAATTATTTGAAATCTTGGAGTACCAAAAATAATAGCATGTTATAACTTACAAACATATTTATTAAAATGCAAAGTTTAAGTAAAGAAAACAAAAAAGTATATATAATAGTAAAAGTGAAAATAGTTATAATTTTATATTTCTACTTTTTTGCGATTATTTCTAAAATATTGTCTAATTGACGTCAATATTCCAATGCTACGACAGTAAGGCAAGTACAGTAAACATTTAATTACCGGTTCCATTCCTCGTATAGGTTTTTACTCGTTCCATAGTTAAAAATAAGCGCTCAACACTGGTCGTAGCGACAGGAATAGTAATTCAAATTCTAAGAAATCTATTGATGTTTGGAAAAAACCTTTTATCACAAGACTCCAGAACTTTTGTATCAGTCTTCAAAGTTCTTATTCGTTTACACATTATCTTTAAAATATGGAGATAGCTTTGTTAACTGGTTAGCTTTATCAGGAGATGCAAAACCGGGAATGAGTATTTGAAATACAGTCAAAATGTCTTTATTGTTGATAAATATTTTTTTAATCTAGAAATTAGATGCTCTAAATATGAAATGAACGTTGATACTCTAAAATATTCTTCAACTGAAATTGTTGGATGATCTCTACAAGTCTGTTATTGTCTCTTATTAATTCTTGGAATTTAAAGCTCAGTACCAAAAATACCTTTAAATAATTTCTTCTTCTTCAAGTGCCATCTCCGCGGCGGAGGTCAGCAATCATCATAGCTATTCGGACTTTTGAGACGGCTGCTCTAAAAAGTTCATTTGATATACATCCGTACCACTCTCTCAGGTTGCGCAGCCATGACATTCTACGCCTCCCTATGCTTCTCGTTCCTTGGATCTTTCGCTGCATAATCAGTTGGAGCAAGGTGTATTTCTCTCCACGTGTAATATGTCCGAGATATTCCAATTTTCTTGTTTTAATTATATTTAAAATTTCTATTTCTTTATTCATCTTTCTCAGAACCTCTTTGTTTATGACGCGTTCTGTCCACGATATTTTCAGAATTCTTCTATATACCCACAGCTTGAATGATTCCAGTTTTTCATTGATGTCGCATTTAAGGTCCAAGATTCCATTCCATAAAATAAAGTCGAAAAAACATAGCACCTCGCCAACCTAACTCTTAGTTCCAATTTTAACTACCTTGTACATAGCACTCTTCTTATTTTGTTGAAATTTGCTCTAGCCTTTTCTATTCTGATTTTGATCTCCTGAATGTAATCATTTGTGGAGTTAATCATTGTTCTAAGATATGCATATTTCTCCACTTGTTCGACGTTGGTTCCGTTTATTAGATTCTCGTTATTTCTTTCGAGTTTTCGATATTCTCATAAACTTCGTGTTCTTGATATTCATTGTTAGACCATACTCTTCTCCATACTCCGCTATTCTGGTCACCATTTTCTGAAGATCTTCAATATTTTCGGCTAAGATCACACTGTCGTCCGCATATCTAATGTTGTTAATGGGAACTCCATTTCCAGCTGTTTCACCCTCAAGAGCGTTTTTCAGGATCTCTTCGGAGTAGGCATTAAAAAGAATTGGCGACAATACGCATCCCTGTCTCACTCCACATCTTATTTCAATTTCTTCTGACAGCTGTTCGTTAACACGTACTTTTGCTCGCTGTTTATAGTATAAATTTGATATGATCCTGAGGTCGTTGTAGTCAATCTTCTCTGAGACAAATAAAAATCGACGTTAGATAATTTAGAAGCAGAAATAAAGAGTGTTTCAAATTCAATTTCGGAATTTTTTCTTAAATCTATCAGAGTCAAGATACATACTCGTAAAATCTTTAATACATTTAATAGCACTATAGAAATCGTAAGAAACAATTTGAAGAAATATGAGTAATGGAAGCGTAACTCTTCAGATCTTTTTACAAACCAAAAGGGAAATTAAGAAACTGACTTTTCTATTGCTGAACATTACGCACTAGCTGTCCCCTGTGATGTTCAATAAACCTAGTTTTGCACAAGCTACTGAGCCGTTTCGTAATCTGGAGTGTGAACTTCAATTGCAAAATTAATTACTTGATTGGTAATATTTTAATAACCTAATTTAAAAAATTCGATTTCCTGCTAGGTTCGTACATTTTTAAAGATTATTACCATATTTTTACTATGTATATTTAAAAGACTTAAAAAAAGTGCTCAATGCTCATATAAAACACAATCTGACAAGTTCAAATACTGTCTTAAACCTGTATCTGGACACTATTTAAAATAATTTAAGAGGAATTACTTCCTCATAAAATGTTTTGTAAGTAGAACAAATATTGTTCGATGTGCATCTTCACAATAATCTTCAAAAAAATCAAAATACTTGATAATTTTAAAATAAAATGATCCAATTGAATATTTTTCACGTATTTATTTAATTTTAAAATCATCAATATTGGATAATATTTCGAGGGGTGTCCGGACCACCAGGTTACATCACTGAGTAAATATTATAAAAAAAACAGTAAAATAGATAATAGGTGATATATTGAGTGAAACATAGAAAGGAGACGCCCAAAATTTAGAGAAAGCTGACTATAGGGCAGCAGCTATTCTTCAGCAGCCGCCGCGTGCCGTTCAAATCAGCAGCTGTGATTATTAAAATAATTTCTCACTTGGTATCACATATTTCTATGCGTTATCCATCTAAGACTATCTTCTTGTACTCCACATACTAATTTGCACTTTTATTTTTGGTCTTAAGTTCTTTAATAATGCTTGGGTATTTATAGTCCATATTATCTTGTTGAAGAAGCTTAATCCGTACTCTTTTAAGTTCATTGGTAAAGTCAAGAAAATATGTAAACAGAGGTTAATTGGTCTCTTATATATTTTATATCAGTTGGTACACGATCAGTAATGAGTCCACTGTTGGTCTCTCTCTCCAATTATTATATAACTAAAACATTACCAGTTCTGCATCGCTCTTCTCCAAGTTCTTACTTCTAGCAAATTCTCCGCCCAACTTCATCCTTCCTCCTTTTTCGTGAGCTTGCGCCCTGCATTTTACTATTTAGTAAAATGTCAATCTGACATTTCAACAATCTGTCGACCTCAATTCTCACAACATGGCCAATCCATCAAAGTCTGTGAAGTTTAACGAATTATGAGATCGGTGTCTCTTTATACAATTGGTATCAATACAGTCTTGTTTGTCAGGCGATTAGCTCATCCTATATTCAACGGTCTTCTCATATCACGTAATTGAGTGACAGGTTGAATAGTGTCGATGTCAGCCTTTGCTTCAATTCTTTAATTATTGAAAAGTTGTCAGTGAGCACATTGCATCAATGTCGGATTTGCACGATTTGTTTAGAATTCGTTTCACCGTGAAGAGCTATGCAAATGTAGATCTACCTTGTCAAAAACCGGTTTGATATTTCCCGACAATATTTGTAGTTAATTCTTTGGAGTTGTTTGTTAATACATGTATTTGTCCTGCAGGTGTTCGCCACCTAATTTATGTATTCAGAGGGGAAGTTGTTAATACCTGCGATTCCTTTCTACTGGTATTGCTTCTTTGACTACCTATATCATCGGCGGTTCTACCTTTTCACTGTCTTCCTCAATTTCTTAGATTGCGTAGATATTTATAGGCTTCTCTTGTATAGTTGTTTTAAAAAATCTTTTCAATTTTTTGTATATTACCGTTTTTCGTCTTTGTTTTCTCTGTTTGGCATGTTTTATTCATCGTTCGTCTTGAATTTTCGTAGATTGCTCTTCTTTATTTAGTTCTCTTTTCCGTATACTTATTCTGCGCTTGATTACTTTCCTGTATGGCCTCGTTACAGTCTTCATTGAATCATTCTCCTTTTGTTTTTTTCACTGTTGATCTATTAGCCCTAAATCGGTAAGAAACATGACATTAAAAATTTGATAACTAATTTCTAGTTTTCTATCGATTAGGATTCAGCATCTATGTTGATCGATTTGGAGGAGCAATTTATAGATGAAGCCTTTACCTTGGAAAATTATAGATAAAGATTGGTTAGTTTTAATAACTTCTATCAAAAGGTATAATTTTGACCTAATCTCGCTTTACGTTATTATGTTATGAAGTCCCAAAGATGATATGAACATAATAATAAAAAAGGCCGGAAGAAGATAATCCCTAAAATCTCACACAATCTCAGCGAAATATAGAATTTGGGTATTAAACATCTGGAAAGATGAGTTATATCTCTTAAATTAATGTCATAGCGGATCTTAAGAAAAATTTGAAACGTAAACCGAAATACAGTTCAAGGAATGAAGAGACTGACCTTTGGTTGGTTCATAATTTAATACAATTTATTATATAGAGGCCAGGGATAACATAACTCCAGATCACCTAGTTCGAGGTTATGAAGAAGACAATTTAGAAATAGCTACCATTACCGTTGTGTTATTTACGAGTGACACATTCTTACACATAAAGTTTCGAAACTGAAGTAATTAATCTGTGTATGGTGTCGTGTAATAGCTAGCCTATATGTAATATAACAAGGAAATCGTTACGTTTTTATAGTAAATAAGTAAACATTACACCACATAAATGCTAAGTAAAATTGTAGACGATGACCTTGAACTACATTTATAAAAGGATTACGGTAGAACTAGTGAAATAGAAAACAGCGATTTATATAATGAGTAACTTCTAATCGCAGTCTATAAAAATACGGATAAACTCAGGTATTTAGAAAGGAATTTAAACTTGATTTAGCTTCACCGGATTCTTGATGCAGTGAGCTGGAGCCAATCGGTTATATAACTTACTCTTGCTGGCAAAGATAATAGGAAAACCGTTATTTCTACACGATATTTGCCACATGTCATAAATAAATGGTAGCAAAATAATCCAAAAAATTCACCAAATATCTGGTCTAACGTTAATTACTTTACAGCGCAAACTTCTGCATATAATTGTCATTCTGATATTTTACACATTTTATTTGAAATTATTTCTTTAAAAAGTATAGATTAAAAATCTGTTATTACCCAAAATAGTTTTTCGATTTTATTAAAATTTGTATCATCATTTTGACTTAAACTTTCCGAGTATTCTTGTTTTTATGTTCAGAAAACAATTTTCTTGTTTACCATCTCCGAGGTGGAAGTTGGTAACTATCATATTTAATCAGACCCTAGATACAGCTGCTATGACAAGTTTCTTTGATGTAAATTCGTAAGTATGTCACTTTTAACTAACGAAGTTATGATAGTCTTTTTCTTCCTATAGGTACTTTTCTTGGATTTTTCCTTGTCTATATTTTATTTAGTTATATAAGGTTGAATGCTCGAATGAATGAATTTTAATCAAATAAAACGTAGATATCGAGCACAGTTTTTCTTAAATCTTGCCCAAGTACTTTCGCTCCTAGAGCATCTTCAGGGCCATCTGAAATACGCCAAGAAATGTTTTTTCAACTGAAGAAAAATTAATTAACTTCGAAAAAACTCGAAGTTGATGGTTGACAAAATTTTTTATGTAATATAACGTTTTAGAGTTACTTCGTCAAAATTAGGCTATCCAACAATATATGGTGAATGTCATAAACATTAACTGATACATCAACATAACACGACACGAAATTTCCGGCATTCAAAGTATTTTTGAATAAGAAAAATATATTTACAAGAAGAAACATTTCTATAAAAACATATTCTATAAACATAATAAAAGAAAAAGTGAAGTGCTTACGGAAGCGCTTAATATTTATCACTGGTCTTTACTTTTTTCGTTACGCTTTGTTCCTTTTATCTGCAAATCGGTAAAAAAAACTGTCCAAGGAGGTTTCTTTATTTCTTCTTTCCAGGATATTGCAGAAATAAGTTAAGATTCGTTGAACAACTCCGATGCACGTCAAGTTGCAATTTTTTCTGGGTGATTTTTATTCACAAACTCTACAACTTTCTCCCACATTCCCAAGATCTTCTTTACAGCTATTTTAGAGATAACCTCTTCCATCTCTGGCTCCTCTTCAAAACCAATTTTTGTTGAACCACCGTATGCTGTTGCGAATGTAGATTGGGTAACTCCTCGGTTGTCAGCTCCTGAAACAGTTCCTCGACGAGTTCAAAATAAAAAAATTTTTGAATAAAATCCTTTATAAAAAGGTATATAAAAAACCCAGTTGGGCTATGTTGAATTGACAAAACGTTTTCGGAATAAGTATTCCATCATCAGTGTCCTAAAATAGTATTTAACCACTTAATTAAAAAGAACATGAAATAAATGAAAAATGGAAAAAATAGATTTTCCAATTTTCCAAAATTTTCCAAAAAAATGGAAAAAATTTTCCAGGTACCAAATGTTGTTTTTTGACATACAGGGCCTAATATAATTGAGTTATAAGTCAATTTTTACATGAACTTTATATCATAATAGTTTTATTTCATTCATTGAATAACATCCTCACATATTAAATATATCAATTCCTATACTTTTTCAAGAACCCAACTTTCCACCTGTGTCTAGTTTCCATTTTCCAGGTACCAAATGTTATTAAAGCATAAAGGGCCTTATATTAGAATCTTTTCATCACACCACTTGACACTGTATAGTTGGTTGCCTAACTATAATCACATAACTTCCTCACCACAATTTCATTTCACATACATAATTTACAACAATAACATTGATGGTTGATACTTAATTTTATTTTATTTAAACTTTCACAATTTTAAACAACGTTGGCGTCTGTCTTAAATAGACATATACAGTTACACTGACTGCTCTGTCATAACTTCCGTCATAACCTGCCAAGATTTTCATTTCAATCAGTTGCTTTGATAAAGTCCTCGTAGACATACCGTCTCAGGACTTGCAACTTAATGTAGAGTCATATGTCGCCATGTTACCAATCCAACGGTAACTTTAACATCTTAACTGTAAATTAGACATAATGTAAACTAAATTTCATTTAATAATTTTTAAAGGGTTTTTACCCACATATTTAGTGGCTACATCCATGTATTAACTAGTAAGTATTAACCACATTTTACATTAACCTTAGTCAAAACTTAAATTATTTCATGTTCTTTTTAATTAAGTGGTTAAATACTATTTTAGGACACTGATGATGGAATACTTATTCCGAAAACGTTTTGTCAATTCAACATAGCCCAACTGGGTTTTTTATATACCTTTTTATAAAGGATTTTATTCAAAATTTTTTTTAATATATGGTATACAGCCAAATACAGGAACTTTGTTTCCTTGTGGAGTTCAAAATAACTTGCAGCTTTTCTTTTAAAATCCTATGTGACTTAAAGGCTTTGGGATTTTCCGAATGGTAATCCTATTCGGCATCCTTGTCCAGAAAAGCCCTTCCTCACAGTTTAAGACTTGCTGGGGGATATATTATTTAGCTTCTATTTGTTTGGAAAACATTTTGATGTAAACCTTGGCTGCATTTACATCCAAACTTGCTGCCTCACGACGAAGTCAATGCGAGTCATTTTCTTAAAGTTGTCAAACCAGCTCAAACTGGCTCCGACGAGTTCTTTGATTCTTCGTTTGTGGAAGTGTAGGGGATCTGCTCCAGAAAATCACCGCAAATCGCTTGTGCCTTCTCACATAATGCTTTGTGTTCAGGTTCCTCCTTCTGCTTCTCGGTCACCCACACCATGAGTAGTTTTTCCATCGTTTCATGGGGAGAGGTGCGGAGCTTAGAAATTATTGTAACACCGTTGGCTGGCGTTATACCCTTTATCAACTCCTTCTGTTTAAGCACAGTACATATCATTGACGTGGTACGCCCCTACATCCTCGCCAAGTCAATTACTTGCGCACATTGCTTATGTTTTCCTATGATTTCACGTTTGAATTCAATAGACATCATCTTCGGACCCATGCTTATCAAAATAAATGTAATAATGTTTTGTAAATATACAAAAAGCAAAAAACGCTAATCCAACTTACTAAAATTGCTTTAAAAACTAGGAAAACAAGCACACAGACTGAGGTCTAGTCTGAGGTGTGAGAAACTGTTAGACCTTACTTACTGTTACTTCTTACAGACTTGTCAAATTCAGACGAAATATTAAATTAATAAGAAAATATAAATAAATATCATTCGATAGTAAATTTAATTATTATATAAACTAAATAAAATGTTTAAAATTAATAATTGTATTTATATGAAATTATTTTAAAACGAGAACTGTCATAAAAATTTAAACAGATGATTCAATATTGTTATTAATTGGATGTATTGGATGAATGAAAACTTATCCTGTAGTCTAAATATTTGCGTTTACGAAATGGAAGGTTCCCTATACAGACAGTGAATATAAATTTTGTAATCATCGGTAAAAATGGGAAAATTGGAAATTTTGAAAATTGGAACTACTTAAAAAAATATGTGATGCATCGATTTCAAAAAAATTATTAATATTATCGTTGATTGAATAACCCTCAATCAACGATATTATTTACAGGGGATTCCATAACTTTTTGTATTGTTTGTATTGTAATACACCAATAATTGAAAGGTAATTTCTTTTTTTTTCTACAGATAACAGCAATGAGTAAAGCCTGCTAATTTTTGTAATATTTAAATAAATTGCTAATTTATTCACAATCAAAATATTGCATTTTTCTTCCTTATTATTCTAATTTCATTTAACCAGCGGCCTCTAGTTTTACACAAAACAGATACTAATATTTACTTTTGAACTTTCGTGTGTGTTAATAGAGTATACAGTATTGGATTAAAGTAGATTTCTGACATATTTGGGATATTGGTTGCATATGCTGTTATTTTAGAAATAAAATTATAATATACTTACATGGCTGCTTCATGCCTTACGTCAAACTCAATTTTGTTAACATGTAGCGGATCCAAGACTGGTATACTGAGCTCAGGAACACCCTTTATTAGCTGATCTCTAATCAGTTCTATTAGAGCATTTAATCGGTCTTCTATTTTTGAGAATGTGCTAATTATATTTTCTATTGTTTGTCCAAAAACGCTTATGCCACTTTTAATTAAATCTGAAACAAAATATATAGATAAAATGATTATATAAAATCAAATTTTTATAGAGATATGAATAAAAAACATGATAAAGTTCAAGAAAGTGTAAAATAATTTATCCTAAATAAGACATTTTTCAAATACAGTCATCAAGAAACATAGGAATATTTTGACACCAAAATGTCAAAAACAAGTAAGATCCATATTATCTTGGGAAAAAAGGGAAAATGTTACCATGGTATGCGCTGGAAATGCTTCAGGATAGTTTGTCCCCCCTATGTTCATATTTCCTCGAATACGTATGGATCCACAATTAATGAGAGGAGGCCCAATTGGAGCAATATAAAGATGTTCAAAAAACGGTTGGATAAATGAAGAGTTTTTTGAGAACATTTTTGTCACCATATAAAGGTCTCAAAAGAAGATGCAATGCTTCTCATATTGGATAACCATGGGAGTCACATTTTCTTTGGAAAATTATACTTACTGCAGATCACACGGAATTATTGTGGTTTCACTTTCCCCTCATACTTCACACAGGCTTCAACTATTGACTTAACTTTTTTTGGACCCATAAAGAGTGCTTTAAATCAGATATAAGTGCGACTTATATCTGAGGACTCATACTTATGAAAAGATCACACATTTTGAACAGAGAATATCTGAGAGTTACTACGATAGACAAAGGAATATTTGGGTTCCGTGCCGCTGGAATATGGCCCATAGATCCTAATAAATTCTCTAATAAGTTCTAAGTAATGAACTTAAATGAAACCGACAATATCAACAATGACAGTGCTATTGAGCAGTCCAATGTAAATTTTGAAGTTAAGCACAGAACTGCAACATAAACAATACAGTATTGCAGAGAACTCTAACTAGAAATATCGAACCCCAACCGGGACCTTCGAGATGTGATGAAACTATGCCAAGAACTCTACCTAGAAATACCGAACCCCAACCGGATCATCGAAATATAAGGAAACTATGCACAAGACTCACTGAAATCAAATCAGCGAGCTCAACCCCAGCCTGAAATGTCAGGAAATGTTAAAACTTAGTCTAATGTACCTATTGAAAAGCTAGCGCCTCTTCCTGCCAATATTGTAAAAAAAAGTTCCAAACCACGTGCAAAACAACACTCAGAAATTTTAACTTCTATCACTTCCACACCACTAAAAATTCAAATAAAAATAAAACAAGAAAAGAGAAATTTTAAGAAAAAATCTGGAGAGGTCAAAAAACTGAAACTGGAAAAATAACGACAAAAACCATAGGAAAACTGGCTACCAAAGCAGAGAAACGACCTATAAGCAAGAAAGCTGGATTTTACAGGAAGTAAGATGTAAGCTGGAAGCTTACATTTTTATTATTCTGAGTGTGAAAGTTATGCTGATAGTAAGCTTTGTGATGATGATGAACTAGATGATGTAGATTTAACATTAGAAAATGAGGCGTGCTTGGTGTACGGTGAATTCGGACGAGACAAAGAAATTTAGTACTGTTGTGTAATGTGTTCGAATTGGGCTCATTCAGTTTGTTTGTTTTGTTTACAATATTTACTTCATTGCAATAATTTGTTATTTTTTTCGAATACAGATTTATTTTTAATTATTTCACGATTATTCACGAGTTATTAAACGATTATATCGTTTTTTTAAGTAATTTTATTTCTTCGTTTAAAAATTTAAACCTTTTTTTAGGTTTAAACAAGTTTCACACAAGTTACAGTAGTTAGATTGTGAAAGTTTGTGTGCACGTAGGAAACTTTTGTAAGTATTTTCCCTTAGGTGCGCAGAATTTCCCCGGTCTCCTTCACACCTTAGGAAGAAATATTTAATTCCAAACTACGGAATATAAACTCAAAATAATGTATAATTATATGGTTATAAGAATTTGATATATCGTATTTCTATATATTAGTGATCACAATCTATTAGAACACATGAACTTACAAATAAATGATGAAATAGTGATCATTCATATATGTCAAACTGTTTTAATAATAAATTAAAAATGTCATTATACGAAGTTAACACTATAACTTAATTATCTAGTATTTTGTGACTTTGAGTTTCAAACTTTGACCAAACTATTAAACAAATAGTAATGATCAAAACACTTGTTTTAGTTTATTAATTTTCTGACGATATTCTATTATTATTAGAAATTTTATTGATTATATTCTGTAGTTTAATTAATATGTCAATTACAGTATTTGTTTCTGTATATTCTAGCCAACAAAATTACATTTTTCTTATTATAGCCCAGCCAAATTGTTATGTGAGTATACCACCCCAACTCGGGAGTGGAAAAAGTTTATAAAAAAACCACGGTAGTCACTAGAATAGTAAATTTTAAGACAACAATGTTACTTAGAGTATTTTTCGAAAAGTTCAGTGAAAGTTCACAAATTACACAACAAAAAATCATGTTTTAAACTGTTTATCACTAATATCTCCAAAAATTTAGATATTATCGTGAAAACTGTTCGGATATAAAATGAAGCTATAAAACAAAGATATTTGTTTTTTATTATTACCGTAAACTTAATATTAACAAAGTTATGGTTGTTCGAAAGTAGACTTTTATTCATCGAATACAAAAATCCAAACATATGATGTTGAATAAGCAGAAAGCTGGAAGTTTTTCATTGAAAACTTATAGAAACTTTCTTTAAAGAACTTAAAAAAATCTTTAAAATGACTACTGATAAAAGTGATTTGCATGAAAATTAAGGTAAGTTATAACTAAAATAGCCCCATTTTATGATTTGTGACTGAGAAAGTAACAAACTCCCCTCCGCCAAAACCACCCTGGTTTAAACTATTCGTTGTTTATTTACAATTTACTTCATATATATATATATATATATATATATATATATATATATATATATATATATATATATATATATATATATATATATATACAGTGATGAGTGTCTTACCACCCGGCATTTTAACGTAAGAGATAGAAAAAAACACAGTTACCTTGTGAAATAAAAAGAGATGAAACTCGTAGAGGTGGGAAATAATCTATAGAAACCTATAATTAACATTAAATTACATTACCACTATCGATAGTCTCACACCTTTAGACGTTAGCTTCGAGCTAAATCACCTTGGTCATAATTATTATGTGTAACGTCGTATGTGTGACGTATTTCCATTTTTTAATTTCGCATAAAGTAAAAACTGATTGACCACAATAAAGCAAAAATGTGAATAAAATAATTTAATTAATAGTGATTATTTAATCTAAAGTTTTAAATTATTAACCAAGAATAATTTCTACTATGATTTGAGGAGTTTCATACACTCTTGTCACGAAATAATTATTAATCCTTCGTGGATTAGTAGTAAGAATTCGACACTGCGACACAGACGTCGCAGACGATTAGAGTTCAAAACCCACATGTGGTTTTCTTTTTTTTTTTAATAATTTGAAATTATGCAGAGATCGTTTTGCTTTGAATCACTAAACATTTATGTTAGTCGTTACTAGTATTAGAAGTGTTTAAAGTTAAACATAAATATATTATTGAAAAAACAGTATCGTCGTACTTTCGAAAATAAAGTAAAAATTCTTCAAAATTAAAAGAACGTTTAAAGAATATTTAAATAAGTAAAAATTCTACAAAAATAAAAAAAAATATTGTAAATAAACGTATTTACATTACAGTATGTTCAAATAAGCCTTCATTAGCAGCAGAACAATAACCCAAACTGTTACTAAAGAATTATAAAACTCTGATGGATCAGAGTTCAAGGCACGATGTTCTCATGCAGGCGCTCAGGATTCGAATCCCACATGAAGGTTTTACTTTTTTAAAACTTAAAATTTGAAATTATGCAGATATTATTTCGTTTTGCTTTAAATCACCAAACATTTATTTCAGTCTTTGTTAGAAGTGTTTATAGTAAAACATGAAAATCTCATTGAAAAAACAATGTCGTACTTTCGAAAATAAAGTAAAAATTCTTCAAATATAAAAGAACGTTCTAAATAAATGTACTTACAAAAAATGTTTAAATAGGTAGAAATTCTATAAAACTATTCTAAATAAGCGTATTTTATTCTAATGAAATGTGTTTACAAAAAATGTTCGAATAAGCCTAAATTAGCAGCAGAACAATAACCCAATCTATTATAAAAGTTTCGTCTAACATTAGTTAATGTTTCTGGACTAATACCTCTCATTGAATCAGAGATCTTTTCTCTTAATTCTTGAAGTGAATTAGGCCTATCGTCTTCAATTCCATATAGTTTGGACTTAAAAAACACACATAACCCCACATAAAAAAATCACAAGGTGCAAGATCAGGTGATCTTCCAGGCCAAAAATATCTCCCTGGCCACTAATCAATCGATTAGGAAAAGTCGCACTGAGATATTCACTGACGATGCGAGAATTATGTGCAGGACAACCATCGTGTTGAAACCATATGGAATCGAAAGGTATTAGTAAATTACGAAGGGCTGGGACAATTTGATTTTGCAGAAGTTCCACTCAACATACCGTCTATAAAAAATGGTCCAATGACATGATTCCCTATTATGCCTCCCCAAACATTTACTTTTGAAGGACGCTGGGTACGAGCGACATAAATCTGACGAGGATTTCCTCAAGACCAATACCGAACATTCATTTATCCATGATGGGAAATATCTAATTTATTTTGTTCAACTGATTTTGATTTTTTTTTTAATTTTTAGGTCGAAGAAACAAATTGTTATGCCCTGCAGTGTCAGGAAAGAAACCAGAAAAAAAGCCCAGGTATTACTGCGTAGCACACCACTGATGTCACCGAAATTAAACGATTCCTGTGGATAGTTATAGGGATGAGATTATGTCATTTTACTTTTTTTCATTCGTGCTAGTCAAAGAATGATCTTTATGTGAATAATAATAAAAAAGTAATGTCAAGGAATCCCTTTCAGTTATAGTGGAAAACGCTGCACTTTAATGATAATTCAGTAACAACAGATGATCGTTTGTAGAAGATCTTTCCCTTGGTTAGCAGACTGAAGGATAAATTCAAGGCTGCCATCGTTCCAAAGAAAAACGAGTACATTGACAAAACTTTAGTGCCTTTTTTAGGGCGACTAAAATTCAAGCAGTATATTGCCAACAAGAGGCAAAAATTTGGGAAAAAATTATTCAAATTTTGTCTGGAGGGTAGTTATACCATACGATGGAAAAGAACATGCTGAAGGTAGCACCGTACCAACAAATGTAGTGATGAAAATTATGGATGGATTGCTTGACAAAGGACGAACACTTGCAATTGATAACTACTACAGTTCTGTCACACTTGCATATGAACTCCTACACTGAAAAACTTATATGATTGGTACGCTATGTGCAAACCGCAAATATAATCCCAAAAACGTCATTTCCACAAAATTTAAAGTAGGTGAACATTCAAACAAATTCGTTGACGAAATGGTGATAGCAGGCACGCAGTGATGTTGCAAAACCAAAGAATATCATAGAATATAATAAATATAAAAGCTTCATTGATATATCAGATCAAATGAAAAGCTATAATTCGCCATTTTTAGAGGAATAAAATGGTACAGAAAAGCCAATGAAAGCATGACGATTACCAAATTCAAGGAAGACGTAATTCAGGGCCTATTAGGAGATTTTATTGTCACATCAATCATTGTGGAATATAGTCACAAACTCAGCGATGTTGGTCGTGCAGGCAGAAGACGATGTACAACGTGTTACGCAAACTGGTAGAAGAGGAAGAGGAGGTTCTTGCTATTAATATATAACAAAAAAATATATAATTACGCAATTGTTGCTTATACATATTATGGGCCATGTGAGTCCTCATTGATATCTCAGAAGCACAGGCCAAGAATGCTTTGTAGACCATCTGGCCGGGCTCGAAATGTTCCCGTGTATTTTAAATAAGTTCGAGTAGCCGCTGTTGAGCTACACAGCATTTTCTTGACGACCTAGCACGTGAGTCCACGTTGGCATCACGCGGCCCGTATAAAACTTTTATGTGCGAGTCCGTGTTGGCCTCTCATGACACTTAACCTATTAAGCTAATAGTTACCGAGATATTCTATTTGTTTATAAGCTAAAAAAATATTTATAATTTTAAAACATTGTTGAGGCCTCCCAAATAATCCGATTTTAATTCCATAAAGTACGTTAAATAGGTAAAGTGCTTTTTTCAAGTAAAAAAATTGGCAAACTTCGATTGGCAAAATCGATTTTAATGAAATTTGGTGGGCTGTTTTATTGTTTTTCTTTTTCTACACGAATTATGAAGGTCGCAAGTACAATTTATGTGATTGAAAAAAATTAAATAAGAAAAGGCTTATTTCCCCCTTTTGTATATTTATTGTTAATTTGGAAGCTAGGGTAATAAATTAAAACAGTTTTAAATTGTCGTTTTTTATAGAAAATTCAATTATCAATAGTAATACCACTAGTGATTCAATTTTCGCGATAAGTCTGTCGATTTACTTCTAAACGAAACTGAGTTGCTTGAAAACACCACGAGTCCGTAGGACGAGTTAAATAAATTAAATTATTAAATAAATAATGACTGCTAGTCTTTCGTTGTTATTTTCTGCATATAATTTGTAGTTGCGATCCACACAGAACATCATAAATTGTCTCCATATATAAGATTTAGATTTTCTTGTGTTATTCGGTATATTTTCTTCAATGTTTTGGTTTATAACTTCGTTTGAAGTACCACCGAAACGACTCATTTTGACGTATACAGCTACAATAATTTTTTTGGCAAACGTCAAACTTTGCTTTGCGATCGGTATCCATGGTTACGTCGTTGAAAACACGAAGCTGATAGACCAATCAGAATTGAAAGACAGTTGGTGTTTTCGCGATAACACAAGCTGTCTTTGGTTTGTGATTGGTCAGATTATGTGAAAATTTTAAGATGTACTATTGTACTTCATTACGACTTTGCTCCAAAATGAATCGTTTTAAAATTATAACCAAGGAGAGTAGAAAAATCGATGTTTTTAGTATTGTTTAAATATTTTAATATTTTTATTAATATTATCGACCTATTTGGGAGGGAGGATAAATAAATTAATAGTTAGTTAGAAGTTATCACACAACTTTTTCTGCAAAAATCCTCACATCAAAATTTAATCGTTTTTTCACAGATCTTATCTATTATATGACGCAGCATTTTGCAGTCTAAACTTGACTGTATTTTTGGTTTGCATTCATCACTACTTTCTAACGTTTAACATTTCTCGTATCACATTTAAGAATAATCTAACGTAAATGTGGTTAAAATATAAATTATTAAAAAATATTGTGTAATTTTGTGAAAAGTAAGTACCTATAACGAAACAAGTCAAACTTCTTTAACATTTAGAAACAAGAAATTGCCTTTCCGTTCTAATAGATTTTGTTTATTTCTTCATACCTTTTACCAGTAATATTATATATACTTCAGGAGAGTATTATCATTACTTGGTTGCACAAGGCATGTTCATTTCAATCAATGACGAGGTGTAAAAAGATGAGTTCTTTAACCGAAATGCAAAATTCCTTTCTAAATTATATAACACAATTGTACAACTCGTTTCATTGTTTTATTCAGGTCGGTGTGTTTCAGTACTCGCCCAGGTTAAACTCTAAGTAGGACAACATTGTTGGTGTTGCCACTTTTACTCAACAGTAGTAGTTACAACCATTTGTATAATGAAAAATGTTTCATATATCCAGTAATGTGTAATTGTCATTTTTTTCGAAATTATCTCCAGGACTTTATTTTAAAAAATGAAACAGTCTATGCCATGATCGTAGTTGTTCATGTTTGAATATTTTTTTGCGATGTGGACTGAATGATATCAATAATGATGTACACGTCATAAACAAAACACGACACACTCACAGAACAAAGGATCTTGCTTACGCTGAAGATGACAATACTCAGACGAATTACCAAAATACACTGAGAGACCGAAAGTGGAGTGAAGACATCAGAAGAAAATGTTATATACGGGGTATAGTCCTCAGGGACCAAAGTGGTCAAAATAGTAAGAAATAAATTGCCAAAGGATAGAAGTATCGGCCGACTACGCAAAAGATGAAATGACAACCTTCCGTAAAGGTATCAATTGACTAATAAACAAGTAGAATTGCTTATAGCAAGGAAAAAGAGACCTGTCCACTCTCATTCGTTGTTGTGGGTATCAGCAAACATATTTTAGATACAGTATCCAACTTAAGCATTCTTTCATTATGGCATGTTAAGGAGCAGTATAAGTACACTTTTCAGAATACAGGAGGACATCGATTCATGATTGACTATATACTAACTAATAGAGAAATACACACCTCCAAAATCTTAGAATTGCGGGCATTAATCTTTGCGGAATCAGTAAGTGATCACAAATTAGTAGTAGGAAAAATATGTCAAGTTTATACTCAAGAAGAACCGACAAACAGAATATATGACAAAAATACCTGTTGAAAACCTACAAAACGATTCAACAAAATATGTACATATACGAAAGGAGACTAACAGAAGCAGTAAATAGAGTAGAGGAGAGCTGGTTAAAATAAAAACCAATATTCTTAACGCTGTAAAGGAATCTATTGGCGAAAAGACAGTTAATAGGCATAAAAAAATCCACATCAAAATATCATGGTTATGTAAGAAAGTAAAAGAAAAATGAAAAGTAAAGAATGCAACATATCTGGAAAACGTACGATACCACTTTCATAAGAAAATTTACAATAAGACCACGTCCATGAATGAGACACATATGCTTGTTAGAATAACCAGAAACCATTACTGGGGACGCTTCTTAAACGATCTGGAACATGACTACCGATTACAAAAGGAAATGTGGAGATCTATAAAAGGGTGGTTTATTTAAGAAGGTTAATTTATAAAATGAACTACTGAAAAATTGCGAAACAATAATGACAGATCAATTACCATCGCTCATCAACAAAATATTACAATACAATAAAGTACACAAAGAATGGAAAATAATCCATATAAAAATAATAAAATGGTGCTGATCCTGATGTTTAAAAAAGGTGTAAAATTAAATTAAATCATTATCATCATCATCTTTGGCTCGACAATCCTCTGTGGATCTTGTCCTGCTCTAAGATTAGTAGCCATTCTGTTCGGTTTTTGGCAACGTGTTGCCATCTTCTGATCTCTAGTATCCCTAAGTTGGTCTCACCTTCACCTAACCACTTAGTTCGTTGTCAGCCTCTGCTTCTTCTTCCTATAGGTGTTTCTGTCGTTAGCTTTTTAACAATCATGTTTTCAGGCATTCGTATTATGTGTCCGGCCCATCTAAGTCACTGTGTTTTAATGAACGTTACCACATCTGGTTCATTAAAGAGATAGTAAAATTCGAAATTAAATCTTTTCGCCACTGCCCTTGATCATTTATAGCTCCAAATATTTTGAGGAGTATCTTACGCTCGAATATTCCCAGAAGTCTTTCATCCTGCGTTAAGAGTCCATGTTTCCGCCCTGTATGGGAGGACCGGCCCCATCAGTGTTTTGTACATAATAATTTTAGTTTTTTTTGCCACCGTTTCCCATTCTAAGAAATGTTGCTCAACATCTCGCTTGCTACGCCCTATTATGTCAATGTATCGATCTATTGTAAATAGTACCACCGTCTATAATTCTTGTGTCTCGGACTGCCTTTTCCAAGGCAGTGTTACATAGGTGGCAAGCCAGGGCATCCCCTTGTCTGAGTTCATCCTTTATCTCAAAGGATCGAGAATTTTCTCCCTGTATTCTAACGCTGGCTTTTAAGTTAGACATTGTCATTCTCGTTAATCGGATAAGTTTTTCTGGTATACTAAACTCAAGCATTGATTGGTATAGTACTGTTCTCTTGACACTGTGACACTTGACGAATAGGTGATTTGGTTCAATGTTAAATTCCAATGTTTTCTTGAGGATCTGTCTGATTGAATAAATCTGGTCAATTTTTGATTTTTCTGGAGTAAGTCCGGCCTGGTATTTTCCAACAATGGCAACTATGTAAACTTGTAGCCTTTCGTAGAGAATATTTGCTAGTATTTTGTAAGCAGTTGTTAACAGGGTTATACCTCTGTAGTTGTCACACTGGGGCTGATCGCCTTTTTTATGTTATGGGCATATCACGCCTTAAGACCATTCACAGGGCATGGTCTAATTTTGCCAGACAAGAAGTAAAAGTTTATGCACTGCTTGTAGCAGAGTGTCGCCACCATTCTTGTAGAGTTCACTACAAATTTGATCAGTTCCTGGTGCTTTATTATTTTTAAGCATTAAATGCCTTGGGCAACCTCTTCAGTGGTAGGTGGTCTTTCGTTTGGGTTGAATAGATTCCAATCATTTCGATCTGCTACGGTGTTATCTGCTTCTTCGATATTATTTTGTGTCGAAAAATTCAACCCATCGGTTCAAGATTGAGGCCGTATCACTTAGGATATTTCCTTCTCCATCCTTAAACTCTTTAATCATTTTGTTTACATTTCTGTAGAACTTTCGAGTTTCGTTTTGATTTCTTAATTAAATATGACGTCGAAAGCAATAAAACATTTAACCTAAAAATTTATAACCGAACAACAAGGCTTCCAAAGAGGAAGATCATGTATAGACGCAATATTTGTTATAAGACAAATCACGGAAAAGGCACTAAATTGATTTACTTAAAAAATATTTTTCAAAGTAAGACTGAAAGACGTTATTCCCCTTTTATACAATAAAAAAATTCTATTAGATATCAATCGAAGATATATACAAGGACAACAAAATGCAGGCCTGCATAGATGGACAACTGACAGGGGAAATAGACACAGGCACAGAAACTCCTTAAGTGTTCTATTAAGACAGGAAATAAAGAAATTACGATTCTCTGCGATGCAGACGATGGCATACTAACAGCAGGAAACGATCCATAAGTTCAACACAGGAAAGAAGCTAAACACGGTCACGTTAGTCTAAAAACCAATGGTGATCAGCAATGAAAAAGGCACTTGAGAGACAACCATATAGAATAAAAATCACCGGGGAACTACTTAATGTGATTAGATATGCAGACGATACAGTAATTCGGTCAGATAATATTGAAGGTTTCCAAATTCTGCTTGATCGTATTCACGAGATAGGAGAGGAAATGGGCATTAAAATAAACTCAAACAAAACCAAATTTTTAGTGTTTAGTCGTGACCCACATCTCGATGCAAAGCTTCAATTAAACGGAGTTCAAGTTGAGAAAGTTCACAAAATGACATATTTGGGAACTGTGATAATGGACCAACTAGATCCAGACATAGAAATAAAACGAAGAATAGCAATGACTAAAACTACTTTTATGAAAATGAAGTCATTTCTTTGCAATAATTATCTCAGTTTTGAACTAAGACAAAGAATGGTTAAGTGCTATGTTTGGTCCGTACTTTTGTATAGTGCAGAAGTGTGGACGCTAAAAGTATCGATCATGAACAAAATTGGAGCATTGGAAATGTGGGTTCATAGACGAATGCTAAAGATACCTTGGACAGTAAGGAAAACTAATGAAGAAGTACTAAGGATCGTCAACAAAGATAGAGAACTGCTAAAGACTGTTAAACATCGAAAAATGTCTTATCTGGGACATATAGTAAGGGGAAGTCGATATAAAATATTACAACTGATCCTTAAAGGCAAAATAGAGGGCCGTATAGGTGTAGGAAGAAAACAAGTTTCTTGGTTAAAAAACATTCGTGAATGGACACAGATATCAAATGCAGGACAATTACTGCATATTGCAGAAGATCGAGAAGCCTTCGCAATGGTGATCGCCAATATCGGATAATTCTGATATGGCACGAGAAGAAGAAGGAGATCAATGAACCGACCTGATGTAAAATAGCAATTGACGGAACCAGCATTAAACAGATTATGGAAATCAACTAGGGAGCAGCAGTATGTCTAAACAATAAAATATGGAGTTAAAAACACATTAGGATGAATACTGAGGCTATTAGACCAATAATGATATACACGGCTAAAAGGAGATCTGATTCATCTCAAAAGAAAAAGGATGCTAAAGACAACAGGAATATCAGTACTAAGAAGAATCAGCGGAAATACATTAATGAATCGAAAAAGAATTGACAAAATTAGAACAGCATGAAAAGTGGTGTAACGTTATAAACGTCACATGTTTTTTATTTTTCTTTAAACATTTATTTTATTCCAATTTCTGTTTATTTAACTATTTTTATTCTAAAAATAGTTAACGCTCAACTTTTGGTCTACTAAATATTCTGCCTAAATTCCAATTGTAATTCCACTTACTTTATTCTATACTCTCTTCTATTCTATGCCATAGACCTATAAAAAAGGTCTATGATCTTAAGTCGTTACAAACTTTATTTGTCAGTTGGCTACTCTTGACTTTTGTCATCTCAATTTTACTTCAATATAGAAGGGAAATCCTTTTTTTTAATATTTTTCATCTACTTAAAGCGAATTTCTGGTAGTAAATTTATTTACATCGTTAAATCTGCGTTGGGTAAAATGATAATTCTTTATACAGTGTGGCGCACCGAAAACGAAACAGGCATTTACTGGCAGATGATTCCTTTTTTGAAAAAACGCTCGGACCCGTCGATTTTGTTTTCGAGGGGGACACAAAATTGGCATAAAATCACATTAACATTTGCAGCCCCCTAAGCGGGGGTGGCACCATCCCTAAAATCTTAAATGGAAAGGGGGGTCAAATGATCCATCATTTAAAAGGTCTTTCAACTCCCTTCGACCCCCCTTTTCATTTAAGATTTTAGGGATGGTGCCACCCCCGCTTAGGGGGCTGCAAATGTTAATGTGATTTTATGCCAATTTTGTTTCCCCCTCGATAAAAAAATCGACGGGTCCAAGCGTTTTTTTTAAAAAGGAATCATCTGCCAGTAAATGCATCTGTTTCGTTTTCGGTGCGCCACCCTGTATTTAACCGATATGCAGTGTCTTTTTTGATAATTTTTTATATATCGGTATATATATTTCTTTTTTATACATTACATACACACTACGTTTTATTTTTCAATGTATTAATCCTATATGCAGCTAGAATCTTTAATGTAATTAAAAGTAAAGTAAGTAAAATAACTAATTTGGTTAATAATTATTATATTTATTTAATCTTTGCCATTTGCTATGTTATATTTACTATTTTCTTAGAATTGTAATTACTTGTAATCGTGATAAAATATGGCAAGGAAACATTATATGATGTTGCTAACACAATGTTTATTATTTTAGTTTTTTTTTTGCCTAAATTATATTTTCTTGTTCCCGTTATTCAGTAGGAACCTTCCCTAAACTACATGGTCGACTATAAGAATTAATATACTGCAGTAGGTGGCCACTGCTATGAATTGTATATTTGTTACATTTTTGTACCAATATATGTGTGCACTGTCAAGAAAAGTAACAGGATACTGCGGAGCATACCCTGTTTACAAGGTAATATTGGATCACAAAGGAGGTCTTAAATTGAAACTCCGAAGGGAAAAACCAAAACTACGTGAATACTACGATTGTGAGAGAAAAGAGGAAAATAGACAAGAGAAAGAGTAGTAGAATAAAAGCAATGCAATGCAGACAGTAGACAGAGTAGTAAAGTTGTTTTAGTAGAGTAAATGCAGTGGAGATCCTTCTTAACAGTTGTAAGTTTTTAATCGGTAGAAATCGCAGAAATCAAATGGTGTTTAGTAAAGAATTTGCTCCTCCGCGATAAAAAAAATAAAATAAGAATTACAACATAAACTTTTATCCAATTGTAATTAATCACCTAAATTTATTTATTGAAAAAAAATTATATATCACAATACAATTGACTTTAATTATAATATGTATTTCTTATGCCAATATTATTGTATAATATTAAAGATAAGTGCTTTTTTTATTTATCTAGTTAAATGTTTATAATAGATTAGACTGTTCGAAATACTGGGAAATTTATTTACTTATAATTTACGTATATTATAATAATTTATGTAAATAGATAAACTTTGAGCCTATGAAACAAACATTGACAATTCATATTGTGGTTGATTGTTGTTGATTCAGATTTAGAGTAAATAATGAACAGTAAAAATTCATTCTAATTTTATTTCTTAAAGTTCTTGTAAAAATTCAGAGTTACCAACTTAATATTATAAAAATGACAATTTTATAAAAACATAGTTCACGAACTTCCTCGTTAAGTTTGGTTCTCAAGAATATCGGGATGTAAACGGTTTTTCTCTGTATTGTGTCTCAGATTAAGGTTTAACCATGTTTTAACTCATCGGTAAAAATTTAAAATAAAAGTGATTTAAGATGAAAAAAATAAATAAAAGTGATTCTCTATATCATATGCGGAGAAGAAATACCATGGAACACATGGTATTACTCTGTTTTAAAATAGTTAAAATAGTAGTAAAATTATGTAATAAAGAAATTAATTAAATATACCCAAAATCACCAAACCATAATTGTATTAAGATCGGAATATTATAACATATATATCAAATGTTGTATATGCATATTTTAGTGTTAGTTTAAGATTATAACCTTTGTTTTTCTACTATGTTTATAGACTTAAATCTATCCGAGGCCAACTTGCCTCGTCTACATATTCTGATCGACTCCCGAGCGCCAAACTTGCATTCCAGTCTGCTATTCAAATATAAATAAAAAGAAAAATAAAAAACAACACAACAAAACACGTCAGTCCAAAATATGTTAAATGTACAATAAAAATAAAAAAAGACAGCTAATTATGTACCTTTGTAAAATTAGAGCAGGAATATGATTGTATAACTACCTAACAAATGATAATGTAAGCGAAGTGCTCTCCTTTAGAGCTTCCGTAATAAAAAATTCAAAAATAGACCCTTGAAGGTAATAAGGCTAATGGACATTAACTCAGGCCAATAATCCCCAAACACACACATCGTTGACTCTAATATTTTACAGGTTAAACGTCACCGCCTTTCACCAACATTAGCATCACCACACTCTTGTATATATTTCCTTTCAGACCTTCCCTATTTTTCGATCACTGAGTATCCCGCTCACTAGCTTCCAGTTACACCAATCAGACTGTCTCCTGTGGGCAATTTACCGATCTAGTGTCCTATTTTTATTTTATTATTTTATTGTACCCAATTATTTCTGTTTCTCTTAACTACACTCTTCGTTTTTGACCTATTAACTATAAGTTCCACCTCTGCAATAGACTTTCTCCAACTCTCCAACTTTTGCTCCAACATTTTTTTGCTCTCTTCCACTAACACGGTATTGTTCGCAACGAGCATTGACCCTCTCTTACTTTCTCTGCCAGTAGATCCGTAACTAGATTAAACAGATAGAGACTAAGTGAAGAGCCATGCTGCAAACAAACCACCACTAAAACACTTTGACTTTGGGTCAATCCAGCACAAGTCTTTACTTTGGTGTAAGTTCCCTCATATAATTATATTCTTCACTAGTCTTACGTACTTCTCAGGAACCCAGTTTTCTCTAATATATCTTCATAGCTCTCATCTAAGTATTGTACGCTTCTCAAGATCTATAAATACCAAATGTAGCTCTCTTTTCTTCTCGCCCTATTTCTCTATCAATTGTCTGAAAGCAAACAAGGCATCCGTTGTCCTTCTTAGCATAAACCCAAACTCCTTTTTTCTTATCGATGTATCTCCTTAACCTTTGCTCTACTCTTTCAAATATGCCCCCAAATATATCACTGATATACGAATTTAGTTACCACCTGGAAATTTTAGTTCTCCACACTAAACTGGAAATACTTGAAATTTTAAAAAACCTCTTAGGCAGAAAACAAAACCAAAGATACCGGTACAATATAACAATCTAAACGAAAAATACGAAAATATTTCGTACGAACACTTGTTTTTTTTTTAATATTAGTATGCGTTCAAAACTTGGACAATTAGAACAGCATATAAGAAAAGAATTAACCCATTCGAAATGTGGGAGCGTGTTTGTATGTTAAAGGAAAGTCCTTCAACTAACTTAAACAGACTTAAAAACCAACTATATCAGCTCTTGAGGAGATTAACTCGGTACTCTCTATATTTACCTAAATCTAGAATGATCATAGAAGAGAAGCATAGGGAGGCGTAGAATGTCATGGCTGCGCAACCTGAGAGAGTGATACGGATGTACATCAAATGAACTTTTCACAGCAGCCGTCTCAAAAGTTCGAATAGCTATGATGATTGCCGACCTCCGCCGCGGAGATGGCACTTGAAGAAGAAGAAGAAGAAGAAGAATGATCATACCATCCGCGCCGACAGTATGGTGGAACTAATGGATCCAGTGAAAACCCGTAGAGGGTAATGACCAACCAGACTGACTGACACAATGGAGAAACTACTGAAAAACTTCAGTATTGGATAAAAAATGAAAACCTAATTCAGTAAAGGAAAACAAAGTGTCAAGTTATCTAAAAATGAACATAAAATAGGTATAGCTGTCGATACATCCACATACTTTGCAAAAACATTTAGATTATGCCATTTATGAAACTAAACAAATTAACACTCACAAATTAAGCGATATTTGATGATATTTGTCGGTGACTCACGACTCATGCTGAGTAATAAACAAAATAAAAACCCATGTTTTAACGTCCTTTATATTGAAAACATTTTACAATTATTGTAAAAATACATTTGAAACCTTGAGTGCAACATGGAAAATTTTATTATTATACGGGTACGGAGGTCATAGATGAATTGATAATATAATTAGGTTTTCAATAATTTTGATAATTAATTGCTACAATTTTAGACGAGCTTAACTTGGTTTGCAAAGTATTACTTAACATAATTTCAGGGCTTACAATAAATATATGTAATAAAAATGGAATAATGATATATTGATGAGGATTTGCGACTATAATCTGTAAGAATCCTTGAAGGTGTTTTGTTTTTTTTTCTAGATAAATCAATTCAATGTAGAGTTCAAACCCTGATAATTATTAAAACGATAGTGCTAAACCATATCCTATACAACTAATATCTTTTATATTATTAGTCCAACATATTTGTAAGTTTTCTGCACTTTTTCTGTTACCTTTATTTAGAATATTATCTGACTGCCAATTATATCTTAAATAACCTCACACATTTTTCGATTATGTGAACTTCATTTTGTGGTCTTTTTTGGAAAGTTCTACACTGCGAGGGTAACGGTTTTCTTGGATCTTTGGACGACCTTAAGATTTTCTTTATCATCTTCGTTAGTTTTGGTGAAAGATGAAAGATCCTAGAGCACCATTGTCAGGAATTTACTGCATTCTCTGTGTAAATGCACGTTTGACTGAACACATTGGTCGCTGCAAAAAATTAGCCGTGGTAACACAATATCCCACAAGACAACTTCTTCTTGATGTGCATCCGCGAAGAATGTTGGCTATCATCATAGGAATCTTTATCTTGTCTCCAGCAGCGCGAAAAAGCTACCCAGATATTGTGTTAAACCAGGTTCTGAAGTTCTTTAACCAGGATGTTCTTTCTGGACCTCGCTTTCCAAATATTTTTCCTTGCAGGATGCTTTTCTTCTTCTCCTTTGAGTGCCTCTCCTATCGGAGATTGGATATCATTAGGGCGATTCTAATTTTATTTACTGCTGTTTTGAATAATTCGTTAGTGGTACAGCCAAACCACTCTCTTAAATTTCTCATCCAGGACATTCTTCTACGGCCTGGATTTCTGCGTCCTTGGATTTTTCCTTGGATTATATTTTGTAGGAATGTGTACTTTTGTCCTCTCATCAGGTGGCCAAAGTATTCAAGGATGCCTTTAAGGAGAACTTATCTGGATTAATTTCGCATAATGTGTCCGAAGTATTGTATTTTCGAGATTTTATGGTGGTCAAATACCGCTCGGTTCTTCTTCACTGTTCTGAGGACCTTCTTATTTGTGACTCGGTCAGTTCACGCAAACTAAGTACTTTTCAATATAGCCGCATTTTAAATGCTTCCAATCTTCTGCACATATCTTCGTTCAAAGTCCACCATTTTATACCATAAAAAGGACAGAGAAGACGTAACACCGTAGCATTCTTACTGGAATACCAAGACAGAAGTTGTGGCTCTTGAAGAAGGCCTCCATCCGGTTGAATGTGGTTCTAGCTTTTCCAACAAGACAATTACGGAATTGTATTCCAAGAAACGGAGATGCTTAGTAGAATAGTATACCACTACACTTCTCGGATGCTCAGAAAAGCTATCGAAATGCAAAAACACCCGATTAATTTTAATCATAAAGAAGAGGATCTGCATATAAACAGCGTGAAGTAGTCAACACTATGAAAAACAAAAATTTTCCCCAGGCACACCGAACATTTCAATACCGATTCGGACCAACCCACAGACACCGGGACGTACACGACGGTTACATAAAGCGCACTTACTTGAGGAAGATCATCACCATGTATATCTAGTTGAGGGTAAAGATACAAGGCGATATCTACGTGCTCTAAAGTAATGTCTGTGATAATATTTGCCCCAGTTACATACGAAACTTCAAAATTAAACAATTTCGGAATATGGCATATAAACTCTGATATCCCTTTGCACAAACTGGCCGTGAAAGCCTTTGTTATTAACGTTGCTATTTAATATTTATAGTGTAAATACATATAAGAAAGTTCTCTTACAAGCATATGAACAAATAGTAGTCATCAGGAAGATTATAATGCATACGTAAATGACATATGATTATTTCACAACAGAGATTTTACCTCAATTGCTTGCGAATATAAATGCTACGGACTTTTGAGATGACTGCTCTGAAAAGTTTATTTGATGTACATCAGTATCACTCTCTTAGATTGCGTAGCCATGACATTTTGGCTACGCCTCCCTATGCTTCTCTTTCCTTGGATCTTTCCCTACATAATCAGTTGGAGCAAGGTGTATTTCTCTCCACGTGTAATATGTCCGAGATATTCCAATATTCTTGTTTTAATTGTATTTAAAATTTCTATTTCTTTATTCATCGTTCTCAGAACCTCTTTGTTTGTGACGTGTTCTGTCCACGATATTTTCAGAATTCTTCTATACACCCACAGCTCGAATGATTCAAATTTTTTCATTGATGTCGCATTCATGGTCCAATATTTCATTGCATAAAACAAATTCCAAAAAACATAGCACCTCGCCAACCTAACTCTTAGTTCCAATTTTAAATCCCTTGTACATAGCACTCTTCTCATTTTGTTGAAATTTGCTCTAGCCTTTTCTATTCTGATTTTGATCTCCTAAATGTAATCATTTATGGAGTTAATCATTGTTTCCAGATATGCATATTTGTCCACTCGTTCGACGTTGGTTCCGTTTATTAGAAGATTCTCGTTATTTCTTTGAGTTTTCGATATACTCATTAATTTCGTCTTTTTGACGTTCATTGTTAGACCGTACTCTTTTCCATACTCCGCTATTCTGGTCACCAATCTCTGAAGATCTTCAATATTTTCGGCCTTAGATCACAGTGTCGTCCGAATATCTAATGTTGTTAATGGGAACTCCATTTACCTTTATTCCAGCTGTTTCACGCTCAAGAGCTTTTTTCAGGATCTTTTCGGAGTAGGCATTAAAAAGAATTGGCGACAATACGCGTCCCTGTCTTACTCCACCTCGAATTTCAATTTCTTCTGATAGCTGTTCGTTAACACCATTTAACTAACTATTAATATTTGGGAACTATACTAAATAAAAGATCCAGAAAGCGACCAAAACGATGAGATAAAAAGATATTTTGGAATTATTGGTTTCATTGTAATAAAAAACATTCATGTATATCCAATAAGTATATAAATATTCCCCTTAGATTAATAGACGCTATATTTTTAATAAGGCAAGTACAACAGAAACCATTAGAATACAACAAACCGGCATATCTATGTTTCGTGGACCTTAAGAAGGCATTTGACCGGATCAAATTAAAGGATGTTATCCACTTATTGTACGCTAGAGGGATACCTCTAGTAATAATCAAAACGATCGAAAATATCTACCAAAACAACACAATAAAAGTAAACGTAGAAGAAGAACTAACTGACCCTATTGAAGTTAGCACTGGGATACGACAGGGAGATTCCATGAGTCATCTATTGTTCAATCTGATTATGGATGAAATAATAAAAAAGTAATTACTACTTTTGTTGGAAATAAGCCACAGTACAAGTTTAAAATAAGGTTATTTTTACGTTTCTCGTTCTCAAAATACTGGTAATTTTATTATTAGTTATTATATTTCCGAAGTGGAAATCTAAACATCAAAATAAACTTATTTTAAACTTATATTGTGGCTTATTCCCAACGAAAATAGTAATTGCATTAAGATGCCACAAGAAAATAAGCTTTAGAACAGTAATAAAAAAGTAGGAACTAAAAAAGGATACCAAATGAAATAAAAACAACTTAAAATAATCTGCTATGCAGACGACGCAATACTACTTACTCTCTCTGTCTCACAAAGTTACAGTTACAGAGGTCTATACTACTTAAAACAACCGTCATTTGCCTGGCCAGTTCAGTGTCACAAACAGGGTATTATTTTTGCTTATTTCCCTGGCCTAATCTAGAAATCGTCATTTCCGCTGGAGTGTTTCAATTTCCGTACATTTCACCGTCACTCATGCTTCTTTTGCTCTTTTTATATCCCGTAGTCCTTTTTATTCTTATGTAATTCTTATTCATATTCGCTCTTCCATCATCTGCAATATTTTATTTGTCATCCATTCTTGCTTCTTTTCTTTCTTTTGGTTAAAGATTTCATACGAAAATATGGTAATGGATGTTATCATTTCGTTTCACTATTAAACTCATACGATAACATGCAATTTGAACTGTCCAAGAAGTTTCCCCACTATTTAACAATGTGTATATAAACAATAACGTTAATACTAAGAAGTTTACAAAATATTTGAACTTAAGAAAACTATTAATAAACTAATAAAAATATTATGAAGACTTATGCATAAAAATAAAGACCCATACGCAAGTAATAAAAAATATGAACGTGGAACTAAAATTTAAAACTTGCACTATAACTCAAACAGAATTAAGATAAGCAATTATTGAATTGAAATATATTGATAAACGTTTTTTCTTTTTTAGTAAAAACAACAGCTGGTTAAATTAAACATTGAATCGGATTGTAAAAATCAATATTAGCATCAGGCTAAGTTATCACTAATTTATTTATTTTATTTATATATATATATATATATATATATATATATATATATATATATATATATATATATATATATATATATATATGTAAATATATTGTTACGAAAGATTTATCCCACATATGAAAAGTCCATTGACGAAAAAGAAGAAGTAGTTCGAGAACATTCAAGATGACATCGAAAATTCTAAAAATGTCTAGTGAAGTTTGGAACGTCAGAAAATATATAATGATATAGTTGTCAGTTAGTTAAAAAGTATTGTAATATTGTTAGTGTTGAATAAACTTAATTTTCAAGAAGTGTAACATTGGTGACAGCGGTGGGATAAAGAAATATTTAGCAGTTGTTAATGGTAAATACAAGAACCACTGAATTTGACTGGACACCGGATTGTCAAAATGCTTTCATAGATTTAAAAAAACGACTTACAACAGCACCAATTCTAGCATATCCACGAGAAGATGGCAAATTTCTTTTGGATTTTGACGCATCTCAGCATGGTATTGGCGCAGTATTATCACAAGAACAGGAGGGCGAAGAAACAGTTATTGCTTATTTTAGTAAAACAATGGGAAAGGCTGAAAAGAATTATTGTGTTACCAGAGCTCCTAGCTATTATAAAAGCCCTAGAACATTTTCATATTTTTCTATAATAGAAATTTTATAGTTAGAACTGACCATAGCGCTTTACAGTGGCTAATGAATTTTAAGAAGCTAGAGGGACAAGTGGCTCGGTGGATAGAGAGACTCCAACAGTATAACTTCAACGTAGTACATAGAAAAGGGCGTCTCCATAACAATGCCGATATTCTTTCTAGGCGACCCTGTTTGGAACGACAATGCCAGTACTGTAAAAGACTTGAAGATAAAGAGAACATAACCGAAGAAGTAAGTCTCCAGGTAACCACAGTTATACAGGAAGAAGATAATGATCAGACTTCCCTGGAAAACCTTAAAAAGAGTCAAAAGAAAGATAATGACTTAAAAGTCATACGAAAATGGCTTAAAAATGGAGTAAGACGTATTTGGCAGGAAATAACCAAATACAGTGGAACTATAAAAGCGTACTGGGCTCAATAGGAATCTCTGTATCTTTCCAATGGTCTATTATATCGAAAGTGAAAAAGTCCCCATAAAGTACGTATAGTTCAACAAATGGTACTGCCGAAATCACACATTAAAAATGTGTTGCAAGAACTTCATAGCATTTCTGGAGGACATTTTGGAGTCAAAAGAACACTGGCCAGATTCGAGACAAATTTTACTGGATCAATTGTCGTCGAGATGTAGAAGATTGGTGTAGGAAATGCGATTTATGTAATGGTAAAAAAGGCCCTAGAACAAGAAGTCGTGGTAAAATGGCACAATATCTTTCCGGAGAGCCTTTTGAACGACTTGCAGTGGATATTCTTGGTCCACTTCCGATGACAGAGAGAGAGGGAACAAGTACTTAATGGTAGCAATGGATTATTTTTCAAAATGGCCTGAAATTGTACCCCTTCCTAATCAAGAAGCGACTACAGTAGCAGAAGCATTTATAACACACGTCGTATCGAGACATGGAGTTACATTCTGATCAAGGACGAAATTTTGAATCAGAATTATGGCAAGAATTAATGAAAATCTTGGGTATTAAGAAAACTCGCACTACGCCTCTCCATCCTCAATCAGCCGGAATGATCGAAAGACATAATAGAACTGTTTGTCAATACCTTTCAATGTTTGTCTCTGATAATCAAAAAGATTGGGATAGTTTAATTCCTCTATTCCTGTTAGCCTATAGAAGTTCCGAACATGAAGCAACTGGTTAGTCTCCATCAATGATGATCACCCGAAGAGAAATGAAGCTTCCTCAAGATCTTATTTTCGGAACATTGCCTCCCTTCGAAGAAGAACGTTCATCCCCGACCTACATTGAAAATTTAAAAGAAAAATTAGAAAAAGTCTACGAATTTGCTCGTAAAGTTTTGAAGCTTCAAAGTGATAAAGCCAAGGCCAGGCTCGACATGCATGCTACTGGTACAAATTTCGCAAGAGGTGACCCGGTATGGTTATACAATCTCACACGTAAGGAAGGACTTTGTCCGAAACTTCAACGAAACTGGGAAGGCCCGTATACCGTCCTGCAGGAAATAAATGATCTAATCTATCGCATCCAGTTTTCAGCTAGAAGTAAACCCAAGGTAGTTCATATCGAGAGACTAGCTGCATACCATGGAACTGATCCACCCCGTTGGCTTCAATAGATCCCCGATAGTTCAGTTATTCGAGGCGAATAACTATAAAGGAGGAAGCAATGTTACGAAAGATTTATCCCACATAGGAAAAGTCCATTGACGAAAAAGAAGAAGTAGTTCGAGAACATTCAAGATGACATCGAAAATTCGAAAAATATCTAGTGAAGTTTGGAACGTCAGAAAATATATAATGATATAGTTGTCAGTTAGTTAAAAAGTATTGTAATATTGAAAATTCGAAAAATGTCTAGTGAAGTTCTGGAACGTCAGAAAATATATAATGATATAGTTGTCAGTTAGTTAAAAAGTATTGTAATATTGTTGGTGTTGAATAAATTTAATTTTCAAGATTAGCGCCTAGCTGAGCGCCTTCGTCTTACAATGCCATCTTCAGAGCTATGCCGCAATAGAACACTAATATAAATAACTAATTTAAAGTTTACAATATTTTACATACGTCAAGTTAAAAAAAACCACTTAGGAGATATTTCATTCTGATAGAAAAATCCTCAATTTTCAAAGTTATTTCTTTTTTGTTAAAATATTTCTTTGGAAAAAACACATAAACGACTGTACACTGGACTCCACAAAAAACACATTAAAAATTTGGTTATAGTACGGGTGTCAGAACCCGATCATTTCTTGAAGTTGAAGCAGCAGATAGAATGCCAGCCTTTACAATGATTCTTCAAAGGAGGTGGCAAGTGAGAAAGCAATACGTAGAAATAATTGAATAGGATTTTTTCATCAAATCTGTTATAAATTATTTACGAAGTTTATTAAAAAAGTAAATATATTAGTCATAAATAATGTGTTACAATAAAAATTACGTCAAATATTATAAAAAAAATTAAAACAGAGATACAGTTAACAGCTCCTTCCACCTACCCGCTCTCCCTGTTTTTAAAGCCGGTCGATTTTGAGAGCAACAATTTTGAAACTTTGTGAACGATTCCATTAAAATGCAATCTTTTTCGAATTTTGCACATTAAAACTTTAAAGCATGTTGTTTCAGATGACCCTAACAAGATCTGTTGATTGTTACAAACAAATCTATAAATTAAAATAAAAAGGCATTAACTTCGTTCCAAAGTGCCCTAGGTCAATATTTTTCCTTTTTATTTTTGAAAAAAAAAATGCAACCTTTCTAGATATGAAAATATAATTTTCTTGCAGGTAATGGTTAAAGAGTTATTCTAATTATTGTTTATAAGCAAAAAATCGACATGTTTTTGCAAAATTATTTTGCAATATTTAAAATGATTTTCCTCATTTTTTTAAATATATTAATAGAATAAATCTTCTTCTTTAGCAGCTACCCGTATAATTACTATAACTACATAATTTTGACGTGACAACGTCTTAAATTAGGTTGTGGCTCGGAGTCATTCATGAAAAAGTGTAACGCCCGCTCACGTCTGTTACAGTGAGTCACCGAACGAGAGAGAGGCCCGCCGGACCGGCGAATGCCTTGCGTCTCTCTCCCACTCAAACATGATCGGTCCGCTGCGCGCGCAGCACTAGAGAATTAGGCGCGTTGAATCGGTTGCGTGCTTCCGTGCTTGTGTCTCTGTCCTTCTCGAGCGTTCTTGGCGTTCAAGACACATTACGGCAGAAACACTTCCTTTCATTTCATATTTCTCCTATCATCGTCCTATCCTCAACAAAATCACTCAAATAGAAATTAGTTAAGTTTAAGTTTACATGTACAATGTTTTAGTAAACAAAATATATTTCTATAGTTAAAATTTGTGCAATTCTTATTTTCATTCAATTCCTTGTTCCTATTGTGCAATTTAGTAATATTCATATCAATAAATATTCTACCGAGAAAAAGACGTTGTCACGTAAAATATTCGCCCGTAAAACCGACTTTACAGGCAACCGATTTTTTTTGACTTATATTATTGCAAAAAAATTTATCTTGGAAAAAACAAATTAAATAACTTCTAAACTATTTGAACAATTGGCTTGAAATTTCGATCATATTTTAAGCATTATAAGTCTCAACATTTAAATGTAATATAAAGGCTATAAGGTTATTTTTAAAATAGTTAAAAAATACCAAAATTTTTTACTCATTTTGCAACTTTCGAAACAACAAATAAGGATAGGAATATTAAAAAAACGCCATTTTGAAGGTTTTTATATGAGTTATGTGTTTCTTACTCTCAAATTTTTTTTCAAATGCTTCACTTTTTGCCCATGGACGAAAAAAGCGAACATTTACCGTTTTTATTTTACCTTAATTTGTTAATATCTAATTAAGTCCAAAAAACCGACTGCAGGAAACATATAGGTTCTTGTTAAAGAGTTAGATACTACTCATAACAACTGTCGTTTGCCTGGCCGGACGAATGTCATGAAATAAAGCTATATATTTCACTGGGCTATATGCACAAAAATATTAAAGAGGTATAGACTAAAACAGATTTATACACCTTTAAATGGAGTGGAGAGAATGTGCTACCTGGGTTGCAATATTTAGGATACCTCAAAATAATAGCTCGTATTGAAAAAGCCAGAACCTCTTTTAACAGTATTAGGAAGATTCTCTGCAACTTATCAATATACGCATAATAATTTTTAGATGTTATGTCTTTAGTGTCCTCCTCTACGGAGTAGAAAGCTGGAGTCTTACAGAAGATGCCATAAAACGGTTAGAGACATTTGGAATGTGGTGCTGCCGACGTATGTTAAGGGGTTTATAGAATATATACACCACACAACTAACATATTTCTCCAGAGGCTAAGAAAAGACGAAGAAATTATTAACACCGTAAATAACTGAAAATTGGCTTATTTTGGACACATTATGCGTAATAGCACAGAATACTAATAGTATTCTGTGGTAATAGTAAATACCGACTTCTTCAGTTGATTAGACAAGACAAGATTGGGAGAAAGAGAGGCCCTGGACGCAGACTTATATTCTGACTGACCAATCTTAGGAAATGGAGAAGTCGAATGTCAATTAATTTCAACCTCTGTGAATAGAATAAGATGAGCCAATGTGGTTGCCAACATTACAAGAATATCCCTTAAGATCCCTAAAAAGGTACATAAAGAAGAATATTATGGGTTTAGGTAACAAGAAATGAATTTCATTTTTGAAATGGAGTGAATTTCAAGATTAAAGGTATTAAGGGTAAAGAAGATAACAGTGTAAATTTACTAATGGTATGAACAATAACATTAAAATTAAATTCAATAAATTATGGGTTTAGGCAACAAGAAATAAGTTTCATTTCTAAAAATTGAGCGAATTTCAAAATCTAATAAAGTAATTTATAAGTCTAAACAGATTAATACTCTGAAAGCGAGTAATAGATCTGCTCATTGACTAAATAAAATGGGTACTGGCAATTTAAAATGTTTTAGAGGAGAGGAAATCACTAAAAGGTGTTACGGCATGTGTATAATCTGTTCACATACTTGGAGTATATCTATATATCTGGATTTCTAGAATTTAGGTAATGCTACTTCTTGGCAATATTGGCGGACTCATAAATGCATCCATGAATCAGCAAACAAAACTTTGAGACAGTATAAAAAAAGACGAATATAAACAAATTCGTACTAGTGAGAAGAAGAAATAGAAATGGATATTGAAAGAAAGATAAAAAATACCAATTATTTCTAAGCTCTCACAACCACAAAGATGAAATATCACATACAGATAGAATAGAAGCCAGAGCACAGAGAGATATGCTAGAAAAAACTGTAACATGGAGAAAAAATTGTGACCAAGTAAATGCATAACTTAATTGACGCAGGAGAATAAAAAGCTGGAAATTAATTAAAGCTCTAGGATATAATAACAACAGAAAGATAATAACAACATCTATTACATCATTGAAATGGGACGACAATTTCAAGGAGGAAATGTAACAATTGAGTCGGCAGAGAGTCAGCCGGCGCTCTGAGGATTACTTTTTTGACCTAAACTCATCCTCCACTGGTAAATTGTACTTATATCTCCTAGACCAGTTTCGTGGATACAGGAGATGTTGTCATTCATGTCAAAAAGTCAATCTAAACTTGCATAATAGAATTAAAAAAAGGATGTCGACCAAAATTGTGAAATTTGAAAAATTGGAATATTGAACCATCATTTAGTACCTTTATTTGTATCTCGAATAAAGTACCAGCCTTCTAGTGGCTAGATACAAACAATAATATGTTGGCTTATAGGGTAGTCCTTACAGTAGAGATGACCTATATAGAAAAATGCAACCAGATGTGGGGTAATACTGCACCTTGGTTGCATTGGTGGTGTGTTGGCTAAATCGTGCAGGACATGATGCTGATAGAAAAGGCATTCAGGCATCAAGTCCGAAAATCTTTTTAGGCCATAATAATAAAGACTTTCTCCAATGTATTAAAAATTATACTGAAATGATGGCATCTTCTGAGGTAAATCCGGAAGAAAACTGAGCCTACTTTCGGATTTCCGCGTGAGGACTACTTAATTGAGAACACATTTACAGGTTAGAAAAATCAGGATAGAGTATTGAAATCTTAGAAGTCTTACAGGTAAGAATGTGGAGTAATTAGATGCGCTTAAAAGAAGGAGGATACAAATTTCTTGAATTCAAGAGACTAGGTGGAAAGGACAAAGGGCAAAAAACTAGGTGAATGATACAAATTGGGGTATGTGGAAAAAAATAACACTACGAATGGAGTTGGTACAATTGCTGATAGTGAAATGAAAGGTAACGTAGTAGAAGTTGTAAAAACGAGTGATATAATATAAGTAACGAACAACTAATATAAGTAAAAATTGTACTTGGTAAAGAAGTATTCAATGTTGAGTGTATGCTTCTTAAACATGGTTGGGTGAGAATGAAAGAAAAGCTTTCTATGATCAATTATAAGACATTTTAAGTGATATTTCATTAGAGAGCAAAGTCATAATAGAATGTGATTTTAATGCAGATGTGGGCCAATCCAAGACAGAATATGAAGTAATACATGGAGGACTAGGCTTTGGAACTAGAAATAAAGCTGAATATGATATGCTTGAATAAGCAACAGCATTATATTTGATATTGTTAATACATACTTTCAGATCATTTCATAGCAAGAAAAGAAGATATACATGAATGAAGGAACTGCAAGGTAATAGTTAGTGAGGCAGTAAGTCAACAACATAAGTTGCTTTTGCTGAACATCGAAGTAAAAAGCGAAACTTGAACAAAATATCGAAGAGGGCCACAAAAAATCAAGTGGTGAATGTTAAAAGATAAGAAAAAAAGGAATATTTTGGGCAAAAATAGTAAAACAATGTGTTGGAACATAAAAGGAAGTTTCGGAGGTGAGTTAACGGAGACAGTAACAGCATTGGTAACCAAAATAATAAACTAGGAAGTGGTTCAAGCACTTAAAAAAAATAAAGAAAGGTAAATTAATTGGACCAGATAATATCCCTGGGGAAGTGTGGACAGGATTAGGAGAGACAGGAACAAGTTGTCTAACATTATGGAAGTGGGAAAAATGTCAGACGAACTAAAAAGCAATATATTAGTACCTGTTTACAAAAACAAGTGAGATATACAACAAAGGTTAGTTACACTCTAAAAATATGAAAGAGAGTAATTGACAGACGGATACGTGAAAAAACCAAAATAACCAATTATCAGTTTGGCTTTAAAAAGTAAGATCAAAATACAGGAATAAAGAAACAAACGCTCAAGTGGTATTTATTGATCTTGAGAAAGCATATAATAGACTTCCTGGAGAGATTCTGTGACAATGAGAAAGGAGTCTGTAAGATTGTGAGGAATATGTGTGAACGAGTAATAACTAGTGTTAGGACAGGTGTAACTGAATTTTGGGCAATTAAAAAGAAAGAGGTGCAACAGATGCATGTGGCGAAAATTAGAATGGTTAGAAGGAGCAGTGGAGTAATAAAAAAGAATAAAATTAAGAATGATTATATTAAAGGAAGTCTAGGGGAGGCACCAATTGATGCCAAATGAAAGAGCATATGTTAAGATGGTTTGGTCATGTTTAAAGTCGAGACGTTAATTACACAATAAGAGTCTGCAGGTTCCTGGGACGAGTAGTAAAGGATGGTCAAAGAAGACCTGGGGGAAGGCGCTAGGCAGGAAAATAGAAATTTATGGAGAAATGTAATTAGAGAAGCCAACCTGTATAGGGATAAAGGCAAAGAAAATGATAATACATTAAGTATCTTTATTTAAAGTGATTAAAAGTTAAGAAGATTTACAAACATATGCTTAATACTTTTGGCCATCAAAATTCTTCTAATGCTGCCATAAAAAAATTGGATTGCAAGCTCCAAGAGAAGTAAATTATTCATTGAAATGAAGACTGATCGGAAAAGCCAATTTCTTTATCCACCCCGGTAATATCGATGCAATTTATGACAAAATTTTATTAGATCGTCGAATTGGGCTAAAAGAAATATTTGCGGCACTGAAAATTTCATATAATAGTGCCCATCACATAGTTGGCATCGATTTGGAGATGGGAAAAATTTCTGCAAAATAGATTCTCAAATCTCTAAATGTTGACCATAGTGCAAAGATATGATCATCATATTCGATCTGTGCTCAGTTTAAAAAAAGATGCAAATATCTTAAGCCGTGTTGTTATTATGGACACAGAAACAAAGCTGCAGTCGATGGAATGAAGACACTCTTTTCTCTTCAAGGCCTAAGAAATTTCGAATACAAAAATTCGGTGCTAAAGTTCTTGCTTTAATTTTTTTGGGATAGTCAACGAGTAATAAAATTATAACTGATGTTTGAATAAAGATAGAACGACTACTATTTTAATGGGAATAAACCACAATTGAAGGTTAAAGTAGACGTTTCAATGTCCACTTCGGAAATCGTTCTCAAAATACGAACATTAATGTATTTATTAATGTTATGAGAACGATTTCCGAAGTGGAAATTGAAACGTCTAAAAACTTACTTTAACCTTCAATTGTGGTTTATTCCCATTAAAATAGTAATTAGTTTAAAATGCCACAAGAAAATAGCTTCAGAACAATAGATAGAACAACAACTGAGAATTACTATTCGACGTAACTGAACACTCTAAGAAACAAAAATATGCAAACATGTCGCTAAAAGTTGTCCAAAGGTAAAACTCTAAAAGGTCGTAAATTTTCTTCCAACGAAGGGGCGATAGAATACTTTGAATAATAAATTACTGTGACTTTCAAATTTTGTTTGATCCTACGGGAGGCTAAGAATTTTTTAATACATCCTCGTAATTTCTGAATTTAGGATAATTGGAAATAGTTACCTACGAAATCACTTCTTAAGAATATTTACAGTATCAATTTATTTATACATTTATATATATATATATATATATATATATATATATATATATATATATATATATATATATATATATATATATATATATATAATAATATTACATTTTATCTATTATTCATATTTAAAATGCTTAAGTAATTTGTAAATTTTATCGAGTAAATAAAGGTTGTTTACTTACCAAAAGTTGTATTGGTTATCCTATTTAGAAATGTAGTTAATTTAGGTTCTTGAATATCAACATTAAATTGTGTATCTACGAGAAGAAAACCAGCGAAAAGGCACACGAAAATTGCATATGTGCGCGACATTTTTAATTACTTGTATATTATCGATATTTCTAAAGCAGCCAACGATTGGCTAGATATTGACTTTTTCCGCTAGATACAGCCGTTGTTATTTCAAATGAAACCGAGAGTGCAACAACGAAATACTGATACCAGAGGTATCTTGGTCGCGAAAACTTAAATTTAAACAAAGAGAGGAGGGGTTAAATACTGAGAGCAACGCTTGCACATCGTCGGTTAATTATTGTTGTTCGTAGGGACCCCCTAATTTTACAATTTCTTTTGATTACGAGATGTGTATAGTATACGTAACTGCCATTATGATAAATACCAAAGTGAGTATTTCGTTCGCTCTGAAAGTGATCTACAAGGTTGAATTTCAATTAGCTTATATATAGGGTATAAAGAAAATATAGAGTAAAATCATCAATTTTATTTTGTTTTTTGTTTTTTTATATATAAAAAATAATTCTGTCTCTTAATTTTAGGTAAGCATCATTTAAATTACTTACAGTTGTAGTAAGTTCTAGTTCATCGTCACTCTCATTATCGGAAACATTGAATACCTGTTCATTTTTTTTTGAATCACTAACACAACTAGCTAAGTTTACTTCAGGATTTTTCGTCAATAGGGCTGCATAAATCTCTAGGTAGTTCAAAAAATTTTCAACTATATGACTTTCGCAAAAAGTTGACAATGGCAAATCATCTTTCAGGCCCTGTAGCTTTAGATTTTCCACAATTTGTTCTCCATTGCTATAGCTTTTTTTTTAAACCGCACCTAATGAAACACTTTTCAATTAATTTGGTTGAAACGTCTCCCCATGCTGTCACAATCCAAATTAAGGTGTTAGCAATCGTTATAGACTTCTTCAGTTCAGCCGTTGGTAAAGAACATTCTATAGATGATAACATTCTTCTCATCAAGAACCTCCTATACAGGGATTTAAAGTTTTTAATTATTCCTTGGTCTAACGATTGACAATGTGCTGTAGAGTTGGTGGCAAAAATATTATCGATATGTTAGATAACTGAATATCCGGATGGGATGTTGCGTTATTTAGGAATAAGAGAATTTTTCTTTTTTGACGTTGCATTTTTCTGTAAATTTGTGCAGCCAATCTGTCTGAATATCTCTGTTAATCCAGGTCTTCTTGTTGTAGTACCAGTCGACTTGGAGTTTATCAACATGAAATTATTTAAACATCGAGGATTTTTAGTTTTACCAATCACCAAAGGTTTTTTAAATTTGCACACAATAATACGGCCAGCCTTTTCTTATCCCATTTACCTCCAGGGCACTTTTAATTACGAAATGTAAAAGTTTTACTTAGTAAGGCTCGACAATACAGACCAGTCTTGTTAGCGTTATAAATATCTTCAGGTTAACATTTGCAACTTCTCAATGTTATGCCTCAAGCAAAACTTGTCAAGTCAACCATTGGATGCTTTAAGATTCAAATTAAGTTCTTTCGCCGCGTCTAAAGCTCTTTCTTTTATTATCGGTCCAGATAAGGGAATATTATTACTTCTCACTTTACAAATATATTACACAATTATCGAATCGATTATCGAATCGAATCGATTATCGACTCTAATCGATTATCGAATCAAATAGAAATAAAAAAAATAGAATAAAATAAATTAAAGTAAATTGAAACCTAAATTTTAAAGGGAAAATTCCCAGTGGTTGGCTGTATACCATAATCTTAAAAAACTTATGAAAAAAAAATGACCACCAGAGTTGGTTGTTACCTCTCAGGGTATAAGGTTCCCTTTTTTCGAGCTGGGAAATTATACATTCCCTTAAAAAATGTAATTCTTTATCATCGACCTAGTGTCTTATTAATTAAAATGTTAGTTACTCAAATAATGTAATTTAAGGCATCCGACCTCATCATGTGGCTAGTTCCAAATACTATATAGACGTTTTTCACTGAGGATGACCTTATAGGATCGAAACGTTCTGCTTAGACGTCTTGCTTAGACGATAAGAAAGCTATTTTTTCTTTCCTCGGTCACTCCCGGAGTGTCACATCCCGTTTTTTATTTTTATTTTTATCACGGAAATTTCACTTGCTAACGACCTGGTACGCTCTGTGGATTTGCTGCGAATTTTCTATCCTGTTGGATCTTGCTACCAAATCCATGATCCTAACGTTTCCGTTCAGTATATTCGAAAACAATATTGCGGAACGAGCCGAAACCTGTTGGTACGGATAATGTAAATTAGGGTTCCGTCGTTTTCTCCTCGTTGTTTATTTAGGTATTTGTTTGATTTTGATACAAAATATTTAAAAAAATAATTTTCGAGGTTATTTTGTCATTTATGCATGTGTTTTTATTGCTTTTGTGACAATTAATCACGGAAGTGATAAACAATTAGGACCTTTGCACGGAAGTGATAACTCTTCTTTTGTAAAAATACTCTTTGGTTTGATATATATGGCTTCGTTAAATGTACTATTTTGTTTTTTAACTAAAGGTGTAATTAAATTTATAATATATTCAAACTGAATCCTTTTCATTCTAAAATATCCATAATATTTTTCATCGTCATCAATTAATTCTTTGTATAAAGTCCAATACTCACCTTCCTTTTTCCTTTCTTTTGGCATTGGATGTACTTCAAACCTTCTTTTTATACAGTGTTTCTTTCTTCATCGTTAAGTAGAAGAGCAATTGCACAAGCGTAATTTTTGTCGAGAAAAGCGAGATCATATCTTCACAGAACCAAACTGAAACGTTTTATGTATGAAAATGTGAACGTGCAGTCCGATTACTGGACTGGAAACGCTACGTGCCGAAAACTATACGTGCATGATAATATGCAGCGACCTTTACGGTTTCCTCTTACCTTCTTCATCATTATGTCTTTAATTAAGTTTTTCTCTACCGCAGAATACTAGGCCCCAAAGCCGTTGGTCAATAACTGGGTGATTGGTAATACCGGCAATCACTCGTGAAATGTTTACTACATCAATAATTTTATTCATACAATTGTCGAAATAAATATCTTATACTTAGTTGCACCTAGCTAGAATGAGGTAAAAATCATGTGATCTGTTTAGTGAGCTCGAAAACATAGGTTTGTATTTTGAGAACGATTTCCGAAGTGGAAATTGAAACGTGAATAAACTTACTCCAACCTTTAATTGTGGCTTATTCCCGTTTAAATAATAATTACTTTAAAACGCCACAAGAAAATAGTTTCAGAACAATATTAATATAATATGCTTTCATTTGTACATTCATCTCAAGCTACATATCTTATCCAAATCATTCGAATTTATTTTTTATAGATTAAAACAAAATTTACACCTATCGTCTTCATGTGAAAACCGAGAACCGAAAATTGGTTAAAAAATAATATCAAAAAATATATATCAAATATCAAAATGTTTATAGTGACCTACTTTAGCTTATTATATAATACCTATCTAATAGTATAACACATAAATCCTCTTTTCACATATTTATATTGTCATTGCAAGGCTGATCTAATTGGATATTAAATTAAAATATATTAACGTATTATTATAAATTACACGCTTTATAGAATATGCTTACATAAAATACTGATGACTAGTCTTACTTACACAAGTACGATATTAAAAAAAGTAATTGTATTTTGTTTTCAGGGTAAATGAAATATCGTTTTAACAGGATGAGTGCCGATCGCTCCGATCAGATCGCATAGAAGAGAATCGCATAGATAACGTCGCTCAACCTGATTGAAGTCTAGGCCCTCGTGTACTGACAACAGGTCTTTCCATCATAAAATAGTGTCAGCCATTTTTATTCGTACAGTTTTTTGTAAACAAACATTTAAAGTTAGATAAGAAATATAAATAACAATAAAATGCATGTGAACACATAATTAAGATAAAAAATACCAAAGGAAGTCTAGTTATTAAAAAAAAAAAGAATTACGAAAAGAAAAAAGTACTTCAATTTGCACATCAATTGATTATTATTATGATACCTGAACAAAAAGGAACAACGAAGCGATGTCGTTATGGAGTATGTAAGAGTGATACACACTAGGGTCGTTCGGATATTTTTTTTATATCATATCGCTATAGTTCGCAAAAGTTGCGATTGGTATAGACATTAAAAAAGCATTATTTTTTTTATTCATTTGTCTTCCGATCGCGCAATGCCATCTAAGTTAGCAAAAAATTGTGAAAAACCTTAATTTTTCATGTTTTTTTTTAAGCAGGCCAGAACGTTTTAATTATGTCCCTATACCATAAATTAACTACTAAAAGTATGTAAAATTAATATATATATATATATATATATATATATATATATATATATATATATATATATATATATATATATATATATATATATATATATATATATATATATATAGTTCGTCCCAAACCCTTCTTTCAGTGCGTCATAGTTGATCAAATTCTCTCTAACACATAAGCTAGAAGTGACAGAAAAATACGTGAGTCTGTGATTATTATACATAGAACTTAGAAAATTATTTATCGTAAAGCTAATTCTACTTCTGGATGTATAATTGGTGGGGGTTTAGAATACGCTAAATAGATATCCAATCAATGATGCGCATAAATATAATTTGACGCAGATTGTCTCGATCGTGACAGTACTTTGACAATGCCAACTGATAAAATGATAGTTGTCATTCCAGGTTAGTATTATCAGACATTTTACATCGAAAATTTAATTTTGTATTTATTGTCATAAAAATATTTTAAATATGCCGAGATATATCGAGAAATAACAAAGACTAATATTAAAATTATTAAATTATTTTCAATTAGAAAAAGAGAGATTACGATCCTGCAACTGTCAGATTTAACTAAAATGTCATGCAATAATTCTCGACATTCTTAAAATCCTATATGACGTCAAAATTAGTGACGCACTGAAAGAAGGGTATGGGACAGACTGTATGCATTTATAATACATTTATTTCATATATTCCGGTCGTGCAAGATAATAAAAAATGAGTAAAATTAGTAGTTTTTCCAACATTTCAAAATTTGACTGTTTAGTACATTTTAATCATACGACTTTTAGAGATGCTATCTTCTTCTTCTTTCAGTACCCTGTCCGATTATCGAACATTGACGATCATATTGGCAATAATAACTTTGTTTACGGCGGCTCTAAATAAATTTGGGGTGATCTCTTGATACCATTCCCGGAGATTTCGGAGCCAGGATGTTTTTCGTCGGCCTGGGCCTCTCCTTCCAGCGATCTTACCCTGTATTATGAGGTGTAGAAGGTTATACCTCTCTGGATGTCTCATTACATGACCGAAATATTGTAACTTTCAAATTTTTATCGTTTTTGTTCTTTCTGTACTCTTTTTCACTCGATGTAAAACTATTTCATTTCAGAGATGCTATAGTTTAATTCTATTGTAATAATATATTTAAAATCCAAGCATATAAGATAAACTTTGAAATTCAAGTGGAATTCGGTCGCGCAGATTCGTCAAAAACAGCAAGCTATCGAAAGGAGCGGCGGAAGTGCCGAATGTCAGCGATCGCAGCCATTATCTTATAATATTTGGTATTTTTTTTGTTTCAATATTCAACTGTTGGTGCAGCTCTTCGCTCATTTTGTTTACAAAACGACCCAGAACTCACCACGGAGAGGTGACTGCACTTCGAGTTCCACCCACACCCTACCCAACCAACCATCCAATGTAGGGCGTGTTATTTACAATATGTTCAAATTTATTTCGCTTTCTCTATCTTTCTTTATGTTTACTTTCTTGTCTTTATCTATCGATAGACATTGAAATACGGATTTGTGTGAAAAAGTTGGCATCGCTGAGCGTGACAGTAATGTGGTTCTAATATAGCCATCTCTGGAACTGTGTCCACACACTTTACTTGAAGCTTCGGTCACTAGCTTAACGCATCTTTCAACTGCCTGTGTATGGCATGGGAAAGCATCTATACTCATAACAGGCTTAAAATCAATGCTCACATACTGTTTTATCTCTTCATTAGTCAATGTTCTTAACAGTGGAGGAGGAGCTAGTGTACTGGTGTTCCTATCGATAATTTCGTAATACTCTTTAGGTTCAAAGTTTAGGGTTGGTGGTTTAAAGATTCTGATAGAGTCACTTTACATTACTTGCTTTGCCTTCATGATACGCCTGAAGCCTAGCTCTCGGATATGGTTTCTTTTATCAGTTACCATAGCCAAAAGTAAATTTTCAGGATGGGCAAAGTAAGCATTCCGTTGTAAAACAGGATCAACAACTTGAAGAAGCTCTTCTGGTAAGTACCTTGTAGATTCAATGGTTTTGTAAACATGTCTAGGCCCGTGAATTTGTGGTTTATTTTTATGACAAACCACATAGGCATATAACATTTGAGAATGAATGTGACAATCTCTCTCAGATTTTCAGAAGGGCTTGACACACTGATGTATAAACGCAAAACTCGGTTTGCCGTAGTAAGCCATCTTGAATGTGACATTGGGCCAGGATCACGTACTACAAAGTCTTCTGAACAATGTCCTGACTTGATGACTTCTGATATCTCAAGCAAGTATAATTAGTCCTTGCTAAAAATACGCTTGTCAACTGTTGGAATCTCACAGTCAGTAGGATTAAAATCAACAACTGATAGTCTTTCACAATCAGGTAGGGCCTTTCCAATCGGTCCGGAATATCCTATTGGGCCGGTTATATTTCCATGTTAGTGTTGGAAAAGGTGGCGGAATGGCAGTTCGTTGTAATGGAGAAGACAAATACTCCATTGTAGGGGTCTTCCCACATGTGACTCTATTTGTCGTATTACACCATTTCTTAAGCACGTATTAATAACAGTACCGTCACATCCAATAACTTCCAATTTGTCAAGTAAAAAGCCATTTTCTGATAAATAAGACGTGATGCTTTTGGCTATGTCGGTTGCTGAGCTTGAAGAAGGATAAGTGTGTCCTATGTAAGTGGAGCCTGGCTCCTGAATTAAAGAGTAATGCTCCTCCTTATAGGTTCTGCGAAAATGTTTTCTGCCAGTTTTTTCAATTGACAATGTAGGTATTGTCTTTTCGACCATCAAAATAAAGACCATAAAATTCTAAACTTATATCATTTTGCAAACAAGCTCTCATACAGGTTTCTCTCTTCAGACTTTACTCTTGTCTGTAACACAAGAAGTATCTGATCCATTAATCAACCCAATATCTTGCAGCACACTTGAAGCAATAGCAGCCGCAGCGCGATCTAATACACCATATCGGTCACTGGTTACAGCAGTAGTGTTCAATGAAATCCTCATCTGCCACTGAGGCTTGGCTGAAGAAGTTGAAGGCTCTGGTACAAAGTCTTCTGGAAACGTCTGAATCTGAATTATTCATCTGTACTTCAACATTTTTGCATGTTTCGGAACATATAGGTCGTTTCCTTTTATACTTATTCCGTATTATTCTATCAGTTATTCGTTTGGTTTCCTTAACATCCAAAGACCCTATTTTTCCAATGCCGTATTTTCTTTGCAAGTACATTAACCTTAATTCCAAAGGTGGAATTTTTTTTTCTTTTTCACAAATGCAGTTCACACTTACCAGACATCAACATGTATCTGACGATTTCTTACATGAACAGTCATTAGCAACAATTACACATTTACACGCCGCGATATCAAAAAGAGAGCATCCTTTCTCCTTGAAATATTCGAGTTTAAGTTTGAATGCTGGTTTATCTTTGTCACGATAAAATGACTTTCTTAATTTACTGTATGATTCGTAGTAAGAACTAATTAGCTGGATGACTCTGTACTCCGTAACAGTTGGGATCGAGGCTTTGTTATATAAACCGATAATTTTCTTTGCCACTGTAGAGGTTACTCTTGAAAAATATCCACTCTTGTTGTTTATTGTCACAGCTAGGTTGAATCTCTCTTGAAAGCAGCAGCGAAGGACATCTTCATGAGTAGGAAGCTTGTTGTGTAACAAGTCTCGTGGGTGACCAAAAATAGGGCACTCAAAATCTTTTCTAGTTATTGTACCTATACCAACTTTCCTTGGCACATCCACTGTATCAATGACTGTCGTGTAGAACTATTTAATTACGAACACTGAACGCAAAAGTAAACAGAAAAATACGGACTTAAGCACAACACAATCTTGTACTACTCGGAATAGCGTCATGAGCAGACAATAGCCACAAACGATAATGGCTGCCATCGGCTACGCGTTTCGCTGGCATTCGTCACTTTCGCCTCGCCTCTCAGTAATCTGCTGTTTTTGACGAAGCTGCGCGACTAAATCCCACTTGAATATCAAAGTTTATCTAAAGTTGATTCGTTTAGCAAATTCCCTTGTGTCAACATAAGCACGTGTTGATATTCGCCGTCTCATTCGTCAAGAGGCTATTAAATATAATTTATTGCCTTAAGCCAGACAGATTCTCATGTTACAGATCCACACTTGCCAGCATGTTTAAATTCAAATTGTATCGTGTTGATTTTTAAGTTAATATATTGTGTTAAATTTATGTTATAGTTATTGTTAAGTTATTTACTGGTCGTGTTATTTTATTTATTAAAGTAAATATTTTTAAAAATCAATAAAAATCACATTATACACATCAGTACGATTCTGTTTGGCTTTCACGTGCTTCTTATTGACGATTGGGAATTTGTAAAATGTACGGGTTTCTTAATTTGATAATACGACATTTGGGATTTTTTTAATAAAATAACTTTGTATTATGTTTTATAATAACTGAATATCATAATGGAAATTGATAAACATTGAGTACGAAATATACAGGGTCATTCACGCAACATGTTGGTTAAAAGTTTTCAAAGTTCTGGTCGTCACTGGTTTCTGCATACTTGGAATAATGGGTTATGCAAAGCATTCTTCATTTTTTAAATATTTGCATTCTTCTAGCACTTCCGGTTGTACCGGAAGTCGCCATTAAGTTTCTTATTTTAATACTATTATATATTAAAATAAAATTTTATTAGTAATTTGGCGTGAGCAATTAAAATTATCCAGTTATCTTAATTATTCAATATTTTTATTTTGTTGTTTGTTTTAATTCTATTGAAATTCATTAAAGTTGGAATTTTATTTAATTTTTAAATGATCATATTTCAAAATTATATATATATATATATATATATATATATATATATATATATATATATATATATATATATATATATATATATATATATATCCTGGTACGGCCACGTCAGAAGAGCGGACAGAGGACGCTGGATAAACAAAATCACAGAATGGAGCCCGATTGGAAGAAGAAAGAGAGGAAGACCCCGAAGGTCATTCAGAGATGAAATCGACGAGGCTATGGAGAAAAGAACCCTGCGAGATGGAGACTGGAATGACAGGGAAAATTGCAGAAAACGGTTGAGTGAAGGAAGACAGTGAAAACTGTGGAAATCCTTAGTAGTAGTATATATATATATATATATATATATATATATATATATGGACATGCAATTTTAAATAAAACTATGATTCTTTCCTGCAAGGTAACTGTAGATAAATGAACCATTTAATTATTGTAATTTATAGAACAGATCTTAAATAAATGTAAAAAATCCATTTTCTTTCAAAATTCTTCAGAAACTTGTTTTATTAATATTAATGTAACTAATTGTAATATTAATTCTGGACTTAAGCATTGAGTAATTATTGCTCCAGACTGATTTCTGAAGAATGATTTCTTCAATTTATATTATGCCATGAATTGTAGATCAATTTATACCTCTCTCTTGACTTTAGCGACAATAATTTATAATCATGTAAGTAGCCGTTTTAGCAGCTTCACTAATCTCTTGTGGAATTAATTCGGCGTCTTTTTCACTACTGATTTCCATTTTTTGAACTGAAAATCGAAAATATATTTGAACCTAATATGACATCCGCTGCCATAATAAAAATATTCAAATTCGTTCTAAAAGGACTCTAACAGAGTTTACCTCCCAGAAGATATGAATGTTAAAAAACTTCTTGAATTATTTTTCACTAAACATGTGTTGTGTTATGAGATGTGTTATGAAACATTCAGGCAAAATATTTGTGTCAGAGTTTAACATCTCCTTCGGTTACCCACGAACTGAAACGTGCTGTTGGTGTGACCAGCAGAAAGCCAAAATGATTGAGCTTGATAGGAAAATTGCCATTTCAAAAGTGATAACGAAAAAGTAAAGTTAGAGAACGATATGAGGAAGCTAGAATTTGAAAAGAGACTCCATTTGAAGAAGCCTGATTGGTTTTATGAATGAAAAAGGCGTGCAAAAACTGAAGCTAGAAAGTCGTCAACTGTAGAGGCTATCGCTATAGACTTCGGAAAAAATCTCCCTACTCCGAATATAACTTCTGCTGAAGTGTACTCTATCGTTCTATATTTTTAATATTCATATTTTGTCAAATAGTGTTTCAATCATGTACACGTACGACCAAGCCATCGCAAAAAAGGGGTCAGATGATGTTGTCTCAATGCTCTATCATTTTTTTAACACATACCTAGATCCTGGTTTTAAAAAAGTTGTGTTTGCCGTCTCTTGCGGAGGACAAAACAAAAATCACACTATCATCCAGTTCTTCCACTACGTAACTGCTACACTAAAAAGATTTGACACTGTGGAACCAGACAAAAACATAGGATTGATCCCCAAAAGTGCAAAGGCTGAAACCCCAGATGGCTGAAGAGAGGTTATAGAAGCCGCGCGAATCAAGCCACATCCGTTTGTTGTTGTATCATGTGAACAAATTATGTTTAAAGAGTGGGGTACATTTTTGTCCTCCAAGTTCTACGAAAAGAAATTTTCTTTTCCTATTCGGCAACTAAAACAGTTATTGTTTTTAACAAAATGCAAAACCGTGGATCACAGGGAAACATATAACGGATCTTTTACGTCATCCTTAGTAAATATCAACGAAAGAACCAGAAGGGGAAATCAAAGGTATCTGATCTTCAAGAACCCAATCAGCTCTACCAAACGCTTATACCTTTGCCCAAAGAAAAGTGTGCTGATCTAAAAGTTCTAATGAAATTCTGTGAAGAAGAGGGATTTAAAGAGTACTACAGCCAACTTCTTTCTGCCAATCAGCCTGAGTTACCATCTGAGCCCGATAATGTTCCCGACGATCAAAGCGATTTTTAAAAATCAGATTAACTTTAGTCAATAGTTTGTAGCTTGGTTTGTTCTTTTAATGTGATGTAGAAATGCCTTACAAAATAAAAAAATAATAAAAATTAATTTTTTTTTATCTGTTCAGGGGAAGAACCAACTCAGTCCACATTTTGTTTAATTAAAAAATTTCTAACTACGAAATAAAAATTCAATCATAACATTATTCCAGCTATTTATAAAAAGTACATATCGAACTAAATATATAAAAATATTTAGCTAAAAATGTAAAAAAGCATAGGATTTTTATCGTTTCAAATTTTGTTTTCTTTCTCCTGAAAAATATATTTTTTTGACTAAGTTGCCTTTTTCCCTGTACCCTTCATTTGCTTTCATTACTATTTGTGTAAAGGGGAACTTTCGATTTAATAGATCATACCGAAAGTTATTATATCGAAAAAATATTAACTGACGGCTTGCTGTAAATATTTTCTTACTTTTTTTGTAAAAAAAAAACAATTACAAGGGAATAATTTAAAATATTTGTTTTATATTATTTTTTACTTTTGCACTTTCTATGTTGCACTTTAATAAAACATTATTTTCTGTCCAGTTTTCATTAATTCTAAATGATCCCAATTGACGGGATACCCATACTATAATATTATCGTATAATATTTCATTTCTGAAAATATATTTGTGTTACAAATTTTTCTCTGAAAATTATTAGTAATATTCTGACTATTACTGCCATTAGTTTATATGTGAACCACATCGACATACCAGTAAATTGATTATATAAAAACTACACCAAGGCATCACCGAACTGATGCATCAGTGTAGGTTTTACGTAATCTACGGTTTCCTTGGGAAAAGTTTATGTTTTTTTAATGTTTTATTTGTTAATCAAATAAAACAGGTTACATAGTGTAGGTAGTGTACTAAAAGTCTATGAATTGAATAAACAAATTATCGAAATCTATAAAACGATAAAATTCTTAAAACTTATTGCTTCCTTATTAATCAATTTTCCTAGAAGTGAGTGTTTTCAGAACTGAATAAATTCTATTTTAAAGAATTTTAGACTTTGCAGAATTTTGTTTTATATTGTATATAATTATGTACACTTTATTTAGTGCTGCGAAGTTAAATTTATTTAAGGTCACCGGGGTAAGCGGAACCGTGAATTTCAGTAGTGCCTCTTTGAAGTGCATTGACCAAATAATATGTCTCTAAATCTGACTTTTTTTGTTAAGATTACTGAGGAGACATTAACTAACCTACATATGAGCCAATCAGACCTTCCAATTTTATTTTGTTAATTTTTTATTTCTGCAGTCCATAGGTTACACTTACCCCACTGGTGTAGGCTAGAATAACCTGAGCCACATCTTTACTATTAGAGTGGAAGCAAATTTGCTAGGGTAAGAGTAAATACTTAGCTTTGATATATGCTACAAAAAAAAATATTTGCAATAGCATATACATTACTTAAGCCACATTATATTTATTAAATGTAACGTTAAATACTATTTCCTGCTTTTATCTATTTATATATATATATATATATATATATATATATATATATATATATATATATATATATATTATTATATATTTATTGTAGATAAGGGTAAGTGCGTAAAAATATCATTTTTATTGATTACGCTTTTATCATCTATAATAGGTCAATGAAATGTGGATGTACAATTTTGCCTCTAGACATGTTAGCTGTTTCAGCGTCAGCTGTTAGCTGACCTAGGTACATACATTTTAACCTGTTTCTTCTGATTGAATTTAACCACAATCCAATCACCCACCTTTATTTATGTCAAGTCTAGCTGCATTTGACTGCAAAACTTAATTTATTCGTTCATTTCTTCCACTTCGTAGGTATATGCTAGAATTGCTTGAAATGCTTTGTTTATTTTTATCTGTTACTGTTGCCATCAGTACTGTCTTCTTCAAATAAGGATCTCTTTTTCTTCGAATTCCATTCACTACTATTATCCTCAGCTATTTTTTTAAATCTTTTTTTATTTTGATGGGTATTTCAAGCCGCTAGTTTTGGATACGTTCCAGTTTAGCAACAGCGTCTTCTGAAGTGATCACTTCACCAGTTCCGGTGGTAGTTTTTGATGTTTGTTTTATTTGCTCCAGAAGCAAATGTTCAAATGTTTTGATATTTGAAGGTAAACATGAATTTGGCAAACATGAATTTGGCAAACATGAATTTGGCAAACATGAATTTGGCAAACATGAATTTGGCAAACATGAAAATGTTGAGGCTCCGCCTTCAGACACACTGACTTCGTTTGCGATTGTGGTTGTTGTGGGTACTACGACTGTTTATGGTGGACATGCTGCATTATAAATGGATGCAGCTACATTTGCCTGATGTTATAGAAAACGACGTCATCGAAGCAATGAACGAATTTGTATACCTGGGAACGCTCCTTAACACTGAAAATAATACTATCGCAGAATTTGCACGACCAACAGATGTTATTTTGGGCTCAATCTCCTCTTTACTATTAAGATACGAGGAAGGAATACAAAAATAAAAATCTACAAAATAATACTACACCCAGTCCTAACATATGGTTCAAAGACCTGGACTCTAACAAAAAATAATGAGAACATGTTAAGATGTTTCGAAAGAAAAGTACTAAGGCGAATCTATGGAGCAGTGAATGACAATGGAGTGTGGAGAAAACGATACAACTTCGAACTTTATAGAATATACAAGGAACCTGATATTGTAAAAGATATTAAGATAGGACGTCTGAGGTGAATAAGACATGTAATGCGGATGGAACAAAATGACCCAGCAAAAATGCTCCTTGATAGACCCATTGGTCAGAGAAGAAGAGGAAGACCCAGAACAAGGTGCCTTGATAACATCGATGAAGACATGAGAAATATGGAAATACGTGCTTGGCGGAGGAAGGCGATGGATAGGGACAACTGGAGAGAAATTCTTGAGGAAGCTAGAATTCACGCAGGGTTGTAAAGCTAGAATGATGATGACACATCTGTCTGACGTTCTTGAAAAGTGCACCAACGTTTATGTACTTGGTGTTCATAACTTTCAATTGGTATTCCGACGTCGAAAAATGTAAAAATTCTAGCCTTTTGAAATCCATGTTTAACTGGATCTATATTTCCCAAATTTTTGACATTATAGTATCAAATACGGATTTGGACAGTTAATATCAATAATTCTTGTATTGCCACTTAATGAGCTCCCATAAGGCCGGAACATACTGAGGTCCATTGGGTGAAGGATGTGACTGGTTGAGTGGAGGGGAGTTTAAAAGTGTGTATGTTTTCTTGTATTGCCATTTGAACAAGTAAGATGCCAACATGAGAGCTGTGACCATCGTAGATAAGGATATCAAGTCGGTCCTTTATTATGTTTCTTAAAAAATGGTTTTTGAAATAATTCCAGCAAATTTCTCATTCTTTTTTTCGAGCTATGAATCTCATACATTCTTTCCTCTAAATACAATATGCGGTGGTAGTTTTTCGTCCGCCGCGATTGCACCATCGGATTTTGGACCAACAACTTTTATTCTGCTCGGATCTAAACAAAAACCAGTTTGATCTATATTGTAGATAGCTGATAGAAAAATACTTTCTATGACTTGTTTTAGCAGAGTAATCACTGATAATAAATGAATCTACATTTCTTATTCTTGCTACTTCCACTGTGTGGTCTTTTCTGACTGAAATTAAATGTTCTTTTAAATTACATGAAATAATCATCACCTGCTATATCATCCTTTGGAGTTTAGATCTTCTCGTTCACATAACGACCTATAAGTCGGGTACCTATGGTACCAACATCTTTGTAATAAAAATCTGCACAACTTTTCTTTACAATTTTTTGATTGGGGTGGGAGAACATGTGGACAAACAAGAAAAAAGCAAAAAATTTTAATTTTATAATTTTAACGAAATTTTATAATTAACTTACGATGTCTCAGCTCGGTTTAGACATTTCGATTTCTATTTTTAACATAAAATACTATTGACATATTCGCAAAAATGAGATGTATCCAAACTCTTAATTTTGATTATAAACAAAATGACCTACTCCTCGAATATTTGTTTCTAATTAAAAATTTGTGTTACAAATTTTTGAGTCTGTCTTTTTAAACAATTATACGATAAAATATATTATTTAAAAATTTCCAAATTTAATGATAAAAATTTATAGTAATTTTTATCCACGCATGAGTAACGCGAAACCTCATTTGTTCAACGTATACGTGTAAAGTGCGCGTTGAAAATGGTTTCATCTCCATGAGAAACTTGTAACCCATTGATATCAAATCAATTTATTTACATATATATATATATATATATATATATATATATATATATATATATATATCCTATATCCTATATGGAGATGCACGTAGTAGAATTAGGGTTGGGTCGATAAAGTAGAAGGAAGCAACTGATGAGTTGTGTGACAGAAAAATTCCAATGAAGCTGATGGGAAAATTCTATAATAGTGCCATAAGACCAGCTAGGATGTAAGAAACTGAATGGGACTAGGTAAAAATAAAGAGAAACAACGAATGCATATTGTTATACAATTCATAGATAATTTTAAGTCTACTAATAACTGATATAATAGACTTTGCAGCGTCCCACAGCCTACTAATAATCGACAATGTTCGAACACAAGAAAATACACAAACAAACATGGGTCTCCAACGTCGGTGTCACAAGAGATCAGATCGATCATGTTCTAGTAGATGCCAGGAGGAGTAGTAACTGTCTAGGCGTAAGAAACCTAAGAGGAGCTGATGGAGACATGGATCATTTTCTGGTAAAAGCGAAGATAAGGACAAGAATAGCATCCAAAAAAACACACAAGAATACACCAACACAATTATGAAATACCGAAGTTTTACGTAATAAGGAGAGAACAGAAATTTCAAAAGGCTATAAAAATCGCACTAACACAGACAGAAGACTATAACAACATAGACTTAGCTTGGAAAAATATCAAATTAGCTCTGACAAGCCTATCAGATGAAATACTAGGATACAAAAAGAAAACAACAAAAAAATGGTTCGATGATGAATGCCTGAACTCCATAACAGCAAGAAATATGGATAGAAAGAACATGCTACAAAACCCCTCGCACAAGAACAATGAAATGTATAGACAAAGAAGAACAGAGACAAGAAAACTAATGAAAAGGAAGAAGAGGGAGTATGAGGAACAAAGAATCAGAGATATAGAAGAAAAAAGAAAGAACAAACAAGCGAGACAGTTCTTCAAAGGAGTTTCAGATATCAAGACCGGGTACCAAGCAAGAACAGGAAACTTCCTTCAAAACGACAGCGGGCAGCTTATCACTGATGACAAGGAAATCCTAAAAACATGGAAGGAATACTTCTATCAACTATTGAACGACCAATCTAGAAGAAATACATCAAACATAGAGGTACATACAGCTGAAATATAAGATCAATACCCGACATACGAAGAAGTAATACAGGCAATTAAAAAACTTAAAAATAATAAGACACCAGGTAGCGATGGTATACCCGCAGAGTGCTTAAAACATGGAGGAGAAGCGTTTTACAGTTCTATATACAAGCTAATTCAAGACATTTGGCGAGAAGAAACAATGCCAGATGAATGGAAAGAAGGGGTTATTGTATTAATACACAAAAAAGGAAACAAAAAGCAATGTACTAACTACCGGGGAATAACACTCCTAAACACCACCTACAAAATCCTTGCAAACATCCTGCTAGAAAGAACCAAAACATACACAGAAGGAATCGTTGGAGATTATCAATGCGGATTTAGACCGGGCCGCTCTACCATTGACCAGATATTCACAATAAAACATATAATGGAAAAATGCTGGGAGTTTGATCGTAAACTTCATCAGATGTTCATAGATTTTAAACAAGCATTTGATAGAGTATGCAGGGCCAGACTATGGACAGCGATGCAGGAACTTGGCTTTCCAAAAAAACTAGTCAGGTTGATACGGATGTGTATGGAACGGTTACGATGTAAGGTGAGAGTTGTACAACAATACCAGGAGACATTTGAAATAAACAATGGACCAAAATAGGGAGATGCACTTTCACCACAACTCTTCAACTTAGCTCTGGAACACATAATCAGAAGTGCAAGAATCGAAAAACCGAATACAGTATTTCATCGAGAAGTACCAAACTTACTACTGGCATTTGCAGACGATATCGATCTAATAGGATGAAGGAGACTAACACACTATTAAGGATGAAGGAGACTTTCGTGAGGTTCGAGAAGGAAGCAGAGAAGATGGGGCTCCAAATCAACGAAAACAAGACGAAATATATGTATATGAGCGGCAATATCCAAAGCAGAGACAGAATCGGTCAGAACATCACCATCGATGACTTTAACTTTGAGCGCGTTAGAGAATTCAAGTATCTTGGAACAACAATAACTGCAGACAATAACGAATCACAAGAAATAAACAACAGGATCCAGGCCGGCAACAGATGTCTTTTTGCCCTCCAAAACCTTATAAAATCGAATCAACTAACAAGACGTACGAAAGTCTATAAAATAATCATACGACCCGTTGTGATGTATGGAAGCGAAACGTGGACGATAACAAAGGCAAACGAAGAGACTATGTGTTTGGGAAAGAAAAATCCTAAGGAAGATCTTTGAGCCTGTGCTGGATGAAGAATCAGGACAATATAGGATAAAAACTAACAAAGAGCTCGAAGAACTTTACCCAGACGCCAACATCATAAAAGAAATAAAGTCCAGAAGACTCCAATGGGCAGGACACCTCAGAAGACATTCTGACGAACGAACAGTAAGACTTGGTGTGGGAGGAAGTCCCAACTGGAAGGAGACCACGCGGACGCCCTCGTCTCCGGTGGCGAGATAATATAGCAGGAGACCTAAGCACTATGGGCGTGGAGAATTGGATGGAGGTTGCTCAAGACAGAAAACAGTGGAGGCATGTTGTCGGGTCGGCTAAAACCCACGAAGGGTTGTAACGCCATGGAGTAAGTAAGTAAGTAAATAACTGATATACCTACAGCTTTGTCCTAACCTGATGGATGTAGATAAATTACGAAAAAATCTGACTATTTATCGGACAGAATTTTCAGAATATATGCCTGTAATAATTATAGACGGAATGGCACAATTGCATCTAAATCCAATTTCGTTTTTAACTTTCAATGATTTGGGAGCAAAAATGATTCAAGTAATTGTTAACAAATTAAAAATTTCGAGTAAAGTTCATATATTTTCTGGTGGCAAATATATGGCACAGGTGGAAATAATGTTGATATTAGAGGCAATCATTCAAAGATTTAAAAAAGGTATTATAGAATTATAAGAATAAATGTCGTTTAACTTAATTTCTCTGTGAATATTTATAAGAAAATTTATGGAAAAATATTTACTTACAAGAAAAAATTTCAAAATAGAAGAGTATTTGTTGCTAAAAGATTACCTCCTCGTGAAGAAACATTTAAATTATTATTGGACCGATGCAAAATCGCTAATATATATTTATGTAATCATATAGAGGCAAATACCTGGCTGATATTTTAATCAAAACAGCTTGTTACCTAGGTTAAAAGAAGCATTTGTAATATATTCTCCCGACACATACGTATTTTTACTATTGTTGGCACACATAGAAAGCATCAAAACTTGTCGAAGAATATGGTTTTGTATAATTTAATTTTAATTATACAGGTACAATTACTCCATTGCTAGATCAAGGAATATACAGAGTGGTCCAAAAGCTTGGAAACGGCAAATTATCTCGTAAATTGCTAGTCATATTTGTACAACATTTGAGGTACACTTATTTTGTGATATGGAGATTCCATATTTGCTATTTGCAATGTTGCCAGATTTGCCGTTTCTCTTATATTATTAGTAACTTTGGTTTTTCAAATTCGTCACCCTGTATATTCAGTCTTTATTGGAATCTCCTATTCAATACGGGTTCAACCATATATAACACTTAAATACACAAAACAGTGGACAATATGTAGATTTTAATAAATTTAAATAATTAAATGAAGAATTCTGTGATTTTAACATTTGTTCACCATTTATATTATTAACTAAAACTGACAGTAGTTATGTTTCGAAAAGTTCTGCAAGACAAATTGCTTCTCTCAAATGGCTCTTAACGAAGAAGACCGAATTCCTATTCTAATGATGAGAGGGTACGGTGACAGAAAAAGATCTTATTGTGAAGTAGCCAACTTATTCAATGATACTTTTTCAAACAGTTCTCCTATTTATAAGGCGACGGTACAAAAAACTGTAAAGCGATTTGAGGAATCTGGAGAAGTAAAAGATAGATACCGATCAGGTAGACCGAAAAGAGTTATGAATGACAACAAAATTTTAGATATAATGCAAAGTTTTGTTGAAGATCCACATACATCCTAACGCAGGGTTGCACAAGTACATGATGTAGGTCGTTCTTCAGTCTTACGTGTATTACGTAAGAATAAATTTAAACCATACAAAATTAACTTAGTGCAAGAATTAAGTGAAGATGACTTCGATCGTAGATTAGAGTTTACTGAGGTAATGATGGATAAAATTGAAAATGATGAAAATTTCGTTAACAGAATATGTTTTTCCGATGAAGCAACCTTTACACTACGTGGAAGTGTAAATCGATACAATCTAAGGTACTGTAGTGACGTAAATCCACACTGGATGCGTGAAAACCATACTCAAAGACCACAAAAATTAAATGTATTGTCAGGTATAGTAGGTACTCAGTTAATTGGGCCATTTTTTATCGAAGGAAATTTAACGTCAGATAATTACGAAATGTTACTTGTACCTACACTGAAAAACTTGTTTGGGGTCAATTTTAATCAGATATGGTTTCAGCAAGATGGAGCTCCAGTTCATTTTGGTGCAAAAGGCGTTATTTAGATGAGATATTTCTCGGACGATGGATTGGTAGACAAGGTAGAATTGAATGGCCTCCACGTTCACCTGATTTCAATCCTAAAGACTATTTTTATTGAGGATACTTGAAAAATTTAGTTTACAAAACTAAACCAGCAAGTCTTGCAGATCTAAGGCAACGAATTATCAATGAATCTCGAATAATTTCTAGACGATCATGCAGAAATGTGGTTGACGCATTCTACCATCGATTAGAGTATTGTCAACTCACAAATGGAGCACATTTTGAACACTTGATAAAGTAACCATTATGTTAAAAAATGTTGTAATCTATCAATTGTTACATTTTAATGTAGTTGAAAATAGTTAGTATTAAAAAATTTATTGAGACAATTAGGCGTTGCCAGACTTCTGTTTTAAGTATTTAAGACCTTCCAGACTACATAAAATCATAAGTGTTACATATGGTTGAACTCGTATTGAATAGGAGATTCCAAGAATGACTGAATATATAGGGTGATGAATTTGAAAAACCAAAGATATTAATAAGGGAAACAGCAAATCTGGCAACATTGCACATATCAAATATAGAATCTCCGTATTCCAAAATAGGTGTACCTCAAATTTTGTACAATTATGACTAGCAATTTACGAGATAATTGGCCGTTTTCAGACTTTTGGGCCACTCTGTATATATATATATATAATATATATATATATATATATATATATATATATATATATATATATATATATATATATATATATATATATATATATACCAATACATTCCTTGTTAAAAAAACTTAATTTAAGTATCATCGATTTAATTTTATCTTTAAGATCTATAAGTGGATGTGATACTACATCCAGTTTTTTTAATTGGAAAGAGAAAAGTTTATTTAACTTTGAAAAAAATTATTGATGATGATTTACAAAATTTTTCGATAGGATAAGCTATAGATGCATAGCACCAAAAATTGCCAAAGTTAAATGGAGCTTCGTGGGCCACACTGCTAGACAAAAAGACCAAAATTGGAATACTACAATACAACATTGGAGACCTTACGAAAGTAAGCGACCAAGAGGAAGACCACAGATGAGATGGGTTGATGGCATTAAAAGAATAGCCGGAACAAATTGGAAATATGTTGCTCAGGATACAGACCGATGGAAGGAGTTGGGAGAGGCCTATGTCCAAACATGGACGAGAGAAGGCTAAGAAGAAGAAGAAGCTATAGAAACTGTTAATCTTTTCCTGGCTTCAGCATACGACCCTTCGAAAAAATTAAAAACAAATAGATACAGTGGTGCTCATTTAAATACAATTTATTTATTGAAAAAATAGGTCTATAGATAAATTGCTTCCCTCGGATTCAGCATTACAACAACATATTTTAAGGTCTTTGTGGCAAATCGATGAGTCGAGTTAGGCTATTTTACCAGAAATTACTTCATATGAAGTAACGAAGGATGGTTGAATTTAACAAGAAGATACAATATATCCGAATTTTTTTAAGGAAATACTGAGATGAAGTATTTACAAAAGTATTTTTGTACATGTGAAAGAAATAATCTAAAACGTTAAGTCACGTAATAAATTAGTAAATCAGTCAAAAAATGACTAATTAGATACGAGAAGTACAAGGTAGAAACAAGTGGAGAATCATAAAGGAGGCCTATGCCCAATCCTGATTCCCCACGGCTAAGAGAGAGAGAGAGAACGAAAGAACAAAATTATGACATTATGATATAAACAATCGGCAATACATAAAGAAATATTTTTTAAAGGATATTATTCATTTTTAGAAAACTCTGCTTCAAATGTTTTTAGTGGTATTTATTACATAAGAAATAGTTACATTATAAATAAAAAAAAAATATGTTTATTCAAGTTATTGCGATGTATAAAATTTCTTAATTTACCTACTTCTTTACAGATACATAGAATTTTAGCCTAATACTCGTTTTGAGGTTACTTTCGTTATGCATTCGGATTATCTGTTCCTAGAAGCGGTAAATATATTCGACTGCCAAATTTTGTATTGACTAATTATATAATATTATATAATTCAGTTCGACGAATTGAGAACGATGACCTGATTGCAATCAAATTAACTTTTTTCTGACCTACCTCAAATTCATATAACACTTTTTGTTATTTTTTATTATAATCTATGTCGCGTTATTTTGTCTTACTACGATTTTAATTTGATGATTGTGTAATATCTTTGATCTTTCTTGTGTTTTATTTATGGTGATATCACCGTTTGTCATAAGTAAATTCTTTTAAAATTCTATGATAATTAGCGTAGTTAAACTAGAGTACCCATGTTTTTTAGAATTCCTCAGCTTAAACCAGTGGTTTTTAAAGTGTGGTTCGCTACCATCTGGAGTCTGGGTAAAGAGCTGAGGGGGTCGCAAAATGATTAAAAAAAAAGAAAAGAAACTTTTTACAAGGATGCATATTTCATAATTTAAATAAAATCATATATCATCAAATAAAAATATACCGCCCTAATTATGACAATATTTTTGTCGAACACTTTACATACAAATACATTACAAAGTAAAGAAATACACAGGGGCGGACTAAGGCCTAGGCAACCTAGGCACGTGCCTAGGGCCCGTAATTTTTGGAGTCCGAAAATAAGGTTTTTAATTTTTAAATTTTTATAATTAATTTTTGATTTTATTTAACAGAAAAACGTAATATTCATAATTATTGCTGAAACGTGTCTAAATTATACCGAATCGTTGATTTATAAAGTTGACAAGGTAGGACGAGTGTTCTTGTGCTTACCATGAATGGAAAAATATACATAAAAAATTTTCAGAGAATGAAAACCCCAGTGACCACATGGTAATGCGGTAAATATGTCGGGGCTCCTATCTAGAATAAAACATTATATTTTTTCTTTCCATTTCATACCATGGGCCAATTATTCTTAAATTTAATTGAAAACGCTGCTATCGAAATTTTCGTGGAAAATAAAAATTTGCACTTTTTTTACTATCGTTCAAGAATTTCACGTATTTTTTTCCAGTTCTACACATCGGTGGAAATCATTACAAAAATTTTGTAATGGCAAACACCTAAGTATTAAAGCTATTTGTGAAACCAAGTGGTCTGCTCGTTCTGGTGCTGTGAAATCTTTAAAGAAAAATTATGAAGAAATTAAACATTGTTTACGTCACTTTTTCCTCAAACAAAGATGAAAAACCATTAAAAATATCCCAAGCTGCCAAATCACATAAAAAAACTTGATACATTTGAGTATGTATTATTACTATATGGGAAATATATTCCCTAAATGGGAACAGATTTTAGAGAAAATAAATACTTTAAACAAGACTTCAACAAAAATACGAATACCTAAATACAGCAGTATTAATATACTCATTGAATAAGATGTATTCAAAAGAAGCAGAAAAAGTTAAACACTGATGATACTAATGATAAAAAAGGCAGAAAATACGAAATACAAAAACTGTTTCATGATGAAATTCCAGAACATGAAATAAGATTCAGTGACAAACATTTCAAAACTAATAATTTTATTTTGTGCGATTCTTTATTGATCGCATAAGTATCTGAGGGATATAAAACTATTAACAATAAATTCAAAACAATTTTGCACGATAGTGATGTTAAAGACTCTTCAATAGAGGAATTAAAATTATATGAACAAGATTTAAACCTAACAGAACTGAAAAATTATGTATTACAATTTAAGATTTTTATAAATAATGAAAATATTATTTAGCCTGTATCCTTGTAGTCATTTTTTTAGGAAAATAATATTATTGCAACATTTTCAATTTTAAACACAATTCTGATCATTTATTTAACCCTTCCAATAAACAATGCAAGCAGTGAAAGATCAGTCTTAGTAATAGTCAGAATAAAAAAAAATTAAGATCGCTTTAGGCCAACACAAATTAAATAGTTTTATCATTACTTTATATAGAAATTATATTACTTTATATATACGAGAAGAACCAAGATTGGAAAATAACAACGAAGGGCCAACAATTCTGAAATCTGAAATCTGAAATCATAAATGCAATTAATCATCTTAAAACAAATAAAAGCCCAGGTCCAGACGGAATATACCCAGAAACGTTAAAATTAATCAGCGAAGAAAATATCGAAATATTTGTCCTTTTATTCAATCGCATTTATGATACAGGCAAAATACCCCAAGATTGGCTGGAGTCAATATTCATCCCACTACCAAAAAAACCAAACACACAACACTGCAATGAGTTCCGTCTGATAAGCCTTATGAGTCATGCAGTAAAAGTCCTACTAAAAATTGTACATAATCGTATCTATAGAAAGTGCGAAACAATCATCGGAGACGATCAGTTCGGATTCAGAGCCGGCATGGGAACGAGAGAAGCCCTGTTCAGTTTACTAGTTCTCGCCCAAAAATGCTACGACCAACAGAAAGATATATTTATATGCTTTATAGACTTCGAAAAAGCATTTGATAGAGTAAGACACGACCTACTATTAGAACGTTTGCAAGAAGTCGGTTTAAATGGAAAAGACATCAAATTCTTAAAAAACTTGTACTGGAACCAAAACGCCAGAGTTAGGATCGAAGGTTCCACATCCGCAGAAGTAGAAATTAGGAGGGGAGTTAGACAGGGATGTGTTCTGTCGCCTCTGTTGTTTAATCTTTACTCCGAGTTTCTATTTAAAGAAGCATTGGAGGATTCCAAGGATGGAGTCAATGTGAATGGCGTAAATATCAACAGTATCAGATACGCCGATGATACAGTGTTAATTGCGGATTCCGACTTAGGTCTACAACGACTCATCGACAAGACCAACTCGACCTGTGAGTAATTTGGTATGAAAATAAACATTAAAAAAACCAAAGTGATGTCAATCCGAAAAAACCAAAACGTACCTCAACTTTGCACAATAAATGGGCACATTTTAGAACAGGTCAATAGATTTAAGTACCTGGGATGTTGGATCGATAGCAGCCTAAATCCTGATCTAGAAATAAGATCGAGAATAGAACAGGCCAGAAAATCTTTCGAAAAAATAAAAAAACTGCTTTGTGATTCTCGAATAAAACTCGAAATTCGACTACGTTTATCAAAATGCTACGTCTGGTCGACTCTTCTATATGCAGTTGAAACGTGGACCCTTAAAACATCAACCGTAAATAAATTGGAGGTCTTTGAAATGTGGATCTACCGGAGAATACTCAAAATTTCATGGACATCGCATACCTCAAACGAAGAAGTGCTGCATAGAATAGGCAAGGAAAGAGAACTTCTTAACACAGTAAAAGTTAGAAAAACATCATACCTAGGCCACATACTGAGAAATAATAAGTACCAATATGCCCAACTTATAGTGAAAGGAAAAATCGAAGGAAAGAGAGGCCTAGGAAGGAAAAGACTATCGTGGCTCAGAAACATCCGACAATGGACAGGGCTAAATTTTGAACAGCTAATAAGAACAGCTGAAGATAGAGAAGAGTTTAAAATTGTAGTAGCCAACCTCCATTGAGGAGAGGGCACTTTAAGAAGAAGATATAGAAAGAGTTATTAAATAGTAACTCTATTAAGTATGACAAACTAATTGACCATGGGCCTCTAGGGCCTGTTGAGCTGTATATAATTGACGGGTCGCAGAATTATAAGTGAGAAAAATGGTAATATAACTACCCAGTCTGGGTAAATTTGTTTTAAGTATTATTTTTTGTTTAGTAAAATATGTTTATTTAATTTTCGTACATGTATATATTATTTTCTTGGAATCCGATAATTAAATGGAACTACCTGCTTCTGTCATGCTTTAAAACTAAATTACCAAACGCCAAGTATGTGTCATAAATGAAAAATAGGCCCGGAATTACAATGTTGCCTAGAGCCCGCTTTAGTCTTAGTCCGCCACTGGAAACACATATTAATACGACGTATGTTCCTGTTTTTTGGAAATTAGCTTTTCAAACCTGGGCTCTAGATTCCATAACAATGCAAACAATGATGTCATTTTCGAGTTCTAAAAGATTTGTTAATTTCGTTTCAATAGCAGTCGTTGATGAAAAACTCAGTGGCGCACCTAGAATTTTCCTAGTGTGGGGTTGGTTGGGTACCGAAATATTTTTTATACTACCTCCATTTTGAGTCCTTAAAATTTGGGTTTTAGTTTAATTTAAAGTAATGAAGATAGCAGTGCCAAAGATTCAGGTATCTGTTATCCTGCCTACCAACTAAAACCACCCCCTCCTACTTGTGTGTAGTTGACTATCGCACGTACCTTCACCGAAAGTGGGATGGCCGCTGTAGGGCTAACGACATTTTTGGAACATTCCCTTCTCTTATCTAGATCTTATCTCTGTCGTTGGTCCGGTTGGTGTTTTTTTTTCTTCTTTCTTTTTAATTACTGTTCGGGTATAATTGTGAACACTATTCCATCTCTCCTTACTTCCCGCTATCTTCATGATCATCTCTCTCACAATCACAGGGTTCATACCAATTTCTCTATACATTCTGTTTCTCTCCACTGTACATCTATTACACTCCAGCATTACATTCTGATTCTCCCCACTGTACATCTATTACACTCCAGCATTGTTTGAGTAACAGTGTCACAGTAACAGTAATATTCGCAGTATAGGCATTTATCTGTATCTGTCTTTCTGAACCTATGAAGATACGCCCTAAAACGGACAATCTACCAGTTCCTTAGACTCAGGATCAGTATCTTGGTCAACTGAGCAACATCTTCCGTGTTGTTCCACTCTTCTTGCCATCTTTCCATTGATCTTTTCCTTTCTTCTTTTTTATGGCTGTTGTCAAATACTCCCTTCTTTTCTCTTCTTTCTACTGGTAACACGCTAACACTTGCAAAGGAACACAACCCGTGATAGTCCACAAGACCGCCGCAGATACAGTCCTGTAGGAGCATGCTACTCGCAACAGACTCATTCTGTCTAGTCTTATCATGAACCTAATATTAGGTAGCTAAATCTAAATATATTGAAAAATATTAATTTAAATCCTAAACTGTATTTTAAATAATAATTTGTAAACAAATTAAATTTAAAATAAAATGTCTAAACAGCGTTGCTTTAGAGCCATGTGGTTTATTACCTCTTCTTCATCTATTTGAAAGTCGTGACGGATAAACATCAAAGCTAAACAATTTAGTCTCTCTTCGCTAATACAATTTCTTAAATAAGTCTTTAGTACTTTCAGCGATGAAAATAACCTTTCACATGTACAGGTCGTTACAAGTAATTTAATTATTAAATTAGTGTTTTGGATGTGTTGTATTGTGTGTGAGAGAAAGTGTGTGTATACATTTTCCTACCATTCTTTATATATTTTTTACTTTATATGACCTGTGGAGGGGGGGGGGTTAACCCCCAAAACACCCTCCTGGGTGCGGCACTGGATAAACTCATCTCGCATAAATAAGATGTTGCAAACGAAACCAAACATTTGAGAGCTTCGTTCGCCAATTCGGGGTATTCTTGAGTCCTTCTCATCCAAAAGTAATCCGCGCTTTGGGAAAATACGTATAGTTTTAACATCCCATCACTTAATATTTCAATAAGTTTTTCTTTCATTCTTGTTGGAATGTCAGCTTGTTGAAAATATTTGTCCAAAAAATGATTCAGTGCCAATCGGTTCCAGCCATGGTTGGTTTGAATTTCTTTGGGAAATATCCACAGGGTTAGTATCCTATATTGTCCAAAGTAGTTTGCATATCTGTACAAACTTTCTCAAAATCTATCCTATTATTATATTTTTTTTTTCAAAAACAAAATTTTTTTCCAATCTAAATCTGCCATAATTCAAATTGTTTTTATAAATCCGTTAACTTTATCCGTGGCAGAAATTATATTAATATCACGACCTTGCAAGCCACTATGCAGAATATTTAGGTGTCATCTTTCAAATACATCAAAAATTCTGCTGTTAATTGAAAAACTCTTTAAGACGTTATCTCTTAAAAGCCATATTACTTCCTTGTAGCAAAGACGATTTACATATAGCGTGCGGCATGAGTGCGAGGAAGTCCAATAACCCATTTGGGATAAGAGATACGAGAATTCGGCCAACACCGCTTTACGATTACCCCCATATCACTCAGACTTGAACCCAATCGAATTAATTTGTGCAACGGTTAAGAATAATTCCAGCCAAAGGAATGTCACGTTTAAACTTGAGGACGTAAGAAAATTAGCAGAAGAAAAATTTAATAAAATCGGTACTGAAGAATGGAGAAAATGGTGCAATCATGTTATAAAGATAGAAGATAAATATTTTGAAAGAGAAATACAAACTGAATTATATTCGGAAATTAATCCTATCGTCGTTTATTTAACTAAAAAATATATAACTCTGTATTAGTTTATATAAATAGTCCTTTTTTTGCATTTAGAGATTTTATAAAAGTGTTAAATATACAGTAGACTCCCTCTATAACGAGAACTGAAATGGCAGACTAATTACCTCGTTATAAGCGGATCTCGTTATATCCAACAACAATAATACTGTGCATACATATGAATATGTAGTTTTCTAAAACATTAACTTTCTATAGTGAAGCCATTCGGAGCAATATAAGATGCTAACTATTGTTTGAATGGCATTTTTGAAAAAAAAGTTGTTTACTTTTATTGTCAATGATATACGTTAAAACAAAAAATCTGTATTCTGTAAATCTGTATAAAGCGTATTTTCAAGAATATCATAAACTACTGCGTCTGCAATTGGAAGAAGTCTGTTATTTTTAACTGCTTTAAATTGTCCAGTATTCTATCTATCATATTTTCTAAAGATGTGAAACAGTTTTATGCTTCTTCATTTGCGTTTTTTCTTTGGATACAGTTTCCGACAACCTTTAAAACACTTTCCACATCTTGTCTATTAGGACCTATATTATTAGGTGTGAATGGTCAACCCCCTACAATGACATTTGTGAATCATAAATTGTAAATTTCCGACTAAGAATTATAAATTGTAAGAAGTTTATTGCGGACGGCAGTTAAAAAGGGTATTTATTTATAGCTACGGTCGGGCCAAAACGTAAAAAAACACGTTTTTTAATCTTATTTTCTCTCGTTATAAGCAAATTTACCTCGCTGTAGGGGGTTATAGTTCAATAGAAATTTCACGTTACATCTAATGTACCTCGTTATAAGCGAAAACTCGTAATAACCGTGTTCGTTATAGAAGGAGTATACTGTACTAACGTGGCGCGATTTTTTACGATTCTCGTGAGATCAATAAAATTGATCACTTTCTTTGACTAGTTTTAGTAAAATTTCCATTTTTATAGATCAATCTTTAAAACCTATGACACGAAATTTCAATTTTGAGTTGTGGTAACATATATGAGTAATTTGAAGTATGCTTAAAAAGCGCTGGATTGAAACTTTCACACAACAAACGATCTAAAACATTTAAAACTTTTTTTTTCAATTACACTAGTACATTTTTCAAAAGAACAAAACTTCTGCAATAAACTATACTCAAATGCATACATGCTACACTTCTTAAATGGATTTCCCGTGACTGTGGTCGTTTGTATTGTAAAACATTAAATTCTGCCTTTTTTTTTTCATATTTCAAATGCCTCATATTTGTTACCCCAACTCAAAATTGAAATTTCATATCATGGGTTTTAAAGGCTGGTCAATAAAAATGGAAATTTTACTACAACTGGTCAAAGAAAGTGATCAATTTTATTGATCTCACGAGAATCGTAAAAAATGGTAAAAATCGCGCTACGTTAATTTATTTAACACCTTTATAAAAACTGAGTTTATTCTCGGCAAAACACAAAAACTGCATACGAAAGCTGCACTCTTTGCCTTTAAAACGCATCTTGATTTTTGTCGAATTTTGAAGATATCGAATTTTTACCGTTGAGCTGTTAAAAATTTTATTGAACATTGATTTCGTGAAGAATGGTTCATTCCACACAAAAAATGCTTATAAACATTTTTGTTTAAAATTATCTCAGCTACATTTTTTATTTGAAACATTTTTTTAGGGTGCATAGATTCTTGGTAAATCAATTTTTTGTGTTTTTACCCCCCTACGAGGAGGGTTTTAGGGGGAAGCCCAGAGGTAAAAGTGGTAAACTTTTTTACAACTTTTTTGGGGCCACAAAATTAATTTTCTCTGCAAAATTCAGCTTGTTTGTATGATTTTTAGGGTTCAACTCTCTGACCACTGGACGACCATATTAAGGATCAGTCTAGATTATTATGTATTTTTTCATAGCCAACCTAATAAAATGTCTCCTAATTTTCGTTACAATTAATGTTTGGCTCCAAAAATCATGAATAACTCACCAACTAAAGCAGTTAGGTAGGTATAAGGAATGCTTAATAAATAATAAAGTATCATAAAATGACATTTTATTATAATACTAAAATACAGGTTGTTCCCTTTAAAATAACTCAGAAAATACTCATTCCAAGTTTCGACCAACCCTGTATACAAAAATTAAATATTTTTTATGTTAATAATTTTAAACACTAGTAGACTTCTTCTTCTTCTTCAAGTGCCCTGTCCGTTGCGAACGTTGGCTATCAACATGGCAATTCTGATCTTGTTTGCGGCGCTTCTGAATAGTTTGACCGATGTGAGCCCGAACCACTTCCGCAGATTTTGGAGCCCTTCTCCTGCCTGGCTCTCGTTTACTGTCTACTTTCCCCTGGACAATCAATTGCAGTAGACGGTACTTATCGTGTCTCAATATGTGGCCTAGATATTCAAGCTTTCTTTGTTTGATTGTGCTCACGATTTCTTTCTCCTTTCCGATTCTTTGGAGTACCACTATGTTGGTGACATGTTCGGTCCAGGATATACGAAGAATGCTTCTAGTTTTCTCGTGAGCGTCTCTGTCAGCGTCCAGGCCTCCATACCACATAGTAAGATCGGAAAAATGTAGCATTTAACTAGACGTATTTTTATTGGAAGAGACAAACCCTTGCTTATGAGGAGCTTTTTCATATTGTTAAATGCTGCTCTAGCTCGTTATATTCTCGCCTTAATTTCAGTGGCCTGTTCCCATTTTGCATTTACGTTGGTGCCAATGTACACATAAGATTCTACATGGTCGATTAGTATGTTACTTAACCGTAATTATCGAGCAGGTTGTTGCATTTTGCTTATCAGCATCCACTTTGTCTTCTTGAAGTTGAGGCTCAGGCCGTATTCCTCACTAACTGAATAAACTCTTTCCATTACCTGTTGTAATTCGTCTATGGTACTGGCAAGGATCAAGGATCACCGTGTCGTTTAAGGTTTAAAAACGTAGGTTTTGTGGTATATTTTGGGATTTTCTTGGGTATATGTATATTAAGTGGTTCTTATATTGGTAATTTTTAATAATGAATTTTTCCGGCAAAAATCAATAGTATGCTGACAAAAAATAGAATTGATTTGAGGAAGATCAACACTTATTGTGCGTTTTAAATGGAGAAAAAATTTCAATTCGCACAAAAAAATCAAAAAAATAGTAAAAAAGAATTGTTTTGAGGAAAATTTAATACTTATTGTGTGTTTTAAATGAAGGAAACATTTCAGTTCGCACAAAAATCCAAAAAAATAGTAGAAAAGGTGAAAAGCCAAAATACAAATATGTAGGTACTTACTTATTATGTTTTTCCTGGATTGTGCAGCATTTTTGTTATTTCTAATGATATGCAACAACAATAAACTAATATTAAGTATATTATACGATTATTATTAGATTAAAAACAAAAAAATAAATTGTCCTTCAAGTACCAATGCATTTTAAAAATTTGAGTTTTCATCTTCATAATCGGACACGAGGAAGTGTTTGCTACATATTTTCTTATTCATTTATCCCTACGGCAACATTTTTTACCCATTATTTAATAATGTTAGCGTATTTGGAAAACGTAAAAAACATTATTTTGTTCTGGATCAAGAATTTTGGGAATTGCTTTTACATGTAGCTCTGCTACAAATGCTACCTATACTCATCTAAAAAATATTTCATTATTATAACATACAAAACTGCACATTATTATTGTTAGACTAACCTTTATATCACGGCTACGAAAACACGCTTCAGAAGGCTTTATTGTCTTTGTAAGTACCCAAATAAGTATTTATAGTTAATATTGTCCTTATACACTTCAAAACTTAACAAACCTTAACCAAATAAACAATCTTTTTTTTATTGGTGCCCCATTTTGCTTATTTAAAGTACGTCTCAGCGTGTTTAAATTCAACTTTCAAAAACGGGCGTGTTTTACCATGGCAACATCAACAGTTTTAAGGCTGTTTTATCGGTGCATCAAAACCTAGGGACAGTATTTTCTCTGTTATTTACTGACAAAATGTCTCGAAATTTTGACATGTTATTCGAAATTATGTTGCCTTTAAACTGATGGTTTTCCTTTTTTTATTTTTTTGAAACTTCTGTTGAAAAATTGGAATATACTGTTTAACGTTCTATTATAACCAAACTTTTTACGCCCATCACTCGAAAGAGTTTTTTTTTCTGTAATCGTTGATTTTTGTTTCACCTTTCTGTGTCCAGTAATAATCGAGAAAAGCGTGTTCCAACTTTAAAGAAAATTGCTAAAAAATACTGAAATCTAATAGTGAAACGTGTTACTCATCATTGGGCTTAGTTTCATCGTTATCGCCTTCGTGACGTCAAATCTCATGAACGTACGGTCAGTTAGTTCGTGTTAAAACTAATTTGAATGGAGAATAATGTATTTGTTGTCATTAAACTACCCGTCGGCCGGCGGCACTGAGTAAAGATGGTCTCGCGTAAGCAGTGTAGAAAAGTAAGTGATACGCCCATTTCAAATCGCAGTTGGCTTGAACTGCTAAAACAGCCTTAAATATTGGTCTGACCTGACAGGAGTACATTCCTTATAACATCAAATAAATAAAATATGAGTAAAATATTACTAACAAATGTTTCAAAAGCTTTATTCAAATATTTGAAAACCTTAATCTTTTAAATGAATGTAAAAAGTAGAGTTAGTATTGTTTGAAATATTTTTTATACTTGTTTTTTAAATCAGAGGAAATTCTATTCCAAATTAATACTATTGACATTATCGGAAGCCAATGGGGTTGTACTTCCATTAATGGCACTTTCAATAATGTTTGAAACATTCTTCTTATTGGTAATGACTTTCTTCAACGTAACCAGTCGACACAGCTGCCGATTTACATCCTACTTGTCGTTGGATGTGATCTATTGTTATGCGACTGTTCGCCATAATTTTAGCGAACATACGTTGAAACGCATGTCCTGTGTATTTCTCACGATCGTCTAATTTTAGATAAACTAGCAACAGCAACTGTAAAACGTCGGGCCATCACAGTCTTATATGGTCGAATAATAATAAGCAATACGCTTCCTTCTTCCTTGATATCATGTAAGCATAAATCGCACAATTCACATCTTCTGCAAGAGCCAAAGATACCGCAAATGGCTACCACCTTCAAAAATAAATACGTAATATCCGGAGCATCTGTAAAAATTGCCTTCATGAATATATGCACTTTCACAAATGATTTTAAATCAACCCCTTTGTTTATCCTCAACATCTCACTTTCACAAATGATTTTAAATCAACTCCGTTGTTTATCCTCAACATACTTTGCAATTTCGAATGGATAGTCCACATAGTCGACAGCTTGTACTGTTCCGACATTTTCTGAAGTTAAGCAAGCACAACTCGTTCATATGTATCTGTTACCTTTTGCTCTTCCATCCATTTAATGAACTTGTCGTATTCTTTTTTACAAGCGTCTTCCGATTTTTGCGGTATTAACCGCGATTCTGCTTTAGTATTTAAGTATCAATATTAGAACTCATTTTTAAGCAAGATACAACCAGTAATAACAATTAATCTTATGTGACAGATTGCAAACTAATTTATTAATTTGTGGATAACTGCTCTTGTTTGATAAAGAATTTCTATAATCAAATATTGTGATAAAGGCGTTTGGTACGTTTTTTTCTTGTAGAAAACTTAGTTCACCCTGAGAATATAAAGACTGTTGAATTTGCCGAATGATTCTTTTTACAGTCCTAATAGAAACACCTACATAAATGTATTGTAAAGAGCATAATAAAATATAAACGGTGATATACATTTTACTGGTAGCTTCTGATGTTGTATTTCTCATTATTAATAAAGTGTCCAGTCCATTTATATTCTTAAAATAATTGTAAAAGTTAACAATTATTTCACGATTTTTTTTTTGTTATCCCAGCACGTTTTGTTCTCTCAATTTTTATACACAAAATAACTCTAAAACGTCTAAAGCACTCAATAAAAGTTATAAGAAATACGAATAACAATACGAATCTAAGTGACGATACTAAATACCTAACGGTTACCGCTGTTCTACTGACAGATTTGATAAATATGTAAACAAGGCGCTCGGGTAGATTCGGTATGAATAAATATGGGGATCTGCACTGGATCTTAGTAACTGGCCTTTAAAGGAGGTTAATTGTGACCCTTTCACGACCAGAGTCAGAATTAAAAACTAATCGTCTACCGAGTTTGAAGCGTGCCTTTTGTGGTTAATCTACGAGTATATGAAGCTCCCCTCAAAGTTTCTCGCTAAAGTGGTATTTAGTTTCCTTGAGAGTAGGGTAGGTTTCGGGTAATTGTAAGCTACCCAACGTGTCCAGGGGCGAAATCCAACCGGCTGGTGTTTAAGAGAAGTAAGTAGATTTAACATTCAAAATGCTATAATTATTGAAAAATTAATAAAAAACAATAAATTACAACATATTATTATCCATACATTCTGCTTAAAGAAATGTATTCCAATATTCTTCACATCATTTAGTGCATAATAATGGCATTCATTTCGCTTCACTAAGTAAGTTTAGATTCTTATTCTACGGCATCAGTTTCGTATATTCCACAAAGAATGAACTCTTTTTGACTGTGTCCCATACTTTCGCACAATATAGCAACCACGTCCTTTCCGTAAGTTGTACATGAGTCAGTGAATTACGTGTACATCCCAAAATATTGGCTCTCATCTTGGCGATTATTTCTTCTAGAGGCGGATGGCCCGTGTAGATATCGTCTAAAATAAGAAGTATTTTATTAAAATAATAGAAGTTTCAACTTAGTGGTAAACATTAGGTACAAATGTTTATTGGTAAAAATATATACTCATGACAAATTACCCCAAAAGATGGCGCTCAACTTTTCTATCAACTAAATATTCTGTTTAGTCATTATTCTTCAATTTCAATTTCCACTTATTTCAGTCCTATTCCCATTTACTCTTTGGGTGTGCCCCAGACGATACAGTGTTGCTGGCAGATAGTGTGCAGGGGGTCCAAAGGATGATGGATAACGTTGTAGAAACATGTAACAAATACGGCCTAAAACTTAATTGCACGAAGACAAAAATAATGATCATTAGTAAGAAAACCAACATAAACGCCCAAATTACAATAGGCGATACACCGTTAGAAAGGGTGGAAAAAATATGCTATTTGGGCTGCAATATTAAGGATACTTGGGATCACAGCTAAGAAATAAAAACTCGTATTGAAAAAGCCAGAAGCTCTTTTAACAGTCTTAGGAAGATGGACAGACAAAGTCACCAATGAAGAAGTACGGCGGAGGATGAACATAACCGCGGATTCGGTCAACATTGTGAAGGGCCGTAAGCTGCAGTACTTGGGACATATAATGAGATATTAAGGCAGATACGAGCTACTCCAATGCATTTTGCAAGGTAAAATTAAAGGGAAAAGGGCCCCAGGACGAAGAAGAATATCCTGGCTTGCGAACCTGAGAGCACGGTAAAGAAATACCTCAACACAGCTATTCCGTATAGCAACCAACAAAGTCATCATCGCCAGAATGATCGCCAACGTTTGGAACGGACAGGCGCCCTAAGAAGAAGGAAGATTCTCTACAACCTATCTTTAAGTATCAATATACGCATAATAATTATGCGTGTCCTCCTCTATGGTGTAGAAAGCTGGAGACTTACAGAAGATGCCATAAAACGATTAGAGGCATTTGAAATGTGGTGCTACCAACGTATGTTGAGGGTCTCATATATACACCACACAAGTAATATAACTATTCTTCAGACGCTAAGAAAAGACAAATTTGAACACATCATGCGTAATAATAAATACCGACTTTTACAGTTGATTCTACAAGGCAAGATTGAGGGTAAGAGAGGCCCTAGACGTAGGTGTATATCCTGGCTGGCTAATCTTAGGAAGTGGACTTCCGTCAACGTCAACTGATCTATTTCGAGCTGTTGTGAATAGAATAAGATGGGTCAATGTGGTCGCCAACATCTCTAGAAGATAGGCACATTTAGAAAAAGATATGCCCCGTATTTATACCCCGTATATTAAATTTCTGCTACTTACATCTGGTCGTATAAAATTGTGTGTTGGCAAATCTGAACTTTATTTTGAAGTAAATCTGTCAGTGGAATAGAAATGGAAAGGTGTTTTCTGCACTTTTCTATTTTAAAGCGAAGTTTCAGTTCATAAACTTATTTTTCTTCTTTAATTTTTTTTGAATGAGTATTACAAACATTACGTTGATAGTTAATTTTAATATTTCACCAATATTCAGATTGTTTTTATACCTAACCTCTATAGCCACGTTTCTTTTAACTTCATTAATGGTGTATATAAGTAGAATCTTTTATTTAAGTCATTTTAAGTAATTTGTTTTAATGATAATTATATTCATGTGATTGTCTTTACCAATGTTAACCTTTTTTTATATATAGGGTGGAACAGCCAACTGGAATAAATTCGCTTATTAATACATGGGGGCGTGTTCAAAAAAACTCTTGAACCATCGATTGGTATTTTTAGTTGCGCATATTTTGTATTAAAAACTTTTTTATACATTGTGTGTCATATAACAGTGATCAGTACCAACTTTCTTATTTTAAATACAACACCCTGTATATTATTAAATTTTTTCCTCAAGAATAGTCTAGATATATTTCATCTACAATGTCCTATACCTATCTTTAACAATTTTGGAAATTTTAAGTGTTTTTCGATTTATTGCAAAATTTGCTACAACACATTCAATGCTTGCTTTTCATGCAGGTCTTGATAATGGCATAGTAAGCTAAAACTATTTCAGCGTTCCTTTTTACTGATATAAAATAAAAATATTTTTTACAATAGTTTTGTTTATTTTAGTCTAAAGTGCTTGACCTTAGCAAATTGTTTTCTGTCAACATGGCAGTAGTTGTCACTCTTTGAACATGACAGTCGTTTGAATTTCGTTAATTGAATATCAAAACAATCGTTGATTTAACAGAAACGTTGCTCGTCTATTTCATGAAACATTTCCAAATTTACCATCTGTATCCCACGGAACAATTAGTAAAATAGAAAAGCAGTTTCGCGAGCTTGGACATGTAAGGCAGATAAAAAAGCAGCTGCAAATGAAATAGAAGATTATGTCAAATTGGATATAGCGTTTGAGTTTGAGAAAAACTCACATACTTATAGTTGAAAAGCAGCCCCAATGTTTGATGTTAGCCATTCATCGATTATTCCAACAAAATAAAAAGCGTTCCTATAGAATGATACCAACTCAGGAACTCATGGAAGACGACTTTGATAAGAGAATGTATTTTTGTGAACAAATGATGGCAATGTAAGATAACAATGTTACTACTAGAACATGTTTTATTTTCTGATGAGTGTACTTTTACAGTTCACGGGTATGCTAATCGTCAAAATTGCCGCTCAAGGTCTAAGGAAAATCCTCATTGGATAAGAAAAGAACATACATAATACCCTAAAAAGGCTAATGTATGGGCAGGAATTGTAGGAGATCATATCATAGATCCTTTTTCATTAATGGCAATTTGAATGGCGATTATTATTTAGCACTTCTCAAAAATAATGGCATACCAACTTTGGCAAACTTATACCTTGATCCAGTAAACCCATAAGTTATATAAAAACTTACAAGTTTAGTATACAAAAAAGTATACTAAACCCATACCAAATCAATGTTCGGCAGTACCTCAAACGAATATTTATGGGGATATGTGAAAATATTGTATACAAAACTAAACCCCTCGACTTAGCTAACTTAACAGACGAATAACGCTTGCGATTTCGGTCACGCCTGAGATGTTGAGTAATGTTAGAAGAAATTTCTAATTAAGATTAGGATGTTGCTAAGATATTCGAGGCGAGCATTTTGAACAAAAGTATAAAAAGTTTTTATTACAAAGTGTACGCAACTAAAAATACTAATCGACGTGTCCGAGCGTTTTTTTGTACACGCTCCTATTTATTAATTATTTAATTTATTCCATTTGGCTGTTCCACCCTGTATCTGTTAATTGTTGTGAAACCTCATGGCAAGGCAATATTTTAAATGTATACTGTGGCTAAAACAAGGTCTCTTGTTGTAGCTTTTGTTCTTTACAACGGTATTGTCCCCCATTTTGTTGTGACACCCAAACCACGTAGTGCACCACATGCAGCAAGCTACAATCAAATATCATGGCTGCTATCAAGAAGTACCTAAAACCAACAAGTACCTGAACACTACAACTTAAGCTAACATCCAGAAGTGACAAAAATACAATAAAAACTGCCATTTTTACATCTTTATTTGTAAAGCTTTAGGCAAGATTTGCTTTTTATTAGTAAAAAATTCATTTCTTTATGTATCTATAATAAATATGATTAGTTAATATAATCTTTTATTTGCCTATGTTATTTCTTTTTGGTCAGACGTGCATTTAAGATGCGACGCACCTGAGACAGAGCTAGTCGAAGCATCAACCATAAAATTGTCATCTTAACTATCGTTTTATAGTTAGACGACTGAGGTGCCATTTTATTATTGAACAATTAGCAACCAATGATATAGAAAATAACTTCACTCTTATACATTGGTAATTATATTGTTACAATATTGAAAAAAAATACTTACTGGAATTTAGGTTAATTTCAGGAACTAAAAATAAATTAATAGGTCTTCCACAATTGTCGCTATTTAAATAACTAATTAATCGACCAGAGCCCAATCCTATTTCCGATTTTATGTTCAATTTCGATTTATCAAATAAGGTTTTATACACCTAAAAAAGATTTTTTTAAATACTTGTGCGTGTACTAACAAATGCATATTAAAAATCATGTATAGCAATAAAATTTCAGGAAATGCTTTAGTAAAATAATAGTCTCTAAATATAATATAGTTTAGTTCTTTTGGATTCATACATATTTTGTAGGCTTCTTTGACTGCTATGAGTTTAGCTGTGAAAGTTGTCATTTTGCCTGGTAATCTGTTGTTTATCTTTATACTTTTTTGGGTGTAGAATATAGCATATCCAACTTTTCCGTCCATTTTTGAACCATCTGTATATAATTTCTGATAATTCTTCCAATGATGTACATACTCTAGGTGGTCTATTTTAGTAAGTAAATCTGTCGTAAGAATATTACTTAAATAGCAGTTAAATGGAGATAAATAATCTTCATAATTTAATTTTCGAGACAAGGTTTGTTCTATTTTATGTATGTCTTCAATGTAATTAGAAATGTTGAGAAAACTCTCCACAACTAAAATTAGCTTATTTGTTCCCAGTAAGAACGAGTTAAATATGTAGTGGTAAGTTGTACAATTTTATTTAATAACAGTTTATAATTAGAAATTTTATTGAAGTTTTATAATGAATATTATAATTATCAAATTGTAGGTGGTTTGCAGGAGAATGTCGTTTTCTGGACATTGTTAAACTCTTATTATGGTTCACTTACTCTCGGAGATTGTTATATTCTTACCCGTCGCCCAAAATTTCTTTGCTCATATTCCAGTTATCGTTAACATTGGCGCCCAAATAGGTGCTATTGTAGACTCTTCCATATACTCTGATGTTTATTGGTTGTAACTTTGTTTTGCTGACAACCATAAGGTTTGTCTGAGTTTTAGCCCATATTCAACACATGTTTCGGTCACCTTATTAATAAGTCGCTGCAACTCTTATTCATTGAAAGCAATAAGTACCGTGTCGTCTGTGTATCTGAGATTGCTGACATTAATTCCGTTGATTTTAAATGCCTGCATCTTCATCTAAAGCTTCTGTGAAAATAAATTCCGAGTATATATTAAAAAGCAGAGGCGATAAAATACACCCTCGCTTCACTCCACGTCGAATTTCCACTGCTTCCGTCGTGTTCTAATCAATTCGTATGTTTGCCCATTGATACCAATACAAGTTTTTGATAATACGGAGGCCCTGGCCATAAATTCCCACCTGTTTCAAGACACCTATCAGTTAGTTGTGGATGACCCGGACAAAGGTTTTTTCGAAGTCGATAAAACACATATATACAGTTGTTCTATGTCTGTACATCGTTGAACCACGATCTTGCAAACTGAATAATGCTTCTATGGTTCCAAGGTTGTTTCTGAACCTAAACTATATTTCGCTTAGTTGTACTTCTATTTTGTTGTAAATTCTCGAGTGCAGTATTCTTAAGAAAATGATCAGTATGCGGCTCATCCGACTGATAGAGCAATGATCGCTACATTGATTAGCGTTTATTTTTTTCGGTATCTTTACAAATGTTGATAGTAGCCAGTTTATTGGTATATGTCCTGTTTGGTATAATTTATTAAACAGGTTTAGAAACGAATGTTTGTCTTTATCGTCCAGTAGTTTGATTATTTCGCTTGGACTACTATTTTTCTTTCGCATCCCTAAGTTTCCTTCTGATTTCTTCATTGATTGAAAAAGGTAAGTAGATTTTGGAAAGATAAAGGGATGGGACATATTTTCTTTCGGTATGGAGTTGAGAATAAAGTATGGCTCGCGAGGGTGTAGGTAACAGTTTAATAACAGCACATAATTCTACGCTACGCAAAAATACTGATGAAGCTTCAGGAGACCGAACTCACGGAGTAATCAAGGGTGTTCTCACTGAACATTGCTCACTCAGATATCATCTCTGTAAAATAAGCAAAGTGGACAGAGCAACAGTAGGTTTTGCAAAAACTCAACAGAAATAGACTAACATGTCTGCAACTGTTGGCGATTGTTCGCCAACGTCAACTATCTGGAACAGGTTTTTTTAGAGCCTAAACAGGAAATAAATACCTCTACTAAACGAATAATAGGTTTGTTTGGAAATCTAGATCTGTTGGACTGAATATGGATGTAGGTCACAAAATATCTTAGAGGTTGCAATATGGGAAAATCTTCGAGGTCAATCGACCCCTTTGAATCTACAATCTACTTACCAGTAACCTACTTATGGGCGAAAACATAATATGCCCAGAGAACCGATACTCTGCTTCGGATTAGGAAGGTGTACATAATGACAGGTCACACTAAAAAAACGGGAGGAAAGAAAGAACATATATTACGAATAGAGAAAATCTGTGGAAATCGAAACGTCAAATTAAACGTATTTTCACTTAAAATTGTGGTTGATTTCCATTAAATACAGTAGATACTTTCTTAAAGTTAGTAAAAACGCAGTAGAAGGTGTAGTAACACGATTTAAGGAAAATGTGTCATGCACTATAAGACAAGGTTCTAAACAAGGACGAGAAAATGAACTTTTAGTGCGACCGTCACATAACACCTAAGACTGTGTGGAACAACAATTAAGAAATGTGCATTTATCATCTAGAAAACATGAAAATGATCCAAAACTGTATCCGATGGCACTTCATCATTTGGAATTCCATCAGTCTAGAGCAGGTTTTGGGAATATCTACTACACGTGAGATGCTCACATTGTTTTAATAATTATGGAAAGAGGAGGAGAGGCTCAGTTTCGTATTGACTTTATTTTATTTGTAGGGGGAGTATCTACTTTAGCCACCATACAAAGCTGATTCCTATACGTCTGAGTACTGAATATATTGATAGTTACCGGTTATTGATATTGTATTAACTACTAGCTGTAGTACAATTAGTCTTTAACCTATAGGTATAGCAACGTACCTGTTGCATTGTTTTGAACTTGGAAGGAGAAAAATCTTCCATCTGTGCTCTATTATGCATAATCATTAAATGAGGAAAATGATCTGTTATTTCGTCTTCTGGATTTGGTATTGTTGGTTTTAACATTTCGGCGGTATGTAAAAACCTGAAAAAAAAAAGATATAGTCAATTTAATTACATAAACTATCTTTGATAATTATATGCAAATTACATACCTTACCACATTACTATCTAAAAACCAGTCTTGTACTAATATTAAAACATGACACACAGACATTAGAAATGTAGTTAGCTGTAATCCCTGAATCTCTCCACTGTTTTCTAATGGTATAAATTCACTAACTAAATTGGTTCTCTTGGTTTCGCTTTTTATCAATTCCTCTAAGACAGATACCGATGAAATGGGCTGGCAATCTAAAAGGATAAGCTGTAAAAATAAACTTGTATTATAGCAATTACTGTGACTATTAAAATAAAAACTAAACATTCATTTAAAGATATTTTAGAATAAAGCTCAGACTTTTAAAACGAAGTGAAAAATTGTGACTTGAAAAAAAAATAAAATCAAAAATGATGATGGGTTGGTCTTATGTAAACACTTTATACAATTGTTCATACATTTACAGTGTACTTCTTTGCCTGTAATTGTTACTGTTTATAATACAAAGACCTTTCGGATGAAGATGATAATGGTATGCATCATCCAATGGACCAAAGTTGAACATTATCATCATCCTTGGCTCCACAACCCATGGTGGATCTTGGCCTGCTCAAGGATAAGTCTCCATTCTCTCCTATTCTTCGCCTCGGCTTTCTAGTTTCGTACTCCCAACATTCCCAACATAAAGTTGAACATAGGCCTAACCTAATTTCTTCCAGTTCTGTCGGTCTTGAGTCGATCCCACAGCCAAGTCCCAGCGATTCTTTTGATGTCGTCTGTCTATTGTATAGGTTTTCTACCTCTGCTTCTTCTGTCTAGTCGTGGTTTCCACACTGCAATTTTTTTTGTCCACCACCCGTTAATCATTCTGGACACATGGCCCGCCATGTTCCACTTCAGATATGCTGTATGCTATGCATTCTATGACATCTGTGATGCCTGCCCTTATTTCATCGTTTCTAACCCTTTGGGCGACTCTGAGTGTAGTTGATGTGTTGAACATCTTCTTTTTCAAATAATTTGGCATGTTGCTCTTGAAGGTGTCTGATAGAGCTCCATATGCGGCCATACTGAAGAGATTCTTCTTTGCAGTTCAATAGTTTAGTTGTCCCTGGAAATTTGGATTTCACGACCTAAGTATTTATATTTATGAACTAATGCAGAACTTTATTACAGCCGACTTTTGGATTTTCGCTTGGTACCAGATTTATCATGTATTGTGACTTTTGATGTTAAAACCAACTTTCTTACAGGCAGCATCTACCTCAGTAAGCATTGTTCTAATTTCTTTTAACCCGTCTGTTATCGACATTGATTCCTTTGGCGCCCCACTCCAATGTTTAAAAGCATGTTCCAGAACTGATGTAAAGAGTCTGGGAGATAATGTATCTCTGTGTATGATTCCCCTTTTGATTTTTCTTAATTTTGTATCTTCAACGCTATCATTACGCTGCTAATTTCTATCATATTTAATGCTTTGCGAAAGTCTATTAAAGCCAGGATCAATGGTCAGTTGTATTCAAAGAACTTTCCCCTAAAACTTGCCTATTCTATCATCATCATCACTGGCTCGACAACCCCTTTTGGGTCTTGGCCTGTTCCAGGATTCTTCTCCATTGTGATCTATTTCGTGCTTTCTTTCTCCAGTTTTTTTATTTTTAAGGTTGTTATATCATTTTCTATTTGTTCTAAGTATCTCAGCTTCGGTCTTCCTCTTGTTGTTTTTCCTACTGGCATCTGTTTGAATATTTTGTTTGGTATTTCGCCTTCTTCCATTCGTTCTACATGTCCTATCCAACGCAGCCGTCCTATTTTAATGAATGTTATAATATTCGGATCCTGGTATATTTTGTATAGTTCAGAGTTGTATCTTCTTCACCATATTCCGTTTTCTTTTGTGCCCTTATATATGTGTCGCAAGATTTTTCTTTCGAAGGTGGCTAACAACGTTTCCTCTCTTTTAGTGAGTGTCCAGGTTTCTGAGCCGTATGTGAGTACCGGTCTTATTAGGGTTTTATATATTTGGCATTTTGTTTTTCTTGCGACGTTATCTGATCTTAGTTGCCTAATTAAGCCATAGTAACATTTATTTGCAATAAATATTCGCCTCTTCACTTCCCCCGCGACGTTATTATCAGACGTGAATAGGGATCCCAAGTATATAAAGTTTTTTACCCCCCCAATGTTGTATTCTCCTATTGTTATATTTTGTGGCTGCCTTATTTCTGCGTTTTTACTTACCTGCATATATTTTGTTTTGGTCTGATTGATTTTAAGACCACTATTTTGTGCAGCTCGTTCTATTTGCTTGTATGCCTCTATTATTTCTCTTCTTGATCTTGGGATTATGTCAACATCATCTGCAAATGCTAGTATTTGCACGCTTTTATTAATGATTGTTCCTCGTGTATTGACTGTTGTGTCCCTCAGTATTTTCTCGAGTAAGATGTTGAACAAGATGCATGATAGAGCGTCTCCCTGACGAAGTCCCTTTTTCACATCTATTGTTTCCGTTAATTCATTTTGTATCCGGATTCTACTTTCTACTTTTAGAGATTCTTTTATCAGTTCTATTAGTTGTGTTGGTATATTAAATTCTTTCATTGCTTTCATTAAGAATTCTCCGTTTATATTGTCATATGCGCTTTCAGTCTATGAAGAGATGATGTGTGTTGATGTTATATTCACTTGTTTTTTCGAGGATCTGTCACAGAACAAATATCTGGTTTATTGTTGACTTCTGTCTACAGAAGCCACTCTGGTATTTGCCAACTATTTTTTCAGCGTGTGGTCTAAGTCTTTCATAAATGACGTTGGACATTATTTTGTATGCTGCATTCAGCAACGTGATTTCACGTTAGTTTCCACATTCTAACTAATTTCCTTTTTTATGTAATGGTACAATAATACCGCTATTCCACTCCGCTGGTAGCTGTTTATTCGACCATATCTTTGTTATCAATTCATGTATTGTTTTTTGTAGTGTGTCTCCTCCTTCCTTCAGTAACTTCGATGCTATTTGATCCGATCCCGGTGCTTTATTGTTCTTTAATTTGTCCACTGCTGCTCTAATCTCGGCTATTGTTGGTGGAGTCTGTTGCCTGTTCTATAGGTTGGTAAAAATGTAATTTTGTTTCCAGTCTGTTTGTTATTATTCCATTATTCTTGTGAATAACTTGTAGAGGTAGTTAACAGGCTTATAGGCCGATAACCTACCTGATATTATACGCCAATATGATTACACCAAAATTTTCTACTGTAAAATAACCAAAAACTATCTAACAGTACCAACTATCAAACAAAAATTAAGATTTCAAAAACACCTAGAAATTGATAAATTAATATAACAATATTGAACAATATTACATACCCTATTTGGTGTCACATATATATCAATTCCTTGTGTTCTATTAAACCCTCTTTCTATATCTTCCGAAGTTTCAATTTTAAATACCTCCTTTCTTAACTTTTCATCTTGTTTTAAATCAACTTTTTCAAAATGCTCAGTTAAAATTTTAATATCACATTCTTTAGAAATAGAATTATTTTCAGTTTTAAATATTTCTTTCTTTAAGTCTTCTGTTATTTTACTGTACGAGAGAAGATTCATGATAGTTGATTTTCCTACACCTTGAGCACCTACAACTCCAACTATAAGAAATTCATTGTTTTCATTAAAATAGTCCTGTAATGACTCTGTGCAAATCACGCCTTCATCTATTAATTTCATTGCCTTGGACATTATTTTTAAAGTTGGTGCTGTATTTGCTAAAAAAAATAATCAGTGAAAAAAGTAATTGGGAGCAGTCCTATAATATTAAAGAATATTATATTAAGAACACCTTGTAGTTGTTCAAACAATTCGGCAAATTGCCCCTTTCAATGAACACTTTATTATATTTTAACTAACACTACATCTTACAGTATTGATATTTAAAACTAAAATGATAGAGAAAATTATGTTCTTCTTTCAATCAACTTTCCTTGACAAGATCGCAATTTTATTCAAACACCTGCTCTATGACTAATTCGCAAGAAAAGGTCATACCATGTCTCCATCCATAAATTTTAGATGAACACCTGCTCTATGACTAATTCACAAGAAAATGAGATACCCTGTCTCCATCCATAAATTTTATGCAAACTCCTGCCATACAAATAACATACAATGTCTGGCACTGAGCCTTAATGATTGTCATAGCAAAAGCTACCATATCAGGATACTAACTACAACGAAGCTTGAATGAAAGCTCTGTTTCTGATGGGCACAAATATATTCTAAGAGTTAAATATGACTTCCTAAATAGCCTTTCCAGTTCCCAGTCACAACCATAGCTTGAATTACATAAAATACAAAGCTGTAACAATTAATTGTGTCTAGTTACAGATTCATTTTCTCATGTTTACCTTTGGAGATAGTCTGGATCTAGTGAGGACCTAAGACAGGAAAGTCCCCAGGTGGAATGACAACCCTGCAAATCACAGGGTAGAAGTCTGACAAAAAATTTAATTTTGCCAAAAGATCACTTGAGTGGGAAGATTATCGCAAAGCTCTGACTAAGTAAGGAACTGAGAAGGCCAAAAGAAAATCATGAAGAAGCCATTGCGAGAAGATAGAACAGACTGTAGAAATGTCAAGGCTCTGTAAAGTTCTCTCAAAAGGCAGTCAGATAAGTATTCCCTCATTCTAAAAGGAGTCAGGTGAATACACTCAGAATGGTGAAGAGACCCTGAAAGAACTATTCAGGATGCATTCTCCTGAGTCTAAAACAAAACTGATACCACTAGATATATAGGGCAGTAGATTGAAGTGGATACCATGACTTATGTTTCTAGGGAAAACTATGTGACAGCCATGTGACATATGCAAATTTACTGGGGGATACAGTATCACAAGTAGCCAGAGACTGTCTACAGGGGGGAGTCTTCTCTTTTCTCTTGTGAAATTTGGTCAAGGATGAGCTGATAGTTAGACTCACCAATAATGGACATTATGTCTTGGGCTATGAGGATGACCTGGTCATGTATGTTCACAACAAAATTAAAGAATCCATATCTTGCATGACGAAAGAAAACTACTAAGGTGTATCTATGGAGCGGTGAATGACAATAAAGTGTGGAGAAGACAACTTCGAATTTTATAGAATATACCTACTAGGAACCAGATATTGTACAACATATTAAGAGGTGGATAGGGCATGTAATGTGGAAGGAACAAAATGGCCCAACTAGAAAAACACTCCTTGATAGACCCATTGGTCAGAGGAGAAGAGGAAGACCCAGAACAAGGTTCCTTGATAACATCGACAAATATATAAGAAATATGGGAATATTGGACAACTGGAAAGAAATTCTTGATGAGGCTAGGATTCACACAGGGTTGTAAAGACAGAATAATTATGAGATCTTGAATGATTATTGATAAAAATCTCATCTAGTCAGGCTATCTAGAGATTAAAAGAGATATTTTCTTCTTCTTCCCATCTATATGATCCAAAAATTAAGTTCTATAGTTTTTATCTTTTAGTAAGACCTATTGTATATTCCGTGTTCATTTTCCCTTTAAGTATATTAATTGCAGTAACATATTTCTGCAACTTCTTTATTAAGTGTTTCCTCATTTGTCAGTAAAGTATTTTTCAACAAGTTCAAAACACTATATTTAAAATGGATTACCTTCATCCTTTGAGCTAGCAACAGTAGTATGTAAATGATCATCTTTCTGATTGCGCTTTGGAGAAGCACTGATATCTTCTGCATTTGGTTCTCTTGCTTTCAACAGAATGGTGGGTTGTTTCTTTGGAGTATCATTACTTAAACCTAATTTCAATGAACCCTCAGTCTTCGATCCCGAAAAACTTCTTCCATCAGTTCCAGTCATTGTTTCCTGAAATAAATTTAATAAATAGAATTAAATTACCCATACTTAATCCCTCAAGTATATTACTAACTTTTACTATAGCGAAATTTTTTTTCTTGGGGTCTAACTTTTTACGATTAATTCCGTAATCTGACATTTTCCTTGTAGCAAATAATAATATTTAAAACTATTGGAGTATATCATATATTACAAAATATCATTTCTGGTTCACGGTAATTGGGTATATTGTATTATTGTATATTGCATTGATCATTGATTTGAAGTTTTTTTGTTAGGTTAGAAAAATTTATTTATGTTTGGGTATAGGCAACCAAATACACACAATGAAATTGAATGAAACAAAAATATAACTATTTTATTATTTCACTCACCATGCAAGATTTCTCTTTTTTGCCACATAAATTCTTTCTCATTATTTTTTTATATACATAATAGTAGTCATCGTCGTAACATCAGAGCTTACGGCGGTCTCATAGAATCTATATTTTAGTTACATTGGAATAATTTCAGTTTGATTTTGTGCCTGCAACATACGATTTGGCTCCTTCCATTACGTTCATTCTGCTGTAACTTTAGTATATTTTTATCTCCATCTAGTTCTTTATTGCATTTTCAAACAAATCTTAGATATCTGACGCTTACACTTATTAAAATAATTTGGCCATATAATCTTATTTGTAGTAATAAATAGTTTTCCAGATTAATTCGACATATGTTGTTTTCCTACTAAACAAAAAGGAAAAGATTGGGTGACCACTGAAATCCTACAGCCGATGGAAGAGACAACTGAAAAAAAAAACAAAGAAGAATATAATAGAATCAACAAAATCATCAAAATATTAATCAACGAAGTCAAAGAAAAATGGGAAAATGAACATTGCAAAGACATAGAAACATCATAATCATCATTTGTGCTACAGCCCTATAGTAGAGCCTCGACCTTCCCAAAATTACGTCTCTTGTTTGCTCACTTACCAGTCGATCGATTACTCTCTCCTATATATATTCTCATACTGTGGCTAAGTAATTTTATCATTTTAATGATTATAACTTTGTATTTATGGATGATGTTGGTTTTCTGCTGTGTTAGTAATAGTTCATATTTATAAGGGACAGAGTAATATTTAGATAATTAAGTATAAATGTTATCTGTCCTCTCAGGTTGCTGCTCCATTATGCCTTTATATTCGAGTACGGTAAAGTATGTTTAACACGTTCGCTGCTTATATACAGAGTAATTTTCTTTATAATATTAATAAGAATCATACATTTTGATGTTTCACATCTATCGGATGTTCCATGACGACCTCATCTTTTAAAAGATATATTTGTTTAATATATCAACTGCACTCCCTTGGAAATGCAATATCGTTTAGCTTTTGTTCTTATTATTATTTTGGACAGTGTATATTTATATGTAGGCACTAGGCAGTGTAGTACAAAAATCAGATTTTCAAATGTCACGTGGAAATGTCACTTATCAAATAACCAATTACAGCACAAGACACTGATAAATTTGGCAATTGTCTTGTGTCACCTGTGTTGTGATAAAAGCCAAACCATAAAATCAACGACCTTCGATTGTTGACATGGTGGTGGTATTATAATAAAAAAGCGTGGTATTAATCTTTGTTTTGTAGGTAGTATTTGATAATAAATAATATAAAATGCCTTCCAATAAAAGGATAGCCTTCTGGGTATCCGAGAAGAAATTACAGAAGCTAAATTGGCAGGAACTAGAGACAATAAGTAAAAAATTTGGTTTTGAGGTGTTCAAAGTGCGTAAACTGTGTGTTTATTTTCGCTGTAAGTTTTATGTAATTTGCATATATTTACATTATTCTTTTGCAGTTGAGTCTGAAAAAAAGTTTGGAATCACAAGGACCCTTCTGTGTGTTAGTACATAAAATGACGGATATTATTGCATCTGCAAATATGGGTGATATTAGGGTATGTTTACAACAATTAATAGAGCATACTTAGTTTCTCATTAGGATATTTGTTGTTATCGGTTTAAACTTAAATCAATTAGATTAAACATAATTTTTTCAGTAATTATTACTATCTTTATAATGTTTATTGTGTAAACAAGTAAAACAAGTACACAATCAGAATGATTACCACTTGTAAGGATAACTGCCAAGATAAGTGTTATATCAATAATGAAAATATTACAACAGTAGACTTATATGAGATAAACTGGAAAGTAGAAAAGAAAAGAAAGTTGAATATATAGAAGAAACATATTTCAGAGTGGATAAGCTAAGCATGGCTCAAATTGTTATATTTAAAAAATTCATAGAAAATAAACCAATATAATATAATATAATATAAATATCCAATTGGGGATACACCTACCCTTCAGTCAATTAAGAAAATCATATATGGCAATACATACTTACAGATGACTTGAAAACTGTGATTATACAGACTTCTCTAAATATCCTTTCTTTTAAATGATTTGAATTTGCACCTGCACTCAGTATGGTCTTGTGTAGTTAACATATTTTCCACATCCTTTCACCACTATTTCTTGAATGAAGGTATTTATACCAAGGAATTTAATAATTTGATGTTTTTACTTTCCAAAATAAAAAATTCTGTCGATTCTGAATTATAATTGTTGGCATATACATTGCCTTCACAGAGTCAATATTAGTTCTATATCAATATTTAAGATATATTCTTTAAAATGATTTGAATTTATACTTGGAGTTAAATTGTGATCTTGCTTAGGTAATATGTTTTTTCACATTTTGTTCTATCACTTTTTCTTCAATTTAGTATAAAATTTTACCATAAAGGTGATGCAAAAGTGCTATGAAAATATTGTTAGCAGGGACTTTAAAATAATTTGATCTTCTTACTCTCTAGAATCAGAAGTACCAGCAGACTATTTTGAATTAAAATTATATATAGACATAAATATTTCATTCAATCATTTCTTTGAAGGTCCTTATCATCTAGTATTATATAATTGAAAGGTTTTCTGAAAGTCTTTACTTTTGTATGTGTACTTGGAGTTATTAACATTTAATGTTAGCTTGTAGTGATCTAGATATACCATCATTTTATTAAGACCAGTTTCTATTACCAATGGAGCTTGGTTCCTGTTATTAAAAAATGTATGTCAGGTGTCATTGGTTACTTATTATTGATCTTACAATGTAATAAGCTGATTGAATTAGCATGAAAGCTTGAATTGCATTTTACCAGTGAAGTAATCCTAGAACCATCTTAAAGAAGTATCTATATACCAACATTTTGCAGCATATTGTGCTCGTATTTAGGTAATACATTTTTTCACATCTTGGTCTATCACTTTTTCTACACTTTAGTATAAAATTTTACCTTAAAAGCGTTGTAAAAATATTCCTACATAAAATAAAATAAAAACAAAAATCTATTGAAATAATTAATACTACTATTTTTATATTTTATACTTTTTTAGTGTGGTAATCTTATTCAAGAAGTTGAAAATTATATTTCTCAAAATCCATCTCTGGTTGTGATAGATCCAATAGCAAATGTCAGAAAATTAATTGATAGATGTAACTGCTATAGTATTATTCATTCCACTAATTTATCTACCTATAATGTTTTTACACCAAATTTTTGTACATTAAGGACAGGTAAGTGAAATATATAATTTAATTGAGAATACGGAGCATATTTTGTAAGGCTTTAAAATCCTTTTTGATCAAGTGACATACATAATCAAGTGTGCAGATACTAGGTAATAAATCAAATTAAAAAATATCTTTGAAAATAGGATATCAAAACTAAAAATCTTCGAAAGAATAAAGAAAAATTATAAGAAAAATAATAGGACCTAAGATACCAAATGAAGATGAGTCCACGAGAGGGATAAACATGGAATAAAAGAATGAACTAAATATAAAAAATAAGAATATTCAAAGGAGTGTTTTGATTTAATATATTAGTTATGGGCATATATTGAGGAGGGTGACAATAGACTTTTCAAGAGTCACTGTGGACACTATTTTACCAGGTAAACAAGCAATAGGGAGACCTTAGATAAGATGAGAACAGTTGGAATAAGATATAAGGAAGATGCAGATAAGAAAAATGAGAATAAAATTCAAAGGTAAATCAAAGTAATCAAAACACATCAGGGATTGTAAAAGAAGACTCTGAATAGACATATACCTTATATAGAAGTATTTGTTGCATTTATTGCATTAGTTATTATTACAAAGTATTCAAAGTTATGTAATTATTATTAGGAAACTACTTTGATATCAGTGATGTACTAACAAAACCATAATTTAACTAATTATTCTTATTACACTGTTTTAGGTGATAAAGAGTCACTAAAGCAACAATTAAAAATGGCCAAAGTAACATATCCTTTCATTTGTAAACCTATGTTAGGACATGGATCAAAAAAGGCACATGAAATGTCGATAATCTTTAACGAGAAATATTTAACAGGAATTAAGACACCCTGTGTAGCACAAAGTTTTATAAACCACGACGCAGTTTTATTTAAAATATATATAGCAGGTGACAAGCACTATTATGTCGAGAGGCCTTCGTTAAAAAATTTCAAAGCTTCAGAGAGGGAGACCATATATTTCGATACAAGTGATGTCTCTAAGTCTGATTCGAAAAGTAGGCTTTGTGTGTTAGATCCTGAGGATATATTAACGGAAAAACCCAAACCAGATGAAGAAATTATAGACATAATAGCCGCTACTCTAACGAAAGCTTTTGGAATGGATCTTTTAGGAGCGGATGTAGTTATTGAAAAGTCTACTAGAAAATATGGAATTATAGATGTGAATGCCTATCCAGGTAAAATATTAATTTTTTTTTTAATTTTTGTAGGTAATGACAATGATAAAAACACTATAATTCTATTAGTCTATATACCAGTACAACTTACACACAATCAAGAAAGCATAGTTCTTCATATGGATTCCCTTTTATTAAAACTATTCATTCTTTAAATGTCTTGCTTATGGCTCGAAAATCTTTGTGTGATCTGCACCACACTAGACATTTTAATATTTTTCTCTAATAAATATTGCTGTTTTTTGTATTCACAAAACATTGGAGTCTCCTTATAGAACATAACTCGCTGGTTCAACGTTTTGAGGTCTAAGCTTCCACTTTATTCAATCTTATGGAACATATGGACTTTTGAAATATCCTGAATATTGGTATATTTTTATCTTTAATAATTTATTTACAGCGTTTAATCTTCTTTAAACACTTATTTTATTTAGTCTATTTTACAATTTTTTAACACTATTTAACTCAATTACACTAACACTAAAATATAATTAATTATATATATATATATATATATATATATATATATATATATATATATTTATTACTTGACTGTATAAAGTTATATTGGAGACTAAAATCGTTCTGAAACTTTCATTGAAGCCGGTCCTAGATCCCTGTAAAAACTTCTTGACTTATTCCATATGTGCGACTTGATTAGCAATCTTGAACGGTTATCGAGCCTAGACTCTGCGGCGCCATGCAGAGCCGGTGTAACATTGCCCCCTCCTTACGTCGGGACTGGAAATGGATGCTGGTATAGGCAACTGGACCCACTCCCACTTGTATAAAAGTGGCAAGGGATGGTTTTCGCTCCGCACCAGTAACCATGCGGATTGCAGCAGACTAGTACCTGAACTTCGATGTCTTTAAAGATTTCTTCCACCATATTTCGGACAACCCTCCAATGCAATTGGTAGCACTCTAACTTTGGCATAGCTAACTTTTGCACATTGGACTCCAACATGTGCTTTGAAGTAATGCTTCCTACACATCTTGGTAGGTAGGTTGGTCATGGGCAGTGTCTTTTATTACGTGAGTACAATGGAAAAGGTAACGTGATGCATCTTCAAAGTTTTTCCGGGAGTTTTTTTTTCAACTCAACCAAACTTCCTTCAAAAGATAGGTGCCAGTCCTTGTGTGTCTTTAATACTGATCAGGGATGGTATGGGCCAGTGAGTAGTAATCTTGCTTATTTGGTCGATGAAATCGTTAATCTTCTCCCTAATGAAGTATGGACCTTCCCAGAACTGCTGCAATTTTTGAGAACAACCCTTTCGCTTCTTTGGATTATAGAGCCAGACTTTGTCATTCTTCTTAAAACATCCCTTGTTGGCTTGGATATCTTACCGTTTTTTTATTCGGCCGCTAGCGATCTGAAGATGGGAACGGACCAACTCGTGTATATCACCCATTCTTCTTCGCAATTCGTTCACATAATCTTCACTAGCTACAAATTCTCCAGGTCGACATCTTAACTCTAGATCACAAGGTTGTCGCATCTCGCGACCAAATAGGACTTTTGCTGGTGGTGCCGCAGAACGGAAGGTACTAGTCCCAGTCTCGGTGGTGATTGGACATCATTGTTGTCAGTTACTTGCAAACTGTCTTATTCATTCACTCTGACATTTCATCCGATTGCGGCTGATAGGCTGTAGTTCTTGTTTTCTTCATGCTTAGTCTATCACAGATTTTCTGGAGTATATCGCTCTCGAGGTTCTTTCTTTGGTCACTATGGATCTCCAAAGGCACTCCAAATCGGCTGATGTCAATCTGGGATTTCGTCTGGTCATCTTTTGTCTCTACTGTAATTGATCGAATTCCTCTGTCTGCTGTCCCTGTTTCTTCCATTTTCTTTTCAATGTCTTTGAGTTTCTCTTCAAAAGAGGAAATATCGGCAGAAACTTTGTTTTCCAATGAAGATATTTTATCGTCATTAGAAGCAATCTCAGAAGTGACATTATTTTCTAAAGAAATAATATCCGTAGAAACTTTAGAAATATTAGAAGAAACTTTGTTTTTCAAAGATGAAATCGACTAAATCACAGCAGCATTCTTGTGTTCAAACACATATGTTTCTGTATCGAGACCCTTTTCTTCCATGGCGTTTTGAGCCGTTTTACTAATTCAGCTATTTTCCCGACAGAATTTATTTAATTGTTCTACCTCTGATACCAATGTTATGTTTATTTTAATTCATTTAAAGTCTTCTAACACTAAAACTAAAACACGATTAATGTATAATGTTTATTTATTTGACCGTACAAATTGTTTTGCTGTTTGGAACGCTCCCAGAATTTTCTCGGCGGCCTTAGAACAACTGTGGATTGAATCGCGTAGTATATTTGATCAGAAGCGTATCAAGGGCTTGGCGTAATAATAAGTTCACAAACATCGTTCATTTTAAAAGTTTTATTTTGTCTAGACACACAACCGTTCATTTGTGTCCTCATCAACTCGATAGTATTTAAATCACAGTGGTAAACGAAGTACATAATTTTTTTTTAAATGTAACTTACGATCTGAAACTGCTTTTAAGTGTTCCATTTTCCACATGTCACCTCCAAATGGTATATTTTTATCGACTAATCAGTTTCTAATTTCAGTTTTTGTCCAAGATGTTTATGGAAATTTTTCTGTTAATCGCGAAGTGGCATTATCCATTACGATTACAGCATTTTCTGGAATCAAGTCGATCATTTGTGTGAAATATTCTTCAAATACATCTGCATTCATCTCTTCATGGTAGTCTTTGGATGATGTCGACTGAAACTCCAGTAAACCACCTTCGACGAACCCTTCACAGCATCCAATATGTGTCGGCAGTCCTTGCTAACAGAAATTTTTAGTCACGTACATAGATTTTCTATGAAAGCTTGTCGACTGATTTGAATACTTTTGTCCAGCCATAATTTTTAAACTGTGTGTGCTTCATTGAGTCACGTTTCATCTAGATAATAGATTTTTCTTCCTTCCTTCTATATTTTCGAGTATCCCTTAAATGCTGCCGTCTCCAACGTATTATTTGTTCGTTGTCGATTAGCAGTGACTTACGATTTTGCTTCTCCCATGTAAAATTTAGTTTTTGTAATATTTTCCACAAGGTTTTTCGTCTTATGAGAGGTAAATTTTAATCTTCTTCCACCATCCTCAGCATGTCAAGTGTTATGTTGGGATCTCTTTGTTAAAGCCAAGTACTAGCTTTTTATAATAACACTTCTAATCCCTTACAACTTTATTTTCTGATTGGAGTATATGGAAAAGTTGATTTATTCGAAAAACTTTTATTGAAACCTTTTTTTGTAAACATATAGGCACATAAAAAAACTAATATACTTTATTTTTAGTAACATTGTTTATGTATTTTTGTTCATGAATATACTTTATTTTAGGATATGAGGGATTCCCAAATTTCTTCGACTGTCTTTTAGAATGTATATCGAAAAAGATATCTTCGGATTTCACATAGAAGCTGTTGTACTTACTATTGCAATTATCTACCTACTCTGAAGATTAACCTATATAAATAACTGCCAAAAATACATAACATTGCTCAAAGCAAAAATGTTATATAACATAGGATATATTTATAATTTTTATAGCCTCTTTATATTTATATTATTAAAGCTTAAAAAATATATTCATTTTCTAAGTAGTTTTGTCTTTAAAATATACGATCCATTGGGACCAAACGCGACCTACCTGAATACATTATACCTTTCTTAATTCCTCCTTAATCCATACCAAGTCATTGCATACTAATAGATGAAGTCATCTTGAAATTCGATGTCAATGTTGCGATGGTGGACCTATTTTAATCTTTCTGTCAGGTAATCGTGCAGCATTACAGTACCTGGCCAAATTATTGGGCCAAGCAAGGAAAAATTTACTACCTATATGAAGTTATTTCCTATATAAAAATTACTGTTTTGTTCTTTTTTGTGAATTTTAATTACATAGGTAATTAAAATTTACTACAAAAGTTTACAAAAAACTTTTATTTATTAAAAAAGTATAATTTTTACAAAGTAGGGATAAATTTAATATTTTGTATGTCCACCTTTGGCTGCTAAAAGAGCTTGAACACGTCGACGCATACTCTCGATACAATCTTAAATAGTTTCCTGGAGGTGAGGATTATGATTCCATTCATATATGAGCGTTTTAAGTAACTCCCTTTTCAGTAGTTCCCACCCATTCTCAATAGCGTTCGTGTTAGGCAAGTTGCCTGGCCAGTCAAGAACTTTATTTTTTTTTGTTTTAAATAAGTTGAAATTCTCTTAGCCTTGTGGCAAGGAGCACCATCATGCATAAATATGGGTTCCTCTTCTCCAGGAAACCATTCCTACAGCCGTGGCAAGTCTCGTCTCGAGTACTTTCCGGTGCTGGTCTTGTCCTATCGTGTTTTCCACCACTTGAGACGCCCTGACCTTTACCGGATACTTGCAGTCGGGCTTGTATTTCTCGTTGCGACGACTCCGAACAAACTTATGCTCATGTTTTTTTAGTTTTTAATATAGATATTCAAGCAAAACACAAATATACCTTTTTCTAGTCTTCCACTGTCCAGTTTTTGTATTTTTGTGCCATTTCGAAACGTTTCTTTATCATAGCAGGAGTAAGCCTTGGCTTTCGAGCTGGTGTCCTAGCTAACAGTTTGTTTTCGATAAGTCTCCGACGAACTTTTCTTACTGAAACACAAATTCCTTTATCTTCTGGATAAGCATTCGCAGTGGTTTCTTTCTGTTTACTAGGCAAATATCTCTTACGCTTTGGATCCAAACTGACTTCAGACGCAATTTTCTGTTTTATATTCCTTAAATAATTTTTTAATAGTCCTACCATTGCTGCTATTTCATTTTGAGACATTTTTCCAGCTTTTAGGGGTCCAAATACCTGGCCTACTCGTTTTGGTGACATCACCGTTTTCCCCATCTAAAAATGTATAATACCCTTAATTATACCTTATACCAATAACTTCACTGCGTATGTTTATAATCTAGAAAGTAAAGGATAAATCACTCACCTCTGCAATAAAATTTCAGGTCAAAACCGTTTAGAATTCAAATGTTCACAGACAGTATTTGAGGTTATAAAATGCATACTAGTTGACAGGACTCAATGCTGTCTAGAAATGGCAGATAGGGCGGTGTTGCCAACGTTAAAATAGTACAATCATTTTACCATACTATATTAAATGTTGCTATGCGAAAAAATAATAACATTCCTGTCAATAAAAATTATTAATTTAAAAAAATGCAAATTTTTAATGCTTGGCCTCATAATTTGACCATGTACTGTACATCTTCTCATAACAATTTATTGATAATATATATACTTATAATTTCTTGAGGTTCCTTTCGTAACAAAACTACAGAAACTGATTCAACTCCTAACATTTTTAGACACAAAAAAACGCCTATTGGGATAGTTTTTTTCTTCTCTATAAGCCCCTGATCTACGGTCGTACAGTAGCCAATCGGCTTATTGTACCTTTGCCATTACCTACTCTAGAAGTCCTTAGGAATTTTGTCATCGTAACAATAAATTCTGCGGAAGCTGTTTTAGTGTGCTGAATGTTCACCTGTAAAACCCTGATTGGAGTCATTCCGACGTATTTGGAACACAGTCCACGACCAAAGTTTGATCTCTGCTTGTTCCCGTTATATTTTTATTTGTAGACTTGATGAGTCACTCAATTCAGAGTACTCTTTTGGGTCATCTCTTTGTCTCTTCTTAGCCTGACATGTTTCTAGTGAACTTCGGCGATTATCATGCTTATGATATCGGTATTGGGCTCATTATGCAATTGGTCTACTTTAAACATGTCCATTGTCGCAAATTTCTCAACAAGGAGAGTTTCTTCCGCCCTATCCATTTTTTTCCTACAATTTTACCGTTGAGAACTAGCCGAAGAAACTCATATCTTGGTTCTCTGATTATCTATCTATCTATACAGCCCTTGCTGTCCAATTTTGGACATAGGCCTCCTCTTCCTTCTTCCACGTCTCTCTATTGTAGGCAGTTTGTATCCACTTAGGGCCTGCGTGTTTCGTCAAGTCATCTGACATCGCATATAATCTCTGATTATATGTCCCAAGATATTCTAGTTTACGTCTCTTGGTTTCTGGTTCTGCTAGTCCACGGTATCTTGAGTATTTTCGGATACAATCACATTCCAAATGTCTATTTTATTCATGGTGTCTACGGTCAAAATCCAAGAACATGTATACAAAAGTACACCTCATACATAGCAGCGCATCTTGCATACTTTTCACGAAGTTCCAAATTCACCATATATATTAAGTTTTGTGTATGTTTATTATAATCCCCAATTTCGTTATTCTATTGATTAGTCCCTGTAGGTCGTCGATGTTTTTAGCTAGAATCACAGTATCGTCGGCGTTTAGTGTACTGTTATAACAAAATGATCAACAGACATTTTGTGACGGAGATTTTTTGATATTTCAAATATGTTTCGGTATTTGAAATATACCCTCTTTGGCCCTGTTTTCTTTTGCTACTCCACTGTAGATTAGTATGTATTTATTTAACTTTGATTGTCCCATGCCTTCTTTCTTATTTTCCGTAGAGCGCATATGTCTATTTGTTTCTCTTTCAGCACTTAGGTTCTTTCTTGGTCTCTTTTTTGTTCCATGATGCTCCATGTATTAATTCTCATTTGGGTTTCAATAATTTTTTTCTTGTCCTTATTTCTTACCGTGGTCGTCGTTATATTATCATTCGTCGATATATCGTTATATATCACCGATTCCAAGGCTTCACATTGTTTCTTTGAGCAGTATTCGTTTTATGCTTGGCTGGTTGCTAACCTTGCCAATCACCCTTCACATTTTATCTGGGCTTAGGACCAGGCGGTGTTTATTAGGCTTATAACAACTCTATTCTCACTGGACATGCACCGTGAAGGGATATCTGCACATAATAAGGCTTTTTATAGAGACCTAACTGCTGTTGGCATGAAACCTGAAACAGCCTGCCACAGTTGCAGGTGAAACGTCAGGTAGAAACAATTCCGTACCAAGGCCAGTAAATTCAAATAAAATGTATGATTACAAAATACCAGCCGTGAAGGTCTGCACAAATTTACTTTTTGTTTGTTTAAAAACGCTTTAGAATAAAAATCTAAATCTAAAAATGTTTTCTGTACAGTAGTGTACCTACATTAACATTTTGTTTTTTGGAGTATTTTCAACAAAAGTTCAACCGTTATCTATAACAATTGCAGTTAATCACAAATGATCCAAGTGTCTGGTTTTACTTTAGTAATGTATCTCATAAAATATATAATAAATATCTGCTCCAAGAAAATAAATGTTAGCGATTACGTGCTAATTAACTGAACAGGAACCGACATTTGATTGATATATCCTGATTGAGTTTTTACGTAGTACATCCGGTTTTTGAGAATGCCTAATTGATTCGTTGTTATATAATACACAATACACATTTCAAAATGATTGTAGACTATCAACATAATCTTAACATACATTGACTTTAATTTGGTAAGAAAAACAATAATTTGATAGTTGAAAATGTGGTTTTAATCGATTATAAGGTAAGATTTGCAATCTTAGAGCACAATTGAAAAATGTTGTATGAGTTTCTCAAGTTTGGTAAACGTAATACAGTGTAAAAAGAACCACTGTATTAAAAAAGTAGTAAATACTATAATATTAATATGAAACAAAATACGAAAATTATTCTTTTTTGGTAGGTCGCAATCTTATTATTTTAAAATTAAAAAAAAACTTATCCTTTTACTTACAAATACTCTGGGTATCTTATCAGTAGTGGCCAAGATAAGTTGTTCAGAGCAGGGGAGTTTCACCAACGAGAGACGTCGGCGATGTAAAACGTATAAACAAATTGAATGCAAACTGTTTAAAATCGGGAAACAGCGATATGGATTAATAATGATTAATTCTGAGGAACTGTTGCCTTCACTAAAAGTATATCATGTGACAAAAAGCTATAGAAACGTGGCTCAACAGTAGTATCTATCACAAATTTGGCGATACTATTAAATGAATGTAACCTAATATTGAATAATTATTTATTATTTTGTCTCTTTTTAGAGTAGGTACTCAGAAATTATTTCAATTTGATTAAAAACGCAATTTAAGATTGGCGAAAAACCTTGTTCTATCCATATCTTTTGAGTCTATTAAGTTCTTTTATAATTATTTTTGTCTCGTTTAGAAAATTTTATAATCATTTTTGTCTAATTTAGAATCTTTTTGGGCAATTACGTTAGGCCGTTTCCTTTGAATTTTCGCAGAATCTACATGTTGCTCTATCCACTTTGCCCATTTTACAGAGATAATATCTGAGTGAGCAATGTCTAGTGAGAATACCCGTGATTGCAACCCATCCTCGTCCCGTCAATGACTTCATACAATATTGTTGTATGGCCGCTGTTTGGCCATCGAATGTGGGAGGTTTTAAAATTTTGATAGTTCTAATATTGTACCTTGATCAATTATGGAAGATGATGAAGCTGTTTGTTCGGATTTTTAATGAAACAATATTAGATAAAAAAGTTTGGGTATTAATTTTTCTTTCTAACTCAACTATTTGTCGTTCTAAATTAAATTTTAAATCGTTTTGTTGTTTTTTTAACCATTTTGACGTTTTATTAATTTATTTTCTAAATCGGTATTTATATCTTTCTGTTGTTCTTCCATTTTATTTATTCTACTAGTAATTTGACTTACCTCTCACTTTTTATAAATTTGGGAGGAACTATTTATGATTTCTACTTCTACTTTTCTATGTCTCTCCTCCCTTTTCTCTTGCTCTTCTTGTCTACGATTTTCTTTCACCTCTTCATTTTCTTGTGTATGATTTTCTTTCACCTTTTCCTCTTCTTGTCTACGCTTCTCCTTTAGCTCTTCCTCTTCTAGTTTAAACTGTTTCTTCACCTACCTACGCTTCTCTTTTCCTCTTCCATTTTTAAAAACCATTCGAGATTTCCGAACGTATCCATTTCTTTCTAAAATTCAGATCTTGTATTAACTATTAACATTGGTTTGGATATCTCTTCAATCCCACCGCTGTCACCAATGTTATACTTTTAACAATTTTACAATAACTTTATTCAAACACCAACTTGTTTACAATAATTTAGATAGATATGAACGTTATTACCTTGCCTAGGCTTACACTTCTTCAAGGAGGGGTTGCTACCATTTTTTTCGAGAGCTTCTGAGAGGTATGAGCAACGTTAGTTGCGAGTGAGTAGTTTTTGGGTGGTATGCTGCTGTAGAGCGGGAGTTTTGATAGTGGTAGTGTAGAGAAGGAGCGTAATGAGGGAGGATTTAGCCTAGCCAACCAAGCTATATTGGGTGTTACCTTTACTGTCTAGGGTGTTTTTAATGTGAATGTCCCAGTTAATAGTCCTGCTAAAATAAACTCCCAAGTAGGAAACCGTGGTCCTGAAATCGAGATTTTCTCCTAGGAGGATTATCTAATACCTCCCAGCAGCGAGGGGTTTAAATAACATTATTTGCATTTTGAAAGGATTGAGTGTGACTTTCCATTTTTTGCACCACCTGACAATTCTGTTTTACTGGTTTTGTGCTCTTTCGAATACAGACACATGTCTCAGCGTCCCATTGTATGTTTCTACAGAGAGGAGTCAGCAAATAGTTGTATTAACTCTGATCTAGTTGAGTAGAATAAAAAAAGTATATATTGTGAAATACTTATGTATTATAAAAATGTAATAAAATAAAGAAAATAAGCCATATATCAGGATAATATGGGAGATTGTCAAAAAAATTTAGTTAAATAATATGTAAAATTCGCATACTTTATCCCTAATTTCTACGAACTCCCATTTTTTATTCTTTATTTTAAATATTAGGGTATTTATTAAAGACTGAACAATATTATAGTCAAAATAAAATAGACGGTTTAGGTTTGATTTGGTTACAGCGTACTACCATTCGCTGATATGCATATTTCAGCCTCTTAGCTTCTTCAGAGTAACCTCAAGCACAGATTTAGGCCGAATCCTGAATTCGATTTTCGATTTATATTCTTAATATTTATAGTCTTCTTAATGTTTCTGTACCATTTTTCAATTCTTTATTACTGTTTATTATTTTTAGCACGTGTCCCATTTATATCTAATGACAATTTTTATGTTTATAATGTTAATGTGTGTGTTCACCTTTACAAACACTAGAAATAACTGCCGCAAGGAAACAAGAAGGTTAAGTTATAATAAAATAATCAGTTGTCACAGATCCACCCTACCCGTTATTTTCTGGAGTAACGCAAATGATCTTAAAGATTGCGAGAACTACGCCAGACAAAAAATGGGATTAGCTTTTAATTTTAGTCCTCCAGAAGTTAGGAGTTTGAATACAGGATATACTTTCACTTGCCAGATATTAGGATGTCCAGAAATTGTTAAAAGTTCCACTTTGATTGAAGATGTTGGTTTTGATTATTACAGCGCTTATGGAAACTGGGCAAGTAAGTTTTTATTCTGGTTTTCTTCTTTCTGTTTCTTACATTAGTTTTAACTCTGTCAAACGTGTTGTCACTTTATCTCCCAATATATCCTTTTGTGCTTTTTTTTAGACAAAATATAATTTAAGAATCACTACCTGTTATTGCTGTAATTTGAAAAATTCTTTATAAATAGGTATATTATATAATTATTTTTATTTATGTACCGTCTCAATCATTAAAGGTTAGCGGTTATTGTGGCAAATAATTTTCTATTTTCTGCTGTTCCTATAAATTCTTCAGAGCCTAATCCTATTCAGTTCCTGTTTCATTAACCAGGACAATTTTTTTCTTTTAACACCACGTTTTCACTCTATTCAATCCTTATTGGTTAGATGGCGGAACGAGATAATTTTCGTGTTGTAGCAAATGACTCCCAAGTTGTATCTCTCTGGATTTAATATATTTAGAAATTTTTCATATTATTTTTCGTGACCAGAAAATTTTCAAAATTTGTCGGTAGAAGTGACCGGAGCTAATTATCACACATAATACAAAACATTTTTTCCAGGAGGCAATTTTTAGTTTTTGGATCTGGTTATTTTTGTAATGATAGGTACCTATAAATATGTTGTGTCATAATAAAAAGAGTTGTTGCTGAAACAAGAAATACAACTTTTGCAAAAAAATTGTGAGGACTTATAAAGCGTCACAACATACCTCGTGTCGACGCAGGTTGTCATAGGAAACGGAGTACGTTGTCAAGAGTTAATTAAACGAGTAAATTAGAAAAGGCTGGCCGAAGCGACGACGAATATCTTAGGACAGTACCAATGCGGATTCACTAAAGGCAAGTCAACAACAGATGCCATACATACAGTTAAGCAAATTATAGAGAATGGTCATGGATATAAAATATAAATTGAACTAATTTTATAGACTTCCAACAAGCATTCGATTCATTGAAAGATCGAAATTATTGGTAGTTTTGAGAGAAATGGGAAAACACAACAAATTAAGATGATTTGGAAAGGTTTAGGTTAGGTTAAGTTCGGTTTACTATGAGTGGGCGCTTTCCACTAGACCTAACAGGTATATTGTAAAGGATTTATATATAAAGATTTTTATATTTATCGGCTCAAATAATTTTAACCAACCAATACGAATAGTTTGGTGGTAGCTATATGAGGAAAAAGCTCTTCACGACAAAATTTTTATGCCATTATATTTTGCCTATTTACTGTATTTACACACACACACACACACACACACACACACACACACACACACACACACACACACACACACACACACACACACACACACACACACAACAATTTTTGTAGCACCCAGCTCCGAGTGACATGTGTGTTTCAATGTAACAGTGGAACCCACATGTCTGAAGATCAAACCGGTCACACTCCGTAATGGACTGGTACCTATCTGACCCCCAAGCTATAACCAACCACCCCTCCCCATCGCAGGACATAACGAATGAGGAGGCTTTGTACTGAAAGTTACTTTGGATACCCTGGGTAATGGGGCATCCTCTGTTTTACTTTATGTGGTTAAGCCACATGATTTTAGGGGTAGTTAGAAGAGCTTTTCTCCCTATGAATGACTGAAGTTAATTTTTACATGACTTTGGACTTGTATCAAAAAATGTGTGTTCCAGACAGCGAGTCACCAACCTAAGTTGGTGACTCCCCGCCCGGATTGGGTGTGCTCGGTCACTCAGCCGGCGAATTGGCAAAATAATTTTTGTTCTCCTCATCGGCTGAGCAGCCGAAGGGTCTGACCATTAAGTCCACGTTTGTCGGTACGTGACCTAGATGCTCAAGTTCCGCGAAATTGGTCGTTTTGACCTACTTGAAGTTCCTTTTAGCTAAACAGTTTTTCTACCTGTGCTGCTGATCAGCATTCACTCTACTTTTTTGTATTGTGTTGGTGCTGCATGGCTGCTGTAACAGAAGGGTATAAGTATTAAAAATAAAAATAACTAAATAAAAGAAATAAAATATAAGAATAGGGTATTTTTTGGGCCTTCTGTTACTGCGTTTATTCGACTATTGCATGAGTATTATTTCTTCACTGTTCTTCTGGGTCTTCTCTATATCCAGCTAGCTGCTGTCTGAGCCGCCTATGTACTGTCCTTTAGATTTCGTCATAGTCTGTCAACTCTTTTAATAGACTACTAGGATGGTTCCTGAGATCGTTGAAAATCACCTGTGCTTTTTCGTCCATTGTTCTCAGGATTCTCTTTTGTGCTGAGTCTCTAAATACGTACCTTGATGGAACGTACATGGGTATATTGAGAGCCTCTCTGATCATATGGTATTGAACTATTTGTATTTTGTTGCTTTTTGCAAGTGTGTCCCCATGCGGCCGAGGCGTATATTAGTGTTGGTAAAATTATACAGTTTGCCATCCTAATCTTTGTTTTAAATCTTAGTCTACTCTTCCGACCTATTAATGATGAGAGTTGACTTCGAATTATTTTAGCTTTCTGGACCGTTTGTTTCACGTGTTCTGTGAAGGTCAGCTTTTTGTCCAACTTTACGCCTAGACATTTGGCTTGATTTGACCATTCGATTAGCGTATCAAATATGGATAGAACCCCATTTGGTACGCCTCTTCTTTTGTACGTGACGGCCTGTGTTTTGTCAGGATTGACAGGTATCTTCCACTATATACACCAATCTTATAGTTCGTTAAGTGCCCTTTGTAGGTGTCTTGTTGCTAGATCTGGGTCGGTACTGCTAATAGCTATCGCTGTATCGTCGTCACACCAGCCTCCTTAGCTCCATCTTCGGACAGGGTTGGTCCCATCCGAACTCTGAATCTTCTGTCGGCTAGGTATGACGAGAGAAGACATGTCATCGCCTCACTATAACCATATTGGTTCATTTTATACAGCAGGCCTTCGTGCCAGACTCTGTCGAATGATTTACTGACATCTAGAAAAACTGACATCTAGAATTTTTCGCTAGAACATCGAAAAATCTGCTATATATTTCTTTACATTGAACCTTACTTACATTTTGTGATGTATTCTGCTACACGCAGTACCTGAAGTTCACATGAGTGTTCGGATCTGAATCTGAACTCTGCTTCAGGCATTGTTTAGATTTCTTCTGATTCTTGTTTTAGTCTAGCTAGTATGACCTGCTCTGCAATTTTGTTTAGTGCTGGTAATACGCTTATCGGTCGATAATTCTGTGAAAATGTGACATTTCCCCCTGTTTTTTTGAGCAATATTACGTGAGCTTCCTTCCATCTGCCAGGAAAATATCTTAATCTTAGGATGTGGTTAATTAAATTTGTTTATCTATACTATTGCTTTTGCTGGCAGATTCTTCAGAGCTCTATTCGTAATATGGTGGGGTCCTGGAGCTTTTTTGGCGTTAGTACGTTTGATCAACTGTCTGACTTCTTCAGGGAAGGTATGAGTAATATCTATGGTGCCCCTTCTTCTTTTTATTGCCCGGTATCTTCTTTCCACTTCTTCTGTAAAGTCAAGATCTTCATCGGGATGATAATTTTTCCTACATCCTCTTTATAGCGTGTTTTTCATAACTTCCTCTTTGTCTACTTCTGCGCACACAATTCTTTATTGTATTTAACGTTAAATCGAAACGTTAAATATATTTTCAAATATTTTTAATCAATTAACGTAACCAAAGTGCAGTATTATCTAAAAGTGAAGTCATTTCTTTTTCTTTCCATTTAACTGCCAAAAAGGTTGACACATTCACGTATCCTATTTTTAAGAGTAGTATTTAAGTTTTATTTATAATTCAATTTTTTTTTTCCGAAAGTTGTCGAAATTTCACGAATCTATGACAAATTTTATTTTATTTACCAAATATTACTTTTAAGCTACTGAAAACGCAACTTGCATTAACAGTATTGGTCTCTTTACTCTTTTAACGAACGTCAACAATTACACAAAATCAATCGACTCCTGTCAAAAGTTAGGTGCTGAAATTGCTGATGTTACATCAGAAATAAGAACCAAGGAGTTTTCTCGTATAATTAATGATACGCTTAATAGCTGGTATAAAACAGCCTACGTTGGCTTAGACGATATTGAACAAGAAGGCCATTTTGTAACTTCGTTTGGTATGATGTTAAGTTGCTCAACATTCAGGTAAGAATTTATCGTTTTTTACAAATCTATTACTAGTCCAAACCTCAGAGATTTTATCTCTAAAAACGAGACAAACGTTGTATTTTCCTGAAAATGTCAATTTTGGGACTCCACATAAGATGTAAAAAAGTTTGCCACTCCTACCCTGGGTTTTCCTCTAAAACTCACCTTGTAGGGGAAAAAAATGGAAAACAATTGATTTACCAAGAATATTTACGCCGTAGAAAAAAAATTTTCAAACAAGAAATGTAGCTGAGATCATTTTGAACAAAAATAATTATTGGCACTTTTTGTGTAGAGTTAACTGTTCTCTCAGACACAACGCTTGAAACGATCGGCGATTTTGAATGTCAGTTAAGCGCGAGAAATTAATTTTTTATATAAATCTTGTATCAACTCGACTGGAATTTGGATTTTGAGTTTTGGCAACAAATATTTGGTGAGGAACATTTGAAATAAAAAACTCGGAATTTAAGCTTGCACATTATAAACGATCTTCTCGAAGGCGGCATTGTGTGGAATTTGCAGCTGAGGTTGTGTTGTTTGAGACCGTTAATAGTAATATAAATTTATTGGAAGGAGAAACTAACATTGCTTCATACAGAATGTCCCAGGACTATTGGGAAGAAAGTCGGAAGCTTATAGTTTGAGCTTTAACTTTTTTAATACATATCCTCGTTTCTGAGTTCTAGGCCTCCAAAGTTAGAATTTCACATTTGTTTTCTTATTTTTAATTTTAGTACAAAAGGTTTCTTCTTAGTCCAGCCATTTAACCTAAAAATGGTGTATTAAATCCGAATTCCTTAAAACAGAATAAATTTTTCTAACAATTTAGAATTGAGCTCCTCTTGCCCTATTTGTTAGTCAATAATAATTAGGATTATCAAAATGAACCTGTCCTGTAGCCAAACAGTTTTTTGGGCGGATTACACAAAAAATGCTTTCCGACAGCTTGATAGTATGGAGAGGCCATTTTTCTAGCTATGTTTTGGAGATGTACATATGTTTTGGCTCTAATAAATATTTTATACAAATAAAATGAAAAATAAACAGTACTAAACTTTTTCTTCTTTTTTTATGTAGACATGACTCTATCTGTTTTTCAATGTGCCTCCAGTAAGTTGTCGTTCCATCGTTTTCGTGGTCTTCCTACTGATCGTCTTTCCATTGGGGAACCGTCTTTTGCTGTCTTTACTACTCTATTTGTTGTGATTCGGTTTATATGATCGTTCCATTCTACTCTTCTATTTCTTACCCAGTTCTTGCATCTACGTCGTATATCTGTACTTCTAGCTCTGTCCCATAGTGTCTTGCCATCAATTTTTTTAAATGTTTTCATCAATACTTAACTTAAAAAGTAAAAAAAAAATAAATATAAAATTCTAAATTTCGAGTATAGAAACTCAGAAACGATGGCCTGTATTAAAAAAGTGAATCACTAACATTTTGATTCAACCTATTGTAACGATAAGATTACGTTATCGTTACTGAGAAATTTAAAATAACTTAATTCTGCCTGTAAAGTATGCAACCAAATATACATGTAATCGTATTATCAATTGTTTATCAATTGGTCAAACTGCTTACCGCCGCTTCCGCTTAACTTGGAACTGACGGAAGCCGACGATTTTAAAAGTGTAAGACTCACTTGATATCGAACCATTGACCGAGGCAGAGAACGATTGGTTGATACTCCAGCGACCAACGCACGTGGCTCAAGTTATCAGAAAAGAAATTTTAAGTTATTCAGAGGTGATATTAAGTTAAAGAAGGCGTTTTTTTTATATTAGAAGTTTTGGAAAAAGAAGATTTTGGTTCAATTGTTGAAATATTGTTGCGTTGGGTGAGTTTCATTTTAATTAAAGTACATCATTTTTTTAACCATTATTAGTTTCATATTAAAATCATTTATTCAATAATTTTACCTTAATTATATTAGTCAAATCACGTTCAGAATTCTTTCTGTTAGAAATTCTCCTAAGTACACGTTCTCATCAATATCCAAGCAATTCGGTAATGTAAGGAGATCCTTCATTACTATTTGCCTATAATATATTCGTGATAAGTTAAATTTTAGTTCTTCAGTGAAATATTCATAGTAAATTCCCAACATTTTTTTAAATACATAGTTTTCGATTAATTTTCCAAGGTCACAAAAAGTGTACGAAACCTTCACTAATTATCATCTTCTGACTAGTTTTTCTTGTCCTAACCGCCTTGTTGTTTATCAACTCTGAATAAAGCTAATGAGAGCTTCTTTGATTTTATTTTAGTCGTTGGAGGAAGAAAGAATATAAAGTCAATACAATAAACATTATTTTGGATTTGGGGTAATAGCTTTTAGTTGAGTTTAGTTTGGAGTTTTTTTGGTTTTTCCCGAATATTGGAATAGCGGTTCAGTTTGGTGCTAGAACAGTGGGCTTACAGCTTTCACCCGAACGAGTCCCGGCGGCGTAAGGCGTCCGGAAGAAGAACCTTCTCGGCTTGAGAGTAGACAGGTTTTTTTTATACTGTTTGGTAATATCGTAAAAATAAGTTACTTAAATATTGTTTAAACTTTAGTGAGTGAACGAACCAAAACTTAAAAATAATCCTAGTCAATTTTCATAAATCATATTTGCGTATCATTATATATCTTACATTCAATTTTTTTCTTAACATCATTTGCTTATTTTTTTTGTGTCATTAAATATTTTAAATATATATATGTATTAGTAATAACAGGGTAGGGGTGGATTTTAATACACTTTGTAAGGTCATTTGTGCACAAAGGTCCATTTTGTATTTTTACAGCCCTACTGGTAACGTCACTGATTCATCTTGGATCTGTTCCTTTCTGAACAGACCAATTGAAATATATTTACAGGTTATCTGATTGGAATCAACTTAGAAATTGTTGAACTGATACATTGTGTTAAATATAGGAAGGGTAATAATTGTTTTAATATATATAAATAGGTTGGTTGTAGTAAATTTTGTTTTAATTCATGAATAAAACTTCATAATAAAAGTTCCTACTTTTCTAGCATATTAGAGTGTGTAAATATATTGTAAATAGGGATCAATAGGTTTTTTGTTATTTATGTTTTTTATTTATGTTTTTTATTAAATTGGGTTATAAGTAATAATCTGTTTTATTAAACAACCTTTTTTTTTAATAAAGTTATATCTAGTTACAGAAAACATAGTTAGCAGCAGCAATAAAGTCACTAGGTGAAGTGTTTGTTAGACTAAGAGTCCAGTAAACATCTTCCCTGGCGCCCAAATCATTCTTCTCTCATATATTCCTGTTGTCAGTACTTACCCTTAGTTCGTTTTGGTTATTCTTATATTTCCTTAGTTAATATACATCTTTTCTATTCTTTACTGTTTTCTCAGGGCATGCAAATAGGCCTAACCCTACCTTGAGTATCAACTGGCCAGTCTCAAGCATACCCAGCTAGCCTAACTGCATTCAGTTTCAACTCTTATTTTAATTTAGTTTCAAACTTATCTTCACACTACTCTACAGATCTTATAACATCAGGGACATAGTCCCAAGGGATCTGCCTACTATATTTGTTACAGTAGCGCCCAAAGTGGAGAAATATAATTTTTGTTACAGTGGCGTAGTCCAACGTGGAGCCCAGATTTTCAGTAAGATAGTATTCCTTAATTCATTTGTCTCTTTTTTAAACTGTTTCTAGTTTGTTTGTCTATTTTTGCATATTTTATAGTTATTTAGATCCAGTGTTCTTTGCTACAGTATCTCAGAAATATTGAATAGTGTCTTATATTGCTGTGTTGGTGGTTTTGTTAACTTTAAATTAATAACTAATTGTAAACCTTCATTTAGTATAATATTTTTCATAATTATATTGGTTTGACATTTCTGGTTTGATCGGGTTAGTGATACCTGTACATTTGTTGAGAAATATTGAATAATTTATTGTATTACTATTTACATTGTTATTTGCCAATAGTGGTTTTGTTTAGGTGCGATCACACTATATAATATATAATTTTTTTTTGGTCAATTATTGCATACTATATATAAAAATAAGTTCAATTTACTTATTGTCATTTGATCTCTCAAACCAACTTTAAATTATTTTAAATATATTTATAGTTAAAGGTATAGGTACACCTTTATTAATTACATTTGGTTAAACACATTGTTGATTTTGGTTTGTTGGTGATATTTTTTTTTTCTTCCTCTCTTTCATCATGTGTACCTTTAAGGCTGAGCATTTATTAGTTAAGGAAGTGGATTATGAGCTGAGGATAAGGGGAATTCCCTTTGAAGAGTCTACCAAGGTTGAGAAAAAACACCAATTATTGCGCGGTGCCTTGAAACAAGAGCAAGGAAATAGGAGCTTTCGACAAATTTCTTCTGTAGATATTCCTTTTCTGGAACAACAACAGGAGATAAACCAGACGTTGGAGGACCTGGCTCAGAGGATATCCGATTTTAGAGGGACTGTCCATGATAGCATGTATTCCAGGTTAATTTCTCGTCTTACTCATATCTCTGGTCGTGCACATTTACTATCTTGCTCAGATGAGGAGCAACAAATTTTCAAGCGCTCTATTTCCATTAGAATTCTTAGTTTAGAAGGTGAACTTGATTCTCGAGTAAATCCGGCAGCCACTTCCACTCCTATCTCTTCTGTTCATGCAGCTAATTCGTTTTCACCCCCTAAACCAATTCAGGTACATAAGTGGGGAATTTTGTTTTCTGGTCAAGGTCATCATGATGAAGTCATTACCTTTTTGGAGAGAGTGGAATGTCTTCGTATTTCAAGAGGTGTGAGTGAGGATGATCTTTTTGCAGCTTCTGCTGAATTATTTACAGGTCCTGCGTTTACTTGGTTTATGAACAACCGTCATAGCTTTTCCACTTGGTCTGAGTTGGCTCAGAAATTAAAATCTGATTTTCTGCCTTATTCTTTCCAAGATGATCTCCTAGATGAAATCAAAAACCGTAAACAAAAGCCAAACGAACCTGTCACTATGTTTATTAACACCATTTTGGGCATGTGTAGTCGACTTGAGACTCCTCTATCCGACTTTGCCAAAATAAAGATCATTCTTAAGTGTCTGTTGCCTTTTTACCATCAGCAATTAGCTTTAATGGACATTCAGAGTATCGAGGATATCACGGAGAAGTGTAAACGTTTAGAGGAAACTCTATCTTGGTCTTCTTCTTCTGCAAGGACGTCTCGACCTACTTCTGGTCCTTCATTTAACTTAAGTTTCTCTAGAAATCGTTCTTGGCAACCCAAAACTCATACACAGAATGTGTCTGTGGTGAATTCGTCTTTGACTTGTTGGAATTGTCGTGAGCCTGGCCATGCATTTTATGAGTGCGTGACACCTCGTACACGTGTTTTCTGTCACGGTTGTGGTAGAGACAATACACTCAAACGTAACTGTTTTAAGTGTTCGGGAAACGAGCGGACAGAGGCTCGTCCCCTGAGCGTTCCTCAGTCTACAACCCCAGCAACTCCCCAATACTCCCCAGCACTTCGAAATCACCCGCTCCAGAAAAGAAAAACACTCACCAACCAAAGCACAACAAACAAAATCCAAAGCAAGCAAAAAAGTAACTGTCAACCACTCTGCGGTTAACTCGAGCTGTTTGCTTGACCTTAGATTATCTTCACCAGTCGTAAGTCATAATTTTAGTAATGAACATAATCAGCACAGGGAAACAGTTCCATTTTCTACACCAGTTTGTAAATTTGTTGGCAATGATAATAAGTCTAAGTTAGTACCATTTTATAATTTGGATGGCCAATATAATATTTTAGATTTTGATATTAATTCTTTATTAGTCAGAAAACATAATGATAACCGACCTTATCTTGAAATTAAGATATTAGGACATTCTTGTTTGGCTCTATTAGATAGTGGCTCTAACATTTCTTTAATAGGTTCCTATTCATTACAATTATTAGAAAACACTAATATTAATATTATACCTATTTCTTCCCTGCAAGTCTCTACTGCAGATGGTACCATTCAGTCGATCACGGGTAAATTTGAAACTGAAATTTTAGTTGCAAATATTCGCAAAACTATTACCTTTTATATTATACCTTCCGTGCAAAATTCTATAATTCTTGGCATGGATTTTTTTAAATGCATTTAATAGCACATTAAATTGTTCGGACTTTTCGTTCTCTATTTCTTCCTTTAATTTATCAACTGTAAGTGTTATTCGTGAATTTTCTAGTTTGTCTGGAATGGAACAAAAACAGTTAGAGGATATTATCTCTAAATTTTCATCTATTTCGTCTAAAGATAAATTAGGCCGTACACATTTAATGTCTCATACTATTGAAGTGAAAACTTCAACTCCTTTCAGACAGTATCAATATCCCATACCTCAAGCATGGCAAGCAGATTTAGGTAAAGAAATCGATTCAATGCTCTCCTTAAACATTATCGAACCTTCTACCTCTTCATATTGTAGTCCTCTGTGGCTTACAAAGAAGAAGGATGGATCATTCAGAATTTGTTTTGATGGTCGTAAATTAAACAGTATCACATCGAATAGGGACGCTTATCCTATCCCTCGAATAGATGTTATATTAAGCAAACTCCAGAATGCGAAATACATCTCTTCCATTGACTTATCCAAGGCCTTCTTACAAATTCCTTTGAGTGAAGAGAGTAAGAAATATACTGCTTTCGCTGTTAGTGGTAAAGGATTATTTCAATTTGTCACGATGCCTTTTGGTCTAGTTTCAGCTCCTCAGACGATGTGTCGTTTAATGGACTTAGTTATTGGTCCACAACTTGAACCATTTGTATTTTATTATTTAGATGATATTTTAGTTGTTACTCCTGATTTTACTTCGCATATTGAAATATTAGAGAAGTTATTTTCACGCCTTAAAGAGGCTAATCTCACTGTCAACTTGGATAAATGTAATTTTTGTCGTCCTAATCTCAAATTCCTGGGATATGTTGTTGATAGTCAAGGTTTGAGGACAGATCCTGACAAGGTAACCGCTATCAAGGACTTCCCCATACCTAAAACAACTACTCAGTTACGTAGGATCTTGGGTATGTGTGGGTACTATCGAAGGTTTGTACGTTCTTATTCCACTTTATTATCACCTCTTACTGACCTCCTTAAGAATAGGAAAAAGGGTCAGACTATTACCTGGAATCCTGAGGCTGATGATGCTTTTCATCGTATTAAAGAAGCTCTTACCAGTGCTCCTGTCATGACTTCTCCTGATTTCAGTGAACACTTTTACCTCATGACAGATTGTTCTAATACTGCTTCAGGTGGTGTCCTCTTTCAGATGAAAGATGGTTCTGAGCACCCCATAGCGTACACTAGTAAGAAGCTCAATAAGGCCCAGAAAAATTACTCCACTACTGAGCGGGAACTCCTTGCTATAATTCATGGCTTGGAGGCCTTCAGGTATTATTTAGAAGGTCGTAAGTGTACTTTGATCACTGACCATAGTTCGTTGTTGTGGATGCATTCTATGCGTAACCCATCCCAACGGTTGTCCCGCTGGATTTGTAAGTTATCAGCGTTTGACTATAACATTGTCCACCGTAAGGCAAATGGTGTTGTAGTAGCTGATGCTTTGTCTCGAACATTTGATGTCAATCTTCTTGACGTATCCACTTTAGTTCCGGATGCGTGGTACCATAAAATGTTGGAGAATGTTACTCAGAATCCTGGTCAGTACCCTGATTTTAAAGTGGAACATAATATCCTTTATAAACATGTTGTTAGTCCAATTGAAGCCTTGACTAATATGTCGGATTGGAAAATTGTCGTCCCAACCGCAAATAGGGATGAAATTCTTCGTACTTTTCATGATAATGTGACATCTGGTCACTTTGGTTCCTTTAAAACATTTAGTAGGATAGCGGAGCTATATTATTGGCCTGGTATGCGCAACTGTATTAAGAAATATATTTCTAGATGCAAAGTTTGCGCTACATGCAAGCCAAGTAATAAGCCACAAGCTGGATTAATGGGTTCTTTTAGGAACATTGACTTCCCATGGCAGATGGTATCTATGGATTTAATTGGACCATACCCTCGTAGTTATAAGGGCAATACCTATTGTTTGGTGGTCGTGGATTACTTCACTAAATTTCCATTAGTTTTTCCTCTTCGTAATGCCACAGTTCCTGCCATTGTGAAATATTTGGAGGAGCAAGTCTTTTTGTTATTTGGTGTTCCCCAAATTGTCTCTTGTGACAATGGTCCTCAATTTGTAGCTAAGGCTTTTAAAGACCTTCTAACTAAATACAAAGTTCAGAAGATCTTTTATAACGCTGCGTACCATCCGCAAGCTAATCATAGTGAGCGTGTAAACCGCAGTATTGTTACAGCCCTAAGATCATATACATACCAAGACCACAGAGCTTGGGATCAATATATTCACTCCATAGCTCAAGCCATAAGAACTTCTGTCCATGAAGTTACGCAGTGTTCCCCAGCTTATTTAAATTTTGGTCGAAATGTTGCCTTATCTGGTGATTATTTTGGTTTAGTTTCAGGAAATTCCACAAATCTACCTCAAATATCAGATAAACTTCATCGTTTAGATGATATACAGACTCTACCTCCAATATTTGCAGACATCAGGAAGAAATTAAAAACTTCTTACCTTAAGTCACAGGGTCAGTATAACTTGAGGAAAAGAGATTTGCGATTCTTTGTTGGTGATCGGGTATTAAAACGTAATTTTGTTAAGTCTAGTAAAGGTGATGCTGTTTCTGCCAAATTTTGTCAAAAATACGTCCCATGTATTGTCAGTAAAGTAATATCTCCTTTAATATATGAATTGAAAGATAGTTTGTCCAACAAACGTCTTGGTCGATTTCATATAAAGGACTTATTACCAGATAACACTGTCAATGACGTAGACTCTTCATCGTCAGAAGAAGATTAACCTGACAGGATTGATTAGGTTAATTCCTCTTTCTAAATTTTGGTAATACTTGATTTTTTAATGAATAGGTAAATGATTGGATTTTGATTTTAGTCACCAGATAAACAATATGGTTTATCTATTATATAATAGTTTTAGCTTCCCATACTAAATTTAGCTTTGTTGTTATTAGTTATAATATTGAAGTAGGTACAGCAAATTTTTTTTGGTAAATCAAACTGGTGTAGAACTGTCAACTCTTCGTACCTTATTATGTTTATATGTGTCATTGCTATATATTGGTATACATAAATACATGTATATGTTTAGATTTTGTTTATTTGATCCTGAGGTTGTTTTTGGTAGTTCCTACAGGAAAATTATTAAAATACTTAGTAATATTCTTTGATACATTAGTTACCATTTGGTCTAAAGAAGTTATCGCGTCATTTGTTTTAGATAATACAATTTTAGTATACAGTGTGATTCCTAAGTTAGACTTCATTCGTTAAAAATTCAATGAAGTTAGTTGAGATAAAAGTTACGCCGAATTATTATGTAACCTTTTGTTATTTTTTTTTGTATCTAACATTTCTTATGAAATTGGTTTGCCTCGCATGGCTATGCAAATACGTGGGTTCGAAACTTGTGTTACTATCAATAGTGCGCACCCGATAGGAAGCAGATTTCAGGGCTCACAATTGCCTGGTTATATCTATCAGACCTTAATCAATTTAAATGCTGAATCTCTATGATAGAATGTTTAATCATCGTCATCATTATTGAAGGATGTACTAAACATTCTAGTATTCAGAAATATTATTCTGTTGAAACATAGTCTTAATTTGAATCTCACTTCTATTATACATATATTGTCTACCCTTTTTAGCTTTATTATCTAGTTGTGCTGATACAAATGGTAACCTCTTAGATCTCAGCCTTATTAGAATATATCTTTTGTATTCAACAATTGAATATTGTGTGTAGCATCAGCTTTCCTGGGAACTCATTTTGTTTTTATATGTAATTAGGAGTCAGGATCAATGTTCTGTTATATAGATACAAGTAACTAGTGAACATACCCTAATCTGCAGTTTCTTAAGAAATTGACTTTCTTGTTCTCTAGTACTTCTTTGATTGAATGTTTATAAGAGTTATCCATTTATGATGTCTTAAGGTATTGTATTAGCGATGATTTAGTGATATTTGGTTGGCTTTTTCTGGCTATTCTTATAAATCTGTTGTAGCTACAGCTATAGTTAGAGAATTCCAGAATTAGTTAACTCCATTTCGTTATGTCAGTTCTTTAATTTGGTACACTTTCTTCCTGTTGTATTACTCTTATATGTGAAACTCAACTGTTCATCTATTAGTTCATATATTACTAATATTTGTGTTGGAATACCTTACTAAAATAAGTTTGTCATTCTTGTGTAGATCTTATCTTGAATCTGATGCATAACAGATGATGAGCTTAATTTGGGGTGTAATCCATCGTAGGTTGTGGAACTTGATAGGGATACAATGTGGTCTGGAATTTGGTAACCTTCAATGACACGAAAGGGAGTCCTAGGAAGATGATTTGGGATTCTTCCGGATGTTCGGCCTAGTCAGGTTGAGTCGTTAGTAGATTCTTGATTATGTTGTATACTGACTAAGTATCCCTTATTATACCTATCTACTCATGACTGGAATCAGATCAATTCACATATGCTGCAGACACTTAGTCTGTTATTTCGTTCCAATGGTTCAGTTTCATGGTACCAAATATTTAGCATCTATAGAGTATAATGATTATTAGGTTGTGGTGATGACCCATGAATTTGCCTGATTGTTTCACATTGGATATGCCAATATAAATCTGTTGTCCATTGTCGGATCAATTTAGGATAAAATGCATGCTACGATCATTTTTCCTCAGTAACTCTTATATCTAGTGTGGTTTTATATTACGGTCCATATTTTGGTTTATTGCGAATTGGTTACGAAATCTACTGATTGCTTCACCTTGGATATGCTCTAAAATAAATCTGATGTCCATGGATGGATCAATTTTGTATCGTTCATCCCATTCGTCAATTATTTTGAAGATTTGTATTTTTATTAGTTATTTAGTATAAGGTTTTAATAAACATACTATAACTTGTGGGCATGAGTGCTTGTGTCATATTTAGTATATTGTATATTAGAACTACCCCTCTTGCATGACTCATAATCTGTGGTTAAGTATAATCGGTCGAGTTAAATGCAAATGTGTGGAAGTTATTTGGTATATTCGGTTATATATTAGCAAGTTTTGTATTCATGTATATGATTGGTTTAGTGTTCTTGTTGACAATAATTTGGGGTTTATTTAAATCTACTTAATCAACTTGAACAATTTTGGGTTTTAGAATGTCAGTCACGGATGGAAGATTCTGTGCATTTAATATGTGCTAGTGTGGTGTCCTGGACACGCTATATTATTGGCTATTTTGTTCACGTCTGTGATGGATCCCACAGTATATGATTGGTCTTGAATATCTATAGTTACACAGAGAAAAAAAAATTGTTCTTAGGTCAATTTTTTTTTCTCCAAGTAAAGGGGGAATGTAACGATAAGATTACGTTATCGTTACTGAGAAATTTAAAATAACTTAATTCTGCCTGTAAAGTATGCAACCAAATATACATGTAATCGTATTATCAATTGTTTATCAATTGGTCAAACTGCTTACCGCCGCTTCCGCTTAACTTGGAACTGACGGAAGCCGACGATTTTAAAAGTGTAAGACTCACTTGATATCGAACCATTGACCGAGGCAGAGAACGATTGGTTGATACTCCAGCGACCAACGCACGTGGCTCAAGTTATCAGAAAAGAAATTTTAAGTTATTCAGAGGTGATATTAAGTTAAAGAAGGCGTTTTTTTTATATTAGAAGTTTTGGAAAAAGAAGATTTTGGTTCAATTGTTGAAATATTGTTGCGTTGGGTGAGTTTCATTTTAATTAAAGTACATCATTTTTTTAACCATTATTAGTTTCATATTAAAATCATTTATTCAATAATTTTACCTTAATTATATTAGTCAAATCACGTTCAGAATTCTTTCTGTTAGAAATTCTCCTAAGTACACGTTCTCATCAATATCCAAGCAATTCGGTAATGTAAGGAGATCCTTCATTACTATTTGCCTATAATATATTCGTGATAAGTTAAATTTTAGTTCTTCAGTGAAATATTCATAGTAAATTCCCAACATTTTTTTAAATACATAGTTTTCGATTAATTTTCCAAGGTCACAAAAAGTGTACGAAACCTTCACTAATTATCATCTTCTGACTAGTTTTTCTTGTCCTAACCGCCTTGTTGTTTATCAACTCTGAATAAAGCTAATGAGAGCTTCTTTGATTTTATTTTAGTCGTTGGAGGAAGAAAGAATATAAAGTCAATACAATAAACATTATTTTGGATTTGGGGTAATAGCTTTTAGTTGAGTTTAGTTTGGAGTTTTTTTGGTTTTTCCCGAATATTGGAATAGCGGTTCAGTTTGGTGCTAGAACAGTGGGCTTACAGCTTTCACCCGAACGAGTCCCGGCGGCGTAAGGCGTCCGGAAGAAGAACCTTCTCGGCTTGAGAGTAGACAGGTTTTTTTTATACTGTTTGGTAATATCGTAAAAATAAGTTACTTAAATATTGTTTAAACTTTAGTGAGTGAACGAACCAAAACTTAAAAATAATCCTAGTCAATTTTCATAAATCATATTTGCGTATCATTATATATCTTACATTCAATTTTTTTCTTAACATCATTTGCTTATTTTTTTTGTGTCATTAAATATTTTAAATATATATATGTATTAGTAATAACAGGGTAGGGGTGGATTTTAATACACTTTGTAAGGTCATTTGTGCACAAAGGTCCATTTTGTATTTTTACAGCCCTACTGGTAACGTCACTGATTCATCTTGGATCTGTTCCTTTCTGAACAGACCAATTGAAATATATTTACAGGTTATCTGATTGGAATCAACTTAGAAATTGTTGAACTGATACATTGTGTTAAATATAGGAAGGGTAATAATTGTTTTAATATATATAAATAGGTTGGTTGTAGTAAATTTTGTTTTAATTCATGAATAAAACTTCATAATAAAAGTTCCTACTTTTCTAGCATATTAGAGTGTGTAAATATATTGTAAATAGGGATCAATAGGTTTTTTGTTATTTATGTTTTTTATTTATGTTTTTTATTAAATTGGGTTATAAGTAATAATCTGTTTTATTAAACAACCTTTTTTTTTAATAAAGTTATATCTAGTTACAGAAAACATAGTTAGCAGCAGCAATAAAGTCACTAGGTGAAGTGTTTGTTAGACTAAGAGTCCAGTAAACATCTTCCCTGGCGCCCAAATCATTCTTCTCTCATATATTCCTGTTGTCAGTACTTACCCTTAGTTCGTTTTGGTTATTCTTATATTTCCTTAGTTAATATACATCTTTTCTATTCTTTACTGTTTTCTCAGGGCATGCAAATAGGCCTAACCCTACCTTGAGTATCAACTGGCCAGTCTCAAGCATACCCAGCTAGCCTAACTGCATTCAGTTTCAACTCTTATTTTAATTTAGTTTCAAACTTATCTTCACACTACTCTACAGATCTTATAACATCAGGGACATAGTCCCAAGGGATCTGCCTACTATATTTGTTACAGTAGCGCCCAAAGTGGAGAAATATAATTTTTGTTACACTATACGCTCTCGATTTTTTCCATTAATTATTATAAGATAACTTATTAAGTATATTATTATATCTATAAAATAACACTAACAATATAATGCTATTAAAATTCTTTGACTGTTCACGTAATTGGTGGTAAATTAATGTCTTTTTATATTTTGCAATGATTCCTATTTTCTTTTAAAGAGCTTGGGCTCCTGGGCATCCGATTTTTGATACAGTTAATCACGATTGTGTTGTATTAGATGATAATAAATTTTGGAGAGTTGTGGATTGTAGAAGAAAATTTGCAGTAGTATGTGAGTTTCTTCCCGAAAAACGACAGCAAAAAGATCTAGATATTTGTAATAAAATAACTCAAAAAGGTTAGTATACACATACGACAATGTTGTTTGTAAAATTATTTTACCATTTACGTGATACGTAGGTACTCTACTAATGTTATCAGGACATGATTAAAATGATTAATTATTTAAAAAAATTGTACGTTTTTTGATTCATTAGTCAAATAACTTTTGTGTTTCTGTATACAAATCTGTCTATAACGTTGGGACAATTTGCGGCGTTTCTTTTACACTTATTTTATTTATTTTATCTATTTTCCTTACAGGTCTTATTTTTATGTCTCCACATAATACAGGCATATATTGGTATGACTATAAAGATGTTAGTTATTTGCTTTTTCTTCATTTAGAAACGAAACTTGCAGTTCCTATCCGACAAGCTATTTAACTTTTTATGTTCGAGTTTTACTATAGGGTAAAGGTACCAGTAAATAGACACGCACCTCAAACGTTGAGATACCTTAACTTTTAAATTTAAATGTGCGCTTTTTAACATAAATTTGAATGTACAGGGTGATCCACGCAAGTCTGGCATAGTCCATAATCTGTATTTTAAAAGAAACACCCTGTATATTTTTATGTTTTTGAAAGTTCCTTAACAACCTGATCTCAACGAACTATATCATGTAGGGTCTATTATTAATAATACAAGGTGAAATTTTCAAATTAAGTATAATTTCAAATATAAGAAAATATTCTGAGGACCAGTTAACCTCCGCTATTAAAGAAGTTCGAAGTGGTAGTCTTAGCCAAAATGGAGCAGCCAAGAAATACAGTATTCCTAAAGCTACCCTACATAGTAAACTAAAAAACAAGGCTTTTAGTGAAAGTTCAATTACACCAACAAAGTCATCCGCAAAGTCATCAGAACATCAAAGAGATTAGGACCAGCACATTCATCTATTCTTAACGGCCTACCGCTCGGCCGCGAATGAAACTACAGGCCAGACTCCAACCTGCCTGATGTTAGGTCGTGAAGTTCGTTTGCCCTACGACCTACAATTTGGCGCAGACCTTCTGAAGAACATGTTGCAAGCGAAGATTATGTCGACCGCCCGAAGTTAAGAACGAACAACATTCATAAACTTGCCCGACAACACATCCAGTTAGCCAGTGACAGAATGAAAGATCAATATGATTTTCGATGCAAGAATGAAAGCTATAAAGTAGGTGATCTTGTTTGGCTTTGTAATCCACAATGTCGTCGAGGCTTGTCTCCTAAACTGCAAAGACAATGGGAAGGTCCGTATGAAATTAAACAGAGAATAAATGACGTAATATACCGAATTAAGAAGTTGCCGAAAGGTAAACCAAAACTAGTTCACATAAATCGTCTTGCACTTTATGCTGGCTCAAATGAAACAGAAGAAGCACGAAGCTTTCAACATGAGATCAAAGATGACCGGTGACCAAGCTTTAATGAATTTATGTCAAATTACGCAGGGAGAAAGAGTGCTAGATTCGGCGTGACTACAGAAGTTCAGCAAGATCTTTTTAGTGTTTCGCATGTCTCTCTAGCCCACTGTATCACAAGATCTTGAGATGACTAAAGGAATCTCATCCGTATTTTATAAGAAGTTCGGTCGTTTGGACGAGTTAAAAAATCAGCAGCCTAAAGTTGGAAGAGTACTGAGATTAGAAGATGGTCCTCGATCTTTGCTGTACATGGTGACCAGGAAGTCGTATACAGACAGGGCAAGCTACGAGGATATATGGCGTGCTCTAACTGATTTAAAGAAAATCGTGTGCAATTATGACATCAAGAATTTGGCCTTGCCCAAGATAGGCCATGCACTAGAAAATCTAGATTGGAAGATTGTCAGAAGCATGCTTGAAGTGGTCTTCCGAGAAACAGGCATACGAATTACTGTGTATTGCATTAATCCGAAGAGATCGTGTCCTTCAAAGACAGTAGACTGTTATTTCTTTCTGAGGGGTTCATGCAGAGCTGGAGAGTCCTGTGGATTCCGCCATACTGGGCCTTCATGTAAAGTTGCTGATCGGGACGTTCAGATCTAAGAGGGGAGCAGTGTAACATAATAGCCCATCTCCGACGCGTGATACGAGTCACAGTTCTTAGAAGTATGGATCTAGAATATTCGATCGTTGGCATTCTCGATGCGCTTTCGACGTGAAGGATAGAGGTGGACTACTCCAGAATATTCTAGTACATATTAACTTGTATATATATAAGTAACGATGATATTAGCTAGTTTAGTTGTTAAGATACTACCGTACTGTAAACTTATAAATAAATATATTTATATAAATTAGAACTGCTTGTTTTATTTAAAAACGGTACATTATTAATGTTTCTTTGGACTCCTTTATGGTTGCTTATAATCTGTATTTTAAGTTTAGTTGGTAGTTTTCAAAATTAAACAATGGTTCTACTTAATACTTCTTTAATACTCGCTTCACTGATGGATAATGTATCGCTTTTTCATTTATTTGTTAATTTTTAGCAAAAAGACGCAAATGTCTGAAGCAACAAAAACATATGGCAGCCACTATGAAAAATTTAACCAGAGCTGAATATTGTGCTATTCAAAACACATTTTACGATACAGAAAACAATAATAGAGAAGAATAAGGAAATGTTGACTTTGTGTGATTGTATAAAATAAAGTATAACAAATATATTAAAGCTATATTTATGTAATTTAATAAAAAATAAGCACACAAAAAATACTTATTTAGATCCTTCAGACTGTTGCACTAAGCTGTAGAATATTCCATTTGTATTTGTAAGTAACGTTGAAGGGGCATCGAACTCCTTTATCTCTCCTCTATCTAAAACCATAACCCTGTCAGACTTTATAATGGTATCCAGTCTGTGAGCTATAGTCAAAACGGTACAATCCTTAAAATTTTCTTCTATAATTTTGTACAGCATTGCATCTGTTTCATGATCCATGTTTGCAGTTGCTTCGTCTAAAATAACAATTTTATTCTTTCTCAATATCGCTCTGGCTACTGAAATTAATTGTCTTTGCCCCGAACTGAAGCTTGAGACATAACCTTTTACGTTGTGATCTAAATCAGGAATAATATCTCTAATGCCTACTTTTTCCAATGCACTCCATAGTTCCTGGTCGTTGTATTCATTAAATGGATCTAAATTTGTACGAATTGTCCCGGAAAACAGAATTGGATCCTGAGGAATAATTGCAATCTTTTTTCTAAGAAAGTTCAAAGATAACGTCTTGATTTCCACGCCATCTATAAAGATATTACCTTCTGCTTCGTAAAGTCTAAAATAAAACAATAATTAATAGCTATATTATTAATTATAAACATTATTACGAAAGTTCCGCGAGATTTATTTTATATAGATAACGTCCCTTGTCGAAAAAGAGCAAATATTAAAAATATCTAGAATCTTCAAGTTCATCGAAAAATTCCGAAATGTCTAGTGATGTCTGGAACATCAGAAAATGTATATAAACACACGAAGTTGACAGTTTAAATAAGAGTTGTATTTTGAATAGTAGTTGTTATTGTGTAAAAGTTGTAAACAAATATTGTAATATTGTTGGTGTTTGAATAAAATAATTTAAACAAGTGTAACAATATAATATTAACATTATACCTAAAAATGGAAGCGATGATTGAAGATTTTCCAGCTCCTGTTCTTCCAACTATTCCTATTTTCTCCCTTGGCTTTATTTTGAAGTTCAAATCCTTTAATACTTTTTCATTATCGTTGTATGTAAGAGACACTCTTTCGTATACGATGGTTCCTTCTGACGGCCAATTTTGAATTATTCTGCCGTCCGTTGGTTCCGATTTAATATGAGTATATTCCAGAAGTCGTTCCACTGAGGTCATGTAACTTTCAAGATCAGCCCATTGTCGTACACCCCATTCAACTTCTCCGGATAACGCTATGACCTGTGTTATCGCCAATCCAACATCGCCAGCAGTATTGTCTAAAAATATATAAAGGTATTAAAATATTTTTAATTGGTAGAGATTAGTTTTATTTTAAAATTTTAATAAACTGCAGATGGTTTATACTTTTTTGTCAAATCTAATTAAAAAATTGCATTGGAAATTCACCCTGGAGATATTTATAGATTTACTATTTTTACTGGTAATAAGCCACAATTTAAGGTTAAAATAAGTTTAGTTTTACGTTTCGATTTCCGCTTCGGAAATCTTTCTCAAAATACAAACATTATTAAATTAAATAAATTTTGTTTTTTTGTTACTTGGTGAAAAATTATTCTAATAGTTTAATTTTATCTAACTCCGAGGGATCGGAGCTGGTTCGGGCTCTGCTTTCACTTCCATTCACTGTTTTCTTCTTCTTCTATAAGAACTGCTTGCAGGATGTCCTCGTCAGAAAGTCCAGATGTTGTAGCTACATTTTCATCAACTTCTTCAAAATCTGTTAGCTCTTCCGGTCCGTAGGTGATGGTCAAACTTTCTGGCCGAAACATCTAATGGCAGGTCATCTTTATCATCAGTCAATCCTTGATCTTCCAGCCATCCTGAGTGTTTGGAGGAATGTTTTATTGTATTGCTTGTCACCTCGTCCCAGGATTTACTAATCATTAGGATGGCATCAAGAATGTTTAGTTTAAGATCGCCATTATTCTCAACCAATTCCATCAAAAGTCTTTATACTATAATGGCTTTTCTAACTCTTGATGGCACTTTGGTCCATGGGCTGAAGGACACTCGTTGTGTTTGCTGGCAGAAAAGAGTTCGATGTTTTGAAGGTCGTGCAATACAGGATGAGCAGGACAATTGTCTACAAGCAAAAGAATTTTTTTCCTTTAAGCTCGATATCCCACTTTCTTATTGCTTCTTCAAAAATTTCCGAGGTCATCCACGCACTCTTGTTTACTTTATTGGTCACCGGTAGATTTTTTATGTTTTTAAAGCAACGCGGGTTTTTCGACTTCCCTACCACTAACAATTTTCGCTTCACCGAACCTGTCATGTTAGCGGCCACGTAAACTCTGCGTTCCTTAGAGAGCTTTCCAACAACGCACTTTTCCAATTTAAATTTTAAAGTTCTGTTTGGTGTCATTTTAAAAAACAATTCAGTCTCATCCGCATTGAAAACGTCGTTTGACGCATATCGTGCCTTCAGTCCAGACACGTTTTCTAGCCAATCATCCGTTAAGTTTTTGTTAACATCGCTGATTTGCCCGTAGTTGATCTTGTGCCGTAACTTCCAGCTCAGTAAACCCTCAGATGCCTTGAAATTCTCAATTCCAAGTTCAGTTGTGAAAAACTCAGCTTTTGTCCTGGCGCAGAAAGTGGAATATGGTTCATACGCTGCTGCTGGAACCACTGAAGCATAGCGCGATCTAAATCTTCGTGCTGAGGTTTCCGCAACTTCTTCCTGCTACCGCCCTCCATCTTCGCTTTAAGCCACTTTTTTCTGTCGTGCCATATCGTGACTGAGACAGCCCCATCTAGCGAACGACATCCGATTGCTTTTCACCTTTCTCTATTGCTCGAGTTATCGATAACTTTTTCTCCACTGAGAGCACTTTACGCTTTTTCGAAAACATGTTGACTGTTGACACACTAAGACACAACTCAAACTGAAAATGAAAAGTCGTCAATAGATGACAACATCTGTGTGATAACAGTTAGATACGCCGCCCGAACAATAAACGTGAGTCACTTAATTATCTGATAAGAAAGAGTAGAATGGGTGGCCGCCTTCCTTAAGCGCAAAACAAAACAACCCCTGGACAATGACCTTGCCACTCGTGACTCAGGTAATCTGAACTTTAAACACATTAACACATTTGTCATCAACTATTGAACACTAAAAAGTTATCGCCATAAAGAGAGAACGATATCGGTATAGAGAAAGAATTAATACATTGTTTTTATGACGAACGTTTACTATTTTCATCACTATAGAGGAATTATCGTTATATAGAGAATTGTTATAGAGAGAGACTACTGTATAATCAAAACAAAATTAGAGAATGATGACACATTGACAACTAGAATAAGACTAAATATATCAGCTATAGGAGAAGGACGAGTATTGCTGATGTTGTGGAACGCATAGCGGAACTTAAATGGAATTGGGCAGACCATGTAGCGAGAATGCATGACTCACGATGGACGAGTAAAATTACACATTGGAGGCCAAGAGCAGACCAACGTAGTAGAGGAAGACCACCTACACGTTGGGCTGAAGACATCAGGCGTATCACGAAAAATTGGCAACAAAGAGCACAAAATCGCAAAGAATGGACGAGTTTAAGGGAGGCCTATGTCCAACAGTGGACGTGATAAATAAAGGTTGGATGATGATGATGATATCAGCTATAATGGAGTTATTGACATTATGTACTGATAATACCTATTTTCAACTAATTAATTAATTCTATAAAAAAATTTGGTCTAGCAATGGGTTCTAGTTTATCTCCATTATTAGCTAATATATTTATGGAAGATTTTGAAACAAAATATTATTTTTAAACAAAATTTAAAACCCACAGTGTGGTGGAAATATGTAGATGATGTATTCTCAATATGACCTCATGGATCAGAGTTGTTGGGCACATTCCTGAATATTATAAACGATAAAGAAGAGATAATAATCATTACCATGGAGAAGGAATATAATAATACACTATCTTTCCTGGATGATTTAATCTCAAAAAACGATAGTGGATATGAGACTCAGGTGTTTAGAAAACCAACACACACCAACAGATATCTAAATTACAAATAATATCACAACATCAATATTAAAAAGAGAATCAATCAATACTTATACGATAGAGCCAAATTTACTAATTCTGACGAAAATTTGTTCTTAAAGGAGAAACATTTGTTAACACCTGTTTTATTAAAAAATGATTATTCTTTATCGTTTATAAATAAGGAATTTTAAACAATCGACCGAATGGAACAGAAAACCTTAGAACGGGATCCTAGAGCATCCATATGGAATAATACGAGGAAAATAACAATACCATATATAAAAGGATTATCAAAAAAACTTAAAACGATAGAAAATAAATTTAACATTTCAACAACATTCAAAACAACAATCATATCGAGATCTATTTTATCTAAAACTAAAGCTAACAATGAATAAGAAGATAGTTGTTCTTAGAAATTAGAGATTAGATGTTCTCTGACTTTGTTAAATATTTCACATAGATTCTGAAGGGATTCTTATTTTGACGTGACAACGTCTTAAATTAGGTTGTGGCTCGGAGTCATTTAAGAAAAAGTGTAACGCCCGCTCACGTCTGTTACAGTGAGTCGCCGAACGAGAGAGAGGCCCGCCGGACCGGCGAATGCCTTGCGTCTCTCTCCCACTCAAACATGATCGGTCCGCTGCGCGCGGCACTAGAGAATTAGGCGCGTTGAATCGCTAAAGTTGAAAATCGTTAAAAGTATCGTCAGCTGTGTCTGTAGTGAAAATGTGGAGTGCTTAGATTCGTCATTTACAACAACTACAACAATAAAGGTAAATAATTGTACACTAATATTTCATTATCGTAAACTATGATTGATTGATTAATTGTTAGATTGACACAAAAGTTGAGAAACTGAGTTTATAGGTTATGTCATACTATTGACAAATGTTGATAGTGTTAAGTAAATTATTAGTTTAAATCACTCTGCAATCAATCGTAATTCAGTCGATTGAGAAGAAACAGCGCGTATTGCTAGTCAAACATTTAAAATAACAAATTATAACTTCTAACCTGTCAAAACAGGGCGACCAAACAAACGAACTAAACCGACCAATCACCACGCGCGGAGTTAGAATTTAACTGTGTTTAGCAAGAATTTCAAATTCCAATTTTAGTAAATGTTTTAATTTTCAACTTTACCATTTACATTTACAAATTTTAATTAATTTCAAATTTATTTAGCAAAAATTTGAACCTTCGATCTGAATAAGTGTTTTGATTTTCAAATTGATTCTTTAAAATTAAAAATATTAAAATATATATAATCAGAAGTGAACGTCACATAACATTATCTGTACTTATTATTATTTAATATGTAGGCAAATACATGTGACCATACTTGGTAGACACAATTGGAAATAGTAATTTTTTATAACTGAAAAAAATAAATATATAAAAACTGGTAGCAAACAATAACTTCAATGATCGATATCTCCGCAACTAATAGATATATCGAAAAAATTTTCAAATAAATTTTGTAGAAAATAATAAGATCAATAATATAATATAAAATAAATAATATATAAAATAATATATAAAAATATAATATATAAAATATAAATAATATATAAAATACCTAATAAATCGGTAATGCAATTCTTATTTTCATTCAATTCCTTGTTCCTATTGTGCAATTTAATAATATTCATATCAATCAATATTCTACCGAGAAAAAGACGTTGTCACATAAAATCTTCGCCCGTAAAACCGACTTTACAGGCAACCGATTTCTTTTTTGTAACATTTTTAAATCTAAACCTAAATTTACCAACAACAGGAACATGATCTGACGATATGTCAGCACCGGGGTAATTTTTAACTGATAGGCATTCATTACGGAATCTCTTGTTCGCCAATATGTAATCAACCAATTCTAACTAGATCCATTTTACTTAGTGCTTAACGTATGGTTACAGTTAAAGCTCTTTTTATGGAGATTTGGAGTAACCAGCGTTATATTTGGGTACGATGCAATTACATAAAATCGATTCTTACTTTTTTTTCGCTTATTTAGCTGTTTTTTGCTTTCGTTATAATAGGTCGTTGAGAAATTTAAATATTGTTACGTAAAAATATGAGTCATAGTTTTAACCTTTAAAACATGTTTTTATTCACTAATAATTCTGTTCTATTGTAGAAATTTTGGCGAAGGATCTAAATTCAAATTATGGTGAATCATCCAACTAGATGCTTCTCGATTTTTCGATGCAAGACAATGCGATCTTTCGATGCTGTTCTAGTATATCAGGATTTCGTATATAAATACAACATTTTTATATGGAGGGCCAGTTAATTCTCAAGACCCGCGCTCGCGAATTTGTTACGTACGGATATAATAAATTATTGTCAGATAAGTTAATATAAATAAAGAAATAAATTAAATCCGTAAGTGTTATAAATATTGAACCTTTTAATAAATTCACAACAAATGGTGTCAGAAGTGAGATCGAACATAAATTAGACTTATAATAATAATACAAGTGAATATAAAATAAATTGTGAAAATGGCTACGATTTATGAGCTGACAGTGACTATTTTAAGAAGACATCTCGAAGACAGAGAATTAGCTTCTACCGGAAAAAAGGCTGAGTTAGTCCAACGACTAAAGAACGCTTTGCTAGAAGAAGGACTAGATCCAGAAACTTATATATTTGAAGACAAGCATGTTGCTGTCCTCTCGTCGATTTCGAAAGTTTCTGGTGATGTAGCCAAAGTTTCCGGCGACATCGCATCATTGGAGAACAAAGTATCCGGCGACATCGCTTCTTTAGAAAGCAAAGTTTCTAACGAGATTTCTTCTCTGGAAAGCAAAGTTTCTGCTAACATCTCCAAAGTCACTTCAGAGATATCTGCTCTTGACGATAGAGTGTCTTCGTTAAAAAACCAAGTTGCTGCCGATATGTTGGCCTTCGAAGAAAAGATATGGAAAGAGATGGAAAGGAAGATGGAGGAAACAGGGACAGCAGAGAGAGGTAACAATCCGATTACAGTGGAGATAAAAGAAGACGAGACGAAATGTAAGTTGGAGACACGGCCGAAATTTGAAGGAAGTGGAGGTTCTATTCATGTTAAAGTCCCAACTTTCGATGGAAAATCGTCATGGAACAACTACATGAAACAGTTCGAATCAGCCGCAAGAGCAAATGGATGGTCTGAAAAAGAAAAGGCGGTAAACCTGACTATCGCTCTTCGAGGAGATGCCTTAGATGTGCTTCAGACCATAGCCGTAGAGGAGACCGATGATTTCGAACAACTGAAGAAGAGGTTAAATATGCGATATGGCCACGAACATTTGGAGCATGTATATCAGTCGCAGCTTAAAAATCGTAGACAGAAGAAAGATGAGGCTCTTCAAGAATATGAGGTAGATATTGCCAGATTAGTACGATATGCTTATCCAACAGCTCCCGAAGACATGATGGAAAAATTGGCCGTTCAAACGTTTATTGATGGTCTTCGTGATCATGAAATGCAGAGAACACTGCGATTAGCTCGTCACAAGACGCTGGTTGATGTCCTATCCGCCGCCCTCGAATACGAGTCAGCTACGCAGGCCTCTGGCGGGTACAGTAAAGTTAGGACTGTAAAAGAGGAAGGAGATGAAGATAAACTTGACCAGCTCGTTAATATGATGAAAAGTATTACATGCAAGAAAACGAAGACCATAAAATCAAGAAACTCACCATCAGGAAAACCAGAACGAGTCGGCTTTAGGGGAGCAGCTTCGACCCGGAACTTTTCCAAAGACCCTCTTATACTAATAGCTTCTTTGAAATGTCGTGAAGATAGTGTATATGTAGATGGAGACATAAATGGTAAAAAGCATACGTTGTTGGTGGATACCGGAGCGACCAGAACCATTATACGCCCGACAGTTATAAACAGCCGAAAGAAACTGTTACCAACGAGGTTGCGACTTCGGACCGCTACACGTGAAAATGCCAACATTCATGGAGAAATCCAGGTACAATTGGGAATTGGAGCAGAAAAGTTCGTCCATACTGTTATAGTTGCTGACATCGAAGAGGATGTTATATTAGGAATGGACGTAATGAATATGCATGGATTCCAATTGGATTTTAAGAATAAGGTAATCAAAGTTGGCAACGAGGAGGTATTTCTCCATCCACATAATGACAACACTGTGCAAGCAGCCATTACAGAAGATACAGTCGTGCCTGCGAGAAGCGAAACGATCATAGTAGCGCGGCTACAGGGATTTGTGGACGAAGGGAGACCTGTTATGATGGAGCCTTGGAACCACGACGATGAGGTTGGCCGTGGAATCATAATTGGAAAGGAATTGGTGACTTCGGCTAAGGAAATTCCTGTGAGACTTATCAATGTCAACGACTACCCAGTGACCATAAAGAAAGAGACAAAAGTAGGAACGTGTGTACCTGTGACATCCATAATCCGTCAGGCGACAACATCTGATAATTCCAACGATAAATTCGACCAAATGGTTGCAGTTGCAGGACAGTCTCTAAATCAGATGGAGAAAAGGAAATTAAGGGAATTTCTTCGGCAGTATCGTGATATTTTCGTACCGAAAGGAGGAAAGACGGGAAGAACTACGGTTGTTAAGCATAAAATTGATACTGGTAATGCTAAGCCAATTCGTCAAACAGCTCGACGATTACCACAGGCGAAAAGAGAGGAAGCTGAAACGATTGTTCAGGAAATGAATAAAGACGGGGTGATAGAACCTTCTACGAGCCCATGGGTCTCTCCGGTGGTCCTGGTTAAGAAGAAAGACGGAACGACGAGGTTCTGTGTGGATTACCGTTTGCTGAACAACGTTACCAAGAAAGATAGTTATCCTCTGCCTCGGATCGATGACACATTGGACACATTGGCTGGAAGTAAATTGTTTTCTACTTTGGATTTGAAGTCTGGATACTGGCAGGTAGAAATGGACCCAGTAGATAAAGAAAAGACAGCCTTCACCACAGGATCTGGATTGTGGCAATTCAACGTTATGCCATTTGGACTCTGTAATGCTCCTGCGACATTTGAGAGGCTTATGGAAAATGTGTTGAGAGGGTTATCTTGGAAAACATGCCTGGTTTATTTAGATGACATAATCGTCTTGGGGGAGACATTCGAAGATCATTTGAGGAATTTAGAAAACGTTTTTAATCGACTTAAAGCTGCCCAATTGATGCTAAACCCCAAGAAGTGCCAGCTATTTCAAGGTAAAGTCAATTATCTGGGTCATATAGTCAGTAAAGAAGGAGTGGCCGTGGATAAGGGAAAAATCGATTCCATTAAGGAATGGCCAAAACCAACTGACAAACATCAAGTGAGAAGTTTTCTTGGACTATGTACTTACTACCGGAGGTTTATTAAGAAGTTTGCAGATATCGCTAAGCCATTAACGCGACTTACAGAGGAATCAAGAGAATACCGCTGGGATATAGACTGCCAAAATGCCTTTGAAACGTTGAAAAAGCATTTAATAACAGCACCAATTTTGGGGTATCCACTGCCAGAAGGAGAGTTCATCTTAGATACGGATGCAAGTAATGTGGGAATTGGAGGAGTGCTGTCTCAGATTCAAGGAGGAGAGGAACGAGTCCTCGGATATTTTAGTAAAGTTCTTTCAAAACCAGAACGGAATTATTGCGTCACGAGAAGAGAACTTCTGGCAGTAGTGAAATCAGTAGAGCACTTCTATCAATATCTCTATGGCAGAAAGTTTCTAATCCGAACCGACCATGCCGCCCTTAAGTGGTTGATGCAGTTTAAGAATCCAGAGGGTCAGATAGCCAGGTGGATCGAACGACTCCAAGAATACGATTTTAAGATTGAGCACCGGGCCGGAGTTAGCCACAGAAACGCTGATTCTCTTTCCAGAAGGCCATGCCCAGCAGAGTGTTCCCACTGCAACAAAACGGAATCCAAGGAAGCAGCAGTGCTAAGAACGACGATTGTCAACGACGACTGGACGCCTACTAAGATAAGGGAAGAACAAGAGAGAGATCCAGTTATACAGAAAATCCGAAAATGGAAAGAGGAAAGCCGTCGACCACCTTGGCAGGAAATATCAAACCTATGCTCAGTAGTTAAGACGTATTGGGCCCAGTGGGACTCATTTATCATCGAAGATGGCTTGCTTAAACGAGTCCTGGAAAATGATGACGGTTCAGAGAAGAGAAGACAGTTGGTGATCCCAAAGAGCAGAATAGCCGAAGTACTTCGTCAGTTACACGACAGTCCATCGGGAGGGCATTTTGGTGTAAGGAAAACCCTTCAGCGAATTCGGGAACGGTTTTATTGGATGAACAGTTCCGACGACGTAAAAGACTGGTGTAAGAAATGTACTATTTGTGCTACGAGTAACGGGCCTCACCGAAAAAGGAGAGCTCCTATGAGACAATATAATGTTGGAAGCCCGTTTGAAAGAATAGCTTTGGACATCGCTGGGCCATTTCCAGAAAGTGAAAATGGAGGCAAGTACATGTTGGTAGTAATGGATTACTTTACTAAGTGGGTCGAGATTTACGCACTTCCCGACCAGAAGGCCGCCACCGTTGCAGATAAGTTGATCCAAGAATATATCAGCCGATTTGGAGTGCCTTTGGAGATACATAGTGACCAAGGCAGGAACTTCGAAAGCGATCTATTCCAAGGAATATGTGATAGACTAGGCATGAAGAAAACAAGAACTACCGCGTATCATCCGCAATCGGATGGTATGGTAGAACGAATGAATAGGACAGTTGGCAAGTATTTGACAAAGATGGTGTCCGATCATCAGCGAGACTGGGACCAATACCTTCCGTTCTTCACAATGGCCTACAGATCTGCTGTTAACGAATCAACGGGCCAGACACCAGCCAGAGTCCTATTCGGACGCGAAATGCGACTACCTTGTGATCTAGAATTTGGGTGTCGACCTGGAGAAGATGTAGCAGGTGAAGATTATGTGATCGAATTACGAAGAAGAATGGACGATGTACATGAGTTGGTCCGTTCCCACCTTCAGATCGCTAGCGACCGAATGAAGAAACGGTACGATACACAAGCCGAAAAGGGTTGCTTTAAGAAGAACGACAAAGTATGGCTGTATAATCCCAAGAAGCGAAAAGGTTGTTCTCCCAAATTGCAGCAGTTTTGGGAAGGTCCATACCTCATCATGGAGAAGATCAACGATGTCATCTACCGAATAAGCAAGATTCCGAGGGAAAGCCGATGATAGTACACCATAACCGGTTGGCATCTTTCGAAGGTGACCACGACGTAGATGAAGAAGTGGAAGTAAACCAAGTCCAAGATGTGTCTGACCTCACGTTTGAGGAATTCATGGGTGCCTATGGAGGTACCGGTAAAGCGAGACATGGTGTTACCACTGAAGAAAAGCAAGATCTACTCGCGCTCCCCGATGACTACTCGCTGGCCCTTACCATCCCGGCTAGTATCAAAGACGCACCAGGGTTGGCATCCGTCTTTCGAAGGAAGTTTGGTCGAGTTGCAGAACTTCAATGCCAAGTGCCAGCTCCCGGTAAAACCTTGAAACTCCAAGATGCATCACGTTACCTTTTCTACCTGGTAACAAAAGACACTGCCCGTGACCAACCTACCTACCGAGATGTATGGGAAGCCTTACTTCAATTGAGAGGGCACGTACTAGAGTCCGACGTGCAAAAGTTAGCCATGCCAAAGTTGGAGTGCCGCCAATTAGATTGGAGGGTTATCCGAAATATGGTGGAGGAGATCTTTAAAGACACCGAAGTCCAGGTGTTAGTCTGTTGCAATCCGCATAGTTACTGGTGCGGAGAGAAAACCGTCCCTTGTCATTTTTATACAACTGGAAGTTGTAAAAGAGGGTCCAGTTGCCGATACCAGCATACCGTTCCAGTTCTAGTCCCAAAAAGGTTCCAGGAGGAACCATCTTTTAAGAGGGGGGCAATGTTACGTAAAAATATGAGTCATAGTTTTAACCTTTAAAACATGTTTTTATTCACTAATAATTCTGTTCTATTGTAGAAATTTTGGCGAAGGATCTAAATTCAAATTATGGTGAATCATCCAACTAGATGCTTCTCGATTTTTCGATGCAAGACAATGCGATCTTTCGATGCTGTTCTAGTATATCAGGATTTCGTATATAAATACAACATTTTTATATGGAGGGCCAGTTAATTCTCAAGACCCGCGCTCGCGAATTTGTTACGTACGGATATAATAAATTATTGTCAGATAAGTTAATATAAATAAAGAAATAAATTAAATCCGTAAGTGTTATAAATATTGAACCTTTTAATAAATTCACAACAATATTTCGAATATGGTGAATGTAAAATAGCTTTTCAACAACTTAGTTCCCAAAAATCCTAGAGTACATGAAACGATTGGAAAGAAAATGTTTACCATTACCTGAATCTATGAAAGTTTTAAAAATATGAAGAAGTCGGTTACAGTAAACGTGTAATTGAGAAAAACCCTGTAGATACTACACTAAAAGAAATCAACGCATACAATGAATGTCGATGGTGCTACTTTTCCTGAAAATATAGATGCAAAACAAAGTAGCTTAGTATAAGTTTTGTCCAATGACATCTGTTGACGTGGGAAGATTTTTCTCGTCCTACAAATATATTTTAGAAAATAGAAGGCAACGCTTCACAATTGAAAATCTAAGCACAATCGTGGTTTTACAAGTCAATAAGAATTATAATGCAGAATATAAAAATCCTATCAACATGCACCTATAGATACCTATGTGATCATGTTAAACTTACTCTTTTAAACTAATTTTTCTTAAAAAAATTATTTTTTAATTTGTTTTTTTTTCTCTTTAAAGACTAAAAATAAGTTAATTCATTTTCACGGTTTTTCGACTTTTTAATATACACAATTTATATTTTATTTAGAAACCAACAATATATAAGTGATGAGTCCCCTATGAAAATTCCAATTAGTTAATTTGATTATGCATGCAATTTTCCATATTTTGGCTTTTTTAGGGAGTAATGTGTAATAATTAATGTTTTGTATTTTGAGAACGATTTCCAAAGTGGAAATCGAAACGTCAAAAATATTTTAAACTTATATTGTGGCTTATTCCCAATAAAAATATTAATTGTATTAAGACAACACAAGAAAATAACCTCAGAACAATATTAAGAGTATATTGCATGCATATTTTACCCTTTTTTGTGCGTATATTCCGAAGTATAATTATTATTATATAAAAATCCTACCTGCGTCGATGAAAACTAAAGTAAGTACAACAATACATATAAAAATACTGCATACAAAATCCATCGAGAATCCAAAAGCTGCTGTTGCGCACTGCCATGCATAATGAGCAGAAGTGAACGTATCTTGGTACCTGTCATACTCGTCTATTAATGTTTTTTCAACCTTATATGCCCTTATTGTAGTGAGCCCTTCTAACGAAGCGTTTATGTGACCAACCATGGGACTTCTGGCTAAAATATAGAATAAGTTCTTAGTTTAGTCCACAATCATTTAAATAGTTGAAATAAGTTAGTTGTACTAGGTTAGTACAACTAACCTAATACTAGGTATCAGTACTATAAGTACATATTAACAATATAATACTAAATTTTAGACGGGAACATAGGTTAAAGACGATATTAACAGATATTCAATGATAGGAATATTGCAATAATTACAATATCTGGGACATATCATGAGGGGCGAGCGTTATAATGTGCTGAAATTAATAGTACAAGGAAGAATATAGGATAGAAGGAGTGGTGGAAGAAGACGCATCTCCTGATTAAACAATTTGAGAGCTTGGTTTAACTGCATTTATGTTGTTTTTTATAGATCAGCGGCATCTTCTTCTTTCTTCTTATATGTAGGCTTTAAAGCCTGTTACTTCTTCAGTATTAGCCTCCTAAATTGTTTAAATTATCGCACCATCTTTTTCTTGATCTGCCAATACTTCTTCGTCCATTTGGTGACTTATCTAGTGCTATTCGTAGTTTCCTATACTCTGCAATTCTACTAATGTGTTCATTCCACTCCTGTTTCCGTTTTGTCACCCATCTATTTATGTCTTCTATATTGCACGCTCTTATTATGTTTTCGCTTTCCTCCCTATCCAACAGACTGATATTCGTCGGAGTATTTTCATCTCTGTTGTTTCTAGTAGTCGTCTCGTATTAGATGTGTCAGGTCTTGTCTCCGCCGTGTAAGTTAATAAAGATCTAATTGCTGCTTTATAGATCTTTGTTTTTGTATCTTGTCTTAGGTTTTTGTTCTTCCAGATTGTGTCATTAAGAGATCCCACCGCTTTACTTACTTTTAAGCTTTGTTGTCGTACTTCTTCTTCAACATCTCCGTAACTAGTTATATTTATTCGTAGATATCTAAACCTTGCTTTCTGCTTTATTATTTTCCCATCAATTTCGATTTTACATCGTAGTGGGTATTTAGATGTTGTTATACATTTTGTCTTTTTCTGCTGATATTATCATATTGTATTTCTTGGCTGTTGTATTGAAGATGTGTGTTAATCTTTGGAGCTCGTCTTCTGTCTCGGCGATTGATGCATAACATAATAATTGGATTTCTTTGTTCCCCATTCTGTAACCATGACCTTTACGTACTGCTCGTATTATTTCGTCATCATCATCATCATTGGTGCTACAGCCCTATAAAAGAGCCTCGACCTTCCCAAGTCTATTACGCCAGTCAGTTCTATCCATTGCCAACTGTTGCCAGTTTGCTGCGCCTATTTGTCTACCATCCTCATCTACACGATCCCTCCATCTGAGTTTTGGTCTACCCCTTTTTCTACTTCCCACGGGTTGTGACATAAGGATTCTTCTAGGAGGGTTGTTCTGCTGTGATCTTGCCAGATGTCCTGCCCATCTTAGTCTTCCTATTTTTATAAAGGATACTACGTCTTTACCACCAAATATATGTTTGTATCTGTGATATATCTCGTAGTTGTACCTCCTTCTCCAAACACCATTTTCACAGATGCCACCAAATATTCTTCTCAGGATCCTTCGTTCAAATATAAGCAGGAGATTTTCATCTGCCTTGGAAATGGTCCATGCCTCAGACCCATATGTCAACACTGGTTGTATATGGGTTTTGTATATGGTTATTTTTGTTTTTTGGCTTAAGTTTCTGCTTCTCATATGTCTACTCAGTCCAAAATAGCATTTGTTTGCTAGGATTATTCTTCGCTTGATTTCTTCCGTCATGACGTTCTCCTTGGTGATCAGGGAGCCGAAGTATGTGAATTTGTCCACCACTTCAAAGGTAGAATTATCAACCGTGAGTTGGTGGCCGATGTTTCTGGCTCTATTATTGGGTGTTGATGCCATTATCTTAGTTTTATTTTCATTTACTTGCAGGCCCATATTTTTTGAGGCGTGTGACAAGGTGGTATACATTTCTTCTAGCTTGCGTGTTGTGCGGGCAACTAGATCAACATCATCTGCATATGCCAAAATTTGGGATAATTTATTAAAAATGATTCCTCTGCTGTCTATTTGGGGATCCCTGACCGCCTTTTCCAAAGCTATGTTGAAAAGGAGACACGCCAGCGCATCTCCCTGTCGCAACCCAACATGCGTTTCAAATGCCTGTGATTGTTCGCCCTGTATTTGGACTTTGCAAACAACTTTACGCATTGTAGCCTTAACCAATCTTATCAGTTTATCGGGGATGTGGAATTCATCCATGACTTCATACAATTTATTTCTTAGGACACTATCATAGGCCGATTTAAAATCTACGAAAAGATGGTATGTGTCGATATTAAATTCATTGGTTTTTTCCAGTATTTACCTTAGCACAAAGATCTGGTCTGTTGTTGATCGACCAGGCCTAAAACCACTTTGATATTCGCCAAGAAGCTCCTCTGAATATTCACTCAGGCGACCATATAAAATACTCGAAAATATTTTGTATGCTGTATTAGGGTTATTCCCCTACAGTTTCTACATTCTAATTCATCGCCCTTTTTGTGTAGCGGGCAAACGATCCCAATACACCACTCTTCTGGGATTTGTTCCTCATTCCAGGCTCTCAGTATGATTTTATATATATGATTAGTCAGAGTAGCACCTCCACATTTAATAAGTTCCGCGGGTATACCATCACTTCCTGGAGATTTATTATTTTTTAGGTGTTTTATTGCATCCCGTACTTCCTAAATTGATGGAGGCTCCAATGGTGTATTGTTGTTTTCTCCTGGGGGTGGTTGATTTGGATCTTCTACTTCGATAGTAAGCAGTTCTTTATAGTGTTCCACCCACCTTTTCAATACTTCTTCTTTTGTATTGAGTATATGCCCCTCCTTATCCTTACATAGTCCGATCCTTGGTTTAAATTCATTTCTTGCTTTATTTAGATTTTTATAGAATTTTCTTGTTTGATTTTCCTTTTTTAATGCCTCAAGTTCTTCCAATATCCTATTTTCATAAGTTCGCTTTTTTCTCCGATGGATGTACTTCTCTTCTCTTCTGAGATCTTTATATTTTTGTTCTTTTTCTCGGGTTCTTCTTTGCTGCATCAGTTTATATGCATTGTTCTTTCTTCTTGTAATGTCCTCGCACTCAGCATCGAACCACTCATTGCGTGGTGGTGGTCTTTGCGGCCCTAGAATGTTATTTGCTGCATCTTTAATGTAATTTTTACACATTTCCCATTGTTCACTAATTGTTAGATTCTCTTTAGTTATGTATTTAGTTTCGATATAGTTTTGAAACCTTTCTACCGTTTGCGGGTTTTTGAGGAGTTCAATATTAAGGCGCCTTGTTTTGGTACTTCTCTCCTTCTTCGCATTTGAGATTCTAGCCCGAATTCTTGTGCCAACTAGAAAATGATCTGAATCAATATTGGCGCCTCGATAGGTGCGGCCATCCATAAGGTTGGAGAAGTGTCTAGCATCTATGATCACATGATCAATTTGGTTGTTCGTTAATCCATCAGGCGAGGTCCATGTCCCCATGTGTATTTTTTTGTGTAGAAAACATGTGCTTCCTACGATCATGTTCTTTGAGGCTGCGAAGGTGACTGCTCGGTGTCCATTCGAATTAGTATTATTATGGAGACTATATTTACCAATGTGCGGTAGATATATTTCTTCCCTTCCGATTTTTGCGTTCAGATCACCGATTATTATTTTAATGTCATTTCTGGGACAATTGTCATATGTTCTTTCTAATTCATCATAGAAATTGTCTTTTTCTTCGTCTTGCTTGTCCTCTGTTGGAGCATGTACATTAATAAGGCTAATATTAAAAAACTTGCCCCTGATCCTTAAGCAGCTCATTCGCGGATTTATCGGCTTAAAATCTATAACCAAGTGCTTGACTTTATTATTGACTATAAAGGCTGTCCCAAATTCATGTCTGGTTCTATGGCAACTATAGTATATATTGTAGTTTGCTTTTTGGATTATGCCATGACCTGTCCATCGTACTTCTTGTATTGCAGTAATATCAGCATTATATTGTGCTAACATGTCATACAGTTTGCGGATGTTTCCAGGTTCGTTAAGTGTGCGAACGTTCCAGGTAAATACTTTAAGATCATTATTTCCATTATTCAGGTCCTTATTTCGTTGCATAGGTCGTCCTCGAGATTTCCGTCCGGCATTTTTGACTTTCGATTTCGTAACTATAGGGTTTTACCGGGTTGGGTAGTTAACCCAACGCCAAACCCCCTTTTCGGAGGGCCATTTCACCCACTCTCGTCAGTTCCCGACCCAACTTTCCACCCGGGTTGGATACCAGATCTCCAGCTGGGTTGCTCGGTTAACAGGGGACACCAGCGTGAAGGTGAGAGTCGGATTTGAGTAGAAGAGGCTAGTTGGAGTAAACTGGAATCAACTCCATGTATTCGCATCCTACCCCTTTATCCCCCTATACCCCCCGTATTATTTCGTCCATTATTAAATTAAAGAGAAGTGGGAACTGTATTCGATTATGGATGTAGATGTTTTCGATGGTTTGTATAATATTGATTGGTATGTTTCTTTTATACAGTAGGTGTAAAACGGTAGCAGCGGTATGAAAGTCCAACGAAAGTGTAAATTACGATGATGATTGCTCACCTTTTTAGGGGAGATCTAATTAAATGCAATATTAAATATTTTTAATTCCTTTATTTGGACTATACAAGATATATGGAAAGAATGTCAAAAGTATAATCAATCGGAAGACATTGAGAGAAAACCTCTTATTTGCTAGATTAACGGTATAAAGAAAACTTGAGATATTTCCGAGACAATCTCGTAATTTTAGTCCTTTCAGATTTTTGTGGGTTAGAATACCTAATATCAATGCTTGAGATACCTGATGTCAATGACAACTAACACAAAGAAGAGATCATATGTAAAGAAAGTCAGGATCTGGAGTAAGTTCATCAAAACTTTAACTATGGTCGGTACTACAACGAAACCCTTTCTAAATAACAATGAATATTTTGGGTTGTAGTACCGACCAGAGAGAGACATCTAAAGAGTAAAATGCCGTTTGGTTCGTGTTGATAAATGCAATAGTTTCGTAATATTCTAGCAATGAGTGGCACATAGTTAAAAAAACGTGGTTTCGAGAACATCCAAATAAAATTAAACAGTTGCCGTCACCCGGCAAATTAACCGCTTCGCTCGCACCGCTCTCTTCTCTACCTACTTTAAGATCGCGCAGATCTTTGGGACTAAATCTATACTATTTCTAAGTATTTTCTAGCAATTTAAAAATAAAATTCGATTTTTTAAAAATTGTTAAGAGGAACGTGGCCTTTCGAAACCCGTGTAAATTCACCAAATAGTCTATGTATTATTTGTTCTATGATCTCATGTCATTTTGTCTATGCATTTAGAATTGAATGTACAAAACGAAATAGGTACTTACTTGTAGTTTCTAGACGTTTTAATGTTCGCCCTGTGGGTAAGTAGACCTTCCTCATGAAATATAGGGAAGAAAATATTACTGCAGCGCAGGCCAAAAAGGATAATTTTATTAACGAAATCATTATTACAATACTAGCTAGCACAAAGGCTACCTAAAATAGAATAATTTAATACATTGTGGATTTGGTCACAATTAGAAGCGGAACACTTATCGAACTTACCCTCATAAATTCGCTTATAACAAAAGCAACCTGTTCATCGACATTACTCAAATCTTGAGAACATCTATTCAAAATATTTCCCAAAAAATGCGTATCAAAAAATGACATGAGGGAACTGGTTAGTTTAGAAATAAGTGTTTTATGTATATTGATAGAAGCTCTTCGTCCGAGTTCCAGTATTGTGTAAGTGCTGACTGTAGTTAAAATGGCATGAAGGAATATAGTTGTCGAATATATTTTTATTATATGTTCACTATGCTCTACAGCTTTGTTATAAGTATTGTTGTGTGTTAAATTTTTGAAAGTTAGGACTATCTGTTGCTGATCTACCCTAGAATGACATAAGGGAATATAAGTATATTAATTAAGATGAAGTTAATAACATAGAAAAAGTTGGAAAAGAGAAGTATTTTTGAAGTGTGTAAAACATTTTAATTCTTAACTGAGCGCTTTCTGCTTACAAAGATATTTTCGGAGATATGCCATAAGAGAGCAGTGATGTAAATAATTAATTTTAATTTAACAATCAATTACTTACGTCAAATATTAAGTATCCTACTGGGAGAGATCATGTAGTAAGTAAAAAAGTGCTGGACCTATTTTTCTTTTATTTTTTAAATAATGAAGAAAGAAACGCACAAAGGACTTTTGTCAGCACGCGATTGCCATATTTGAAACGGAAACATAGACTCGTACAAATATGGGCTATTGTATTTTTTATATAAAAATGCGTGCACGTCACAATTTATATAAAGTGACGTCACTTATATTCAAAATTTCCAGAACGTCAACCTTAGAGTTCAAATTTTCCTAACACAGCTAATAGTACGAAACCCATACGGAACTGCTCGATCTTTCATAGGCGTCAACATGGTATAATAATCAGAAAAATGTAATCATCAATATATTGGGAATTTTAGAATTATATTGATTAAATAACCAAAAACATTTGTTATTATTAATAATATAAATTTTATGAAATAACTCTTTAAGTCTAATATTCCACAAAATAATAATTTTAATTAAATATATTAAACAATTGTACGCAATTGATACTGGAATACTTCAAATTTTTTGACAGTTAAGCGTGTGGCAAAATTGTTTAAAGTGTTGCCGTTTTTTTAGAGTAAAAATTTTGTTTATGTTTTGATTTCTTACATAATTTGATCATAATATAATATATATTAATAAGTTGTATTTGTAAATACATATTAAATTTAGAATAATAGCTGAAAAAACTAATTATTGTTGTGTATTGTGATTGTGCTATGACAAAACAACTAAATAGTCTGTAGAAAGCTGATAAGCTTTCATATAAGATAGATTATTTTGAACAAGAAATAATGGCGGGACGTTTTTACTATTAATTCTCTAAATAGAGGTAAGTTTAAAATTTAGAATATATAATTTTGTATTGAAAAATTTTCTTATGTATTTTAGTATGTTGCAGTAGTCTTAAAACTAAGTGTATTTACTAATAAGTATAGATAATGTTATACATAGGTATAATAGTTTGACAAATAGTTGACATTTTAAAAATTCCCCACTTACTAACACAGAGGATAGGCACCAAAAGAAGAAGTAGAAGAAGAATAATTTAGTACATTTGAAATAATTTAATCTATTCTTCCGTTTAAAACATGGCTGATTCCGCGATGGCTGCGCAAATGAGATGCGCGTACTTATTTTTTCAAGCAGATGGGCATTCTGATTGTTTACTATTCTGTGGTACGGGTGTCAGAACCCGACCATTTTTACTAGAGTTGAAGCAGCAGATGAAGTAAGCAAAGCAAAATCGAATAGACCCTTTATGATTTTTCAAAGATGACAATTGACATATGTCATTCGAAAAATAGGATTTTTAAAAATTATCGAAATATTGTTGAATTAAAAAACATAATGAAAGAAGACATGTATCAAAGACTCTCCAAAATTTAGTTTTTTTATAACAATTGCTTTTCACAACATCATAATGAAAATCTTGAAAATAGACTGTAGGTTCAATGGACAAGTTATCTGTAAAACAAATTTGGTATGTAGGTATGAATCAAATCAAAAACAAATTATTTAGATAGAATTAGCATCCAGTGTTCAGTCCTTTTTGTGTGTTTTCAATAAAAAACAAAAAAATAAATAGAACAAGCTTTTTCTAAAATTTTGTTACCAAATAATCTCTCCTAGTAGTGATACTTAAATACTTGATCATAGCTCTGAAGATGGCTTTGTCGAAAGCGCTCAGCTAGGAATTAAAATTGTTTACACACTTCACAAATATTTTCCGTTTTCCATTTTTTGATTTGTCCATAAGTGTGTACAAAAACATGTCAGTCTTTTCATTTGTTAATATCATAGTGCTGATAATCCCTTCAAAACCAAAAATAAAAAGTCAAGCCAGATTTTATTTTAGAATCTTCAAAAGGTTTTCCGTTGCGCTCAATAGCAAATTGTAATAAGCAAGTCTATAAAGCTTTAAAACAAAATATAATTGTTTATCTAAAGTCTATTTCATTGCAATTGATGCCTCATTATAAATACAAAATATTAAGCAGGGAAGAATAGTCGTCAATACCCTAAATCATTGCCATATGGATTTAGTTACAACCAAGACGGAAGACTCTGCCTCTCTATAGATAATTACCGGTATTTAAAGAAAAAACATTAATATTGCCACAACCGGGTGGAAAGTTGGGTCAGGAACTGACGAGAGTGGGTAAAATGGCCCTCCGAAAAGGGGGTTTGGCATTGGGTTTACTACCCAACCCTGTAAGAAACCTTTTGGTATAAGATCTACAAAGAAAGGAACCGGACTGTCTAACCTACACGAACTTGCAAACGAAATAAGGATACCGATTTAAAAATTTGCACATGAAACGTAAGAAGCCTTTATGAGCCTGGAGCCACGGTTCTGCTCATACAAGAAATGAATAAAGCCAAAGCAGATATAATTGCTTACAGGAAATAAGGTGGACTAGCTCAGGCATCCGGGAAAAAAATAACTGCAATATGTTCTACAGTGGATATCCTACCCGACGAATTTGGTACCGTATTTATTGTAAGCAGCAAGGTCAAATGTAGTGTAATTGATTTCAAAGTTATTGATCGTAGGATATGTCGAATAATATGTCGATATGACTTAAAGAGAAGTTCGCTAATGTTAGCATTATTAGCATCCATGCTTCATCGGAAGAAAAAGGGGTTGATGAAAAAGACATATTCTATGAGGCACTAAACCGAGAGTACGATGAGTGCTCAAAAAATGACATCAAAATAATAGCAGGAGATTGTAATGCGAAAGTCGGAAGAGAGGATATATTTTCGCCCACCATCGGAAAAGAGAGCCTACACGTAGACTCTAATGATAAAAAGTCTCAGAATCATAAACTTTGCGATATCTAAGAACATGGTAATAGCTGGGACACGTTTTCCCCATAAAGATATACATAAGGGAACTTAAAAATCTCCTGATAATGAAACGATTAACCAAATAGATCATATAATCATCGATGCAAGACACTGCTCTAATTTATAAGATGTTAGAGCTTTTAGAGGAGCACACATAGATAGTGATCACTATTTAGTTAAAGTACGATTTAAGGAGAAAATATCCAATTTAAAAAAGGATATCGGGAAAAGGAGAGAAAAATCGACATTAATAAACTAAAAGATCCCGACATTGCAAGATGTATACAGACAGCAAATAGAAGATCAAATAAGGACAGAAAACTTAAAAGAAGAAGAATACATTGACCAACTATGGGCAAATATTCGAGATATTGCGTTACAGAAATCGGTTGAAATATTGAGCAAAACCAAGTCAGAAAAAAAGAGTCATTGGTTTGATCATGAGTGCGAGATGGCCACAACACAAATAGAAAGAACGCAGCATATCAAAAAACCATCGACGCAGGTTGTACACGGAGAAAATAAGAAGAGTATAGACGTCTTAGAAGAGAAAAAAAATGTATCTATCGACGTAAGAAGAGGGAATACGAACAGAACACTATCAACGAGACAGGAAAGTTCATTCTATAAAAATGAAACCAGGAAATACTACAAATCCTTAAATAATAACCGTCGAGAATTCAAACCACGACTAAATATTTATAAAGACACTAACGGTGAAATTATATATGATAAAAACTCAGTTCTTAACAGATGGGCACAACATTTTAGCGAACATCTAAATATAAACGATATTGAAGGAAGTTACAACATAGACAATCAACAAAAGCTACAACGTCAAATACACAGTAAAGACCCAACAAGAGAAGAAGTGTCAAATGTCATCCTAAAACTCAAAGACAATAAAGCCCCAGGAATCGATGAAATCTGTTCTTAAATGTATAAAAAAAGGCGATGATCAACTTTTTGCAGCAATACATAAACTAATACTACTTATATGCCAGAATGAATTGGTACCAGAAGAGTGGTAATATGTCCGTTGCATAAAAAGGGTGATCAACTGGAGTGTAAGAACTATAGAGGCATTACTCTGGCATTTACTTCTGGAAAGTCAACTACACGTAAAATTCAAGCACATAGGCAGATTCTAGAAAAGTCACTAAAATATAACATAGATACACACCATCTCTTCGTCGAGTTCAAAGCAGCCTATGACAGTGTGAAAGGAACTGCATTATATAATGCAATAATAGACTTTGGGATACCACCTAAGTTAGTTAAGTTGACCCAACTAACAATGCAAAACGTAAGCTCAAGTGTTGGAATTGAAGGAGAAAACTCTACGTTCTTTGACATTAATAATGGTCTTTGACATTAATAAAGACAGGGGAGACACCCTGGTGTGTCTCCTCTTTAATATTGCCTTGGAAAAGGTAATCAGACAATTAAATATTAGAATACATGGAACTATTTTTAACAGATAGACGCAAATTCTCGCATTCGCTGACGATATAGTTATAGTGGGCAGAAGTATGATAGACATGGTACAGTGTTTTACAAGGCTTGCGGACGCGGAAAGTGAATTAGAACTTGTGGTAAACGAGAAAAAAAATAAAATCTATGTTGGTTTCTAAAAAACCCCGAAATATCCAACAGAGAATTCAAATTAACAACCATACCTTTGAGCAAGTCAAATAATTCACATATCTTGGATCGCTAGTAAACGCAACAAACACGGCAAGCGACGAAATAAAAATACGCATAGCAATAGCAAACAGAACTGTTGACGGTCTTCAGAAACATATAAAAAGTAAATATATAAAACGTGCAGTAAAGCTCAGTATAAACAAGACCTTAATAAGACCGGTTTTAATATATGGGCTGAAACGTGGACCTTATCTCAAAATGATGAAATACTTCTTGGTATTTTTGAGAGAAAAATTCTTAGAAAGGTTTTTGGGGCCATAAATGAAAATGGGCTATGGCGTCGAAAATACAACTTTGAGCTATATTAGTTATACACCGATCCACATATTGTGAAATTCGTTAAAGTGCAGAGACAAATGGGCTGGACACATTGCTAGGATGTCAGTACACGAATACACGAAGAGATTTGCATTTTCAAAACCAGAGGGCACAAGAAGTAGTGGGCGATCACAAAGGAGATGGATTGATAATGTGGAAGAAGATCTATAGATTCTAAAGGTCAGAAGATGGAGGGAAGTTGCCAGGAATCGACAGGAGTGGTGATTTCTTTGTAGACGGGCCAAGATCCACAACGGATTGTCGAGACACTTATGCTGATGATGATAATTCACTTCATCCATCCATTCATTAACTAGATGCAAAAGAACTAGACAAAAAGAAATACAGACTAAGTTTTACTAAAAAGAAAGGCACTTGAATAAGCAAAAGAAAATATAAAAATAAACGGAAGCGGACAATCCAATATAAGATAGGCTAACAACACGACGGTGTTCACAGTCAGCGCAGAAGATCTCCAACTTCTACTAAACAAACCAACCAGGGACCTCAGCCTGAAAATTAATCTCATCTCCAATTAGTGCCATCTCAACTGATGGAGACGGCAGTTCTTGAAGAAGAAGAGTAACTTTCAGAACTTAATTATTTTAAATTTTGCTGTGACCTTGATTGTATTTAATAAACAATGCTATATATTTTATTAATTAAAGTGTTTGAAATTGTAAAAATTCCTAATTATTTAAATTTATTTAACGGTTGGATAGGTTAAAAAAAGTAAGAACTAAAAAAGGATACCAAATGGAAGAAAAATAATTTAAAATAATTTGCTATACAGACGACGCAACACTACTCTCTCAAAGTGAAGCTGATTTACAACGTATGCGGCACCAATTTAATATAACCGCCAGAAAATTTAACATTTATCTAGCTACGGAAAGCTCGAAACTGAAGTGAAAAATCAAGTGAATAGAGCAAACACAGCCGAAAGTTGCCTGAATAAAACAATATGGAGAAACAAAAATATAGGGAAAGAAATGAAAGGTAGAATGTACAAAACGGTCATCAAACCAATAATAACATACGCAGCAGAAACACGACCTGACACAGAGAAGATGTTAGAAACAGCAGAGATGAAAACACTAGAGAAATTGATGGTAAGACACTATGAAACAGAGTTAGAAGTACAGATATACGACGTATATGCAAGGTGGGGAACATCAAGAAATGGGTAAGAAATGGAAGAGTAGAATGGAACGATCGTATACGTCCAATGACAACAAATTGTGTAGTAAAGACGGCAGGAGAAGGTTTCCCAATAGGAAGACGATCAGTAGGACGACCACGAAAACGATGGAACGGCAACTTACTGGAGGCATATTAAAAAACAGACAGAGTCATGTCTACATAAAAAGAAGAAGAAGAAGGAAGAAGGTTCGATAGATAAATCTCTTTCTATCAAGCCTATTACACAAGTTTATTCCTAAAAAAAAACGATACTGTCGAGAAGCTCTCAAAGATTCCGTAACAAATAAAATGAATATACGTGTCATTATTTTTTCCTATACTCAACGACATATATCATTAATTTATTCTTTTCATTTTATTTATGATTTTAATTAAGTATACTTATAATGCACATTTTACTTACCACCTTGTTAGTAGGTAGTCTGATAAGCTTTCCACGCCTTGTGTCACACCAAAGAAAAATATATTAAAAATGAGAAAGAGTATTCCTCCTCCATATATCAGATACTGATTGTAAATCGACAAAGATACTTTGCCCTTTTTTATAATTTCTCCATATATTTTTGGCCTGTTGGTCTGTTCTGTTTCTAAAAGTTTTTCATCATCACGATATTCATCGTCTTCATCATTTAGGTAATCTTTCTCATTGTTTACGTGGTTGGTTTTATTATCATAATCTTGATTTTCATCACTAACTTCATCGCCTGTTATGATCATTTCCAGTTCTTCTATATATTTTTCATCTGGTTTATCAACCAATTTTATTTGACCATTTTCCATAATTATCAAGTTTTCTGCAGTTTTTATTTGATTTAAAGTTTGTGTCACGAGAATACATATTTTTCCATTCAAAAACTTTTTTATACATTCGTTAAATATATAGTCTTGTACTTGACTATCCAGAGCTGTCAGAGAGTCATCCAGTAAATATATTTCACTTTCTTTATACACTGCTCTGGCGAGGTTAATGCGAGCTTGCTGACCCTTGCTGAGATTCATTCCTCGGTCGCACACTATGGTCTCGTCACGTTTCTCGAACATTTTAAAATCGAACTCTAGTGCACAAACTCTTATAACTTCCAAATACCTATAAATTAAAATAAATATTAAAATATACGGTGATAAGATAAATAAAAAAAATGAGAAATAGAATCGAAGCCGCCTAAGGCATGCTGCCTTGATTTCTGCATATATATATATATATATATATATATATATATATATATATATATATATATATATACATATACGAAGTAACAAGAAGTCGAGAGACCTCTCTTTGATAGCAAATTAGGTGAACTGCAAATTCAAAGCCTGTTATTAGAGGCTTTTGAACGATGCTAGAAGTATCCTTTTACTTCGACATGCATCTACGATTCACCCTTGAAAAATACTATCAGTTTTGCTCTTTACGTTGAGAAAAAACGTTTAAATGAATGTAAAAGATTGCATTTCATTTTAATTGAAATTTCATACACGTGTAACACGTGTAGAGCATTGGTGGAGTTCCAATTGAAATGAAATGAATTATTTTACTTATATACAATATAAAACCCAAATAAGATATTTGCTTGCATTACAATTAATTGAAATAAATACATAAAAAAATCATGAATTTGTTGCTTGTGTGAGTCCATTTCAAAAGGTAAAAGAAATAATAAGTTAGACTTACTCACAATCAATTTAATTTAACTAATCGGACGACCGGTTTCGCTTTCTATAATATGCAAAGCATCTTCAGGTCACGATACAAAGTTAAAATGCTGAAAATAATAATCCCATATTAGGGTGTTGTCTAATAAAGATAAAACATAGGTAGGTGATATAAACTATATAAATTACAGTAATTATGCCAATATTACATGTCTGTGGTTTTATAAATGAATAAAATGTTTAAGCAGACAAGGTAAGACCCACAAATTGGTAACATAGTCTATTAAACTGTAATGAATTAATAAATAAACAAATAATAGAGTACCGGCATGTAAGTAATGTTTATTTATTTGTTTATTTATTAATTCATTACAGTTTAATAGACTATGTTACCAATTTGTGGGTCTTACCTTGTCTGCTTAAACATTTTATTCATTTATAAAACCACAGACATGTAATATTGGCATAATTACTGTAATTTATATAGTTTATATCACCTACCTATGTTTTATCTTTATTAGACAATACCCTAATATGAGATTATTATTTTCAGCATTTTAACTTTGTATCGTGACCTGAAGATGCTTTGCATATTATAGAAAGCGAAACCGGTCGTCCGATTAGTTAAATTAAATTGATTGTGAGTAAGTCTAACTTATTATTTCTTTTACATAAAAAAATGTATGATGATATGAAGATATAATAAAAATAAATACCTTTTTTCATCAAATTTTTCGCCAAATATAATGTTTTGCTTAATGGAGGATGGAAACAACCAAGGATCTTGCGAAGCATATGAAATTCTTCCTTTAGACAATATGCAACCTTTGTCTAAAGGATAATCTTGTAGCAAAGCTTTCAATAAAGAGCTTTTACCTGATCCTACTTTACCGGTCACCAAAGTCAAACCAGGCTTGGGTTTAAAGTTAATATTATTTAAAATAAGGTTGTTATTTATCGTAACATCAGCTTCTCTGAGTTCCAAAATCGGTTCGTTGGTTGGTTCGTCAGCACCTACTTTTGGTGGAAGTTCTTCTGCGGTTATTACTTGGTTAATTCTCCTCAGCGCTGAGTAAAGCTCAGCTGCTCTACCTAAACCGTAGGGAATAAGGCCACCTAGGTAGTACTCTATATCCTTAAACATCGTGCTTAAGTAAAAGATGAGCTCGGTATCGGTTGCATACCCAAACCATATGTAAGCCATAACAAGAGTGTAGAATCCAAATTTGGAAAATAAGATGCCCACAACGATTTGGATCATTCTTAGTTCATATACGATTAATATTTTGTTTGATTCCTGCCTAAAACACAATATTAGTTTATTTAGAAAAATGACTTAATTGACATATTTTCACGTTTAAAATTTTCTATTTCTTGTTTAAAAAAATCATCAGAAACTCCTTGACTGTGATTGACAATTCTATTTAAGAACGAAGTTTATTGTATCGATAAAAGATATAAAGATATATAAACACGTACATTTTGTGAGATTTAGCAAGGTTCGTTGAAATAGGTCGTCATTGTTACTATTTATATTTTTAAACAAATTGTTGCTAAACACTAAACTTTCGGAAGATGGCAAGTTTAAACAGCTATAAACTATTGAGCTGCAGATGTAATAGATATTATGCTATAATTAGGAGATTTATTTAGAGGACTTCGTAATGATCTCAATTAACAGAATAAATTAATGTACTATTTAACAATCAAATATTAAAAACTATTGATTTTTTTTTGTTAAAGTGGGAAAGTTTCCAGTGGTTGGCTGTATACCATAATGGTTAAAAGACTTTGTAAAAACTTCTAATATAATTGGTATATTTGTAATTCAAAACATTTTTGATCCCATCACACCATCATCAGTGAAAACTCCCATACTTATTCGTCTTCTGTCTCCTCAAAGCCTGTCTAAACTATTCTAATTTTTAAAACATAATTAAACTGTATCGAAACGAAAATCTAATACCGTCATTATGTTTTATTTCTTTACTCTTTTTGGAGTACCGGAAACTGAATTCACTACGAATTTTGACCATGATGAACGGCAGGTGGAATGCATATTTTAGATTCCCTTGCCGAGTAATTCATCAAGCTGTTTGCTTTGCAAGTTGTAGAAAGCACAGTGGTAAAAATTTGAATTCGGTTTCGCCAGGTAGGAAATCGTATGATTTCTCTTGTTATTCTAATTTTTGTTCTAAATCATTTTCAGTATTTTCTAATAACACTAGGTACATCATCTATATACATTAAGCACCACGCAATATTATCCTGTAATTTTGTAGTTATCTGATCCAACACAAATGATAATCAATAAAGACTAAGCATCGAGCATTGGTGCAATTTTACTTTTACGTAAACTTTATCAATCTCTCCCAAATCTGTCCTAACACTAGTTACTACTTCCTCATATATGTCTTTCAAAATCTTCAGATATTCACTGGGAAGTTCTTTCTTATTGAGCACAGACCACGGCTAAAGGAAACAAAGAAGCTTGATGCATAAGAGTCGTGATACTATAACTAACATGTTTGTTATAGTATCATAAAATGTTTGTTATAGTATCATGAATAAGAGTGACCACTAGAAAACTCAAGGATGGAATCGGACAAATTGCATGCCTGTAAACGACAGTAGAATATTGAAGAAGACAATACCAACTTAAGCAAATTAAAGTAACAAATGTTGGTTTCCGACAAAGTTGGTTTCCGATACAATATTGGAAATCCTGATTTATAGAGAAACGTGCATATAGATGGACGTGTGTTGGATTGCCTACCCAACAGGCGAAATAAAATTAATTTATATATTTAAATAAATAATTGGTTAACAAAAGACAATAAGTAACACCGTTGCAGCCTACTCCGCATTGGAGTAAAGGCAAAGAAAATGATGATGATAAAAATGATGATACGGTAAATTAATGTTTACTTGTTTGTTGCCTACCTAAATAATATAGTTGTGTAATTTTATTGTGAATTTCAAACGTTGCGAAAATAAAACGCTAGTCTATCTAGTCTTGATAGTCTAAATATTTATTACAAAAGGAAAATAAAGTGGTATTGTATTTTATCACATTCTGGTTTAATATCACTAGATATATTATTGGCGATACGCCCAAAAAAAAAAAACATTAATGAACTTAATTAAACCACAAAAACAACTTACTTTCTTGCTTTATTAATTTTATTTTCGAAAAACTTTTCCCATGTGTACATCTTTATAATTCTTATTGTAGATAATGTTTCTTGAGTTTGTTGTAATCGTTCGTCAGTCCTATGTCCTGTATTATATCGATAGTCCCCTACTACTTTACCGATATAAGCTAAAAAAAGGCACTATATTTAAAATAATATATTTTCTCGATTTTTTTTTTGTGTATAAGAGCGGTAGATGCTTTAAAGGCTGCGACGTTTGAGCCATTCCTTTTTACAACCAACGGGTTGTCTGTGCCGAAGCACACTAGAAGCATTTTAGTTGTGAAGCAGTTCGTTAGAAAACACAAAGAAATCGGCCTTTAAATTTAAAACAATACATAAACGTCAAGCAGTTCTGAAAAGCCAAAGAATAGTCAACAGACGTCAATTACTAAATATAGGCAAGAAAATAGGCGAATTTACTATTTAGACGAAACTCAATATTATTATGATACCCATGATACAGTTAAGAAAGGATGGGTAGATGGTTCAAACATGTTGCAAATAAAGGATCTCAGCTAATTATTGTACATTGCGCAGAAAGTAAGGGATTGGTTCCGAATACTTCCGAAAAATATGTGGGAAAAAAATAGAGGATTGTAACATTGACTACAACATTGTATGGAAGCTGATATTTTTGAAGATGGGTTTCAAAAGTGACTGATCTCAAACTTATAAATAGTTAATAGTGCTTGATAATGCTTCCCGACATTCCCTATCATTCCCGACAGCTCACTAAGATACCAAATACATCTTCAAAGAAAGCTGAAGTTCAAAGCTTTTTAATGGAAAATGATTTGTATTTCGAAGGTTTTTAAACAACAAACCAATTTATTGAAGTTTACGAACGAAGCAATTGAACAAATTATACGCGCTAGAGAGTTTTGGCGAAAAGCATGGACACACTATATTGAGACTTCCTCTCTGTTTTTGTGTGTTCAATTAAGTTAATTTGGGGCCAATTAAAACCAAATATAAAACGTGCGAAAACATTTTCTAAATTTGATAACTACAAGGTAATTGAGGTAATTAAAAAAGAAGTATCTTATATTACCAAAGAGAACTGGCAGAAACGAATCGCCAAAGAGATTAAAGTTAAAAAATACTATCAGAAGATTGGGCAGTTCGACATTAACAGTGAAAATAATGTTTTATTGAATTGAATGATATTAGTGACGTAGATAATAGGGAAGAAGGATAACATTAGTTGTATAAGTATTGTAAAAGTTATTCCTTGTGCAATTAATATTTCGACAAATTACAAGTGTAATGATGAAAAGCCTCTCGTTTTAAAAAGGTGTAATATTTTTAGACTTTGTATTTTTGAAAGAAATAAAAAGAGCAGGGACATGCTTCCATTTTTTGCTGAATTTTAAAATTTTGAACTGTATGCTTACGTTAATTTTAGATTTAACTCTATTTTTATATAGGTTTTAGCAAAGAATATGTAGATAGCAAAGATGCATATAGAGGGATCTTTCACTGTCATTTTTTAGTCTCGGCAAAGGTTAAACAAATGTTACAGAGAAGAAGCAGAAGTTGATCAAGATTTTAGTTCCTTATTTATACCACTAGGGACCGGTCATGTTAGAGTTATTCCTGCTTCTAAAATATGAAAGGGTGGGGCAACAAATGCAACTTAGATATTTTCATATGTAGATGCCGCGTGGTCGTGGAATAGCATCAAATTTTTGCGCCTTATAAAATTTTTTAAAAATAAAGAAAATAAAACATTATTTTAACTTAAAAAAATAAATAGGTAAGTCTCAAATAACGCCTCTCTAGATCTATATATATATATATATATATATATATATATATATATATATATATATATATATATATATATATATATATATATTTTAAAGTCCAAGAATTTATTTTTATGGCAATACAAAGTCCTTCACTCCTTTATTATCCTTACACTCAGAGTTTAAAAGTACACATCGTTACGCAAGAAAGTATTATTTGTTTAATTAATACATTTCGTAAATTTATTTTAAAAACCATCTTTGCTGGCTCTTTAACATATTGAAAAAGTATTAAACCATGGCCTTATACTTTTTGAATCCACTTGACTTAGTACTTTTGTATACAAAGGAGGCCTATTTTTGAATGAGTACATTCCTTACCATTCTGCCACCTTATCGCTCAGTTTCCACTGAGTACTATTAACTTATCTATTAATACAAATTAATTTATCATTATTAACATTGTTATTAGCAAATTAACATTAGCTAAGAGCAGCAATATTTACACATAAAAGGTTTTAAATTATTTACTGTTGTATGGCTAAATTATCTACTATTATTACCTTTAAAACGTTTATAATTTCTCATATATTTTTATTTTGCTTTTTTTGTTTTTCAATATCTCTGTAACATTTATTTTAAGAAATGACGGTAGTATCTAGGTTTGTACCCTCTTTAATGATAGATTAGAGGTTACACGAAGAACGGTACTAGGCTCAGGCTTCAGTCTGGTAGAGGTATCTTGGTCGGGGCTCTTATTACAGCTCAAATATAAAGAATCAGTTAGAGAAGTACTGAAGATACAAAGACGAGAAGTTAGAAGATAAGAGAAGAGAAGTTGGAAGATAAGAGAAGGGAATTATTTGGGCACCACCCTATTTTTAGAGGAACAGGGAAACCTTAAGACATAGAGAATACGATAACGAGAAAGGCAAGATACAGTTAAGATACGCGAGAATAAAATAAACAGTGAGAGAAAAGGTATTTTGATCATGCGGTACACACTTAATATTTCGACACATATACACTAGTTATATGATAAAACAAATAATAATATAAGTCAATAAAAATGCCTGAAAGAGATACACCTTGCACAACAATATAAATTCATATTATAACAAAAAATAAAAAGCAAATATATCGTTAACAAAGTTATATTGAGGTTATTAGAAAAAAATGCACTATAACAATTACGGCACAGTTAAATGTCACGAGATAAGTGATTACACGATCTATTATCAAAAATACAACAACAAAATATCTTTTTGAAAAATAATACTGAATAATGCAGTATTCTCAAGAATAAAAAACAAGGAATATTATGATTGTCAATATTCGTCAAAATAAAATATTATTATGCCTTGAGAATACGTAAACATTTACTAAAAATTTTTTTGAATGTGATTACCTCAAATCTATTCCTAAAATTTATCATAAATATACCTAACCTACTTTAATATCAAACAAATGGCTCGTAATTTATACGTATGATATCGTAAGTTTATACCCGTAGTTCATTCGGTTATACTTAACCATAAAGCAAAGTCACTGAACTGGATGTTATAACTCAATTTGTTACTATTTAGGTATTGAAGTTGAGCTTCAGTCAATAAAATTTATGGTTACTCACAATACCGTAGACAACAGGTGGACATACAGGTGACTGCATTACGTCCTCAATACAGGCACTTGTCACTGGGTCCTGGCAACAGGTATTGGACGGCAGGTCAGCAATGAATTACGGTCTTCGATCCGTAATCCCTCGAATTGACTTCGAGGTAGTCGAAAAGAGAAACAACCAGACAGGAACAGCACAGGCAGTAGTCAGTAGTATAGATAAATTAAGATACTAATGAACGTAAAGTTGAATGAAGGCGTCGAACAACAGAGACGAATGAAGGTAGAGATGAAATGAACGATGGTGGACATGAACGGCAAACAGAGGTGACTTCGTTCCTTCGAATTGGAATACGTCGCCGTGTGATAGAGAACCACCCGCTTGCCACAGGAATCAACTTGAAAATGAATTCGAATTTTGATCTTAGGCAAGCTAAAGATAAAAAAAGAAGTGGGAGTATTGGCTGAAGAGTGCCAAGCAAAATTGATATTTAAAAGACAAGGCTAGTGGAGTCATTTTTGTAACTTAAACCTTATCTCCTAACAAGAATTATACGTTCTCCGAAAACCAACTCTTCTGTTTTTCTGAGAAGATAGACCCGGGATTTTACAATAGGCACTGACTCCTTTGTTACTAGGAAAGATTTCTATTAAGCAAAGGATAGATAAAAAGATCAGGGAACATTTGGCGAAATACTTCATTGTTAAAAAAAGCGTCGCGAATCGCTCGTTGCTGTTGGGTTATTTTTACGGCTTTTAACAAAATATTTACAAATAGGCGGCGTGAAATTAATTTTCTAATGAGAATAATTTAAAGAAATTTTAAACATGCTTCAGATTTAATATACAATGAAAAGAATATTATTAAGTTAAATATACTATGTAGTAATTAAACACTAAGTTAATATTTGGCTTCATTTTTGAAACCAATAATTTAGTTAGTCATTCATATGTGAATAAAAAAAATCAGTTATGAAGTTTAAATTTTAGTAAATGTCTTAAATTTATACATAAAATTTATTTTAATTTTAATTAATGTCATCAGTTTATGTTCAATTAAGTATAGATCCATTAAAGATTAAATCGTAATAATTTTACCAATATTTATCCATTGTGAAAATTATGTTTTACTAGTAGTTGTTATTTTAAAACAAGACTAAATAGTATCCATTCAGCGTAAATGCTTTCATATAGACTATTCATGAAAAGTTACTGTTAAATATTTCAAAAATAGTTCAGGAATGCTTTTAGTTGTTATTAAAAGATTATGGATGAAAATTTCGGCGAAATGGAAAATTTCAAAATTTATTAAAAAGTTTGATTGAATACTTTTTTGAACAGGACAATAATTGTTCAATGAAATAATTTCGAAAATAGCCTAAAAAGTTTAATGAAAAGTCTTGAGAAAATGAAATTTTTGGTTGAATATATTTTGAAATTTTAGTAAAATGTTTCGTAAATTTTTGGACAGAAAAACAGTATAATAAAAAGTTACGTTACGAAAATTTCATATCTTTTTAAGTATTAAAATTAAAAATTTATTAATTTAATATATTAGAAATTAAGATTTTATTGTGATAAAAACAAAAAAAAGATAGTTTGCAAATCAATGGCGACGAAATTTCAGTAAGCGTGGATGCATAAGTTAAATAGCTCCATTCGTACTCCTTTCCCACTTCCCCCTAACTATATCTTTCATGATGGTTTTAAGCCGACGACCAGGGATTAAGTTTAAGCAATCGCCCTCTTCAGGAGTGTTTTGAAGTATAATAACCGTGACCAAATCGCTCATTTGAAATGTCCTATATGCGTCTATATTCTTTGGCTTTAGTACCAATAATTCTAACAATAACAAGAGTAATAATTATAAAAACTATTCCACATCGGTTATCCGTACAAGCATGCGTCAAGAGGAAGGGTCCCTATAAGGTGAAATATAAATAAAAAATGAAAAGGAGGTTAAATCTTTGTAAGTGGGTATATTTAAAAAACCCTTAAAAGGGCTACATCAAATAACACGAACGTTTTCGGAATAATAATTCCATCATCAGGTTAAAAATGTAGGTTGACATGCCTGAGCCACCAAAATATTAGGGTAAAAACCCTTTAAAATACATAAGGTTAACAAAGATTGTACATAATGTTGTTATTAATATTTGATGTTTAATGTTTAATTAAATTTTACTTTAGGTAACATACACCCATGCCTTAAGTGAGTTCCAGCGTCCTGAGAGTAAACATCTTCAAACGGAACTTTAAATTATACATATTATGTCATGAAAATATTATATATGTAGATACAAAGAAAGTTACAAAAGATCCACTTGATGAAAAGGCATAAAATAATAAATTTATTTACCTTGTATGGGTAGAGCAAGTAGAACCATTCCAATTCCAATAAAGGAAGACACTCCAATCTTAGTATATAAAACATAGCAGAGTACACAGATCTGTACGGATCCACTCCATAGATCGTTTATCATCCAAATCGAGAGTTGAAATGTATAAACATCTTTTGTTATTAACGTCACCAAGTTTCCTAAACTAATTCTTGCAACCGCTGAAGGCGTCAGTCGTAAAGCTTTTCTGTATAACAAGGCAGAGAACGATGTTCGTATCTCAATTCCCAATTTCTCAGCCCATAATAGAGCATTATGGGAATATATTGTATAAAGTAGGTTGTTAAGTAACAATAAAGCCGCCCAAAAATAGGCGTCTTCTTTAGTTTGATTACTTGTTATGTCAAAATAAGAGATCAGCTTACTTACAGCAAGTGGATTCACTAAACTAAAAAGTAAAAATACCTAATTAGTACTTGTCAAATAGTTAATAACATTTTGGAATTTACCGGATTAAAAAATAGAGGTTAAATTCCACATATTTTATTGACTTAAAGTCAAATATAATATTCAAAATGATAAAAACAATTTCAACTAGCCCAAGATCAAACATACTGTATCATATTTACAAGTAACCATTTTGAATAATTAATTCTTAAATATTTTGTTTTAAATGTGTATGCGTAATGGACTACTGAAACATCAACAAGAATTACAGTCTGTCCTAGACATTAAAACAATTGACATTTGTCTCATTTCTGAAACACACTTTACCAATGAAATCTACAAGGATATAAAGTATGCCATGCATTCCATCCTGATAATACAACCAGAGGTGGTAGGGCTATCAAAATAAAATAATCTATCCTAACAAATGCTACAAAACAAAAATGTTTCAAGCTACTTCGGTAAATATTAAAACAAAATCTTTTGAGATTATTGTAATTGTAGGTTAATCACACCTATTGGGATTGTAAGTTAATCACAACCACGGGAAAGGAACTAGAGGCAAGTTAAGCAATTAAAATGTGAAACACTTTCAACAGATAAACCGACATATGTATTAGCCTACTGATCCCGACAAAATTTCAAACCTAATTGATTTCTTTATAGGTAGAAATATTTTTGTTAATATTTATTTACATATTAAGAAAGCATGGGACATGAACTCTGATCATGTGAGTAATACTCTAATTCAAAATCAGCCACCTCATAAACTAGTCGATTCAATATTTCTGCAATTGCTTTTCCGACTAATAACACAACGAGAAACTTTCTTAACCAATTTTTTTATATTTCAGAATCATAGTTCGTCAAATATTGTATCGGATTGAGGCATATTTGTTGGAGATACGAAAGATTTTGATTTTATTGAGGATATCGGTTTGGTCAGAGAAGTACAAGATATAAGAGGTGGAGATATATTTGCTTAAGGAGGGTGGACACTATCCAAGTGTACTTGGTCAAAGTCAGCTTAAACGTTGGAAATGTCCAAACACTTGGAAGCTACTTTGATTTTGTCACCTGTTCATCCAAGTACACTTGTATCAACAGGGTCTATCCAAATTAAGTAGGATGCTGGCCAACTTCCTTGGATATAAGTAGCACGGTATTGTAAAATTAAAATGGCGTCGGTGTCGAAAAATCTAAAACGAGAAGTAAACACAAAAAGAAAATGGTCTGAAAGGGAGAGTGTTAGATTCATGGAATTATACGAAGCTGAGGAAGCATTATGGAATGTACGGATAAATGAATATAAAAATAAGGATGTTAGAAGTGCCGTATTTTTTCTTTTTTATTCCTTTTTTCTGGATTTTCATCTCATGTCTCAACATATCAGCAACCACTAGAAGACCTTCCATAATTACTTCCGCCATCTTTACAATGGTTATTTGACATTCAAGTCATTTAACCGTGGCAACCAACTTGGTACCAGAAACTGAATTCACTACGAATTTTGACCATGATGAACTGCATGTGGAATGCAATTTTAGATTCCCTTGCCGAGTAATTTATCAAGCTGTTTGCTTCGCAAGTTTTAGGAAGCACAGTGGTAAAAATTTGAATTCGGTTTCGCCAGGTAGAAATCGTTTGATTTCTCTTTTTGTTTTAAATTTACACCCTTTACCCTTTTGTACGGCCCTTACGAAGATGAGGTCCTTTTCGATAATGACCTAACAATATACGAGAATTACAATGAAAATAGAAAAAATGAGCTACAGCCATTTTTAGAGCACGTATATAAAAATACTAAAGAAAAGTGACCCAAAACCTAGCCAACGCAAATCAAGAGACAGGAACAAATTCCTGAAGTTCATCCAGAAACTGCAGTTTATAGAAATAAGAAACAAATAAATAAAAATACCCCTTATGAAAATATTAAAGTCATTCAGCAAAATTAAACTCAAATTGTTGGCCTAACCCTGCTAATAGAAAAATAACTACTGATATTAAGAACATAAAAAGAATCAGAAAATAGTAAATTTTCCTTTTTTTCAGACTACTTCTTCTTACTTCTCTACTATGCACTACCCAAGCTCAAATTCAATGTTTCAACAATCCAAACGGATTTTTCCAAGAAGAAGCAGGAATACAAATAGAAATAATTCTGTTTTTACTTTTAATTAACCTTACGCGTATAGAAAATATAATAAATAAATTAAACAATAAAATTAACCATCCCGTATTACAAACCCAATATTCTATTTATTTAAAGGATATTCCGGATCAATTTGCCATCCTTAATCATAATCGAAATAAACGCGGATTAATAAACGGACTTGGAACTGTTACTAAATTTATAACTGGAAATCCAGACAGCGATGACTTAAAATTGATTACCGACAGTCTTAACAAAAACAAAAAATTTAATGAACAAACAATATCTATCACTCAAATTACAAAAAAAAACTGTACATCAAACTATTCTAATATTTAATTAAAACATTAACGAAATAAAGAATGTACTTTGTAATATTATAAATATTGAAACCTTTATCATTCATTATCAATATACATACATACATACATACATAGATATACATATACATATATATATATATATATATATATATATATATATATATATATATATATATATATATATATATATACCGGGTGGTCCAATAAGCCGATCTCTCGGCTATATATCAGAAACTATTCATATTATAACTTTAGGAGAAAAAATTCCTTAGTAAAAATGGCCAAGAAAAATCGCCGGAAATAAGTTTCTGGGTTAACCGCTAGGGGGCGTAACCCGTGAAGAAAAATTTGAAAACCAGTTTTTGGGAAATATGCCCAATTATAACAAGTGTTAAATAAGTAAACTAGAAATAGGCCTAAATTTAGCACAAAGTTGTTCAAGTACTTTTTTTTATTTTTTCAAATGAAGGGTGGGGGAGAGTGGGACAGTATTTGTGGATAAATACCTATAGCTTTGGTTTGGATTAACCGATTTTAACGAAATTAGTGTCATAAGAAAGAGTGTGGATAATTTAATTTACATCTACTATAAAAGAATTGCATTTAGTTTTAATTGTCATGGGTTGAAGGTACTTTCGAATAGAAAAAATTAAAATTTCTTTCTTCAAAATGTTTAATGGAAATACCTATTTATTGTAAATTATAATGAAACTGGATTAAATTCGCAACAAAATGGCGTAAACCGCATGTTGATAGCTTTTGTCGAACTCGAGATATGAATAAACACGCATAAACATAAGTAAGTATAGTATTGACTCACCCTTTATTATAACTTAAAATTAAATATGTGAAAGAGCATACAAATATCTCGATCATTAAAACTTAATGCCCAATTAAATGTTCAAATTATTTTCCATCGTTGTCCACACAAAGATGTAATCTTTCCCGCGTAGACATAACAGCTGCTTCAATCTCAGCTGTTGATATACTATTTATTGCGTTTATAATGCGCTGTTTCATGTCATCTCGCGTGGTTGGTCGATTTTGGTACACAAGTCCTTCAATCTTCCCCACAGATAAAAGTCGAGACATGTTAAGTCTGGAGATCTAGCTGGTCATGAAAATATACTTGTCCTTCCAATCCATTTATTTGGATAACTTGCATACAAATAATCTCGAACTCCTCTGGAAAAGTGCGCAGGACACTTGTCATGTTGTAATATCATATCTCTTCTTGTTTGTAAGGAAATATCTTCCAATAAAACAGGCAACTGATTTCCCAGAAAATCCAAATATGTTTCGCCATTTAAAGTTCTATCAAAGAAATATGGACCTACGATCTTTCCATAAGCTATACCACACCAAACATTAAGACTCCATCTACCTTGAACCTGCACCTCATGTATCCAGTGCGGATTTTCTTCAGCCCAATAATGCATATTATGCAGATTAACACCACCCGCACTATTAAACGTAGCCTCGTCTGTCCACAAAATCTTTGACATGATATGCGGTTGTTCTTCTAGCAGACCTAACATCCAATTGCAGTAATCCAGCATTGCATTAAAATCTTTATCATGTAAACCTTGGTGGAGAACTACATGATAAGGATGCAGTCTAAAAAACAGAACAACAAATATTGGTGAAAAAGAAAAAAATCCACAATTGTTTCACAAGATAAATTGTGCATAAGTATTTTTAAGAAACTTATATATTTTTTTATTTATTATTTGATTGAATTATCTTTGGTCATACGTCTACTACGTTGTTTAAAACAAGGACGATGAAAACTACCAGTTTCTCTTAATCTTCTTGCCTTTCTTTCAAATACTTTTTTGCCATAATGTCTCCTGTCAGGATATCTTACAGAATATATACGTGAGGCAATAGCGGCATTTTGGTGACATTCGAAATCAACTCAAATCATATCATACAATTCTGCATTTGATATTCTCATCACGAATTATTACTACTGATAATTAATTACTAATATTATCAATATTAATATCTATTGAGAAAAGTGCAATCTTCAATTCGAATTATAATATAAAACTAGTTTTAATCATATGAAATAATAATGGTCAAAATAGGTATCAACATTAAGATTCTTCTGCTATAAAAAAAATTGAAAGTACCTACTGACTTATTTTTTAATTTAATTTATGACAGGGTGAGTCAGTACTATACTTACTTATGTTTATGCCTTTTTATTGATATCTCGAGTTCGACAAAAGCTATTAACATGCGGTTTGCGCCATTTTGTTACAAATTTAAGCCAGTTCCATAATAATTTACAATAAATAGGTGTTTCCATGAAACATTTTGAAGAAAAACAAATTTTAATTTTTTCTATTCGAAAGTACCCTCTACGTATGACAATTAAAACTAAATGCAACTATTTTATAGTAGATGTAAATTAATTAATTCACACTCTTTCTAATGACACTAAATTCGTTAAAATCGGTTGATCCAAACCAAAGTTATAGGTATTTATCCATAAATACTTTCCCATTCTCCCCCACTCTTTATTTGAAAAAATAAAAAAAAAGTACTTAAACAACTTTGTGCAGCATTTAGGCTTCTTTCTAGTTTACTTATTTAACACTTGTATTATTGGGCGTATTTCCCAAAAAATTGGTTTTCAAAGTTTTCTTCACAGGTTACGCCCCCTAGCGGTTAACCCAGAAACTTGAAAGTTATTTCCAGCGATTTATCTTGGCCACTTTTACAAAGGAATTTTTTTTCCTAAAGTTATAACATGAATAGTTTCTGATATATAGCCGAGAGATCGGCTTATTGGACCACCCGGTATATATATATATATATATATATATATATATATATGTATATTATATATATATATATATATATATTGATATATATATATATATATATATATATATATATATATTTATGACAATTACTTTATCTAAAGCCAATATACCAAATATCGAGCTATTCGACGTTAACCAGATAAACTCTTTTCAATAAACATTATTAAATACATATGATAAGAAAGAAATAATTTTTTCTGATAAATACCCCTTTAAACTTTTGGAATTTTCGGAACTAATTACCTATGTTCAACAATCTGGATTAAAACTTATTTTAAAAATACCCATACTAAGTAGATTTGAGTATAAATTATATCAGATATTTCCTATCCCGAATAAAAATGCGACGCTGCTCCTAGCACCCTCTGGATATTATTCAAATGAAAAATAGTTCTCTCAATGTTGGCATTTAGAAGAAAGAAAATATGTATGTCAAAACCATAAAACTGACCGATGCAATTTAGCCCATTTACAAACTTGCACATTTGCAAAAACAGAAATCCAAGACTATTCTTATATATCTTTGGAACAAACTTCAATAAGTACAAAAAATTCACAAACACAACGATGGCCTACTTCAAAACAGTGCGAGTCAATTGCTTGCAAATACAAGAATTTACAATTCCCGAGTCAAAAGAAGTACCAATTGAAGCCAAATACAATCTAAAATTAAGAAACATTTCTATTCCTGAAGGTCACACTCTGGAGGAATTACAAGAAAATCAAATATTAATTCATCACTATATCTCCTGGACTTCATTTTTGTTAGTATGTTTAATCATTTTAGCTATTTTTAGCCTGTGTATGTATAAGCGAAAAAGAATCCAAGTTTTGTTCCTGAAGCCACGTTCTTTCAAAGAGTTCATAGCTTCCATCTTAAGGGTGAAAGAATTAAGGAATCCGAGCCTGGAAATCCATTAGTTTTATCACTAACTAAACTTTGGATCCCATCACAGAAGAGAAGCATACAGATAATAAAAATTAGATTTTAAGTTTAGTCTTAATTCTCATTCGTATTGTAATAGATGTTCTATTAATTGTAAAAATAAACTTTTTAAAAAAGTAAATTTCCATACAAAATATTTAATTTTAATAATAGAAAGGAATGTCTTCTTTATATCCTCCTTTTTTCGACCACGTAGAATCTTCTGTTTACTTTTTTTACTTGTACCATCAAGTGTTTGGAAAACTTTTGTAATAAACGTTTGTATTTTTACTTATTTTCTACGACGTGAATAATCAAAAGTGCCGTGTAAGCTTGTCGCTCACTTAAGCTTGTCGCTCACTTAAGCGCGGAGAAGCAGAGAGAAGCGAAGCACGGCGCGACAAAGTTTAAAAATGAGCGCTAATATGTGCATGGTTTTTCGCTTATATACGAGGAGGTACAGTACGTTGTTGTTCGGTTTGGAATCGAACGCAGTTGTATTTTGGCGTTGAAGTAGGTGTGTAGACACGTGTTGTACGATAGTTTTTTAAGTAATGACATCGAGTAGCAGTTCAGAAGAAGACTTTGTTATTGCATGTGCAGTAGCTAAAGAAGAAGAACAGAATATGAACCGTAAAAGAAAACCTTGTATTCATAAGATAAATTTAAAAAGGGAATTTTGCGGAGAATTTCACCGCCTTCATGGCGATTTGCTCAAAGATGAAAACAAATTTTTTCAGTATTATAGAATGAGCCCAGAAAATCTTACTGAACTCGTTGCTCTATCGCATGAAAGGCTCTTCGTTTGTTTAAGGTAGGTAAATAAATAGGTAATATGTAAATAAGTAAAATTCAATTATCCCAATAAATCAACTATTGAACTGAATAGTTCAATGACTTTCTTTACAAAAAAAGGAACATAAAAAATAGTAAGATAAACTAGGTAATTATTCTTAAGACAAGCATTCTGTTAATTACATTTGCGATTTTCGATAGCGATATAAATTATTTAATTATCTTGATGTTCATCTTGCTCTTCTTCAGAACATTGAATATGTGACACAGGAGAAGAATACTGTGAATATTCTTCAGAAAATGGGGAAGAATACTGTTCTCGACTTTGAGTATTATATTGTTGCAATGCTGGCAAATTGTTGGAATTCTGGAATTGGAATTTGAGGGAATTATTGGAATTCTGATTTGAGACAGAGGTGCTGTATATGATCCTTATATGAGTGTTATTGAATTAAACTTTCAGTTGGGGAAGACGCAACAACAGATGGTTGTATTGAAATAGATATACTATATGACAGTGGTGTGTGATTAGTACGTATTTAAGGATATGTAGGTGCAGAAGATAAAGAGGTATCCGCCTTCACATGTGATCTATTTTTTTTATAGTCCACAAGTTCTTGTAACGCAATAGATGTTGCCGTGAGTTTCGTGGTTTTATAGTTCTGACTGGTGAAAATTATAGTTTTACAATGTCTTTAAATTTAAAATTTACCTGTTTAGTTCCACGTTTATGTCTATAAAGGGAAATAGTACAATGTTTTATGAGTGGAGTAAAAGTGATAATTTTTGTGGTTAGATTGCGTACATTTGCAAAGTAACGACAAAAATTCACTATTGCTCCAAATAAAACATACCTACTTACTCTTTATTCTTCGAACATTACAAATTAAGATAAACTTAAAAGTACTTAATATTACAGTTTTCCCCAAGCGTCAGTAAAAAGTCTTTTAGAGACTATGCAGTGAAAAGTGCTGCTATGGTTTCGTTTGTAATGGTACAAGTTTTAAAAATATTTACTTTTTAATGCCTTATCATTACAATTTTTTTATGACATTACATAAAAATTTAAATTGGTAATTTTAGTTGACGCATTAAATACATCTTTTTTTAAGATTTTTAGTGAAAAAGTTTTACATATATTTCAGTTATACATATATTTCAATAAAATGTAAATGCTAGTGTATCACCAAGTACCTAATGATTAATGTTATCTCTTTTGCCTCTTGTAACCATCTCAGTTGGCCACGATACAGAACCAGCGTCAGATGTAAAATAATTTTTAGCCTTTCATCAACACCGATTGCACGACGAAATTTTGTATGCCGCCGCTGTGTATTTGGTTGCAATAGAGCGACGAGTTCAGTACATTTTTCTGGGCTCATTCTATAATAGTGAAAAAATTTGTTTTCATAGTTGAGCAAATCGCCATGAAGGTGGTGAAATTCTCCGTAAATGTCCCTTTTTAAATTGATCTTATGAATCTAGGGTTTTCTTTTACCATTCATATTCTATTTTTCTTCTTCAGCTACTGCACATGTAATAACAAAGTCTTCATCTGAACTGCTAGTCGATGTCATTACTTCAAAAACTATCTTACAACACGTGTCTACACACCTAGTTCAATGCCAAAATACAACTGCCTTCGATTCCCATGGTACAATGAACACTTCGATTCCAAACCGAACAACAACGTTCTGTACCCCCTCGTATATGTATAATCGAAAAACCGTGCACATATTAGAGCTCATTTCTAAACTTCGTCGCGCCATCGACGCTCTTCGCTCTTCTCTCTGTTTCTCCGCGCTTAAGTGAGCGACAAGTTAGTTGTGATATTTAATATAAAACGACATTAAATAAAACCGTTGATTGAATTCAATCAACGATAAAACGCATCGAGTTAGAATCTATGGAGAAGCTATGAGCATATTTAACGTGTTTATTAAAAACGGCCTAGGTAGGCGTGGCTAACGGTGATACCAATATGGCGGTGGGATCATGGCCGGACTCAATAATATTAAAACTACTATAAAAATATGACTAGTTATTCAGAAGATTTAATCATAATCTACAAAGTGCAATACATTTTTAATAAACTATGATTTATTTATCCCGCGGTAAACACTAAAAACGATATATTATACATAAAGATAAATTAATACAATCAAATACTATTAATTTATTCTCTGAAGTACGGGCCATTACTTTGTTTACATATTTGTATACTAACCTGTAGAACGTTGTTCCTGAAGATTTTTTATTAACATTGCTTCTGCCACTGCAACTACGTTGAGAACAAGAAACCATTATTATGCACTATCACAATATATTATTACAGTTTCTATAAAAGTATTATAAAACTAAAAATATTCGAAAAATAACAAACGTAAACAAACATATACGATCTGTCAAAAGTGTCAAAACAATATGGCCGAAGTGAGGTCGTTTTTAGTCACGTTATGCCCTCTCCATAGATTCTAACTCGATGATAAAACGTAAACATTTTCATTTCCTACTGTTAAGCATATTTCTATGCAGGTGATACTATTGGATGCAATAAGGCGGTCAAAGTGTTAAGGTATTTTATATTATTTTATTACGCTTTTTATGAATCCTTTCATGCGCACTTTAAACAAATAAAAGTTTCGTAAAAGTGGTCAATAAACGTACTATTCTATCTATAACGGCCATATTAAATGAAGAAAAAACAGACAAATTGTCTTATTCAAAGATAAAGAACAATATATTTTTTTTAAATTTTAAATCGTATAACAATGATAATTTATTTATGAAATTTTAAAAATATTTAAGTCACTTACCTAGTAAAAATTTTATAACATAAGTCTACGGTACCTATTAAGAGATACCTCCATCCGAATCTGTGCCATAGTACTTTATAAATTGATTTAGATGATTGTATTTCATTGTCTATAGCCCACTGCTTTTCAAGTTTGTCACCACATTGTTTTGAATTACATTCTTTAATTATTTCATACAAATCTGTTTCCTCCAAATTATTTTTAAACCCTTTGTGGAATAATTCTTTGGTATAGCTAAAAAATAAAGATATATATACAGGGTGATTGATTAGTGAGAGGAAGCTCAGTAGATCTGTTATAGTAAAAATTACAAAAAAAAGTTATTGACAAAAATTGCAGGCAGCTTTAAACTCCACATTTTAAAATTAGTTACAATCTGACAGGGTATTCCATAAGATGGTGGCAGACCAAACTTATGTTTTTTTAAATGGAACACCCTGTATTTTATTTTAAATTTGAAATGTGCTTCACTTCCACATCACAACAATGTAAAGCTTTATTATATTATACTAAGTATTTAAAAAGTTATAACCAATATTACCTGAAAATCGTATCAAGTTTAACTCCCTGTTTAATTAAAAAGGAGTATACGAATATTGATCTATTGCAACCATAGTTTTTTAATAATTGTTAAAAATTATAAAACATATTCGTTTTCATAATATTCGTTAAATCTAATACATGGTAAGTCAAAATGCATGTGCATTATTGGTAATTTTAAATAGAACACCCTGTATTTGATATCACTATCGAAAAGTACTAATATCGTACTTCAAATTTTATAAGGTACTCCCTATACCTAAAGTTATCAGTTTTCTAGATATTTTTAACACACCATGTAAGATTGTAACTAATTCTAAAATGTGGAGTTTAAAGCTGCCTACAATTTTTGTCAATAACTTTTTTTTGTAATTTTTACTATAACAGATCTACTGAGCTTCCTCACACTAATCAATCACCCTGTATATATACATATATATATACAGGGTGTCCAGAAACTCTCCTGACAAACGAAGATCTGAGGTTCCTGAGATAATTTTTAAGACAATTTAACCCAATTCACCTAGTCTCCAGTAACTCCTTCTGTAGTTTTGTGGGTGGATCGAGTAGCTCGACAGAACTGTTGCCGATCCTAAGCCCATATAAAGGAGGAGGATGTCTACAGCCAGGTTAGCACCCTACTGGTAGACTTACAGAATACACCACAAAGATAAAAGAGGGACGAAAGCTTATAGGATGACTCCACAAGATACCTATTCCAAAAAAGAATAACCGAAGAAAACAGAAACACATATATCACAGACAGTGATGGAGTCGAAGAAAGCTGGACAAAAATAAGTCTAATATCTTAGCTTCGGCCAAGGAAGTTCTTGGTAAAAGAAATGTGAATAAAAATAAATTGTTTCCAAGGCAAAGCACTCCATGGTTTTGTACAGAAATACAGGAAAAATGTAAAAAAAAGAAAAAAGCTTACCTGAAATACATGTCACCCAAAATACAAGAGACATACTATAATTACAAGACAATTAGAAACGAAACACATGCACTTGTAAGAAAAATAAAAAATGATCACTGGGAATGCTTTTTGAAAGAAATGGAAAATGATTTTTACGATCTGTAAAAGGAAATATGGCGCTTCATATGAAGTCAAAGAACGGAGGTAGAGAAACTAATGGAACCAAAACACATAGAAAAGGATACGTGGATTGACTACCTAAAAAGTTCTATACAGAGGAAAAACAAACGACGCTAGAACCGAAAACATCAAAACTTACCACAAATGAAGAACTTAATATAAATGTACAGGAAGTTCAAAAAATACTTAAAAAGCTAAAGAACAGAAAAGCAGCAGGTAAAGACGGGATACCAAACGAATTATTGAAATACTGTTAAGCAGCAATGACAGAACAATTAACAACATTAATTAATAAAATTATAAAACACAATAAAATACCGGAAGAATGAAGAACGAACGAACTAATTCTACTATTCAAAAAAGAGGATAAAAAACAGCCAGAAAACTACAGAGGTATAAACTTGTTAAATACTACCCTAAAACTTACAACTAAAATTTTACAAGTGTTAATAAATCAGAGGATAAGTTTAGCAGATAAACAACAGCGATTTCGTAGTGAAAGATCGTGTACAAATGCAATATTCGTTATACAGCAAATTACTGAGAAATCACTAGAGTATAATAGACCAGTATTTCTGTATCTGATTGACCTAAAGAAAGCGTTTGACAGAGTAAGACTAAAAGATGTAATCCATCTTCTCTATAATAGATAAGTTCCCCTAAACATTATAAAAACTATCGAAAACATCTACCAAAACAACAAAATAGAAGAACAACTTACAGAACCTATAGAAATAGGCAGCGAAATAAGAAAGACAAGGGGATTCATTGAGTCCCATGTTCTTCACTTAAGAGCGTAGGTGCAAAATTTCGGGCCAATGCTTTTTAAATGCAATCATTTTTATCGAATCCTGAGAAAAATAACAAATATTTTTGAAAAATTTAAACGCAAAATAAAAGATTACATTATTACCGAGGGCCGAAAGTCCATTAGAATAAACAAAAAGTTTTTTTGAATGAGATATTTGAAATTAAAAATCACACTAAATTTTCTCTTTTTTTCGGCCCTCAGTAATAATGTATTCTTTTATTCTGCGTTTAAATTTTTTAAAAATACTTAGGATAATACTTAGTTATCCTAAGTATTTTTAAATAAATATAAATAAATAAATATAAATACTTAGATTTTTTAGGATTCGAAAAAAATGAATGCATTTAAAAAGCATTGGCCCGAAATTTTGCGCCTACGCCCTTAAATCATAAATTAAATCATCAAAAGCATTAACAAAGGAAGAGGATACAGAATGGAAAACAACGAATTAAAAATACTCTGTTACGCAGGCGACGCAATATTGATATGATAGCCCACGATGAAGATAGTCTGCAAAGACTGGTTCACAGATTTAACATAAGAGCAAAAGACTTTAATATGACAGTCTTATGTTAGAAAACTAAAACAATAGTAGTCAGCAAAGAACCAACCAGATGTAAAATAGAAATTGATGGAATCAGTATTGAACAAGTAATGGAAATAAAATACCTGGGAATTACACTGTCCAGCTATGGAGACCTACAAAGAAGTGAGAGATCAAGTACAAAAAGCAAATAGACTGGCAGGGTGCCTTAATAACACTATATAGCGAAATAGACACATTAACATTGAGGTGAAGTCAAGAATTTATAAAACCAGTGTCGTAAGACCAATAATGACATATGCCTCAGAAATAAGACCCGAGACAGCCACAACGCAAATGCTACTGAAAACGGCAGAGATGAGAGTACTGAGAAGAAATATAGAAAATACGCCGAGAAATCGAAAGAGAAGTGAAGACATTAGAAGAAAATGTAACATACAGTGTATAAATGAATGGAAAAAATAGAAAAAAAGAATGTAATAACCACATAAGCAGCATGGGGGAGATTCATGTAGTCAAAATAGTAAGAGATATGTCAAAAATCGGCAGAAGTATCGGACGACCCCGCAAAAGATGGAGTGACAACCTTCCATAGTGGTATTAATCCGCCAATGAACAACCAGAATTGCTTATAAAGAGGAAGAAGAAAAGAAGAAGACCTAGACCAAAAATACTTCCTAAGGGAGCTACAGACTATCAATGAAAAAACAAAAAAAAAGGAGTAGATGAAGGATAAATGGAAATAAAAGAACAATAGACAAAAAGAATAGCCAAAGATCTTGTGAAAACACAAATTCCAATAAAATCTAGAGTACCTACAATAAAATATTTCAATAAAAGGAACTGAATAATCAATAATTAATGTCGGGATAATACAATAAATTTTTTAAAAATAAAAAACAATATTCCTATTATTTTTTATACAATATTTTTTTTATAAAACATATTAATTAAATCCAACCCTTGATAAGATATTAATTTATAAATTAATACTAAACTATTACTAATAATAAGTTTACAAAATATGAACCAAAAATGGTAAGGGTAACTTTTTGGAATATCTGCACATGGAAAAGATCATATTGATAAAGATAAAACTTACGCAAACGACAACTTTGAAAAAATGTTTGCCGTTTCCCTGGGGTTTTGCTTTCTTCTTACTTTTTGATTATAGTCCATATTCAACAAAATGCTAAAACATCTTTCAAAATTGCCGATTAAACTTTTATGAAGAGTTTAGTAGATCATGTATTTCAATAAGATAATACTTTATCTGTTAAATATTTGTTTAAGACTACCGTACATAGGACGACCTTTAAGTTTATTAATGTTATTATATGTAAGTTGATTTGTATGTCACATAAATAAGTGTACTTAGTTCAGTCAAATGGTGCACAAAAAGTCTCCCGAAGTTGAAAGTTTCCATACCATCATTTAGCTATTTGTGTACACTTTCGGACATTTGTTAGCCTTTTCTAAACGTTCTCAACTTTCCTTACTTGTACGATTGTAATCCAGTGCATAGCTACGTTATTCTATAAGGGATTCAGGAAGGGATATTTATTTAAATAGAAAACATTAATGTAACTTTAATCAAGGCAGTGCAAGAACTCAACGAGATATCCAAAGCCTTTGTTGTAGACAAAGGACTCAAACAAGGATGCTGTCTGTCCCCGAATTTGTTTAAGATCTACTTTATCCTCTCCATGATTGTGGATATTGGCGATGATCTAGATTTCGTGGCAGAGAAATCGCCACGTTTTATAGTGTACTCTACGAAGGATATGACGGTAGGTACTCAAACATTTACATTTCTGAAAGTTTTTAAGGGACAGTTTTCTAGTCTATGATGGGTCGAATGTAGCTTTGTAAAGGTAAGCGTTCATTTAGACGGAGCGGACGCGACGAACGCGACGGACGAGTCGGATAAAATGATCTGTTTCATTAAATCATATGTAAATGCGTTTACTGCCCGTGAACCGCAGAAAACAAAAAAGTACTACACCCGAAGTATCAGCGGCATCTGTTTTAAAGGATTACTTACAAAATAAATCTGAAACTTTTCATAGTAGTCAACAGGTACAGGAAGACACTTTAACAAGCTTCTTCATAAATATGGCGCAGATTGTTAAAACTTTTCCTTTGAAAGACTAGGTGGAAATTAAGGGCCATCTATTTCAAATGGTGAATGCTGTAGAGACAAAAATTGCGACATTACAGGCCCTACCGAATACTTCTTCTATGGTCACGAACAATGAAACAGCATGCGATTTACAAATTATCAGATGTATCGCCCACAGCGCCAGGTATTGCTTACTCAAGATAAACCCAGAAGTCATGGTATCGGACCCCAAGAAGGAGATTGTGCGCTAATATATACTCAATTACATTCCAATAATGAACGTACTTTCATTGAGCTAAGTGCTAGTTCTGTTGAAGGTTATCCTCAAGAACAGTCACCACCTAGTGGATATTGGGTCTATTGAATAAAAATAAGTATTTGCAGCCTTAATAAATTGATCTCTTATCCCGTTCCATGCCTTCTCTTTACTTTTAACAATTGCCGGAACCATTGATTTGTTCAGAAGAACCGTATGATTTTTCAATATTTTTACAAATATAAGCCTTTGACAGCCACTCTCGACAGGTAATTCTTCCTCACTTGACGACGACATGACTATTTATAGCGCTAAAATTTAACTGACGTGGATGTACCTACTACACAGAAATCTCAACGATGCACGCGACGTTTACAAACTTGTTAAAACTTGTCTTGTAGCTATAAAAACATCACAAGACAATTTTAAAAGTAAATACTTACAAGCATAAGTTAATACTTACAAGTATATACTTAAATTTCAGAATATTTTTCCAGTATTACCTTATAAGAAAACACTTACTTTTATTCAAATAAAAATAAGTAATATCTTATCCTTATAAGTATTAGCTTGTGCTTAAAAGTTACTACTTTTAAGGTAACACTTATTTTTATTCAACAGACCCATTAACTCGCATACACAGTCTACTCCTTGAGATAGGTGGCATTTGATTTTTTATTTTTAGATTATAAACATAGTGTTTAATACAGTTTTTAATAAAAGAAAACATACCTTAAGCAAATTGCTAGTCTTTCTTCTGGTCCAATGGCATTTCTGAATGTGATATTTTCTCTAACTAGTATCGGTTTCAGCATTTCTAAAACAGTCGAAAATTTTTCATGGGACATGTGAAAATATTGAAAATTTTTTATGTCATCTCTTATCAGATCTGGAAATAATGAATGATATTCTCCAAACGTTAGTCTCGTTTTATAAATATCATGGACCCAGAATCTCTTCCTCTTCCTTTTCATTCTCTGTTCTTCTTCAATTAATAAGCAAGCAATAGCTAGAGTTTCACGTTCACTTTCACTCATATCTTATTAATATTATTATTAAGGTAAATAGACACGTATTAAATAAATGTACCTACTTACTTCAGTACAATAATGAAAGTGCAAAATGTTCATCGGGCCTGTGCCTCTCAAATCCGACCAAATGCACGCATGTCTTAAAATAAATGCGATTCGTCCATCGCGTAAGCTCCGTTTCAATGAACGCTTACCTTAAGTGTGGATGAATATTTTCACATGACTTTTGTCAATCCTTTCTAAAAGTGGATTCAGGAGTCGTACTCTATTTCTCAAGCAAACTAAAGTTGACTTTAGATCAGCATTCTATCTTGAATTACTGGTAAAGAGGACTCAGATAAATTGCTGTTGGGCTGATAGAAAGCCTTTATCCCTTTAATTTCCAGAAGTATTGGTTTTCTACGCTATGTATGACTTGCTCCGATGGTGTTGACTTTGTTGAGCTTCCTGATTCGTCCGTCGTGCCATATTTGATTGAAAGTCTTCTGGGCATTGAGAAAAACGCCTATAGCGACATTGTTGTTATTTATGGCTTGTGTAACTTTTTGATGATGGATTGATGGTGGATTTACATATACAATCCATATTGATAAGGAATATGCTTTAAGCCTCGAGAACACCAATGATTCTCTGCTTGTGGATACACTTGAGGATTTTTCCTAGCATGTTAATTAAAGAGATTGGTCTGTAGTTAGGTTGGTGATGCACTTTAGTTTTTCGGTGTCCTCCCTCGTCATGACGAACATGGGCAGATGTCTTCTGTCACTCTTTCTTGAAGTCATGTTCTTAATCGACACGACTTCTACGTTGTATTCGTCTTTTATAGCCTCGAACATCTCTGTTATGTTGTGAGGGAGGTAGCCCTCTCAGCACCATCCTTGGTCATTATTTTTTATATATATTACCTACCTAAGTTATAAATACCGACCAAAATACCCCCTTGAGTGATAAGTTTACCTTACCTGTGTAGCCACCTGTACCGATAAAAATTCATGCTGGATCAAATGACCCATTAAAAATATACCATAGGCTTATAGTCTATTCGTTTATGTTGTTCTTTCTGATATCTGAACTGATTTTTTTTAAGATTCTTTCATATGCGCCCTCTATTGTTTTAATTATGGCTCTATTTAATATATTCATGTTTTTTGCGTTTTTTATATTTCTTATATATATCGCACCCTCAGTGCAAGACTGCAGTAAGTCAGAATCAGTAAGTTTCGAGATAAAGACGATTTTGTTTATTTTCGTGCTAATATCGGTGAAATAAGACACAAGTTTGAAGAAAAATTAACATTTAATTATTATTTTGCATGCTTTTTAGCCTATATTACATTAACAAAAAATAAAAATTTAAATAAAACAATATTAATGCTAAAAAAATTTGGAATTTCAAAGTTACAACACTTTTGCACGGAGAAAATTGTTAATCACTACACATTTAATTGGAATTTTAAAGTTACAACACTTTTGCACGGAAAAAATTGTAAAAAGTGTAGACACACTTTCTTTTAGTTGTTGTCCTCTTCTTGATCATCTTGGGCCAAAATATTTTCATAAAAACTATGGTAAGCTTCTGGTATCATACTCGAATGACATAAGTATACCAAATCTTTCTTTTTGGCCATTTGAATTTTTGGCTGTTCTTTGTAGGCAGGTTTAAGTAGCACTTCTCGTATATTATGTGTAGTCCGCGATGATTTTTTTAGATTAAAAGAATTCCATAGTTCGTCATCATAGTTGTACTTAAAGAAAATTATGTGCGGACTATATTTTCTACATTGCAGAATTTTTATATCTGTCCACTTCACATTTTCTTTATTTTGATCAATTTTATAATTGTTTCCCAACAGAAAGGAAACATGTTTAAAATCAATGAAGTCCTTTGTTTCCATTTCTCGAACTATGTAGGGTGAACCACTTTTTTTGCTACATTTCACTACAGTTGCCCATTCAGTAGGAACATAAATTGGACCGCTCTTCAGCACTCTTTTCTTTTGTCGCTCTATTAATGAGTGCATGTTGTTACCAGCGTTTTGTGTGTGACCTGTTATTAAAAACTTGTTGGTAATCGATTCTATATGACTCACATTAGTAACAACATACAAATACATAGAGGCGATAAATTTATTTTTGTTCTGCCCGGCACAGTTGTCGCTAAAAAAAATTAAATTTTTGCTTATTGCATGATTTGTCATGTAATAATAGACACAACTTGCAATTTCATTACTTCCTCGTTTCGCTACAGACTCATTCCACATAAAGCAGTATCCCTGTTTGGATACGTTATCAAATAATGTGAAATTATACACATTTAAACGTCGCTTATAATAAAACATTGATACATCTCCGCATGGCGTCTGTAATACAGCTTGAAGATCGTAATCGCAAACGGAATATTGATTTAAATCATTAGCTAATTCTAGATCTTGTTTCTTTGATTCGCGTGCTTGATTTTTGTTTTTAATATGCAAGTCGTAGTTGTCCTGCAATGATTTTCTCTGCTCTTCATTAGAGTTTTTATATACTTCACACTCTGAACAGCTACCATCAATAAAAACTCTACTAGTTTGAGCCCTTAAATAGTGACTTTCGATGGTCGGGAACATCTTTATGTGCTGACGTATTTTTTCCAAGGCAACTTTATTAGATTTTTTATGAGCCACATGCTTCCCTCTTTGATCATCTTCGAGGATACCAGCATCATCAGTTTTCTTCCATGTGGTGTAAATGTATCGATCACTCACTCCCAAAGTATTGAGAAAAAACGTCTTGCATACTTGAGTGTCCTTGTCATTAATCCTAAATTTATATTGCAAGTTATGTTTGCGATTACTTCCAGGTGTTTTATTTGGATACTTGGTCTAACTTCATTGGTGTGTCGTGATATAAAGTCTCTTTGTAAATTTATGTTACCCAGGTCCCAAAATTTTCGATGAATATGCGTTCTTATATCCACAGAATTTTCAAAACATTTTAAACGACAAGTTTGAGAACAAGCTTCTTTCATCTGTCGAGCGTGCATGATTGTACCTTTATTTGACTTGTAGGACTTACCAGAGTTGCGAAGTTTCTTGACCTTATTTCGTCTCCATTCTTCAGGATTTGCACTTCGTTTTCTCGCACAAGATACACTGTAACTGTCACTTTCACGGTCACTATCTTCAGTAGCTTCGATTGGTGTTTCCAATAATGCAGCGTCATAGGTTGGAATTTGTTCTGGGAGATATGCGAGATCTTGCATAGGATCATCATTGGAAAAGTCGTTTTCTGCATCAACCTGTTCCCCGTCTACAACGTTGTCAGCACCATTGTATCTCTGTTGAATCCCTATTTCACTGGTCAAAATGTCCTCTTTTATATCTTCAGTAGCTTCGTTTTTTGTTTCCATTAATGTAGCGTCATAAGTTGGAATTGGTTCTGGGAGATCTCTCTCTAAGTCCTCTCTCGGCATTTCAACGTTCGTTAAAATTTGAACTTGATCACCGATAGCAGTTAATGAAGTACCATTGATAGCATCTGAAAATAATAATGATTTTAAAGTTAAAACAAACAATAATTGAGTAAGAAGCAGAAGAATAAAATATAATGACCACGCATTGAAAAAACAGGTAGACATAGCTACACCGAAAGAAGAAGAAAAAGAAGAAGTTGAAACAATCTCTGTAAATAAGTAGTAATATTGTTATCGTGCGGTTTCGAATATAAAATTATTTTGATAAATAAACTTTAGTATTATTGTTTCTCTAATACATTGTGTCTATGTACTTTTAATCATTTCGCTTGAATCAGAAGTATTTTTTTGAACGCCCCTATTTCGTTCAGTTTACACTAGTCGTAGAAATTCTCACCATTGAATTTGAAAACAAGAGTAGATAAATAGATTATAATACAACAATTAATTTAAATTCAACTTACTCTGCATGTCGTTGCTATCCTCACTTGTCTGCGCACACAGGGATAAAATCCTCAATGTTCTGGAACTATTAAATTTTGACATTTTCGAAATCGTTAATTCACTTAATCTATCACTTGCAAGGTCTAATAACAGATTATATTAAAAACTACACTACTAAAATGTACCTACTCGTACTTCTTCCCTGAGAACTCGTTTCTAATGAGTTAATAGGGTAGGTAAAGAGAAAGTAATCTCCAACAACGATAGGAATAGTACTAAACATTACATTTAATGTATTCACAGAAATCACCTGGTAGATAAAGGGAAAGTAATTCCCGGGGTTTAGTATATACGTTTAATAAATTCCAATAAATCATCGGGTAAGTAAAGAAAAAATAATCCCCAACAGCAATCGTGGTTTAGTATGGTAATAAACTTCACATTTAATAGAGTCCAAGAAATCAGATAGCTACCTAGAATAAATAGGTATTATACCTAATAAAACGGCTTATTGTTAGCGGCAATTTAATATTTTTATTTCTGCACATGTTTCTGAAACAAGGTAGAAACATTATTTGTAAAACTTTTGAATATTTTTATTTAAATTCAAAACAAAAGGACTATAATAAAAATATGCAAATCAGGCTACCTTGAGTAAAGTGATTAACAAAAGGATTGGAATTCACTACCTTAGTAAAAGTTGGGAATTACGTGGGGACAATAATATGATGACAATCGCCCCGAAAGGTTACGTGAAGATTCAATATAGTTTGGGATTTAGTTTTTATAGAACAAGTTTTCTGCGAATAGATATTTTTAACCTGTCAGTATTGTTAATACACAAGTTTTAAGATAACTGTTTTTTCTTTCATAAAAAAAATACTTTTTGGCTGTAAATAATTAGTCTTAATTTATGTGTTTTTAATCCAATCTAATAAATAAATGGTCAAACGACATCGCAAACATTTTATGGAAAATATAATGACACACAAAGGACATAAAACTTACATGAATAGATTGCTCTCGTTAATCTTTTTTTATTGTCTCGACCGTTAATGGATTACGTAGACACACTGTATATTAATATTAAACACCACAGATATACATATTAAAATAACAAATATGACAAATATCTCACTTTTTTCGTGCTTTTCATTGCTTGTTATCGAAACTATTGCAATGTTCCGTGCAAAACTGTTGTAACTCTGTTACATTAGAGTTACAACAGTTTTGCACGGAACTTATGTACAAAAATGCAAAATAGTTAAACTGTTGTTGTTGTAATATTTAGCCGGTTAAGCATTTGAAAGTTACTAAAGTTTTACAGGGGATAGATATGCATGTTTACAATCGAATTCCATGATAACTTCATTTTCATAAAATTTTGAGTTACTGCAGTCTTGCACTGAGGGTGCGATATATATATATATATATCCTATATATTTTGAGAATATGGCACACAAACGAGGCCATATTCTTAAAATAGATTATAAAGCCACCATGATGGTAAAGAAAAAACAAACGAAATTCTGGTCACCAATAATCATATCGCTGTGTCCCAAAATTCACACATGATTTGTATTTGGTGTTATCTAAATAAGACGTTCTTGCACTGACCCGGCCAGTTAGCAATCTTATACTTTTGGCCAGGAAACGCGTAAGCGCCCAATACTCCACAAGGGGGGTTGGAACTAGAGAGAAAGAAAGAGAAAGAGAGAGAGAGAGAGAGAGAGAGAGAGAGAGAGAGAAATTGTAGTGTGTTAAATTTTTTTAACTATGAAATATTTATGTATAAAATTCTCCAGTATGCCCCTGTCGAGATGGAATATATGCGTTTATCTGTTTGTAACGGAAGTTTAAAATGTTCGATATATTGCGTTTAATTTTCTACGATCTACGAATAAATCAAGTCGAAAATTTTTGCAAAGTCTTGTGTTCTTTTTTCTAAGACGCAATAACTCTGGAAGTAAATACAAGGTTATTTTCACGATTCGTAAGTCGTAACGAATTGGAGTTGGTTCCTTGGAGTGTACGGGGTGTAGAAGCGCGGGGGAAGTGATTTGCTTTTGGTTTTGAGATCGAATAAGGTCAAGTTTTAGGTTTGAAGAGTTGCTCGAACAGGACAATAGTGGAAAAATATGGGAATTTTCACTCTATGTAATATGTCGAATTTGGAGTGACCACTATTTCTAATATCTGAAGTTTTGTATCAATGTTTGAAAAGTGAATGGGATGGTTCCCATTTTTTAAGAAATCCCTTTTTCCAAGGTTTGCATAAATGCCTCTTAGCTTACTTAGTTGGTCCTGAAGCAGTTTTGTATTTTATCGCGTCCAGAGAGTTCAACCTCAAGTTTTATTTGTCCCAAGATGCCGTCCCAGAGTATCTCTCACAATTGGAGATGAATTTGTTCGTGTGGCAGGGAGTTTAAATTGCAGTTCCCAACCCTCAGAAATTTTAGTGCTTATTTTATGTGATATCAGGTAACTTTTTGTGCTTTCCTTTTAAAGTAACGACAGACATATTTTAAAAATAATAATAATTGCTTTCATAATTAAATAATAGATAATTAAAAATAAAATGTTTTAATAATTTATTGGTATTGTAAATCTTAGGGTGTGGCTATGCTGTCAATCTAATTGTTCTTTGTCATCAAAATTAAATGTTGACATATGACAGCCAGCCTTTAATTTGTTGTGACATTTTTTTTATTTTTTGTTTGTTTGTAGAAAAGGTTAACCTTTATGGGATTTTCATTTTAAAAAGATATCTTTAATTTTGATAATCTATTTCTGAAAGTTATAAATAACCTAATAACAGTTTTGTAAGTTTTGTAGCAATTCCTACTTGTGAGTTTGTAAAAATATAGGATATATGTAAGTTTTGTTGTGTTTGATGTGTTTTATATTTTAGGGATAATTTTCCTAAATCCAGCAAGTTTAGGATTCTTCGAAGCGGCGTCCTCCCTTTCAAATAGCTAGAAGTCTTTTTCTTGTTGTCCTTATTTGCCCAGTGTCCAGGAAATTTATGTAAGTATCCCTTTGTTTCATTTTTTTGGAAGTTGCCACAATCCGACCACTTGTCATTTAACTTATCCACGACCCCAGCTCTCCAATTAAACCCTGAGTGCCGTTTGCGCAAGTATCGATTTCTTTTGCTTGCCCAATCTACACCCCCATAATTTCTGTCTCAATTTTCTACCCCTCATAATCTTACCCTATGGTAGGCAAAATATTTTCGTTACAAAATTAAACGTTCTATCCACCTGGAATATTTCTTTAGACACTGCAAACTCATTCTATTATCACATGAAGGAAGTTTGTTGATCATAATATTTTGTAATTTGTTTAAATATTTTACAATGAATTCATTATTTAGAAAGACGTTCAACGATAGTGGGCTAAGTCATGTCCACTAATCTTTACAATGTTGTCACTTATTCAATTTACGAGTACCAGCATACGATGATAATGTGGTAAGTAAAAATTAATGTTACGCTATAAATTAACCAGTAAATAAGGAGACATAAGAACAAAATACTGCGATAAACTATAAAATAATATATTGACTAATCCAAATTTAACCTTCGATGAATTAGAAAAAAGGTATAAAACTATCAAAGAATAGGAAAGCAACCGATTCAGATAAAATTTCCAGCGAAATAATCAAACTACTCGACGATAAAGGAAACAATTTTTTTCTAAACCTCTTTAATAAGATATACGAAACAGGGCATATACCAGCAGACTGGCTATTGTCAACATTTGTAATAATACCAAAAAAAAAAAATGCTAAACAATGTAGCGATCATTGCACTATCAGCCTCATGAGCCATGTACTGAAATTTTTCTTAAGAATTTACAACAAAATAGAAGTACAACTAAGTAAAAGACAGTTTGGTTTCAGAAACAATCTTGGAACCAGGGAAGCAATATTTAGTTTGCAGGTCATGGTTTAAAGATCTAGATATATAGAACAACCCGTATGTATGTATTTAAGCCACTTGGAAATGTTGGCCGAGTCACCCACGACAAACTGATAGGTGTCTCGAAATAGGGGGAATTGATGACCACGATTTCCGTATTATCAAAAATTTGTACTGGCATTATTGTGCAAACATACGAATTGGTCAGAACACGGCGGAAGCAGTGGAAATACGACGTAGAGTGAGGTAAGTGTGTATCTTATCGCCTCAACTTTTTAATATCTACTCCGAATTTATTTTTAAAAAAGTCTTAAATGAAGATGCAGACATTAAAATTAACGGAATTAATATCGATCTCAGATACATAGACGAGACGGTACTGAGTGCTTCCAATGAAAAATAGTTGGAACGACTTATAAACGAGGTGATCAAAACATGTGTGGAATATGGGCTAAAACTTAATACTTCTAAGACAAAACTTATGGTTTCAGCAAAACATAGTTACAAATAATGAAATCAGAGCGTATGGGATAAAGTTGGAGAGAGTCCAATATATCACCTACTTAGGCGCCAATGTTAACGATAACTGAGATATGAGCAAATAAATAAGAATACGCATTGAAAAAGCCAGAGCTGCCTTCCATAAACTGAAGAAAATTATCATTAATAGAAATATTACATTAAACCTTAAAATCAGATTAATACGCTGCAATATATTCTCCACAGTGCTGTATGGCATGAAGAACTGAACTCTTTGAGAAATACTAACGAAAATATTGGAGGCTTTTGGCATATGGATCTACCGACGAATATTGGGGATAAGTTGGGTTGATCGAATAAAAAATGAAATAGTTTTACACCGAATAAAAAAGAAAGCAGAAATAACAAAAACAATAAAAATTCTAAAGTTACAATATTTCGGTCATGTAATGAGACATCCAGAGAATATCTACAACTCATAATACAGGACAAGATCGCCGGAAAAGTAGACCCAGACCTAAGAAGAACATTTTGGCTCCGAAATCTCCAAGAGACATTCGTCAATCAGTTTCGAGTTGCTGTAAACAAAGTTATTATTGCCAATATGATTGCCAACCTTCGGTAATCGGATCGGATACTGACAGAAAAGGATAAAATAAAAAGACAGAAATAAAAAAGCCGAATTAAAACCCTAAAAGCACTTTCGAAAAATTTTATAATTGACCGAAATTCTCAACTGGAAAACAATTCAGAAGGATACAGAAAAAGGATACTCCATGTGGTACTTATAGGCAAAATTTCTTAGAAGAAACACCAACCAGTTTGCCAAATACAATGTCTTCATTTCAACAATTTTAAATATGTAAAATAGTAATATGTAAAATAAAAATCATCCTGAAATACTTCTATTTCAGGATTCGAAGCATCGAATTAACTGAGTTAGGAGAAATTACGATCTTCAATAATGGGGTAACGACAAGAAAGAGATGGAGATTGTTTTGTCGCATAATAATGCACGTTCATATACACCTAAAAAAACTCAATATATTTTCGGACCATTTATTACAATTTGTTCACCTTGTTTAACATTTTTATCTAGATCTTGGTTTTTAATCATTTACGTAGTTAAGAAAATTATGAGGAGGTGGCGGTTCCATGACGCCATGGTTTCGTTATTGATTACATGTGACGAAATTGAAAAAAACTAAAACCATGGCAAATATATATTAGAAGTTATACACTGAGGGGAATTACATCTGCTTAATTCAAGTGTGATCTAAAGTATATATATATAGGTAGCAAATTACTATGAAACATGTGTTATTAATAATTTCCAAAAAGTAGACTGTGATCCAAGAAGTGGTACCTCCAATTTTTGTCTAAAATGTAATTTGACTGTACTAAGTATACCATATAAAAACAAGCTTAGTTTTGTACAAATAATTGTAGTTTTAGAGTAATTATGTAACTTACAATTTCAAGGCTAAAAAAAAGACGAAAAGTTGTTTCCAAAATTATCCAGACAGTAGTTTTGAAGATAAATAAAATATTGCAAAATTATTATTATTATTATATAATAACACAAACAAACAAGCAGCTTACTGTTTGTTTGTACCAATTAAACTTTTTAAGAAATTATATTATTTTAGGCGATTATACATACAAAGTGCTATCATCTCCTCAATGGAGGTTAGCCACTACAATTGCAAACTCTTCTATGTCTTTATTTGTTCTTATTAGTTGTTTAAAATTTAGCCCTGTCCATTTTCGGAATTTTTTTAGACAAGATAGTCTTCTCTTTTCTAGCCCCCTCTTTGCTTTCACGAATAGTTGAGCATATTGGTATTTATTATTTCTTAGTATGTGGTCTAGATATGATGTTTTTCTAACTTTTCACGTTTTACCGTTGATGTTTTAAGGGCCCACGTTTTAATTGAATAGAGAAGAGTCAACCAGACGTAGCATTTTAATAAACGTAGTCGAATTTCGAGTTTTATTCGAGAATCACATAGAAGTCCCAGTGTATAATCTGCGAGAATATAATTTAAACCACGTATTTTTCGCTACCATGTTGTGTTGTTGGCAGAATTCGGTAATTCTGTCTCCCCTGTCGTTCCTTACTCTAAGTCCAAAGTCTTCAATCAATCCATAATCTTTCCTCTACCTAACTTTAGCGTTTAAGTTACCTAAGGTAAATGTTAGGTCTCGTTTTTTGGTCATGTTTGCAAGTTTTTCTACCTCATCGTAGCACGCTTTCAGCTTCTTCATAGGTTTATCATAAGTTTGAATAATGTTGATATTTACTGACGTTTCGGATAGTTAAATAAGTAGGCATCGATCAGAAAATGGCACAAAGTTTATGGCAGCATTGTTATATTTGCCTACTCCTATTATTACCAAAGTAACAGAAAGTTTTATTCATGGTTTAACTTTGCCTGAACCTGGCCATCTGATTTCACTCAACCCCAATATCTGTATTACTATACGTTTTATCTCGTTGCATGCGTTTGAGAGTTTTCTTGTTTCGAACAGACTTCTAACGTTCCATGTTGCAATCTTAAAGTTCGTATTTAAAATATTTAAACTGTTCCTTTCGGGGATTTTTCGCACCCCTTGATCATCTAAGATCTGTCGGAGACAGATCAAACCATTTCTGTTTTTGTTTTCATTGTAGTTTATCTCGAGAAATATTTACCAGAGTGGTTTCCCTTTGCTTCTCTGATTTGTATTTTAGTCGATCCTCTGGACACAGCGCTATTTGCAGTTGCTTACTTTGGGTCAGACACTGCTTGCTAGTTTTGGTCCACTTTTCATTTCATTTCTCCGGTACCACCCATATCTGGGAGGCGTTTCCCTATCCACCACCTAGAGAGTTGGCGTGTGATAAAGTAATTACCTTCACTTCTGTGTAATGGATAGTGTTTTTAAGAAATTAATTTGTAAAACTGAAGAGTACAGTAAATTTAAGGATATATTTTACAATGTTTTGCTTTTTTCTCAAAAATAATTTAAAATCTTCTTAAATTCTTTAACCTTTTGTACTTGTTGTAGATCTGAAAAACTGTTAATTCTGTCGTTAGACTATTTCTTGAGAGGTAGAGTGCTAACTATATCTGCGTCTCTTTGGTAGCATCTCCGTTGGCCGCTTGCCAGCTGGTTTTCCTTCCAGAGCAATTCTTGGTAGCTTGTGCTCCTTCATTATTTTTACATGATTTCTATATATTTTCAGTTTAATATTTTTATATTATTATTCTGCTCCTTCTTATTTTCCCTGATATTGCTTTTAGTATCTTCATTTTGTTTGTTCCTAGCATACTTTTGGTTGTATTGGTGTCTTCCCCTGATTCTATTCTATAGGTCATTATGGGTCTGATACAGGGTACATAAATTTTGTTGTCCGTTTGCACGTATGGGTTATTCCCGAAAACATCTGTTTAATATATAGATATAACTGTGGTCTTATTTGTCTGCCCTCTTAGTCTTAGGTTTTAGCTCTTAGGTCATGGTAACTAAATAAATCTACGTCGAGGTATTTAAATTGATTCAGCTGTTCTATGAGTTTGTTCTTCACTCCGACTTTACATCGTCGTAGATATGTTCATGTTAAGTCGACGGCATGTTTGGTAGAATCTGTGAAGTTGTGTTTGTAGGACGTCCTCATTCTCTGCAATCAGGTCTGCGTCGTATCGTCGGCATAACACACTATACCAATTCTGCTATGCCTGAGTCTGTATCCTAGTCGTAGCAATTTCACATCTTCTATTATTTCGTCCATTATTATGTTAAACAGGAAAGGGCTGAGATCTCCCTGTCTGATTCCCCCTAAAGTTGGTATGTTAGCCGCATTGGTGTCTTTTGTTTTAATTTTCGTCGTATTGTTGTTGTTCATTTGTTTTATAATTTCACTGGCTTCATTAGTATACGGCATGATTTTAAGTATTTTAATGAAAATAATATTTTTTTTCTCGAATATTTGCAGACCATAAAGTGTAACAATATAATAAAACGCACATATTATTTATGCATACATATATTTAATAGCTCAGTTACAAATCCTATAAATCTTGTTTAAACAAAAACTTTAAATTTAATAGGTATATAGTAATTCGATAACACACTGTATATCAGATGAATGAAGATACGGTTTACCTGACAATACAGCAGTAAAAATCTTTGATGATAATGGTATTACATTGATAACTTACTTTGTTTGTTGAAATAAATTATTCCAACGGAATGACACGATTCAAGTAATTCGTTCTGAATTGAAGCTATCAATAAGAAATTTACTTATAGAAAAAGAAAAATAAGCGAGACTTTACAATATAAACAAGTAATCAGAAGGTGAAATCGATGTTAAAAGACTCATTAACTCATTAGTTTAGTAGGTTAAGTCCTTTTCCTACCGTCAATTTTTAATTTTTTAGGTTTTTGCCTTTATTCATATAGGTAGTAATACCTTAGAAATGTTGTATATGGCCTTTAAATGAAATAAATATATGTGAGATATCATCGAAATTTTTATTGACGCGCAGGCCCAAATCACGACACAAAATAACTGCAAAAAGTTGAATTGTCTGTGAAAATCTGAGTTCTTGTGAGTAAAATCGGTTGTCTCAGATGGGGCAGCCACACTCTCACGTTGCTCCAACAGAGCACCCATTTTGACATAACAATTTAATCATTTTATCAATTACCCACAAGTTGTTGTACAGTATATCTATTACATAATGATGATTTTGAAAACTAGACTGAATAAATTACGGCCAATTTACTAGATGTATATTTAACAGTATGACCGCTACCAACTCTTAAAGTTCGAAAGTCCCTACTATATCTTTTTTCTCCATTCTACTTCTTGTATCGCCGCAATGTCAATTTTATATTTTTTAGCACTCTTTTTACTTAATATTTCATGTTGCTATTTTTACTATATTTTTTTGTGGTACGTCCTATGTATTTTTCTTTCTTGTTGTCTCATCATTAGACCTTATTGTAGTTTTTGTTGTTTGTTCGCGGTTATCAGTACCATAAATAACTCTGTCTTTGTTCTCTGACAAATGCGTTCGCCCTTTAGTTCTTTATATTTAATTTTGTTGCTGGTTTTTTCAATACGTATTCTTCGTTCTTGAATCTTCCTTCATTTTCATAAATTTTTGGTTTCACTTGCATACTTTTCCATCTACTATTAATTTTTTGTACGCTATCTTCACTCGTTTGTTTTCGGATCTAAGATTTTTTGCTTTTTTCTATTCTTGTATAGACTGTATAATTGTGGTTTGACAGCCGTATACAGTAAGAGTTACTGAGTTGTTCTATTTTTCACAAAATGCATGGCTGATTGTCGGAAAGAATATTATGAACTAGTATCTGATTACAATAGTTTTAAGGTTTTCACAACAAAAACCGACATGATTCAAAATCAAATCAAAGTTAAGTATAGCGAATATTGTTGGCAACTCTGTGGAGACCTCAAAACAATATCCATGCTTTTGGTCAGCGGTCTGGATTCACAAAGTATCCATATTTTTTTGTGCAAGTGGGACAGCCGAGCGCGAAATTTATATTACGTTAAGAAAGAATAGCTACTCAGATGATGGATTGTACCGAGACAAAAAAATGTGCAGCGTGATGCATTACTTAACCCAAAATTAGTTATTTGTCTCCCCTTCATAGAATGTTGGAATTGATAAAGCAGTTTGTCAAAGCTTTAAATAAACAAGGTGACTTGTGCGACAAATTTACTGCACTTTCTGAAGAGATATACATAAAAAAGATATTTTTTTAAGGCCCTCAACCTCAAACCTTAAAAACTACAAAACGCAGTTAATGGAAGAGGAACTCGCTCAAAAAATCCACAAAAAGAAAACTACAAAACGAAGTTTTTATGGAGAAAGATACTGATTTTATTAAAAAAAAACAACGATTGTCTAAAGTATACTATACTGCACTGTTTTTTATTTGAACAACTCATTTTCCCTGAAAACTTGACATATTGGAAAAAAAAACTAAGTACAGATTCGTGATCAGCACACCCCATTTACTATGGGACACCTATTAAACTTGAAGCACCTTTTCATGAAAAAAAAGTATGTTTACGTGTAGAGATTAATTCAAAAACTGGAAGTTGACAGCCGTTATAAAAATAGAAATATGTTGAAAACATTATTGCCGAAAATTCTATCTGTTTATATATTTTTTTAAAACTCAGGTTTTATAAAAAATAGTATCAGACTTTCTACATAGGTTATCAAAGCAATTTATTTTATTTGCTATCCATTTCCATAAACATTTTATTAATGTTTACAATATTTACTAAAAAGTGCAAATCTCAGGAACAAATCGACAAAACGGTACAAAAGTTTTTTGAATTTGTTCTGTTAACAATGACATGCACAGTTAAAAAATGTCAACTGCGTCAAAAAGTCTAACCTAAAACTTATCAGGTGCACGTGCATATATTTTATTTTAATTGAGAATATTGTAAGTAATAAAAGAAAATTTCAAGTAAACGGAAACACAAAACTATAGCTTTGAAAGATAAAATGGACATTTTAAAGAAGTTATACAGTGGAGAAAACATGTGCAAATTGGCAAGAGAATATGGAGTAGAGAGTGCTACTACAAACGATCATGAGAAAAAAAAAAGATAACGAATCAGGTCGATGGACCAGGAGGACGATGGAAAACGCCCTTTTCCATCAAAATTCTAAAAGTAAAAGAAATCGAATTTTATAATAGGATAAATTTAAAAAGAAATTGCAGCGAAATACAACGAATCTGCAGTACAGCCATTTATCAAGCATTTAAAAGACAGAGTAAAAGAACTGGGTCTATTTCCTGACCAAATCTATAATGCAGATAAGTGTGATCTGCAGAGAACACACAAATTGGATTTTTAATCATTGGTAAAGCTAAAAATCCCAGAGCATTTAAAGATATTTGTCTGTCAAACTGTTGCAAGAATCAATTTAAAAGTTGGGTCCTAAGAGAGGTACTTAGATGATGATTCCAGTAAGACTTTGTGCAAAAAATAAAAAAGTTTATGAAAAAATCGAACTTGCCAATATAAACTTTATTCGTACTTGACAATGGTCCAGGCCCCCAAATAAACAAGAACTTATATGAAGTGATGGGAAGTTTTAAACCATCTTCCTACCACCAAACTGCATACCTTTATTCCAGACAATGGATCAAAATGCAAAAAGTAAAGTCACTGTACAAAATAAATTGTGCATTTATATTATTTCTCAGGATGGTGATGTAATGGAGTGAGTTTCACCTGACTTAATCCAATCATCATGGAGAAAGCTATGGTCTATAAGGAATTCTGTATCACAGTAAACAGAAAATTGTGATCCTGAAGATAATCTACCTATTGCCAATTGGTTACAAAATTAATCAGAAAGAGGATTCAAGACAAGTAAAGATTTAAATTCTTGGTTTGAAGGGATTGAAGAATTAGCAAATTATGACAGATCAAGAAGTATGTGAAGCAGTACAAGAACAAGAAGAAAGCCTAGTAGAAATATTGGTGCCACCAACTACTACTATAACTATTATTTTAAACTATGTTAACTATGTAATTTAGATAGTAGAGATCTACAAATTATATCGAATCTATATCAAAATCAGAAAGCAAGAATAAGGGTCGAAGGAGAACTGACAGAGGAAGTAAGTATACTTAGAGGAGTTCGACAAGGGTGCATACTTTCACCACTCTTATTTAACGTCTATAGTGAAGTGATATTTCAAGAAGCTCTATTGGATATTGTGGAAGGTATTTCGGTCAACGGAAATAGCATTAATAATATTAGATATGCGGACGATACGGTCATATTTGCAACTGACATGGAAGATCTACAGTACATAATACAACATGTATACAATACATGTGAAAGGTACGGACTGCAAATGAATCTCAAGAAAACGAAATCAATGATATTCTCAAAAAAACCACAAAATGTAGATAACCTGATCATCAATAATACAACGATCGAAAGAGTAACAACATATAAATATTTAGGAACGTGGCTAACCAGAGATGGAGATCAAACAAAAGAAATCAGATCTAGAATAGAAATGGCAAGAAACGCGTTCATAAAATTGAAGAACTTACTTTGCAACCGTAACCTTAATCTAGAGATCCGCACAAGAATGCTACGTTGTTACGTTTTTTCTACTTTACTATACGGCATGGAAGCGTGGACAATAAAACAGTCTGAAATCAAAAAATTAAACTCCTTTGAGATGTGGTGCTACAGGAGAATCCACAGAATATCGTGGACTGAAAAGTAACTAATATAGAGGTGTTACAAAGAATGAAGAAAGAATGTGAAGTCATAAAAACTGTTAAAATTAGAAAGATTCAATATCTGGGTCATATAATGAGGGGCGAGAAGTACTTATTACTTAGATTAATTATGCAAGGGAAAATACAAGGGAAGAGAAACCCAGGACGACGCAAAATATCCTGGCTAAGAAATTTGAGAAGAGTAGTTCGGTTGCAGCTCATTAGAATTATTCAGAAGCGCGGCCAATAAAATTAAGATAGCGATGATGATTTCCAACCTCCGATAGGAGAAGGAACCTTAAGAAGAAGAAGAACTATGTAATTAGTTAATTGCGAGATAAGTTACAATTATAAAAAAAACGTGTAGAACGTGAACAAAATACATAGCGTTTTCTCCTCATTAAATGCTTTATTTTATCTATTATGTATTTTTCTATACAATCCAGTAATCCCTACATTCTAATATACCGACAACCTCTGATTTTTAATAGTGCCGGATTAGTGAAATTCTACTGTACTTCTATTAGCAGTCTTTAAGTTCTAACTAGTAAATAATCTACGGACATAAGACGACAACACCAATCCTTAATTTCTTGGTTTTTTTACCCCTTCTAGAAATTATTTATACCTCTTTTAGAAATTATAAGGCTTACCAATTTCGATATGGATAAGGTAATATTTCAGTCGTCTAAATTCAAAACCCAACATGTCCATTAAAACGAATTTTAAGTAAACCTGAAACCACTTATAGAAAATTTATTTCTGTTTGAAATAATTTGCATCAAAGTATATTATTTTTGTATGGCTATTTCTAGACCTAATGAACGGTGTCCATATATATCTGTTGCATCGGAGTTTTTTTAAATGAAATTTAACTTTGGAGATGTCGAATTTTGCATGTTATCGGCTTGGACAAGTTTTGACCACAAACTCTTAAAATGGCAGGAATAAAAAAACTTGAAATTTCTGATACTCTGAAGTACGACTACCGTCTGCTTCCTTCTCCCTCAAACCCCTGTGAAGTGCTTCCACTTCCCTCAAAATGGATAATGTTTCATCGTTTTCCCAAGAGCCTCTGTAGTAATTTTTAATCAGTTTACTTATACTGTTCGCTTTATCTATTTTAAAGATAAACCGGAGGTTTAGGGTGGTATAATTTGAAAAGATCGCTCTGGCCTAGTAGTTATTCAGCGAGAGGCGATGACGACAGAGCGGTACAATAACGAAATTCTTGAACCAAATGTCCCATTTGCTGAAAAAAAGGGTGCAGAATTTATCCTTCAGCAAGATAATGCGAAACCGTACGGTTTATGGAGGTACAGGTTACAGGTTATGGAGTGGCCAGCCAGGAGTCCAAATATAAATCCCATTAAACACATTTGGGGTATACTCGGGAAGCGCTTAAAGGATCGTCAACCACTAAGGAACTTACAATATGTCGACGAAGTTCTCGTGGAAAAATGAACAACAACTAGATCAAGAACCTATTCGAAATGTGATTGAAAGCGTGCCTGGACGTTGTGCAAAAGTTCGACGAGTTGGAGGAGCCCATACACGCTACTAGATTTGTAAAATAATTTTTAGCAACGTTGTTATTAAAAAAATAAACTGAATTTTTCAATTTAACACTTTTTATTTTTTTTCCACAAGAAAATTGACAGTTCGGTAATATTTGCTATATTTATTGCTAAAAGCCTGAATCTAATTAAATAAAAATAATATAATCATAAAAAGAATTAGTTCAAAACTACGAACATCTTATAAGTGGTTCCTTTTTAGTTTTGATCAGTGTATACATTTTTTGCCTATTAATTTTGGCCAATTGTAACAATTATGGTTTTAACTGATGTTCATCAAAATAACATTTCTTCAATCAATCTATAATGTCCGATTTTAACCATTCAGCGGAAGGTTGTTTATTCATGATTTTACTATTGTTAGAGACTGCAAACATCGGCAACGCAGCTTACCAGCCAGATGGTCCGTGCCGAGGTGGCGTCTTAAATTCAAAAATTCAACAGAGAGAGACCTTCACCGACCGCCGTGGTGTGAATACACATTTTATTCATATTATAAATTTAGTAAATAAACCCCTTATGCGTAAGCGAATGCGTTTTAATTCGACCAAATAAAAATAATATACAGTCCACTCAGTTCATATACATAAATTGATCCATCGACCGGATATCAGTAATCAGCATAAACGTTAAAATCAAAGTGATTTGATACTCGAAAACGGACAGTTTCATCCAATAATTCTTAAGTGCACGTGTAACCAAGAGCAGATCATCCAAAACCAAGCTGTTGTAACGTTGTACCTGACTCTGACGCCAGAGGGTGGCCAGAGAGCTAGCGGCGTTGCCTAAAATTCAAAGAGTGAGTACAAAAATCCTTTTACCGAATTTATTCCTCCAAAAAATAAAATAATTTCTGTTTGTGTGAATACTGCTTGATTTATTCTTCGAAAGAATTTATACGAATTTATTTTTTTCGTTTCTTAATTTTTAGTAGTAAGTTAACAACAATTTTATTTATAACTAAAATAAATATGAATACCGAAGAGCAAATAAAAATTGTAAAACGAAAACGGGGTGCAGTAAAAGCCAAATTAACCCATTTTAAAAACTTTTTAAATGATTTGGAAACGGAGACAAGGTCTGAAATTCATATTTTAGAGGACGCGATTTACAATTTAAATTTACGTATCGAAGAAGCGAATAAAATAATACAAAATTACGAGGAATCGCAGTTAGAGTTAGAGGATTTAGTTGATGATGATGAATTAGAAACTTGTTATATCGAACGTGAGGAATTTACGAAATCTTTTTATTGCGAATTGGCCCGAAGTAAGCGATTACAATCTAAACTTTCTCGGCATAGTACAGATTTATCAAATAACAGTTCATACTCGGAAAATGCATCGGGTAGTCAAGTAAACGATTTTAATGGGTTTCGTCTTCCGCCAGTTGAGGTACCGAAATTTAGTGGTAGTCATGAAGATTGGTTGGAATTTCACGAGACTTTTAGCTCGTTAATACATACAAACAGTGCACTACGGAATTTTCAAAAGTTTCATTATCTTAAATCTTCACTTTCAGCTTGCGCGTCCGAAGTAATAGCATCAATTGAGTTTAGCGAGGCAAATTACATTGTAGCTTGGAATTTGCTTTGTGAACGCTATAATAACGAAAGACTTCTTGTTCATAATCATGTAAAAGCATTATTTAATTTAGATGTTAAAACATGTGAGTCGTCAAAAATATTACGGTTTTTGATAGATTCTATTTCAAAACACTTAAAAGCATTAAAACAATTAAACCAACCCACCGAACATTGGGATACTTTAATAATTTACATAGTAACTTCTAAGTTGGATAATAAAACAGAGCGAGAGTGGGAAGAATTTAGATCGAAAATGCAATATCCAACAGTGCAAGATTTAAAAACATTTTTAAAATCAAAGGCTGATTTGCTGGAAACAATAGAATCTAAACGCGATACATCTTCAGGAAATACCTCTTCTTTTCATAAAAAACAATCCAGAATATCTCAATCGTTTGTCAATACGGAAAACGTTTCTTTAAGAAACAATAATACAGCTGATCGTTCGGGAAATAACATGACTTGTGCTTTCTGCAAACAAAATCATTATATTCGAAACTGTGCAGAATTTCTTAAACTTTCCCCAGCAGAAAGAAATACGCATGCGAAAAGACTTAGATTATGTATAAATTGTTTACGACCTGGTCACATAAATACGGTTTGCAGATTAAGCAACTGCAGAAAATGTAACGGTAGACACAATACATTATTACATATACAAAATAACGAATACAATAGACGCGAAAATAATACTACAGAGAACTCAAATGTATCTCTAACTTGTTCAAATATTTCTCAGGAAAACGTTTTACTTGCCACAGCTTTGGTACAAGTAATTGATAAATTTAATAAACCTCATACCGTACGCGCGTTGCTAGATTCAGGTTCCCAATCTAGTTTTATTTCATCAAATTTATGCGATATACTTAATCTCGAAACAGAAAATATCAATATGGCCGTGGTAGGTCTTAATAGTAGCAAATCCCATATTAAGAAAAAATGCGAAATTTCTGTGGAGTCGCTACATAGTGCATATTCGGTAAAATTATCATGTCTTATTATAAACGAAATTACTGGAATCCAACCAACTACTGTTGTTAATATCAATAGGTTAAATATTCCAAAAAATATAATCCTTGCTGATCCAGAATTCTACAAACCAGGTCCCATAGACTTGCTCATTGGAGCAAATTTATTTTGGAATCTGATGCAAATTGGACAAATACGTCTAGGATCAGATCAGCCAGTATTACAAAAAACTTCTTTTGGATGGATAATTTCTGGAAACATTACAGACAATTCGAATGTATCTCACTGCAATCTGTCTTTAAATGGTGATATTCAAAAACAACTAGAGAAATTCTGGTTATTAGAAGAATGCTGTGTAAAACCCGCAATATCCGAAGAAGAAGCGTCATGCGAACAACATTTTATTGAAAATACGAAACGCGATGTAGAAACGGGCAGATTCGTAGTATCTATTCCGTTTAAAACGGGTACAGATGAATTAGGTGATTCGGAAGAACAAGCGCGAAGGCGATTTTTATCATTAGAACGAAAACTTAAGCATAATTCGGATTTACGTAAAAAATATGTCGATTTTATGAATGAATACAAAGCGTTAAGTCATATGACCAAAGTAAATAAATTGAATACAAATGCTATTCACTATTACTTGCCACACCATGGAGTACTTCGAGAGGAATCTGTTACTACAAAGCTTCGCGTTGTCTTCGATGCTTCGGCTGCCACATCCACAGGTTTATCACTTAATGACCTACAAATGGTAGGCCCAACAATACAAAGTAGTCTTTTGTCAATACTCTTAAGATTTCGAATTCATGCATTCGTGATAACAGCCGACATCGAGAAAATGTATCGGCAAGTAATGATTAATCCGAAAGAGCGATCATTACAACGAATATTTTGGCGAAGTAATCCCAACGAGGAATTAGAGATATACGAATTAAACACGGTTACGTATGGTACAGCTTCAGCGCCTTTTCTAGCAATTCGTTGCATCATGGAGCTAGCCTTAAATTGTGAAGGGAACAGTCCAGATTTATCTCAAATAATTAAAAACGATATATACGTAGACGATTTAATTACGGGTGCTGATTCTATTCAAGAAGCGGTGAGTTTAGGCGTGGGTATTTCAAAAATTTTATCTGAAGGGTGTTTTAAATTGCGAAAATGGCACTCAAATAGCGATACTATACTTAAAATAATAAAGGGCGACGTACCTTCACAGAAGATCAATTCACCGGTTCAGTTCAGTGAAGATCAAAACACAAAAACATTAGGCCTTGGTTGGTCATGCGATTCTGATTCTTTGACGTTTAAAATTGAACCAAATGCTATAGACGGTCGTGTAACTAAAAGAATCATTCTTTCGGCTGTGGGTCAAATATTTGATCCACTAGGCCTTTTAGCGCCTTGTATTATTAAAACGAAGATTATACTTCAAAAGCTTTGGTTAGAACGATTAAGTTGGGATGAATCAGTTCCTCAGCCGTTACATGGTGAATGGCTTAAGTTCAAATCTCAGATTCCTAAACTTAATTCATTAATTATTCCACGTCACGTAACATTACCAAATGTACGATCAATTGAATTACATGGTTTCTCGGATGCTTCCGAGCGCGCGTATGGAGCATGCATCTACGTACGTTCTATTACTCGAACTAATCAAGTTTCAGTTAGGCTTCTATGCGCAAAATCTAAAGTAAGTCCGTTGAAAACTATTACGATTCCCAAACTCGAGTTATGCGCAGCTGTTGTTTTATCCAAATTATGTACAATTGTTAAGGATGCACTTAACAACACAACATTTGAAAGAGTTACCTTATGGACAGATTCCACAATCGTGCTCGGCTGGTTGAAAACGGAACCACACCGATTAAAAACGTTTACCTCTAATAGAGTTGCCGAAGTACAAACTTTAACTAGTTCTTGTAATTGGCGGCACGTTTCCTCAAAGGACAATCCTGCTGATTTAGTGTCACGCGGTATCAGTCCATATGAGTTGGAAGTATCTAATTTGTGGTGGTCTGGTCCAAGTTGGTTAAACAAATCCGAATGCGATTGGCCTCAAGAGGTAAAGTGTCCAGAGAACTTGCCTGAACTAAAGTGTGCCTCAAATGCATTCTTAATACGTGCGTTGGAACCAGTAGTAGATATAAGTCGCTTCTCTTCATTGAGCAAGCTAATTAGAACAGTAGCCTTTGTTCTAAGATTCATTTCAATGATCTCAAATAAAGATTCTAGACGAACAAATGGTCCTCTTAATACTGAAGAATTAAGAAAGGCATACAAGCTTCTTCTCAAAATGTCACAAAGAGAGTCATATACCGCAGAGATAAACAACTTATTAAACAAACAAGAAATCAATACTAAAAGCAAAATTCTTAATCTTAATCCTTTTATCGATCAGGAAGGTTTATTAAGAGTTGGTGGTCGTTTAACAAATTCAGATTATTCGTATGACAAGAAACATCCCATTATCGTGTCGGCACACAATCCGTTAACCAAATTAATTTTTAAATCAGAGCATCTAAAATTGATGCATGCCGGCCCACAACTTTTGCTTAGTTCTTTACGTCAGTCCATTTGGCCGGTATCAGGAAGAAATCTTGCTAAATTAACAGTTAGACAGTGTGTGACTTGCTTCAGATTCAATGCGAAGAACACAAATCCTATAATGGGTAATTTGCCGAAAACTCGATTTGATGCTGGTTATCCATTCAAGGTTTGTGGGGTAGATTATGGCGGACCTTTTATTATTAAAAATCGATACGGTAGGGGCAGTAAAACTTCAAAATGTTATATGGCACTGTTTGTATGTTTTGCTGTCAAAGCAGTTCATATTGAGCTAGTTTCTGATCTTTCGACAGATACTTTTTTATTAGCACTAAAACGATTCATTAGCAGACGCGGAAAACCTCAACAAATATATTCTGACAATGGTACTAATTTCGTTGGCGCGAATCACGAATTACAAGCGTTAAGTAAGTTTTTGATTTCAAATCAAAATAAAATTTTGGAGTTGTGCTCATCCGAAAATATAAACTGGCACTTTATTCCAGCACATTCTCCGCATTTCGGTGGCCTCTGGGAGGCAGGAATTAAATCAAGCAAAAATCATTTAAAGCGAGTTGTAGGCAGTAATATTCTAACATTCGAAGAATTATCAACAGTTTTTGCACAGATCGAAGCGATTTTAAATTCCCGACCCCTCTCACCACTCTCTTCCGATCCTAACGATGAAAATCCATTAACTCCTGCTCACTTTCTCATCGGCAAACCGTTAATAGCAACACCAGAACCCGACATCACAGATTTACCTACTGGAAGACTTTCTCGTTTCCAACTCCTGGAACAAATGCGACAGAACTTCTGGCGACGATGGTCGAAAGAATATATATCCGAATTACAGCAGAGGGTTAAATGGAAAAAGACGCAGAGAACTTTATCACAAGGCTCCATGGTACTCGTGAAGGAGGATAATATCAATCCGTTGAAATGGAGACTGGGTCGTGTTCTGGAGTTACATCCTGGAAAGGATGGAATTTGTCGAGTGGCATCGATCCGAACTGCAACTGGTGTCATTCGTCGAGCTTTTCCAAAAATTTGCCCACTACCAATTCAAGATTGAAAGCAGGTCCTTTCAAGGCCGGGGGCATGTTAGAGACTGCAAACATCGGCAACGCAGCTTACCAGCCAGATGGTCCGTGCCGAGGTGGCGTCTTAAATTCAAAAATTCAACAGAGAGAGACCTTCACCGACCGCCGTGGTGTGAAGACACATTTTATTCATATTATAAATTTAGTAAATAAACCCCTTATGCGTAAGCGAATGCGTTTTAATTCGACCAAATAAAAATAATATACAGTCCACTCAGTTCATATACAACTATGGTAGGGTGCGTTGTCCATACCAGTCAAATATGGGTGTTCTAAATTAGGAAGTAATTGTGATCTTATTTATTTAGTAAATATTTTACTATCCATTTCACAATGATTAGAACAAAATAACGAACTGGCGACTGAAATAAAACCCATTGCTGAACTGGCAGAACCACAATAAATCTTTTTTCATCATAACCACCTGGTTTATGTACACTTCTGCTGTTGTCATCCTGCCATAACATCATTTTATTTTCTCTAGAAATAATCCACGTTTCGTCTAAAAATACAACTTGTTAATATGTATTAATCTTGTTTTTCATGATTTTACATAAGAAATACGCTCATTGTGCTGCGATATGAGTTCTTTAAACTAAGGCTCTTCGATGATCATCTTTTTTAAATTTAAAGTCAAAATCTTTTATTATTTACTCAAGGATGTTTTACTTGTAGAAATAATTTGTTTAGCCTGCAGCTCATTGATTAACGCTTCACGAGTTACATATTTTAATTTATTACTATAACATGATAAGTCCTACTCGTAATTCTCCACAGAAAGTTGGTTTACTTACTATCCTGGTATATATTATATATTGTATTTCGAATTGCCATTTTATTGCTCTCAGGTAAATCGGAAGTTTTCGTTTTTAAACGAGGTCTGCTTTTATCGAAGAAGGACAGCCACAAGTAAACAAACCAGAAATATCAAAATTGTACTTCTCTAAGCGTCTTATTTGTACCTACCTCTTTTCGATAAAAAGTATACGTTTTATCTCATATGCGAGGTATTAATGACACACGGGTAAAAAACTATAGACTCAACTGAATTTAGATAACATTCTTCATTCTTATAAATGTGGAGTACCTATGATGATCCAGTTCTTTCCATGCATACGATCTAATTGTAGATGGATTAAATTTTTCTTTGGAACTTCCTCTAACTAACGTAAAATGGTAGAAATTCAGTTGCGTACTAAAGTAGGCTGCTTGATCTGCCATTTGTAGGAGTACTAATTTTAACTTACTTTAAAAGTCAAGGTAAAACCACTTAACTTTTGTATACATGCTGATAAACCATTTTATGATTTTTTGTTCTAGCGTTCTAAGGCTTTTTAGTTTGTCTTCAAATTGCGGCCACGTGAAATATAAGTTAGTTTTTACATTATTAAACATTTTTGATATGGTAATATATTCTCTGTATAATAATATGTATAATTTTGTGTTTTTTCACTAATAAAATGTCCATAAACGCTTTTTACTCCAGTCGTCAGAGACCTCTAAAAATCATACAAATAAGCTGAATTTTGCCAAAAATATTAATTTTGGTACTCCAAATAACATGCAAAAAAGTTTACTACTTTTACCCCCGGGCTTCTCCCTAAAACCCCTATCTTAGGGGGATAAAAACGCAAAAAAATCGATTTACCAAGAATCCGTACATCGTAGAAAAAAATGTTTCAAGTAAAAAAATGTAGCTGAGATAATTTTAAACAAAAATGTTTATAAGCATTTTTTGTGTAGCATGAACCGTTCTCTTAGAAACAAAGCTTGAAGCGACCGTCGATTTTGCATGTCAGTTACGCGCGCAAACTCACTTATCAGCTCGACAGTGAAAATTCGATATCTTTTGATTCAAGTGACCTATTAACAAAGATCAAGATGCGTTTTAAAGGTAAAGAGTTCAGCTTTTTTAAAACACATACAGATAGGACGTCTGAGGTGGGTAGGCCATATAATGCGGATGGAGCAAACCGACCCAGCTAGAAAAACGCTCCTTGATAGACCTATTGGTCAAAGAAGAAGAGGAAGACCCAGAACAAGATTCCTAAATAACATAGACCAAGATATGAGAAATATGGAAATACGTGCCTGGCGGAGGAAGGCGATGGATAGGGACGACTGGAGAAAAATTCTTGGGGAGGCTAGGACCCACACAGGGTTGTAAAGCCAAAATGATGATGAGTTCAGCTTTTGTAAGCAGTTTTTGTATTTTGACGCAAATAAATGTGGAGCGATTTTTGCCATTTTTTATGATTCTCACGAGATGAATATACTCTATCCCTTTCACTATGAAGTTTCGATTACTAGAGCCTAATCTTTAAAACCTATAGCATAAAATTTTAGTTTTGAGGGCATTTGAAATATGTTTAAAAAAAGCTGGATTTAAACTTTCACACAACAAACGATCTAAAACATTTAAAACTTGTTTTTCAATTACACTAGTATGTTTTTCAAAATAACAAAACTTCTGCAATAAACTACACACACAACAGTCTTCTTAAAAGCATTTCCCGTGACGGGTAATCGTTTGTAATGCAAAACGTTAAATTCTGCAGTTTTTTATTAATATTTTAAATGGCTCATATTTGTTACCACAACTCAAAATTAAAATGTTATGTCATAGGTTTTAAAGATTGATTTCTAAAAATGGTAATTTTACTACAACTGGTCAATAAAAGTGATCAATTTATTTAATCTCTCGAGAATCGTAAAAAAATGGCAAAAATCTCGCTACGGTAATATATTTAACACCTTTATAAAAACTGAGTTCATTCTCGGCTAAATACAAAAACGGCATACGAAAGCTGCACTCTTTGCCTTTAAAACGCGTCTTGATTTTTGTCGATAGGACGTTTGGATCAAAAGATATCGAATTTTTACCGTCCCGCTAATACAAATTTTATTGATTTTGTTCTGAAGCTAGTTTCTTGTGGGATCTTAAAGTAATTACCATTTAAATGGGAATAAGCCACAATTAAAGGTTAAAGTACGTTTGTTAACGTTTCAATTTCAACTTCCGAAATCGTTCTCAAAATACAAACCTGAGTAAATTAAACAAATTTTGTTTTTTGTTACTTTGTGAAAAATTCTTCTAATAATTTAATTTTATCTGACTCATTTATATTGACAATTCAGACATACATTATACATTTTAAAGTAGACGACTTTAAAATGATATTGCCAATATTGTTGAGTTGCGTTCCTGGGACGACTTTACTTGTAAGATAGTTCATTCGATTATATAAAATCAACTTTAACTGGAGAATATCCGTCAGAAAAAATCATAGCATGTAATTCGTCTTTAAAAAGACAAACACATGCCATGATGACAGTAAAATTCTCCTGTTAGTGATTCCATAATAAATTATGAGGAAAAAACCCGAAAAATAAATTTTTATTGAACTTGATTTCGCGTGCGTAACTGACATGCAAAATCGACGATCGCTTCAAGCGTTGTTTCTAAGAGAACGGTTCATGGTACACAAAAAATGCTTATAAACATTTTTGTTTAAAATTATCTCAGCTACATTTTTTATTTGAAATATTTTTTTCTGCGGTGTACAGATTCTTGGCAAATCGATTTTTTTGCGTTTTTAGGAGGAAACCCGGGGGTAAAAGTGGTAAACTTTTTGAATCTTTTTTGGGATCCCAAAATTAATATTTTTTGTAAAATTCAGCCTGTCTGTATGAAGTTTAGGGGTCAACTCTCTGACGACTGTACTATTTGTACATACATTAACTATTAAATCATTCCTTATTTTAACATAGTATAGTACGGAATTGGATTTTGGTCCTCTTCCCCCTTCCTTTTGTTTTCTACTTCTTCTGGGACCAGAAACACTGCAATGATTTAATCTAAATTATTCTGAGTAGTTTTATCTGAGAATGTATAAAACGAGTGGAAAAAATATTTAGTAACCCTCTTGGTAAGCAATGATGTACACTAGAAAGGAGCTGTGGCGCACCCAGGGGGGGTTTTGGGGGTTAAAACCCCCCCCAGGGCATATAAAGTAAACAATATATAAAGAATAGTAGAAAAATGTAACTTGTCTTTCACACACAATACAAAAAATCCAAAACGCTGATTGAATAATTAAATTACCACTTTAAATATGTAGAACACAATAATTATTGTATAAATACGCAATAATTAATAATATTTTTCATTATATTTAGATATAGATACCTAATATTAGGCTTATAAAAAATTAGACAGAACGAGTCTGTTGCGAGCAGCATGCGCCTACAGGACTGTATCTGCGGCGGCCTTGTGGACTATCACGGGTTGTGTTCCTCTGCATGTGTTAGAGCAGTAGAAAAGAAAAGAGACATCTCTATGGGAGAAGTAAGCATTTGACAACAGCTATAAAAAAAAGAAAGGGAAAGATCAATGGAAAAATGGCAAGAAGAGTGGAACAACAAGGAAGATGTTGCTCAGTGGACAAAGATGCTGATCCCGAGCCTAAGGGACTGGGTAGATTGTCTGTTTTAGGGCGTATCTTCATAGGTTCAGAAAGACAGATGCAGATAAATGCCTATACTGCGAATATTCCGACACTGTTACTCACACAATGCTGGAGTGTAATAGATGTACAGTGGAGAGAAACAGAATGTATAAAGAAATAGGTATGAACCCTGTGACTGTAAGAGATGATCGTAAAGATGACGGGAAATACGAAGGGATGGAATAGTGTTCACAATTACATCCAAGCAGTCATTAAAAAGAAAGAAGAAGAAGAGAAATACCAACCGGGCTAATGACAGAGATAAGATCTAATTACTATTTTAATGGGAATAAGTCGCAATTGAAGGTTAAAATAAGTTTATTGACGTTTGAATTTTTGATCTTTGATCTTGCACTGATAACTTGTTTATACTCCAACAATTAATATAAAAAAGAATAGCGGTTGGTCCAGAAGTACATCTAGCCTTCATCGACCTAGAAAAGGCGTATAATACAGTTCCAAGACTTAAATTGTGGCAAGCTTAACAACAACTCGACATTAGTCCATACCTTTTAGGAATAATCACAGAAGTATACAGGGATAACACTACTTACCTAAAAATCGGATATAGACTATCAGAGCCAATAAAAGAAACTAAAGGACTAAAACAAGGATGCAGTATGTCACCCCTACTGTTTAATTTATATATTGAGGCAGCCCTCCAAAATTGGAAAAACCACTGCCAGGGAATGGGAATCCCCATAGGAAATGACGTACTTTGCGGATGACCAAGTCATCCTAGCTCAAGATTCTTATGATCTAGAATTTATGATAAAGTGTCTATAGAGAGAATATTTAAAATGGGGGTTACAAGTCAGCATGAAGAAAACAGAATATTTACTTAATTATCAGTTCAGATGCAAGGTTTGAAGTGTTGATAGACGAGGACGTGGAAATCAAACAAGTGAAAAAATTTAAATATTTAGATCCACTCATTGCTAAGAACGGCTTGGGAGAAACCGAAATTAAACACGAAGTAATCAGGGACGTAAAATTGTAGGATGTCTGAACTCCTTATGGTGGGATCACCACATTTCCAAAAGGAACAAAAAAAGAATAGGGCAAACCATGGTTGAATCAGTTCTTTGTTCTATGGCTCTGAAGTATGGACAATTAATGCAGACCTGAAGAGAAGATTGTTGACAGTTGAAATGGATTATTTGAGAAGAAGTGCTAGAATATCAAGGCAGGAAAGGAAGACTAACGAATCTATAAGAAATAACATGAATGCTACAGAAACGGTCATTGACAGAATAGAAAGAAGAGGTTTAAAATGGTTTGGACATCAATTGAGAATGTCTGACAAACGTTGGCCCCAAAAACTTCACAAATCGAAGACCCCTGGAAGAAAAAAAGAGGTAGACCTCGACGCTCTTGAAATGAAGGAATTAGAAGAGCGATGGAATCGACAGGTTTGGAGGAGGAGCATGCCTTGCACCGGGAGGATTCCCGGAGGAGAACGGGAATACGGCGATAGCCGTCTTCAAAATGTATTGTATTTACAAGTTCGATTAATGTCAAACGTCAATAACCTTATTTTAACCTTCAATTTTCGCTTATTCCCATTAAAATGGTAATTACTTTAAAATGCCACAAGAAAATAGCTTCAGAACAATAGATAAGATCTAGATAAGAGAAGGGAGTGTTCCAAAAATGTCGTCAGCCTTACAGTGGCCATCCCACTTTCGGAGTACGGTACGTGCGACAGTCAACTGCGCATAAGTAAGAGAGGGTGGTTTTAGTTGGTAGGTAGGATAATAGATACCTAAATCTTTGGAACTGCTATCTTTAGTACTTTAAATTAAACTAAAACCCAAATTGTAGGGATTCAACATGGAGGTAGCATAAAAAAATTTCAAAACCCCCCCCTAAGACAAATTATGGGTGCGCCACTAAGGAGGGTATGGTTTAACTACATGTCCACATTTTGGAAACATCGGTAATGATTTTGTAACATATCTACAATCAATAACCATAGGGAAAATGTACTATCAAACCCATCTATTTCATTTTCCAAATTCGCTTTTATTGCTTAATTATCTTTTTTCTGAGATTTAATAACTTCAGATGGAGTAAGATATTCTCCATAAGGAATTTCTCTCACTATTAAGAAAAACAATTACTTTGCAACCTCGTAGTACAATATAAACAACAATGGATGTTGCTCTTAACCCGTATCTGACATGCGCCTTAGCCACGTGGTACATCAAACTTCATTTTTATTGGTTGTCGTGGACAATTCAGTGTTTACACCGAAATCAGCTGTAGCATATAGTATAGAGCCGAAGTCACTGTGACGTATAAATCTCAAAATCGTAAAACATGCGACTTTTAGGGATTTGCATTTAGATGCCTGATTTGCAAACTATTCCCAATCAATTACTAACTTCACCACAATTAAACTATTCACTAAAATCTGTCCATCCTTTTTTAGGTTGGATGCATCGCTTTAATCTAACTAAAATAAAATTTCGTATCTAATTTTCAGTATATTTTGGGTTTGTTATAATAATTATCTCACAATATGTATGCTTTTATTGTTTTAATATCCTAATCAGTAATAAACTGATATTACCTTAATAATAATAAAATAGGAAGAGAGTAATTACAATCTTATAGTGTTTAAAATTAATTGAGAATACCTGTGTTTCCCCTATATTTTTTATTCATGTACTAATCCTGACTGTTTAACCATGTTATAAAATATACTATCTGTATTTGTGAGTAAATTTTCAGGTGTATCGAATTCAAGTAATTCTCCCCTGTCTAGCACCATTATTTTGTCATATTCTAAAATGGATTCAAGTCTATGGGCAATACTAAGTATCGTAGAATTGTGAAAATTTTGCCTTATAATACTGTAAATAGTTTTGTCAGTTTCTGGATCCATATTAGCAGTCGCTTCATCCATAATAAGTATAATATTTTTATGTAGAATAGCTCTTGCTAGACAAATTAGCTGTTTTTGGCCAGCACTAAAAGATAATGAATTGCTATTAACTAATTGGTATAAATCATTAATATAATTTTTTATGCCAACTTTTTCTAAGCATGTCCAAATATCTTCATCCGTAAATTCGTTAAACGGATCCAAGTTTGAACGGATGGTTCCTGAAAATAAAATAGGATCTTGTGGAATAACACCAATACTTTTTCGTAGAAAATCTAATCGTAATGTCTTGATATCTACCCCATCAATAATAATTCGTCCTCTAACTTCATACAGTCTAAACATTGTTGAGATTATAGAGGATTTACCTGCACCAGTTCTGCCTACGATTCCAATTTTCTCTTTGGGCTGAATATTAAAATTTAAATTATTTAAAACCAGTTCATTACTATTTTGATATGATAAACAAACCCTCTCATAGACAATAGAACCTTTGGACGGCCAGTTATCCAATTTTTCGCCTTCGCTTTTTTCTTTTTTCAGTTCGGTATATTCCAGAAGTCGTTCAGTCGACGTCATTAGGTTTTCCAGTTCTGCCCACTCACGAATACCCCACTGAATGGTACGCCCAAGGCCAAATACTTGTGTAAGAACCAAGCCAACCTCCCCGGCAGTCGAATCTAAATTGATAAAAGATTGTAAAATTAAAATAAAATATAGAGTTTTAGAGAACTTTTTAACACAGTAAAAGTTAGAAAAACATCATACCTAGGCCACATACTGAGAAATAATAAGTACCAATATGCCCAACTTATAGTGAAAGGAAAAATCGAGGGAAAGAGAGGCCTAGGAAGGAAAAGACTATCGTGGCTCAGAAACATCCGACAATGGACAGGGCTAAATTTTGAACAGCTAATAAGAACAGCTGAAGATAGAGAAGAGTTTAAAATTGTAGTAGCCAACCTCCATTGAGGAGAGGGCACTTTAAGAAGAAGAAGAGTTTTACATAATAATATTATTGTCGCATGGCAGCTGGATGAAGTTGAGTGTGCAAAATATGAGGACTGCATTTTGTAAAATGGTTATATTCTAAGAAAACTTTACAAGTTAATATTTTGTGCGCTATATATAGACATTGTGCAAATGTATATATATATATATATATATATATATATATATATATATATATATATATATATATATATATATACATACGAGCCCCAAACAACTAAATGTTCGGACAAACGAACAATTATTAAAAACGTTCATCTTCACGATCATTTTTATTGAACCAAAGAACGAGATCAATAATGCATTAAACTCTATCATTAATAACAAAATATTGACATGGCTCGGTCTCTATACACTTTGAATTGTAGCGTTAGCGACAAAATAAACAAAAGTGTTGCATAACATCGTGACAACTAAATGTTCGGACAATTCAAGAAATTTCTATTTCAATATATGGTTACATCGTCACACGCCTTTACAATTGCGGCAATCCTGTCTGACATTGTTCGTACTAAGGATTTACACAAGTCATGGTGGAAACTATCCCATAATTCACCTAATTTACTCTTCAAATCGGCGACGATTCTCTGGGGATCATTACGCAATTTCTGTTTTATCTTATGCCACAATGTCTCAATAACATTAAGGTTTGGACTGTTCAAAAGCAATGAGAGGACTTTAATGTTATTATCTCCAAACCATTTTTAGTTGTTTTAGTTTTATGGCATGCAGTACCGTCCTGCTGGAATATAAAATTCAAATCCTGGTAGAGATCGTAAGCACTTGGCGTAAGACTATTTTTCAAAATTTCTTGACATGCAGCCCCAAATCATAATTGCTTTGGGAAACTTCACAGTTGTTTTGATTGAGGGAATATTTATGGAATGCATCATATTGAATTCTGATAACCCGTTTTCGAAAGTCTCCCACGCATACATCAAATTTGTATAAACATCACTCTGAACCAGTCATCAACGGTTCATGAAAACTTTAAGCAACCGCTTTAATTTTGCAAGATCGAAGACTTCATGGACCATTGATGACTGGTCCAGAGCCATATTCAGTGACGAATCGAAATTTGATGTTTGCGTAGGAGACTTTCGAAAACGGATTAGCAGAAGTAAAAATGAGGTATTCCAGAAACGGAATGGTGCGTATTTGGTATTTGGGGGTACGTTTCATCAGCTGGTATATGAAGTGGTGGAAGGCACAAGTAACACAGCAATTAAAGAATCAAGAAATATTTTAAACAATAGTCTTGTACCAAGTGCTTACGATCTCTACCCGTACTCGATCTCGTTCTTTGGTTTAATAAGCAAAGTTGTAAAGATGAAAGTTTTCAATAAATTTTCGTTTGTCCGAACATTTAGTTGTTAAGGCTCGTATAATCACACATTTAAGTACAAGAACAACTACTTTTACTCATAAACTATTTTTCTCTACTGATTCTACTGATTCATAAAATGCTGTATGGTTAGGTGAAAAGGGATTGTGTGGGGGAAAGAAAGGAGTTAGCATGTGTTAACATTAACATAATATGTCAGCAAGATCATTTTCTTTGTAACTTTGATCTTAGATTTAAGAATCTATAACTATACATAAAAAAATAAGTATGATATTTAAGCTATAGTTGTCAGTCCTCATAGTTTGCATACTACTTCTCGCACTTTATCTACTGTGTAACTTTATATTCTTTGTTTCATTTATTTTATTCATCTAATTTTCGCTTTAGCAGTTACAGTTTATACCAGAAAGTAAAAATTACTAAAAAGCACTTGTTAATTCAAGAAAAATATATGCCAGGATGTTTTAATTACCTATTAAATATTTTTTATTTATATATCTTACTTTCACCGGTCAAGTCCTCGAACTAATAGAACACATTGAAGAGGGCTTTGAAGAAAAACTTGTAACTGGGGCTGCTTTCCTATATTTGACAACAGCCTATGATACAATAAGGCACAAAATATTACTCCGCAAATTATACGACACTCTCAATGACTACCATCTGGGTAATGTCGTATATTTCTTACTGCAAAACAGACGTTTTTACGTTATGCTGGAGGGTAAAGTAAGTAGGGGGAGAGTTCAAAAAACGGCCTCTTACGGGGAAGTGTTTTAGCACCAATGCTCTTCAATATATACACAAACGACCAACCTACTTCGACCGAAACCAATCACTTCGTCTATGCTGACGATCTTGCAATATGTGCTCCAAGAAATAGTTTTGAAGAAGTGGAGGAGAAACTTAAAAACAATGACAGCGTACCGTTCGCGTCATAAAAAACTGGTACAACTCTTATTACCGAAAATCATGTTTTTCAAGTTGTGTAAGTTGATCTTGTCACATGTGTCATTCTAATTTCTAGGGCACTGTTGCCAGTTCAACGAAAATATTATATGAAATCAGCTAAAAACAGGGCTGTGTGACAGACCGCCAGTTTTGAGTATTCTAAAAACTAAAACATCGAGCATTCTCGATCAGTCAGTCACATTAAATTTGTTTAAACATGCATCCTAAAAAATTTTCATATTAATTTTGTAATTTTTCAGTATCTCAATTAAGTACTCATACCTTGATTTGTGTTTTATTATAATTTATAAAAATATTTCAATTCAAATATAGTGAAAGATAAAATCAATCTAGACATAACTTTAAGTTATTATAATAAAACAGTGAGGTATTGGATTGTAACTGTCACTTTATAATCTACGTAGGATAAAGTATAATGTTAGTTTTTGTTAATGTTATCGTTCATATAATAAATAATAAATTAATCTTGGTAGTTGGCTTGTGACTAAACTTATTGATACAAAATACAGTTCGTGTTCGGTAGGTAATTGAAGTAAAAAATTAGGTACAGTAGATGCATTCCAATGTTCCCTGTGCCAATAATCTAGGTTTAAAGATCCTTCAAATATTTTGGATATTAGCTGAACCCTATCTCTGGTTATTAAATTTATTAAATACGGTTTTTTGTTGTTAATGATAAAAATAATACCTATCTAATAATAACTTTATTTTTTTTAATTAGATTTAGTGCAATTCCGTTATCTGTGATGGCAACAGCGAATTAATTCACGAAACACTCTATCCAGTCTGAACCCAGGTTTACATTGGGAAAAAAAAGTGTACCAGTTTTATATGACGGGAAGTGTACCACCTGCAGAATTCCCTGAGACCCAATCCCTCTAAAACCCACGTCTGCGCTTTCCACCTTCGCGCAAACCAAGCCAAGCGAAAACTCCAAATTGCGTGGAATGGTAATACATTAGAACACACAAACCAACCTATATATCTTGGATTAACTTTGAACCGAGCCCTCACCTACAGACAACATTGCATAAAAACGAGAGGGAAAGTAACAACTAGGAACATCATACTCAGAAAGCTAACGGGAAGTAAACGCAAACCCAGCTGCTGAATATGCGAGTCACGTTTGATATTGGACTAAATGAGTTGTGCAGAATAGTAAGGGGAGCATGAAACCAACACCACTCTCAGATCTATATAAAACAGCGAGTTTTGCAGAACCCTCAACACGCAGAGGCGTTGCAGAGCACATAGAAAAAATAAACAGACCGCGGACGAACGGCATGCACTGTACAAAGCTCGAACACCACGAAAGCGACTAAAATCCAGGAAAAGCTTCCTTGGAACAGTGTAGGGTGAACCGCCTGAGTATTTTGAGTATGGGGAAAAATAGACCAAGATGATGTGAACTGTGACTGTGGAGAAACACAGAATATGGAACATCTTCTTAAATGAAGAAATTTTCCTCATCGATGTACCCTCGGAGATTTGTGGCTCGCCAACAAAGATGGAACCGACGTAGTCAGATACTGAGCCTAAATTTTATGTCACATCTCCGGACACGATAAAGTAAAAGTAAGTTTTATTTTTATAGATCGGTCCCAACCATTATTTTTAGTTTAAACCTTAAATTTTTGAAAAAGTTATGGTTACTTAAGGTAATTAAAATTAGCGGAGATAAATAAAGTAGTAACAAACAATATATAGAAAAAGAGCAAACAACTTTTAATACAACAGAAAAAGTTAAAAAGCTAACATATTGTCGAATATAAAAAAAATAAGAAAACTTATCTTCAATCTTAGTAGAAGCAGAAAAGTAAATTTGTATAAATTTATTAAGAGATGTATATGCATTAAAAAGTTGTTTATTGGATCCATACCTGTAGTAAAGAAAGCAAATTTGGCAACCACCGCAACAACAAAAAAGGTACACACTGAATCCATAAAAAATCCTAGAGCTTTACTGCTACATATAGAGAGAAAATGAGCAGAAGTATATACATCCTGATGTCTATCAAATTCGTCGATTAGAATATTTTGTACTTTACAGGCTCGTATAGTAGTGAGACCTTCAAGAGTAGAGTTTAAGTGACCAATCATTGGACTTCTTGCTGAAATAAAAAGATATTATGTTTTAATAATTAATTTTAATAGAAAAAGTTTTAATATACCGCGCTCAAAAATTCCTAACCCTAAACATCGCAGTTTTTTATTTCGTTTCCAAAAAAAATCAGAACAAGGTAATTGTGTCTACAAAACAAAAAGAGAAAAAAAAATTGCAAAATGGTATATTACATAACCAGAGTTGTAAGAAGCTTATTAAATGCGAGGAAAAAAGTTGCAAGGTAATGGTACCTTGCAAAAGGTAATTTTACAAGCATGTAATAAGCTTACAGCTTAAGTTGCGTACTATACTTTTTCTATGATTATTTTTATTTATAAAAATAAAAAGTATAACAAGTAACTTTTATTTATTTAACAAAATTTGGGAACAATTTAAATTAAACATTTATTTATAATAATTAATTGTAAAATTTTGGCAATTATTTATAACTATTTTTCTACTCTCTTACTAGTAAATTGTATATTACCTACTATTTGAATGCTAAGTAAATACATCAAAACAGATACTGACACGTAATGACTAGCACGTAATAAAAAAAAATACGCTTCAGTTCTATAAAAATATGTAATATCACACAAGCCTTGTAAGTCAGTTGGTCGAGTTACCGTGGAAACGAATTAACAGACGTTATTTTGACAGATTAAAAATTATTAATCTGTCATTGTAAATATAGTGGTAATTTAAATACAGATAAATAAAATGAGTTAATCGAATAGTGAAGATGAATTTAGTAGCACACCTCCCAATATTATGCAGTTAGCTGCGAACACTACCGAGAACCTATTACCAGAAAAATCTAGAGGAAGATATGAAAAGGTATATCAGCAATTTATGGATTGGCGTACAACAAATAATGTAAATTCATTTTCTGAAAACGTACTCTTGGCTTATTTTGGAGAAATCGCTAAGAAATTTAAACCATCCTCATTATGGGCAGTATATTCTATGCTAAGAAGTGTTATAACTTTGAAAAATAATGTTAATATTAAAAATTGTTGTAAGCTTATTACATACTTGTAAAATTAATGCGCTCGCCGCTACGCGGCTCGCTCGCGACTTTTTTACTTGCATGTAATAAGCTTCTTACAACTCTCATTATGTAATATACTATATTATATACAAAAATGTTGTTGTAACAGATATGTTTCATTACGCATCACAGACACAAACTCAGTTCCCGTGAAAGTTGACAGTTACCTACTATTTTTGTTTAAACAAAGATGTACACCACATTTAGAACCTTTTATGAAGGAGACTGACTTACAGGTTGGTATTTAAATCTTTGTCTGGTTTCATCGTATGTAGGCCGGTGACCAATGGAGTCAGTCCTAATATCTTTTGGAGGTGCAAAACTTTCATGGGATTTATGTCAGTTTATAAACATGAGATAAGTTTGCCGATTTCGTTTTTATGCTCTATTAATTATTTGTCACAAAAATACGTTAGCTGCTAGCTATCCACGATTTTTTAGATCTCAAGTCAGATTGATTTTTTATTTTTGTTTTTGATATTCAGTTTCTACAAAGTCACAAACACAGGATCAATACTCAGCTTCAAGTACATGTTACGGATATGTCTATATAGTTGGCAGTCTATGTAGTTTTTAAAAAAATAAAATGTGATGTTTTAAATACAAAATAAAAATATTGAAAAAGTCTCACCTGATGCTTCTAATCGCTTTAAACTTCTTCCAGCAGGCATGTAGATCCATCTTAATGTTAGCAGCAGAACAAACATAATAACTATATAAATCCCGAACTGAGGATGGACTGACATTATAAGTATTAAACTTCCACTAATTCTGAATGTTACCTAAAAACAATTTTTTAGCAATAAATAAATTAACTGGGAACTAGTAGTAACACATGATAAGCAATATATTATATTTTTGGTCAGAATCAACCGATAATAATCATCATAGAATTTCTGTGCATTCTAATTGTATTGTTTTTGACGAATCCTTCTATCGATAGATATTACGTCAGAAGTGGCTTACGCTCACATTGTTTTCCCTAGACCTTTTCTCACTACATCTTTCACTACTACTGGTAGAGTATCAATTCCCATCCAAACTTGCTCAACCCTGTCTTGTCTGGTCTTCAATCTCCTCCACAGAATTCCAGACTAACCACTACCACTAGTAGAACATTTTTCAACCAGTGACTGTGTTCATCAATTGGGAACTCACCCTAAAAAGGTTAGAAGAGTCTACCTAATCGGAGCATCTCAAACACATATCCTACCATACCATACCAAGCTCGACAGGTGAGAGAGACTTTCTATAGACAGTTAAACGGCAAAGATTCATAGCGTTATAAGCTAACCCAGGGATCGGTAACGTTTTGAGTCGGAACATTAAAAAGTACAATTTACAAAATTTCAAAGTTTTTAAAAAACCACGAATTTTTTTTTACCAATAATAAATAGTAGTAGTATAGATCATAGCGAAACTCAAAGTCACTCATGGGTCTTAATGTTTTTATTTATCCAAGGTATTTGTATCTCCAGGATATGATATTTTTCTTTCCATCATTATCGAATCTCGACCTCTTTTATCATATTCAAAACCCATGTCATTTAGTAGCTTACAAAATATGGTTTTTGAAAAAGCTGGTAGGTCCTCATCATCATTCACCCTGTTTATTATGCTCTCGACGGTTGGTGGTATGTTTTCCAAACAAAAAATCATGGACAATTCTTAGGAAGACAAATTCGTTAAACTTCTCGTGCTCTCCTAAAACCACTTGACCACTGCAGTGGTTATCGTACAGAGGTGCCACCTGCTTTGATGCCCATGAACGAAAACGATTTAATAATATCGTTTTTTGTGCTTTGGGTTATACGAAATGTCTAAAAGATTAAGTCTATCAATATTGAGACGCCTGCGTAACAGAGTATTTTTATTTCTTTGTTTTCCATTCTGTAGTCCGTACCGTAGTAGTTTGAATAAAGTAAGCAATTCTTTGTAAAGACAATGAACATACACAATATACATAAAAATAAAATACACATACACTACAGCATACCTACATAATATTCAATAAATAGGACGCCAAAAAATCATCACTTTAACAAGCGAATGGGTTTTTTATATCCAAAACTGTACCATTATTATTAATATTATCTACGTAATTAAAGCTCGAATAACGAATATTTAATTACAAATAAATCAATTTACAATAGTTTATACAGAAATAAGTAAAAACACACATTTTGTTTTTTAATCCAAACTGCAATAAGACCATTTCAATTTCATAATAAGTACACATTTGACTAATACAACCCTAGCAGCTGTAAAATTTATCTCACATTGTACCCAACAATACCAAGGAATATAGACGCATAAAGCTGATCTTGTAAGGAAAAGTAATGGAAAAAAAGGCCTCTAGATGATTCCCTATATCCGAAATGGAAAGGTGCAGAAAGAAAAAAAGAAGAAAGGATTGCAAGATTATTTCCAAGCTTCTTCTTCTTCTTAAAGTGTCATCTCCTTAATGAACGTTGGCTACTACAATTGCAAATTCTTCTCTGTCTTATGATCAAAAAATTATGTCAGCCATTTTTTCGAACAGACATTTTGCAAACAACTAAGTTAGGTTAGTAATATAAATAATATAGATAATTAATATAAAAATTACCAAAGAAAGTATATTTATTGAAAAAAATAAAGTGCCACAATTAGCAAATCATTTTTTAAATAGATTATTATTATTATTATAATACCTGTACGAAAAAGAACAACGAATCGGTGTTGTTATGAAATATGTAAGAGTGATATACGCTCTAATAAGAGATGCAGAAATTCAGTATTAGCAGTAAAAACATATCCAGGCGCAGATGTACCAACAGATCACAATATTTTAGTAGGAAAAATAAGACTGAGATTAAGTAGAGTTACAAGGACGAATAAGCAAACAGTTACTATTGATAGAGAAAAGATGTTAAATGATACTGTAAAACAAGAAATAACTAGTATAATAGAACAAAAAATGAAGTTAACATCAAGCAAAGAGGAAAGTACTGAGGAAAACTGGACGAGAATTAAAGACATCTTAATGACTGTTTAAGAAACAAAATTGAGTGCGCTAAAAGCAAGAAAAAAACCAGGGTGGATGACAGAAGAAATACTGAGACTTATGGATCAAAGAGAAGTCAGAAATAAAGATAAAAACGAATACAAGAGGATCCACGTAATAATCAAGCAGAAGATAAGACACGCGAAAACACAATTTCATAGTAAAGAATGTAATGAAATTGAACAATATGAAAAGAAACACGATACATTTCATCTGCACAAGAAATTAAAAGAGGTCGCTGGAAACAAACGGAAACAAGTATCCCAAAGTTTAGAAGACAGAAACGGACACAAAATATTAGACATGAATGAACAGTTAAAAGAATGGGAAAACTACATTTCTGAATTATTTGAAGATTAGAGAGTAGAACACTATACACCGATTGCTATATTAGGTCCATCTATAACAGAAAGTGAGGTTACACGTTCAATACAAACGGCAAAAAATGGAAAAGCAGTTGGCCCCGATGAAGTAAGTGCTGAAATACTAAAGTTTTTGGGAGAAAATGGAATTAAAGGTCTGTGTAATCTCTTTAACAGAATTTATGACACTGGGATATTACCAACTGATTGGTTAAAGTCGACATTTGTCACAATACCTAAGGAACATCGTCCAAAGACATGCGGTGATTATCGGACAATAAGTCTGATGAGTCACGTTTTGAAGATCTTCCTGCGAGTAATACACAGCAGAATTTACACGCTTTTAGAGGACAGAATTAGCAATACTTAATTTGGGTTTAGGAGTGGCTTGGGTACAAGAGAAGCCTTGTTTAGTATACAGGTTTACAATCAATTTTGAAAAGGCTTTTGACAAAGTCCGACATAACAAAATGCTAGAAATATTGGAAACAGCTGGATTGGACGATAAAGATCTACGAATAATTACAAATCTATACTGGCATCAAGTGGCAAGAATAAAGGTTGAACAAGAACTGTCGGATGAAATAAATATAAAAAGAGGAGTAAGACAAGGCTGTATATTGTCGCCTTTACTTTTTAACTTATATTCGGAGGAAATATTTAAGGAATCCTTAATGGAGACAACAGAAGGTATTATTGTGAGTGGAGTAACCGTCAACAATATTAGATATGCCGACGATACTTTAGTGCTTGCTAATTGCGGAGACCTTAAAAATCTAATGAACAAAATAAAACAGACTTGTGATCGGTATGGACTTAAACTCAACGTTAAGAAAACTAAATATATGATAGTTAGCAAACAAAATTATATACAGGATGACGGTATAAAAGTCAGAGATGCCACAATGAACAGAGTAGAGAAACTCGTGTATCTCGGCAGTAATATCAATGAGAGCTGGGATTCAACCGCAGAAATTAAAAGCCGAATAGAACAAGCCCGAGCTGCCTTTGTAAAAATAAGAAACGTACTTTGCAGTCACGATCTTAGCATTTACTTTAGAGTTCGAATGACATCTTGCTACATCTTTCCTGTCCTGCTGTATGGAGTGGAAGCGTGGACTCTAACTGAGGCTATCCTTAAACGCTTGACAGTCTTTGAGATGTGGGTATACAGACGACTACTGAAAATAAGCTGGGTCCACAGAGTTAGAAATGAGGAGGTCCTTAGACGGCTGAACCAAACAACACAACGTCAATATAATAAAGAAACGCAAGCTGGAATACTTCGGTCACATTATGAGGCACCCTGAAAAATATGACCTTTTACATCTGATCATTCAGGAAAAGATCCAAGGTAATTGGGGTCCTGGTAGAAGAAGAACATCATGGCTGAAAAATCTAAGGCAATGGTATGGAAAATCAACTACATCGTTATTTAGAGCTGCTGTCAATAAAGTCACGATAGCGAATATGGTAGCCAACATGATATCCAACGATCGATAACGGTCATGGAACTAGAAAACGAAGAAGATATACGCTCTAAATAATTTAAAAACATTACATATATTATTTTATAAATTTCCTAAACCCTTTATTTCTATATTAAATAAAAAAATTATTTAACAAATATTTATTTATAAATTTATAAACATATGACGTATAATATATATTATACGTCATTGTCAAATCTGTCTGTACGAACATGGCGGTTCATGAAATTAATGTCCTATTGCCAAAACTGATATCATAACTGTCTATGACCACAACTTAATTCTTCATTGTTTGTTCAAATATTTATTTGGTATAAATGGTTTTATTGCAGTTTCATCCATAGTGTTCTAAATGGATTCCAACAGCTTTTATTTTTGTTTCATCTTTCTTTTATATTCATTGTTTTTGATATTTTATTGAGTAATTCTATAGATTACAAAAATTTTAGCACACGTCTAAATTATGATATTTCAAAACTATCTTATTTCCTTAATTCAGTTACTTATTTGAATAATTAGCCCCATTGTTTTTTACCCACGATTTTAATAAGCAATAATTAAACAATTATAAAGAAAACTACCAAAAAACTACAGATTAACAACAAAAAAAATATATTCATAGAAACTTACCGATTTGCATACCCTTATTACACGTGGCAGCACCTCATCAATATTAACTAAATCCTGTGAGAATCTGTTTAAGATGTTTCCAATAAAATGAGTATCAAAAAATGTCATTATAGCACTAAAAATATTTTTAATCATTTCTTTATGAATGTTTACCGATGCTCTTCGACAGAAGTCTAGCATTAGGAAAAGTACTAAAAAATCTAAACTGCTTGACATTACCAGCATGATAGAATAAAGCTTAAATGTGGCAGCTTCCACAGCTTCTGCTTCGCTTATTTGACTTATGTTAAAGCCGGTGGTATTAGTATGAGCTAATTTGTCTTTTAATGTTAAAACGCTTTCTTTTTTGTCAACCCTGTAAAGTAAAGCAAATTTAAATAAATTCATACTAGCTACGCTCAATATTAACAAAATATTTGAAAGACAAACGATCAACATAAGATTACGGGAATTACAGATTTCTGACCATGGGCACAAGCAAAAAAAGGATGACTATAAATGACGTTGACACGTGAGCTAAAAACTAGAATTAAAGATAAATGGAAGGTGAAGAGGGCGTTTATATCCATTATCAGATGTATCAAGATCAACAGCGGAAACAAGAGCAGATACGGCGAAAACAAAAAGACTACTGGAAACAACAGAAATGAAAGTCTTACGAAACAAACCAAACTCTAAGAGACAGAGTAAGAAGTGAGGAAATACGAACGAGATGTGGTATAGAGGAATTAAACGCGTGGACCAAACAGAATGGAATGACAGAAAATAGAATAGCACGAATAGCAAGAGACAAATCGCCAAATGGAAGAAGATCATTGGGACATAGGAGGGAAAGATGGTTAGATAACGTCAACTGAGGCTAAAAACCGAAGTAAAACAGGCATTAACCCTATTTATAAAGTAGGAAGAAGAAGAAGAAGATGTATCAAGTCTAATAGATAGATGTACCTATGTATACTAGTTTTGGACTAGGCTACAGGAAGTGTAGCATGGAAATTTGTGTATAAAAATGGTTAAAATTAACACACGTAAGGACATAGACATAAGGTAGGTGTAGGTAATATGGCCATGTATAGTAATATGGCCATCCAACAAATTTCTTACTATTTTTATGTTTAAACGGTAGAACTCTTGATATTAGCATAGTAATACACATTTAGTGCCGAAATTGTTAAACAGATGGTGCCACATTCTCTATACGTCAGAACCATACACCATTGTTGTGAAAACTCGTCATTGCAGAAGCTGGTTATTAATTTCGTAATTTTTAAAAAAAATCTTAACTGAATCTAGTAGGTAAGTTTTTAATATATTAATTGTACTTACATGTTTCGTATACCCTCAAAATCATGTACATGTTCTTATTTTATTGTATAAATTTTGATTTAATACATTTTTTCTTAGACAAAATATCAAAATACAGTGTTGAGTAATATGGCCAGGTGAAAAGTAGGGTTATATGGCCATGGCCATATTTATCTTACGTGGCCATATTACTCTACAATGCATATTTTGTTTGCTGTATTGATATTATTTCTTTTATTACAGAAATAAAAAATGCCCCAGTATCAGCGCAGGGGCCTACGAGGCAACTGGACGAAGGAAAATTTGTCAGCAGCTTTAAGAGCGGTGGAAAATGGGACCGCAGTTAACACAGCTAGTCGTACATATCACATCCCAAGGCGGACACTTCGACGATATTTAGAAGAGGGAAAACAAGTAAAGTCTTGTCTAGGGCGAAAGACTATACTTACAAATGACCAAGAAGCAGAATTAGTTCAACGTATTGTCCGTCTTTCGCAAATTGGATATCCACTTACTGCAAGGGTACTTTGTAAGTGTGTATATCGGTTTACAGAACTCAATAATATCCCAAATTCTTTTCAAGAAAGCAAAGGAATAGCTGGTCGTTATTGGCTACGTGGTTTTATGAAGCGCAATCCCCAAATCAGACCTAGGAAAGCACAAAACTTAAATCCGACTAGGGCAGAAAAGCTTAATAAATTTATTGTAAAAGATCGTTTTACTAAGCTGGAAGGTATTTTAAGAGAAATGGACATACGTGATAAGCCCGAACGGATATATAATGTAGACGAGAAAGGTTGCAGGTTAACACTTCACCACCAGCAGAAAGTTTTGGCGCAAAAAGGGGCTAGAAGAGTACATGTTGTTGCAAACGAACATGGAGAAAGTGTTTCCATTGTTTCTTGTGGTAATGCTCTTGGTACAGCATTCCCTCCAATGGTACTTTTTAAGGGTAAACGTAGTAAGCCAGAATGGGTTGACTCACTACCTCCAGGTGCTGTTGTTCAAATGACTGCAAAAGGTAGCATGAATATTGAAACGTTTTCAGTTTGGCTTCAACACTTTTCAAAATTTAAGGTTGCTGGTCCATGTATATTTGATGGTGCAAGATGCCATTTGGATCACACTATTGAAGAAACTGCCGAAAGATACGAAATTACTCAATACTGTTTACCTAGTAATACTACTCATGAGCTCCAACCAATGGACAAAGCTGTATTTAGAGCCTTTGAATATTACTGGGATGATGAAGTTATGAAATATTATTCTATTCATAGCGATCGTGTTATTACCAAACAGAGATTTGGGGCAATTTTTTCTACAGTTTGGGCAAAACAATGACACCATCTAATATAAAATCGGGGTTTTCTTCAAGGGGAATTTATCCATTTAACCCAGAAGGTATCCCAGAGATAGCGTTTGTCCCTAGTACTATCACATACCAACATCAGGAAGATAAAGAAAATGTCACATTATCAGAAACTAACGCTTGTAATAAAGCAGATGATTTATCCATGCCATCAACTTCAGGCATTCAACAAAAATATTACCGTTGTCATTCTACTTTGGGATTACAACCGAAAAATAACTCAAAAGAAGTATGTCTGGTCACTGATAGTAGTAACTCTTGTCGTCCCTCTACTTCGGATTTTCAACCGAAGAATCGCCCGGAAAAACTATTTCTAGACACTGAAAGTAGCAACTCTGACTTATCCTTTAGTTTGCATGATTCTAGCAGTAATGAAGTTATTGATTCAGAAGACGATCACAGTGATTTCTCAAACATTTAAAATAATTCATTCACAATTATGCTCGAAACACCTGAAAATGCAACAATAAAGAACGATAACAAAAAGCCTAGAAAACCAGCTATCAACAGTCGAGCCCAAGTTGTTACTAAAGATTTATTCGGTAGATGTATTGGAAAAAGTGATTCAGAAAATATTAAAGCAAATACGCATACTACAGATGGTAAAAGAGTCTCGTCAATGCTACGAAAATTACCCAATCCAAAAAACAAATTTAAGACCTTGCCTGCTAAGAAAAAGGGAACAAAAAAACAAGAATCTTGGTTCTGCAAATTATGCAAGGAAGACAGGATGGTAGATATGAGACTGTATAGCGTACGTAGCACTTATATCCACGAAGAGTGCATGGGTCTCACAGCTAAAGACAAAATTGATACGTTCTTAAGCACCGATTGTGAAAAATAAGACAATATTAAGTTTCTGTACTGTATTTGCTTAACATGTAATAAAACTGTTAAAAAATCTCAAACTATTTTATTCTATTTTGTGTTAAGCTTCATAATTAGATATACAAATTTACTTTCTGTAGAGTGGCCATATTAGCGACACCATGTTTATAATATGGCCAATAGCAGTATTTTTTTAATTAAGTCATAAATATCATATTTTTATCAATTTTTGAAAAATTATACAATAAATATATATTTAGATAACCCATGTAACTATAATAACAGTTACTTTAAAAAAATATATATTTGGCCACAAATACGGACAAAAGTTCTTAAGGTGGCCATATTACCTGCACATACCTTACATACAATACAAATAGACTGAGCGCTGCAATATAGACCCGTTTCCCAGAGCGACAGAAAAAAACTTAAGCGTTCTTAGTACTAAAGCATAACAGTTTATCTCGCGTAAGTTAATGATCTGAGAAATGAGATAATGAGAAAGTCTAAAACCCAACTGGATCGAAGTATTTGGACCTACTACAACAGCAATTTGTTCCGGAAATTCATAGAAGTGCATACAAATTTAGAGATAACCTTCTCAAATTATTAAATAGGAAGACAAAGTGGTCACAACTATTTTGTAGCCAAAGGGATCACTGGATCTGTCACCTAATGATTTTTATTATAGGGATAAGTCAAATCATCCATTTATGGTTATAATAGGGTTACTAATTTGGAATAACTTGAATTAAAATTATTTCCAAATACGTTCCTTTGTGTTTAGTAGTATCACGTGAATTGTGTATGAATCAGAAGCAAATCGTTTACCATGACATTCTTTGTCTCTGTTTGTTTTCATCACAGTATACACAGTATACTAGATGGCTTTTGATATGTTTACTAAAATGTCTACAAACGTCCGTCATGCAAAAATACGTAATATAGGTAATATTAAATAATATTTAATTTATATAAAAAAATAAAAATCAGTGAGAGAATTGAACCTTAATTATACAGGTTCGAAAGCAGAAATAATACAATGTCGTTATCACTTGTTACGTTAAACAGGTTAAAAAAGTTATATTTAAGTTGCTACCTCACTTTTGTTTGATAGTAGCAAGGTCCCCATCCATTAAAAAAATATGCAAGGGCTGCTCACATCTTTTTTCTCTGTCACACTGGGGGAACGGGTTTAGATTTCAGTGGACAGTATAGGTATGTCTATGTGCAGAGGTAAAAATGATAAACTAATAAGATTTACTAAAATATGAGTACTTTGAAGTTAAATGGCAACCAAAGTGATGCAAACAGTATACAATAACAAATTAAATTTAAGAAGATATATCACAGCTTCAAACCCAATCTTGCCACGAGTAAGTTTATTTTATATAAGTAAATTTACTTACTAATATAATCATCTTCTCAGATGTCCGAAAGAAGAATTAAATAAAGTCGAAAGCTAGACAACGTCCAAGAGTTTTACTAAATTCCTAGTCCAAAACTGATGACTGCTACTCCTAATAAACTTGTGTTTTTAACGTTCTTTAATAATAGTATTTCAGTAACAATAATTGTAAAAGTAATATTTTTACTTACCATTTGGTTAAAAGCTTTTCAGAGTAGCTTGTGACAAATTGTGAGCACCCTCCTCCAATGACGTTAACAAGTAGGTACAAAAATCCACCACCAAATAGCACATACTTTGTATAAACATTTATATTAACTGATCCCTTCTTTTTCACTTCACGGTATATTTTTTTCTCTGATCTAATTTGTTCAGCTTCTAATAAATTAGTTTCTTCATCGCAACCATTTTCATTATTTTCTTGATTTATATTTTTTTGTAAATCTTCTGCTGGTAAATTGATGATCGCGTTTAGTAAATATGTATGAGGAATACCAAAATATTTTACTTTACCCTCTTGCATAATCAAAATATTATTCGCTTGTTCGATGTGACTAGATATATGACTAACTAAAATACAAATTTTGTGTTTCAAGAAAGTTTTTATACAATTTTGAAATATATACTCTTGAACTGAAATGTCTAATGCTGTAAGACAGTCATCTAAAAGATATATATCCGCATCCCTATATATTGCTCTTGCTAAATTAATTCTAGCCTGTTGCCCTTTGCTTAGATTCAATCCTCTGTCTGTGACAATTGTTTCATCGCCGTTTTCAAATAAATTAAAATCGTATAGAAGTGCACATGCCTTAATGACCTCTTGATACCTAAAAAGAAAATCTTGAAAATTTTGTAGAAAATGGTATCGATAAAGAGTCTGCTTGTAAAAATATTCAATTACATAATGTTTCTCTATTAAAAGGTAAGTATAGTAAGGTAAATCTACCTATTAACGGCCTATACCATTTCGTGATTAAACCACGAATTGATATAGGAATATTAAAAAAATTATTTTGTAAGTACGTGTAAGTTGGTTAATTTTAATACTACGATGCTTGTGTATCCTAGCAAGAAATTTATTAGGCTCCTTTTTTATGTATAAATGGTGGGAAGACATGTTCTAGCTTTTGTTTTAGTCAGTTCGATTAAATTCGATTGACGACTGCTCTCTGTTCGAGAGCGGTCGTCAATACTTAGTGTTTTGGGTAAGCATTGAGAAATTCATTGGTTACAATATTTGCTTGCAGATTATTACAGAAAATATTTTTTCACCTACATGAAGTAGTTTGTTCATTAGAAATGGTTAATAGTTGTATTGTTTATAAAACCCTTTAGTTTTGGGCCAAAATAAAGTAGAATTTACAAAAATTGATAAGGCCGTTATTAGTGCACAACTTTAGTGGCTAATCTAATTCCGGCCCAATGGGCCGTAATTGCGAATGTTGGTGTTTTTTTTTCAATTCAACTTTTTGTTCTTTAATATCAAAAATCATTAAAAAAAGTAATACTTTAAAAAAAAAAAAGAAAATATTACCAAAAACGTACTAACAAATTCCGTCCCATACTTTTTTTCTAGAAAAGCATAAAAGGAAGTTTACAACTATAAAAGTCAGGTAGTTATTTCTAATGGTAGAAAATTGAAAAAAATCTCGAATTTGTTCCCAAAAAAAATATTTTTTTTTGTAACTTATTTAACTAAAAATATATAGTATGACAATTTATTAATTATAAAAAAACATTAAAATAATTTTATTTTATTCTGAGTGGTATATTTCGCATGTGCCCTAATTTCAGCCTAACCCAAATTTAGCCTGACATGGTACCTACAACAAAGACTCAATTATTCACATTTGATTTTTTTCTAGAATCATGGTCAAAACTAAAAAGTCTAAGCCAATGTAAAAAAATATTCACAAGAGCTACTGGATCGGGCCCTAAACGACATGAAAACTGGCATGTCTACCTATAAAGCATCCAAGGTGTATGGTATAAAAAAAAGTAAATTGAAAGATGTGAGTGCAAAAGTATGTGCACAAAAATATTTCCCGTGACACGCTGTCAGCTTATTAACACCGTAGCAGTGCTTATTTAAAATCTAAAGAGAGCCAATCCGTTGAAGAATGAAATTTCTGGAAATATATAGTATCAACATTTCCTAACCCGGCATCCGAAAGTAATTAACGAAAGTAAAGACGTCGTGTATTGCAAAATCTGACAGCTAGCCGTTCCTTCGTTACAGAGGAAAGGATGAGTAATTTTTCCAAGGAAGTAACTGATTATTTCAGTCAAAATGGCATCACATCCATGTGATGTGTTGGAAGATCCAAGCCGAATAATCAACTGCGAAGAGACAGTCTTTTTCATGGCTCCACAGGATAAACAAGTGTTAGTTAATAGAGGTTCTAAAACTCTATATATCAGAACTACTAACGATGAAAAAGAATGTCCGACCGTATTAACAACAATATCCGCTAGTGGAGATATCCCACCACCAATGGTTTCGTTTCCCTATACGAGACTACCAAAACGTTTAGTTGCAACTATGCCAATAGGTTGGGGTATCGGCATCGAGTTAGAATCTATGGAGAAGCTATGAGCATATTAACGTATGTATTAAAAACGGCATCAGTAGGTGTGGCTAACGATCATACCAATATGGCGGTGGGATCAGGACCTGACTCAATAATATTAAAACTACTATACAAACATAACTATAGTTATTCAGAAGTTTTAATCATATTCTAAAAAAGTGCAATACATTTTTAATAAACTATGATTTATTTATCCCGCGGTAAACACTAAAAACACGACATATACATAAAGATAAATTAATACAGTCAAATAACAAATTGTATCTGAAAGAGACAATAATATAAATAATATTTTAAAGGGTAAAATGAATATACGGTATGAAATAAAAGAAATACGTTTAATAAAAGACACTTAAAAATTTAGTGCAATTAACAAAGTTAGAAAAGTTATTATTTAAAAAACAAAATTGAATATCTTTCGAATATCACAATGGAAATTGTGTAGAAATAAAAATAATTATGTTGCAGTACCTAGTTAATAAGAAATTTTAAGATATTTAGGATGAAGATATTTCTGTATTCTCTAGAATAGCACGATCTACCTTATAAGATTTTTATAAATACTATTAATGTATTTTCTGAAGTACGGGCCATTTCTTTGTTTACATATTTGTATACTAACCTGTGGAACGTTATTCCTGAAGATTTTTGATTAACATTGCTTCTGCTACTGCAACTACGTTGAGAACAAGAAACCATTATTATGCACTATCACAATATAATATTACAGTTTTTATAAAAGTATTATAAAACTAAAAATATTCGAAAAACAACAAACGTAAATAATCATACACGATCTGTCAAAACGATCATAACAATATGGCCGAAGTGAGGTCGTTTTTAGTCACGTGATGCCCTCTCCATAGATTCTAACTCGATGGGTATCGGATACAATAAAAGTGGATGGATGTATACAGAAACGTTTTATGAGTATATTGCAAACTATTTTACATTAAGCAACATTTCGTGTTATTTTTCGATGAGCATTTTGGTCATATATATCTGGGGAGTTTTGTCGTGAAAATGGAATTGTTTTGGTAGCACTGGTTCCAAATTCCATACATATCATGTAGCCGCTTGATGTTGCTATATTCCGACCTGTCAAAGCTGCATGGCGCAAAATAGTTCATGATTTCTGAACCTATTTTGAAAATCAATCAAATGTCCAAAAGCAGGGCTACAACAAAATTAACACCTGTAGTAACGGTTGCTGATGATTTCATGGAGTACCAGAGAAGAGTAGAAGCTGAAAAAATAAAAAAAAAGCAAGGAAAAAACAAAAGCTTGAAGAAAAAGAAAAAAAGCACACAACATCTTAAAGAAAAATGCAGAATCTAATGGCAAGAAAACAGAAAAAATTAAAATTTCGAAAGCTGTTAAATTAAACCTAAACATTGAGAATGAAGAAAGACAAAGAGGAAAGATCGATGGAGCAAATAAAAAAGAAAATGAAATTTTAAACCAAAATGTTGGTTTTGGCAGAAAAACAGGTGAAAGAACTAGAAAGCCGAAAGCTAACAATTCTATGGATTTAGAGTTGGGCGACTACAAACTAGTTGACTACTTCATTGTAGTTTACGAGGAGAAACATTTTTCGGGAGTAGTAGAAGAAATAACACAACATAAATTCAAAATCACAGCTATGAAAAAAAAAATAGGATATAATTGGAGATGGCTAGAGACAGATTATATTATTTGGTATGATCCAGAGGAAATTGTTTGTTTAATTGCACCGTTTAATTACATTAATAAAAGGGGTCTTTTTTCTGTTCCTGAGATAAATAATTTTTAGGTCTATCATAGCTCTTTGCTCTTATGCAATAAATGAAAAAAAAGAGACTTGTTAAGTAACTTATGAAAGTTTTTTTTGTTGTTTTCTTTTTAGTTTCAAAATGTATTACGTATGTACATCTTTTTATTTTATTTAGTTTGTCTATGCCTCTTCTATATAAAAAATATGTTTTTATGCTTCTGTATTTTTTATACCTACCTTGAAAATATTAAAATAAATATTTACATGTTTTGATATGCAGGCCGGAATTAGATCCCCATTAGCCGGAATTACCGAAATTACCACTATTTTTTTAACATAAGCGGGAATTAAAGTTTTTTGCAAAACCTCAAGCAATCAAATTTACTTTAAATCCATTTGTTCTATTATTTTGTTTTCTTTATATGTACTTTTAAAGTCAAGTATTCCTTAACTGGGCCGTTATTTGGTCAGTTTACCTTATTTGATATTTTTTCGTTTTTTTGTTAAAGTTTGTTTAGCAGAAAATGGTTGACTTGAATTAGTGCGGTCGTAAATATTATTACATTTATCTGACTTGACCCATTGTTAAGACCGGTCCGGAGCGATAAGCAAACGAGGTAGACAGAGTTGGTCTTTTGACAATTAACACTGACTAGACGGTACTCCTATAATAAAGCAAAGGATCCACAAAATTTACAATAATTACGACGACAAAAACACAAAAACGGATGTAAAATATATTGCTTTGCCTTATATACCCAAAATTAATGTTTTCAAATGAGTTTTAAAATAAATCTATTTTATTGTTAAGATTATAGAAAAACAAACATTAATAATAATTAATGGTTCTGAAAAGAACCGTTTTTTTTTAATCGTAACATTTGTAGATTTGATGATAGTATCACTACACACATAGTGGTGTTTCGCTCTACACAGTACTTTACAACAGTATTACTTAACGTTGGAGAAATATTTTGTGACCTCACGTTAGACTTCAATTCGTGCCACATATGTTCTATGGGATTAAACATACAATAATAGGGTGGAATCCGCAGCACTGTATGTCCCATTTCCTTTGCCAATGTATCACAAACATATACTTTTCTTTATATAAAATGCCTTTAAAACTTCTAAAAGCTCTTGTTTGGTGTAACATTCTTCAAAATACATATCATTCGTCTCCATGTACTTTTTAATTTCCTATTAAGTATTATTCGAGTTTGGCGACTTAGTTGGCGACTGTGATAGCTTGCATTATCAATTACCTTCACGCTATTCTGAGGAATGTTTGGCATTAGATTATTTTTGAACCATTCTTCAAAAAGTTCTGGCGTTGTATCTTCATGGTAGTCGACGCAGGAGTCTTTAATATTCTTTGCAGAAAGCCACAGGGCATTTGGAATTCAACCATTTTCTGATCCAGCATGTAAAATCTTTATTCTTTTCCCTTTACTTGACGGAGCTTTTATCTTACATTCACTGGAGGAATCGGCAAATCCTTTAGGACACCTTGAATGTGTGTCAGAATGTGTGAAGTTATATACTGATAACGCCATTTTTGTAATCTTAGATTCCATAATTACTTGTGTTTTGTCAATTATACGATATCGAAAGCCCATACTTTTCAAAATTTTCCATAAGCTGGTAAGGCTACAGCTTATTTAGGTTTCGTCAAAATTGAGCCGTTGCTTCAGAGATCTTAATGTAGGTGTGCGTTGCTTTTCATACATGGTATATACTTTTCGACGTATCAAGTCCTTATCGGCTTCGTCCATACATTTGGTGGAACTGGAATCTACGTTTTTTTCTTGTTTCTATGGGATTTGATGTAATTCTTTTTACTGTGGTCAGAGGTATTTTCGTCAAATCGCATGTTTCACTCGTAGCGGAAGTTGTGTCAAGTCCTCTTTTAAGTAAGATACTGTATATAGTTTACACAATTTGCTTTGCATCCACAGATAAATGCTTCTTCTTTACCGGAACACTAAAAGAAGCCCCATTATTATTATCCCACGGACGCCACATAATGATAGAAAACGTAATGAATAAAATGAGTAATACTACTTAACACTTCCCGTGATACAAAAAGACAAACAAATTTTATCAAGAACTCGTATTTAAATACTGGTTGGTATTCAGTTCCATAAACTTATTATATAAATACCTGAAAACCACTTAAAAGATGATTAACCCGTCGTGCACTACCATCGAATTCGAAAAACCTTCTTATCAGTACAGTTTCATCAATATAAGCCTTATCTGTATTAATGAAATTATAATGAGTTTGGATTGTAGGTAATTAAATCAACATTAAGAAATGAAGATTAACAAATTTTACAAGGAAACATATTTAAATTTTACCTGAAACCGGGCCTTTTATACTATTATCGGCTAACCCAGGATGTTTATAGTCGATACTTATTGAAGTCAACCATTTACTGCTAAACAAACTTTATAAATATTTTATTTATAATCTATTTTTTTATTATTTTTGGTAACTAATAACCAATCACAAAACTCACTTACCTCGCATCATTATATTCTTGTCCAAACAAAATATTCTGTTTTATAGATGAGGGAAACAACCAAGGATCTTGCGAAGCAAAAGAAATTTTTCCATTTATCTTCAACGATCCAGCTGTTATTGGCAAATCATGTAAAATAGCTTTTAATATGGAACTTTTACCAGCACCGACTTCTCCAGTTACCAAAGTTAAACCGGACGTAATTTCAAAATTAACCTTATTAAGTAGTGTCTCTTCTTTCAATACTACTGTAACTTCATTCATTTTAATAAAAGTATTGTTAATTTGTGTATCTTGTTCCCGAATTTCAGTTTCAAACTCTTCAGCTTCTAACGCCTTAATTATTCTTTTATATGCCGAAAGAAACTCGCCCGCCATGCCAAAAGTGTGTGGTAGCGCATGACCTAGCCAGTGACTAAGATCTTTGTAGTTGGACATAGCATAGAAAATAACAGCAGTGTCTGTTGAAACACTTGACCAAATACACGCCATGAGAAGAAGGTAAAATCCTAATCTTGAAAATATTCCTCCCGTTAATACAATGAATGTTTTTAAAATCAAAGTTTTCAATAGCTTTGAAATTTCTTTTCTAAAAAAAATATATTGGTTTTATATAAAGTTAATAAATATAATAAGAATTATAATTAATGGATTAAAACATGATAAAAAATAGAAAGGGAATAATACTAATAGAAATTAATAAAAAATAAAATCACGATATAGTTTGTAGCATTTGTAAATTCCTTGGTATATATTGAAATCCCCTCGTATATGTATTAAAACGCCAAATAATATTTTTAGTGTATTTAATTTCCTATCGTACGTATTAAAACACGGAGTATTCTTTCAATTCCTTTTTGCTTCGATGAGGTCGATAATAGACACATTTTAAAAGTTTGTTCATGTTTCACAGGTGTGTATTTTTTCGGCATTTTCTTTGATCAAAGCCGCTTAATATTCTGAGTTTCAAATAAACATCCATTTGTATCTCTGAGAAGGTTTTGCCGGAAAGATAATCGCGACACTCTCGCTGAGGCGTTGTCAAGAGCACTCTGTTTCAGCGTTTGTTCAAATTTCACGTAAAATTTGTAATGTTTTCCTGTTTTTCGTCCCTTTTCATGTAAAATATGTAGTGTATTGTGGCAGGTAATAGTTACAGTTAAAGTGAGGTTTTGAAAGATATCCACATGTTCCATTTTCCTGTTTTTTAAGAAGCAGAGTCTAAAGTTTGTGTTCCATTGCCCCAATTTCAACCTCAAATTTGTATGTCCCTAAGAAGCCGTTTTAGAATAACTGTTCGTAGTATGGAGATGAATTCGTTAGTGTGGCAGAAAGTGTAAACCCAGTTCTACCAGAAATTCTAAGTACAGTGGAGTCCAGTTTACAACTCAAGTGCATTTTAGTGAAACTCAGGTAACTTTTTTGTTTGAATTTTTAAAGTGAAGATGGACATTTTTTAATAATAATTTGCTTTCATAACAATTTAAATTGTAATAATTAATATTGTACTGTCATTTTATTTGTTCTCTGTTTTAAAATTTAATGTTGACATATGGCAGCTAACTTTATTATTTTTTTGACATAAGTTTTGTTTTGTTTTTAAAGAAGGTTAACCTCTCTACATAGTTTCATCTAAAAAGATAATTCTGTATTTGTAATAATTTATTTCTGCCACCGATTATAGCCCGGTAACAATTTATTGTAGTTTTCTAGTATCTCCCACTTGTAAATGGATGTTGTAAACGCATAGGACATAGTAAGTGTTTCTTTGTTGTTTTTGTATAAATCTCTGTTACTATTAATATAGTATTTTTGTGCCATTTATATTTGTAACTGTTTGTGGTGAGACAACAATAAATGTTTAATTTTTTTAAACCATTTTGTTTATTTCTCTTAACTAACTCTCTAACCCCTTTTTTGAGTTTCATTTAAAAAGATATATTTTTCATTTCTAATAATTATTTCAATAGTTACAACTAGTTGTTGTAATCGTTACATTTTGTTTCCTCGAAACGGCGTCCTTATTTTAAATAGCTAGAGGACCTTCTTGTGTTTTGTCCACTTGTCCCGGAGACTCATGTAAGTACCCTCATTTGTTACATTTTTTGTAGTTGCCCCAATCCAAACCCTTGCCATTCACTTATCCACGACCCAGCTACTCCAAATAAACCCTGAGCGCCGTTCGCAACAGTTCCGTTTATTTTGCTTGCCCTATCTTCACCCCAATAATTTCTGTTCCCAATTTTCAACCTCCCATACTAATACCCTATGTGGTAGGCAAAATATTTCGTTACAAGTTTAGTTAAAACTTACGCTCCGTCAGATGACTCTTAGTCCAGTCGACCAATTTTTATAAAATTTTGGAAATAAGCTCTAATTACCCTTCACATTAAAATCTATCCTATGTTGATATGTGCTTATAGTTTTTAAGGGTGTAAACTACCCCTTTGTTCAAAAAACCAATAAAAGTGAAAAATAATTTCTTTCATTCATTCTCCCCTTCCTTTTACGAAATGGTGTTGCACAGAATGGGAAAAGACAGAGAACTTTTGACCGCCATTAAAAGGGGAAAGACAACATATTTAGAGCACATACTTAGAAATGATAAGTAAGATATGTTGCAGCTGGTTATGAAAGGTAAAATCGAAGGAAAAAGGGGTCCTGGCAGACGACAAATGTCCTGGCTGAAAAACATTCGCAACTGGACCGGGTTAAACACACACACGCTCTTAAGCAAAGCAGAAGATAGAGACGAAATTGCCAACTATTGATAGCCAACCTTCATTAGTGGAGACGGCACTAGAAAAAGAAGAATTTCAATTCACCCATCTCTTCTATTCTTTTCTATTTTCTGCCATAATTCTCAATTCTTCGAGTGATTTTTTTTAACTTTTCTTGCCTCTACTACATGCGTATCTATTTTTTTTCTTGGTCTGCCTCTTTTTCTTGTTACGATGTTCTTTGCTTCTTGTATTTCTGTTGGGTTGCACCCTCATCAGGTGCCCAAACCAGTTCATTTTTTTCTTTGCTATTTTATTCATTATTGGCTCTTTCCAACTATCCTTCTTAGGTCTCTTCTCAATGGTATTTATCCTGCTCTTATGTTAGAACCTTAGAGCTCTTACATAAGAGTGTCTTAGAGTACATTGTGTTATATATTTTAATCCTTGTCTCTCGTGTAAGTTTTCTTTTTCCCAGTATTGGGGCTAACGCATAGTGTATACTGGTTGACTTTTTTGACCTATTTGTTATTTAACAAATAAAAACTGATATGTTTTTGTACACACTTATGACAAATCAAAAGATGGAAAAGGGAAGTATTTTTGAAATACTTCCCTTTACAGCCATCTTCGGAGCTATGCTACAAGCAATAAAAATTTTTACGAAACTTAATCCGAAACAAGAAAAAAAAATTGCAATAAAATAGTCTATAGGACATTTGTTGCTTAAAATGAGTCCCTTTATCCATTTATCGAGTTATTTTTGACAAATTTAGTCAATTAGTGTATGAAAGGTTTTCTTATGATACAAACTGGCTGTTCCTCTAGCTTTTTTAAACATATTGAACATATCATGTTTGTCTTCCCGCTCTTCAATTTAAATACATGTATTCTTTATCCATTTTTTTAGCCATCTTCCCTACTGTTTCTTAGTTGACTTCTTTGCTCCGTCAATTCCAGGATTATGTCAGATAACCATTATAATTTTTTATGTTGTTCCAGTATTTTTTTACTATATTTTTTAAAAATTATCTTTAAACGTGTTCCAGATTTCTACACCATTGTTATTTAGTTGGTTATTTACGTGTTTTTCTATTTGGTTCGTGTTAAGTTCGTGATTTTTTTACTTTTTGGGTTTAACTTTGATGCCAGTTATTAGATATATAGGTTGTGGTATGAACGCATATCTGCGATATATGGTTATTCTTTTGGCACACACTATTTTTGAATTTGAAATAGATCACCTGGTCCTTTCTATGTATACAGATATATGTCCATTCAATGGTGTTTGTGATTATTATGTCGCTTTTTTGGGTAGAACTATCATAATCTATTGCTTCGTTCATTGATAACTCCACTTTGGTTCCTTTCAGACTGTTGAGTGTTTGTTTTAATTAAACATAGGATTCTTTTTCATTGTCATATTTCTTATCATTCATAGTTTTGCTAAGTTTAAAAATATTTATATATAGACAGAATAACAAAATACCTTCTAGCATCTGTAATTTTTTTCATAAAAAATTCCTCCCATGTATGCATTTTAATAATTCGAATAGTTGATAGCACTTCTTGGGTTAATTCAAGTCTTTGGTCAGTCTTTTTATTGGTTTGTAATCTGGAAGATGTTACCATTTTGCTAAAATAAGCTAAAAACAAACAAACATTTTAATATAATCTAATTTTAAATGGATGACCTTAACCTTAACAAAGATTTAACAGAACATCCCAATTTTGTTGTAAAACAGCATGACAACTTACTTGTGTTACTTTAGACCAGTTCTGAATTATTTGTACCATTATGTTAGTATATTTATAATACAGTTATATCATATAAATATACTTATTATAGACTTAGTATTGGCAATATTTATATTTGATAATCTATTTTTTTAGTAGTAAAATAAACTTATTCGGTGATGTGACGATGGGCTAAACTTGTAAAGGATGAAACTGGTCGTCTACTAATCTTGAAATTAAAAGCTAAATGTGTCAATAACTGTTAGATTTAGGTACATGAACTATTTCACGAAACTTAGAGAATAGTTACATTTATTTTTAATAATGTCATAACATATAGGGTGATCCATTTAAGAAAGTAAGCGTTTTAAATCAATTTGTATATTAAATATTATTTTATGTACAAAATGTTTGAAGTCTCATCAAAATAGACGATACTTACGATATGATACGATACGAAAAATTTTTATTAAACAAAGCGTTTATATATATATATATATATATATATATATATATATATATATATATATATAATGTCGGTTTACAACGTTCTTCGACGTCTTCCGATTTCCAATCTCCATCTCATTCTATCGTTCCATAGATCGTCCTTCAGTTCTCTTTCCCTGATTTCTTTATCAACTTCTTCTCTCCAACTTCTTCTAGGCCATCCTGGTCCCGCGCCTACCTTTTGGTTGCCATTCAAGAATTTGTCTTGGTATTCTATTCTCCGGCATTCTCCTTACGTGTCCGTACCATCTGAGTTGTGTCGTTTTGATTTCATCAACAATATTATGTGTAACCCCCATGATTTCTCAGACTCTCTCGTTTGTTATTCTGTCGCGTCTGGAAATACCCACCGAGCGGCGCCAGAAGTCCATTTCTATTGCTCTAAGCATTTTCTCTGTTTTGTCTTTTAGGGGCCACACTTCGCATCCATATGTTGTGATACTTTTTATTATGGTGTTATATATTCTTCTTTTATTTTCCTTGAAGATGTTTTTAACCCACAGTATGCTGTTCAGTAAGGCTATGCCTTTCCTTCCCTGTGTATTTCGTTCCTTAATGGCAGCATCTAATTTTCCGTCCTGAGTGATCTTTACTCCTAGGTATTTGTAGTCGTCACATAGTTTAATCTCTTGATTTTCCTCTACGAGAAGGTTATGTTGATCTCCTCCGATACTCATGTACTCAGTTTTTTCCATATTCACTTCCAAACCCCACTTTGTAAACTCTTCTAATAGTTTTCGCATCATGTAACTAAGATCTTCAGAGTCCTGTGTGATGATGAACTGGTCATCCGCAAAACACAGAGTGTACAAAGTTAAGTCCATTAGTGGTATGCCCATATTCCTACACTTTTTCTTCCATTTGTTGAGTGCTACTTCGAGGAATATTTTGAATAATGTTGGGGATATACAGCATCCTTATCTTAGTCCTTTAGTCACTTTGAATCCCGGTGTTATCAGATTTCCTGTTTTAATTCTTGTTGTTTTTTGGTAGTACAACGTTTTCACTGCTTTAATCAATTCTATATTTATATTTGTTTTCCCCAGTGCCTCCCATAATTTATCAAGCGGGACACTATCATACGCTTTCCTAAGTTCTACGAACGTCAGGTGGACTTCTTGTCTACGAGCAACTATCTTTTCAATTATTTGAGTAATAGAGAAGACATGGTCTATTGTAGATCGACCTGCACGAAAACCAGCCTGTTCTCTGGCTTCCATATCTTGGTATTCTTCTTCTATTCGATTTTTTATTATTTTCCCATATATTTTGCTAATACTTCTAGTAACTGCAATTCCTCTATAGTTTTCAGGTTTTGATTTATCTAACAAAGCGTTTACAATTTTATTATTCATGTAGGTAGAGCATGTCCAATCGGTCACTGTTTTATAATAAACTTGGTCTAGCTCGTAAAGCATTTATAAGATTGAGAGACCCCTAGAGCAGTAAAACAAGAAAGTTTTAGTCAACAGTAGACAGAAGACTCTAATTGTATTCGATTATTTAGACATATTTAAAAAGTTATCCCGTAATTATGCGCCATTTTTCATTTTCTTCTAACATCTAATTGATTGGAATACCCAAAAAGTACCACCCTGGTAATGTACCCACAGAGAAATCAACCACCAGTTTTTCAGAAATTTATTAGTTGGGTTAGGAGAATTTAAACAGTTTAAGCAAAAATATCTGATGTACCTAATTGCCAAAAAAATAGTTTAGCTCATTAAGGGCCGGTTTCACCAACGACAAATAGCAGTCTATTCAATGAATAAAGTTATTCGACCAATAAAACTGACATATCTGCGTTTCACCAACGTCAAATAAGACTTATTCTATGAATAAACTCCAAATAAGTTATTAGTCCAATATCGGAGAAATAAATATTTATTCTTCGAATAAGTTGACAGCTAACCTCACTTTAAATATCAATAATAAAGAAAATTTATTAGTTTAACTTGAAATTATCAACAATGTATTGCAGGTAAACGTAATTATATCACACAATTTGAATTTTGTATACATAAATATTTATTTTAGATTATTATCTTCTTCATCATCATCCTCTGATGACGGAAATGAGCAGCGAAGGAGAAGACCACGCTTGCAGCTGCAAAGAAGAAACCCTTTTGCTGAATTTGATTATGTGGACTTTAAAACTAGGTTTAGATTATCAAAGTTCTTCATTTCTTTCTCTAAATAATTTTTGGTGCTCTCGGGTTTTTTGTCCATTTTCTCAAGTTTCAGATTCACAATAATTTACAATCACAACAAACAGATTTTTTTATATAAATTATGTATTGACATTGACAATTATTATTATTTTGACAAATTAATCAACCAATATCAAATATTATAGGTTATGTATATGATTCTTCTTCTTCTTCTTCTTCCTTTATTGGGTAATATCCCAGGGGATAATTTGCCCAGCTAATTCAGGGGGGATATTCTCAACTTGCTCTAGACAATCGAGTATCCCCATATAAAACTATGTTGAAACTTCTTCTTCTTGGGCCAGACAGTTAGTATAGGAAAGGCAATTCAACACAGGATAAAACTTTTCTCGCTTGGGTGTAGCAGCCAGTCTTTTTCTACATAATCTTTTCTTTTTGATATTTGAAATTTGTAAGGTTATGTTATAGTAGATAAGATAGAAATATATTATAGATTGATTTTGGCTAGATTAAGAAAAGTAATCAACAAATTTAGTCTTTGAGAATTAAGATTGGATAGGAGAGAGCAAATCTCTATAGGAGTTTGTAGTTTTGTTTTAACCAATTCTTTGTAGAGGTCAAAACTTGGAGAAACGTTGATTGGACACTCTAGGATAACATGATTCAGAGATCCAATTTGACCACATTGACAGTATGGGTTGTCCTGAATACCTATGCGGAATAAATGAACGGGAGTGGAACAATGTCCTGTTCTCATTCTAATTACTGCAGTGATATGCCTTCTGTCTTTATAAGGAAATTGATTGAAAAATAGTGCGATGCGCTTGGCCAAGCACCTAAGAGGTGGAGGCCAAGAGAGGTGTCAACGAGTACAGTCTGTGGAAAATCATTACACTTTGAACTTATTCGACGAATAACTAATTGTGGATTACAAATAGTTATTGAAACGGAATAAAATTTATTCTACTAATAAATTTTATTCGACGATTAACTATTCAGTGATTTATTTGTTGTTGGTGAAACCGGCCCCAAGAGACGTGGTGTTAATGCAAATTATTAAAATTTTGTTAGTTAAGAATAGTTATTTTTATTTATTTTAATTTTTTATAACATTTCATTTATTATTCACATAATATTTTAATATATTCAAAAAGACGTAGAATACTTACCTTCTAAAGGAATGGCGGCTAACAAGATTCCTATTCCAGCAAAGGAAATCAATCCTATTTTCATATATAAAAGGACACATATTACTAGAATTTGTGTGATGGCTATCCAAATTTCGTTAAAAAGCCATATAGACATTCTTAATGTTTGAACATCTTTAGTTATTAAAGTAACTATGTTTCCTAACGAAATTTCTGACAGAGCTGCTGGAGTTAGTCTTAAAGCTTTTCTAAAAAATAATAAAAAGTAATATATACTGTATATTAAACTAGACAGTTAATTTGTTTTATCGAATTTGATATTACAAAACTATTTTTCTTCTTCTTCGAGTGCCTTTTCCTATTAAAAATCAGCAAGAATTTCGGAAGATTTTTCTTTGTTTTAGGTGTTCCTGAACAAATCATTTAAACTCAAGCATGTCCAGTACCGTATGTGCTTAAGCCAGGAACACTACCTGCGCCCTTTCCCGCATCTACTTTCGATCTCATCCTCTATAAGCTGGATAACCACTATGTTCGCGAACTTCTTTTGCTCCGCGCTCCTGTAACTGCTCCATATAATGGATATATTCGCGCTCCTGGAGTCTGCAACGGTACGCGCTCCATGCTCAGAGATACAAAAGGTAGCGGTAAATTGGGCGAACATAAAGGCGAGCTCAGTCTGTTCATAGACGCAAGCAATATATCAAGAAGAGGATAAATATAGTGGTCGGAAGATAAATGTTTAACTCTAATCGGGTCATATCAAAACTATACTATGCTGTGGGATTCCCAGGATGAGAATTTCAAAAATAAAAATTTAAAAGAAGACGGCTGAGTGGAAATCGAAAGAAGTATGGACATATTGGAGTAAATATGCAAAGATAAAATAAACATTCTGCTTTCGGGATTTCGTAAAGAGAAATCAAATAAAAAACATAGTAGAACTGGGAAAGGTAGATAACTGCATTATTATATGGTATAAAATAAAACCCAACTGACGAGCAAAACTAAGGAGGGCTTCTATAGTATTCGAGAAGATAATGAAATAAAATATATATTGCACTAGCAACTAATGGTGACGGCATACTCAAAGGTTCGTTGAAAACTGTGGAGCGCACTTCGTATCCATTGAAGCAGTTGCAGGAACGTGGAGAGCGTGTTAAGTTTGCGAACATAGTGGATACCCACCTTTATAAGCTGCAGGAAGTTGTATCTATGTGTCGTATTAAGGTGGGTATCCACTATGTTCAGTCACTCCGCGCTTTTACAACTGCTTCAATGGATACGACATGCGCTCCTCTACATGAAACCGCCTCCTTCTCGTGCGCTCCACACTTTTCAACGAATCTTTACTGTAGAAGCTCCCCTCGTTTTTGCTCGCCTGCTGTGTTTTATTTTATACCACTTAATATTGCTCCAGTTACCTACCTTTCCCAGTCTCACTGCTTTTTTTATTTTGATTTCTCTCTTCGAAATCCCGAAAGCAGACTTTTCATTTTATCTTTGCATATTTGTCCCGATATGTCCATACTTTTTCCGATTTCCACCCAGACGTCTTCTTTTAAATGTTTATTTTGAAATTCTCATCCTGGGGTTCCCACAGCACAGTAATGTTTTATGCGTGTATACTCTTTAAGTCAGTCTAGGTAAGAATGAAAGTATAGCTTTTTATGGTTAATTAGGAGACATACTGTTTGATATTCAAAGGAAAATGTCATAATAGAATGTAATTTTAATGTACATGTAGCTCAAGATAAGAGAGGATATAAACACGGAGGAGCAGGCATTGGAATTAGAAATTAAGCTGGAGATGATACGCTGGAAGTAGCAACAGCAGTAGATAAGGCAATTGTTAACACATTTTTTTTAAAACATGAAAAACAACTTTATTAGTAGTTAAATTACAGCTAAATAGTTAGTTGTGAGACTTTACGCCAACAACATAATTGCTTGAACATTGATATATTGCATATTGAAGTAAAAAGCAAAACAAAACCAAAATATCGTAAAATGCCACAAAAAGTTAGGTGGTAGAAGTTTAGAAATATGATACAAGGTCTATTCAGTAGAAAAATGAACTGTAACATAAAAGAAAGTCCTAATAAAATTTGGAGGAATATGGACAATATTATTAGAGATTCTTCTATTCCAATACTTAAAAAAACCTCAGGACAGAAGTTTAAGAATACAGAGACCTGATTGTAGTCAAACACGGTTAAAAAATTAAAAGACAAGAATGAAGAAAAGTTATATAAGAAGTATATATTTCTTGACTGACGTTGTACCAGTTATTTATTATTGACCCTAGTTGGGAAAAGGTGGAGGCTTAGACAAGGAAAGAGATGGGACGCGTAATCGTATGAAATTGACTGAAGCCCAAATTGGCACCAACCGACACCAAAAAAGTTGCCAGGTCATATTTTATTTCTTTAGTAGATTGAGAATATATATATATATATATATATATATATATATATATATATATATATATATATATATATATATATATATATATATATCAATAAATAGATTTTTTAAAATTTATAATTAAAGACTGACGTAATGATCACAAACATGATTTTATCATTACATATTTTTTAGTAGATTGATATAGTGTTTCAGTAAATCAGTAAATTGAAGTTGAAATCAATAGATCTACTGAAACATCAGTAAATCTAATAACTCTGCGTGAAGTAGTAATGGGAACGTGCAGTGTCACACAACATGGCGGTCACATCGAAACTGGCTTCACTTTTCGAAGATTTATTAAATGAAGTTACCTGTCCTCTCTCTTTCCTTGTGTAAGGGTGGAGGCATATTCGTAGGTATGGTTGTCTACCTTCAGGTTCTCATGTCAATTCGACGTTGCGCACTCCATATATTTGGTTTGGCTTCCATTTATATTCAGACCAAATACAGCGGCTTCTCGTTTCAAATCTAGAGTTTTTTCACTTAATACCCTTCCATTAAGGGTTATCCATTTGAGTGGATTTTATATTAATACAGCCGTTCATATCTAGTGTTCTGATAATAGCTTCCAAAGTTAGATTAAAAAGTGTTGTTAATAAGGCATCACCTTGCCTAACTCCATTTTCAATATCAGATGCCTCTATCATATCTCCATCTATTCTGACCATGGCGTTTGAATCCTCGAAAGTCATTTGTATAAGTTTATCTAACGTTTTCGGTATTCCTAACGTGGATAGTTGTTTTAACATTTTTTGTCCATCAACTCCATCAAACGCCTGCTTGAAATCAATATATAAGTTATAAATTGGTATGTTATGTTCAGCACATTTTTCATGTATACCTCTTAACATATGTATTTGGTCTATAGTTGACCACTTTGGTCTGAAACCACATTGGTATTCACCAATTATTTCTTCCAAAAATAATTGAAGGCTGTACATAGGAAATAAAATATAAATATAAATAATTTCTTCCCCTTGTACATAGGAAATATGATTTCTACTTTCCAATCGTCTGGGATGACTTCTAGTGTAAATATGCAGCAGATTAGTTTATGGATACGCTTCCATAGCACATGTTTACCATTCTTTATATGTGCTGTAGTTATTCCATCTCTGCCAGGCGCTAGTTATTCTACTGTGTGATGAATAATTTCTCCTTTTTGGTTGTGTTCTTTTTCTGGGTTTAAGAGCTCTTGAAAATACTCCTTTCACCTTTTCATTAGTTCCTTTTTCTCGCTGATAATTTCCCCGTTTTTGTTCTTGCACACTGTTGTCATGTATCCTTTAGTGTATCGCTTGGTTTTCTTGTAAAATTTCCTAGTTTCTCTTCTGTTATTATATTCATTAACGTGTCGTATTTTTGTATTTAGCTCTTCTCTCTTTTTCTTTCTAAATATTCTCCTTGCATCCTTTCTTAGTTCTTTAAATGTCTTCTAATTCATCGGGAATTCCTTTTTAGACATTTCTACCTAGCCACATTTTTGCTATTTATTACTTGTTGGCAATTTTGGTCAAAACATTTCTCGTTTCTTTTGTTTCCCTTGCTATATTGATAATTGTCGTTTGAAAGATATTCCATTCGTCTTTGATGTAATTTTCCTCTCATCTTTCATTTAAAATTAGCTTTATTTATTGTTGGTACTGATTATTTTTGATTTTTAACATTTTCTTTGTTTGACACCTTCCTCTTTTCTTATTATTAATATTCTTTGTTTTACTGATTGTTGGTACTGATTATTTTTATGATTTTTAACATTTTCTTTGTTTGACACCTTCCTCTTTTCTTATTATTAATATTCTTTGTTTTACCTTCGAAATGACCAAGAAATGATCCGAATCGCAATTTGTGCCTCTGTAAGATCTAATATCTGTTACGGAAGTTGCACATCGCTTAGATATTAATATATAATCAGTTTGATTAAATTTATTAGTACCAGGTATCATCCAGGTTTCTTCATCATGAATATTTTTCAAAATATTCAAATTTTTCAAATATTCATCATGAATATTTTTGTGGGGAAAACACGTACTAAGTACTCTGAGTTTATTTGTCATTGCCAACTGTGCCACTCTGATTGCGTTGTTGCTAGTAACAACGTAAACTATCCTTACCAAAGGATTCTGCATATATTGGATTTTTTCTCAACCTAGGACTGACTATAACTGCATCTCCCCATGTGTGAAGTTAATTTATTTGAAAACTACAAGAGATAGGTAGAGGAAATACTAATACAGATCGATAGTGAGAATCGTAATCTTCTAAAATAATGAATAATATACAGGATGTCTCATCTGAAAAGAAAAATTAGACGAAAATTTAGGATGCCAGTTTTATGCCAATTTAAAAAAAATATTTGCAATTAAAAAAAAAAGAAGTTACAAGTAACTGTTGGTATAACCGGAGGTAGCAAATAGATAAAAATATCTTCATTAATCAGTTCACTCTTCAAAACCACTACATTCCAATTTTAATGATTCGGTTACCTTTAGTTCTCGAGATAATCTAATTTCTAATTAATACTAACCTATAAAGTAATGAAGAAAACGCAGTCTTTACTTCTATGCCGAACGTTTGAAAATATAGAGTAAAGTTATGCCTGTATACCATTCGTACAATGTTTTGTAGTAGTACTAAGGAAGCATAGAAATAAGCGTCATTTTTTGAGATGCTCTTCTGGCCTGTTTTAAAGTAGGCAATGAGATTGCTAATCGCGTATGGTTGGATTATACTAAAACAAAGTAAAAAGCTACTTGATTTTTAATTCATGCTACTACATCTTATTAAATATGGTGAGTTTAAAAATTACAAAAAAAAGTATTATGACGTGTTATACTCGGTTCGCTATCCTCAGTCTGAACTGTCTAGTGAATTTAGTAATTATTGTTTTGCGAAGTTAGTTACTTTTTGACAGACTAGAAGTGGCTGGAAATTACTATACAACCAAACACACGTACTTATAGTCAATATTAATAGTAAACAAACTAAATGGTAAATGAAATAGAACTTTGCGAATTACCGACAATCAATATTTATTTATCTGCACCATATAATAAATAGTTATGTTAAATTATAACAACTAAAATATATTTTTTAAATATATACTACCCAAAACTTGATGGGTTTAGTATACACTTCCACTATTTAGAATCATTCTTCGTTTTTAAAGAAAGAAGTCTGCAATAGTAGGATACTTGAGCTATTAATACTGAGAAGTAGGAATTGTTGTGTTGTAGGTTTCCGACAAAAATACTGTCAAAATATGCCCTAACTAAGCGAATGGAGTGTACTAAATATTAATTATTAATAAATTTTAGTTATACCTGCTAGTAGTGGTAACAACGAAATCAAGGATTCCTAAAACTAAATACTTTTTACCCCATCGCTTCCATAACACTCTTGGAACTATAATATGTTTGTCTGCTTTGTTACTTTTCTCTTTCTCAATTACCCAAATTTTCTCCAGTTTATCTCCGCATCTTCCCGAATTGCAAGATTTTGGTACTTCGTAAAGGTCTTCATCTTCTAAATCTTTTTTAAAAGCTTGCTTGTAGATACCACCTATATATCTAAAACAAAAAGGAAACGTTTCTATAATATTTCGTTCAACAAATTTTGAGTACAAGTGAAAGATAAAAAGTTGCTAATGTCATAAACGTCACATGTTTGTTATTTTTCTTTAAATAATTATTTTATTTAAATTTATTTCGATTTTATTCATCTATTAACTTTATCTTTCATTTTACTATTTTTATACTAAAACTCTTCATTCAACTTTTTATTTACTAAATATTCTGTCATAATCTAATTTCCAATTTTAATTTTTACTTAATATTTTAATTCCTTTATTCAGACCTCATTTCGTTCTATGCCGTGAAACATAAAATTTCTATGCTCTACTTCAGTAGACAAAGTATATCTGTCAGTTGGTAATTCTGCTCTGCAATGTCACTTCAATCCTGAAGAAATGGAAGTAGCCATTCATGTATAGAAAAGCATGCTTGAAGTGCAAATTCATTTATATATTAAATCTTTATTTTGGGGTAAGTTATATTTAATATTTAACCATATCTAGTGTCTTTTTATAATTTAACTTTACATGCATAATCTGCACCGCATATGTTTCTTTTAACCTTATAGTTCGTCCCATATGCAATTAGTATCTTTAATATAACTTAACTAATTTATTTAATAATAATTGTATTCATTTCATCCTTGCCAATTTGCTATTTTCTATTCGATATTGTAATTACTTTCAAACTTTATATGGTAAGAAAATATTTTAAAACATATCCAGTAGCTAACTCAATATTTAATATTTTAGTTTTTTGGTCTAAAATAAATTTTTCCTGTTTCCCCTTGTCGGGTAATTCATTCATCCATGAGGTTCTAAAAATCTCATGGTGCACCATACAGAGGGATGACAATTGCAGCAGCACAGCAGATATGCAGAACTAAAGTGGCCTAAAACTACAACGGGCTCGATCCCGACATCTTCACCAAGCTGAAAGCTACTCATTCAGCTTCCATCCATCCAGCGATTATCAGAAGCCACCAGCAAGTTATTCTGTCAACCACATGAAGCCATAAGTATAATTTTAAAAGTCTTGTAAAGCTTTAGGCAAGATTTGCTTTGGTTACAATTTATTATTAAAATTTCAATTTTTATATTTTTTTATTGATAATAAATATGATAATAAATATGATAACTGTCAATAAAATTACAAATGTCGAAGAGAAATATGTTGTCTAAATTAAAATTAATCAATATAACAAAATTAAAGACAAATTGTCGATTTTCTATAGAAATAGTATTTCCAAAGATTCTCAGTATTCATATCGCGTTCATCAGTTTTCGAAAACCGATATTTGTAAAAATTGGTTTGCGTTTTATTCACTTTGGAGTGAACAATATGAATAGACAAGTGATATCTGAGTTCAACAGAGCGAGAATCGTTACTTTGATTGAGGAAGGCCACACACAAGTCGACGTTGCTGTCCGGGTTGGAGTTAATCAGAGTGATGTGTCTCGGATTGTGAAAAAATATCGAGAGACGAATTCTGTTAGCGATCGTCTAAAAAGCGGAAGACCCAGAATTACTACCAATGTCCACGAACGCTTTTTAACGTTAACTTCCCGGAAAAACCCCTCTTGACTTCCCCAGCTATTAGAAAAGAGCTCCAGCAAGCTCATAATATTCTAATTTGCGATCGGACTATTAAAAACGGGTTGCATTCGGCGAATTTATTTACAAGAAGACCATTGGTTGTACCAAAGCTTACGTTAGAGCAGAAAAGGACTCGACTGGAATGGGCCAATGAACATTTACAATGGCATGACAACAGATGGGGAAACGTGTTATTTTCTGATGAAACCAAAATTAGCCTTTTGTCAGATAATCCCCGAATTAGGATTTGGAGGAACCCAAATCGACAGGATAGACTTAACCAAGCTGTCCAAAGATTCCCATATCAAGGTGGCTCCATAATGTTTTGGGGCGGCATCATGCTAAATAATAAAACTCCTTTAATTCCTATTGTTGGTAACATGAATGGACAAATTTATATTGATTCCATTCTTAGACCTGTTGTACGCTTGTGGCGAAGAGCCGTTGGTCCAGAATTTATTTTTATGGACGACAATGCGCCTCCCTCCCTTACAAGATATGTGGCAGATTTTTTAGAGACAGAAGATATCGTCAGATTACAACGGGCACCTTGCTCACCTAACCTCAATCGAATTGAGGACGGATGGGATATGCTCAAAAGAAAAATTCAGTCCCGGCAGCCAGCCCCAAGGACACTACAAGACCTTAGAATAGCAGCGATTGAAGAATGGGGCACCATGGACCAGAACTACATTAATACACTTATAAGAAACAATGGGACATCGTCTTGCATTGATGCAAGGGGTGGAAATATGGCATATTAAGTATTAGTTCCTATATCTGTACAAATTTAAAAAAATATATTTATAATATATATTATAAATAATATTAATAAATTGTTAATCCTTTAAATTTTGTTTATTGTTTTTTTCAAAACATACAATTTTATATATATAATAAAGTATTTTGTTAAAAAAAATAGATTTAACCAGATTTGGTGGATAATTTTGAAAATATTACATTATGCAAAACATTTTTGAGTGTATATATATATATATATATATATATATATATATATATATATATATATATATATATATATATATATATTCAAAAACCCTTATCACACTAAGTGGTATAAGGGTATAACTAATACTTAATACTTAAAACTAATAATTAATATTAAAAAGATTAATTAAAAGCATATTAGTATAAAATAATATAAAATATTATTAAATAAAAGAAGGGACAGTTCATTAACCAAATCTCCTCCAAAGATTTTTGCTTATATGTGTAGATATATTGTGGAATGCAACTTCTAGATTCTCCAATAGAAGTGGATAGAAAAACTGGCGCAAAGCAGTTTCTTCACTTTTTTTTAATTCACCAGGATTATAGACCACGTGACCTAAATGACCAATAAGAAACTCACGTGGTCGATAAACCCGGTACATTAGACAGAGATGCAGGGACTGTTTTGCATCAATTTTCTCTGTCGCACTGGGGAATAGGACTGGTATTCCAACGATCATTCTATCTTGTATTATATATGTTTATGCGTATAATATAAGATCAGACCATCAGACCTTAGTCTACAGCTTAGAATCCGAATGATCAGATGTTACGTTTTTTCTGTCTTACTGTATGGCTGTGAAAGTTGGACAATGGACTCTGAAATAGAAAAAAGAATAGATGCATTTGAGATATATATACAGACGAACGTTGAGAATTCCATGGGTACAAAGAGTTACTAATGTTGAGGTACTTCGTCGCATGTGTAAACAAAAAGAATTACTAAGAATAATCAAAGAGAGGAAAATGCAATACTTGGGTCATGTTTTGAGAGGCGAAAGATATGGATTACTTCAAGTTATATTGGAAGGAAAAGTACAGGGTAAAAGATCAGTAGGAAGACGCCAGAACTCGTGGCTGAAAGACCTGAGGAGATGGTTCGACCGCTCATCCGCAGAAATCTTTCGTGCAGCAGTTTCCAGACCTACAATTGCCATTTGGATCGCCAACCTTCGAAAGAAGATGGCGTCATAAGAAGAAGAATGCTTATAATACAAATATAAACTTATTGGATATCTTAATTACTAATTTTAGTTTACTAATTACTTGCAACCCTAGGGTGCGTAAGCAAATATTTCTACGTTATGGCATAAAATTTTTTCAGACTCGCTTTGCAAATAAAATAAATATTTTCAGTCTTCTTTGCTGGACTCTAAATATCTACAGATTGAACATGGTGCATTAATCTAAGAAGAATGACAGTTTTATTTTTTCTTTGGAACGTAACTTACCAAAGTCAAATTATAATTGAATCCAAAAATAGAGGAAAAACACATCTTTATTTTCAAGCTTGAAATTTGTATCGTTGTTTTTTATTCACCCTTTCATTGAAATTGCAGGTTTTTTATTAATGTAGAAGGATAGCTTTAATTAAAAAAAAAGGATGCAGAGAG